>NC_066581.1:356799067-357414070 GCF_024323335.1 Lathyrus oleraceus | reverse complement strand
TTCACAACTCAATTTTTTTGTTTTTCACTATTTCTCCAAGCAAGCATTACATTTATTTTCTCTATTTTTTTTCTTTTCTTTCACATCATATTTACAAAATAGATGTTACTCTTTTTGTTTATGTTAAATATACATATATATTTTGTGTTTTTTTATGCTTGCTCGGTTTTTCAAGAGGTGTGGCACTTACCGATTCTCATTTGTTCAATGTAATTTTAAGTGTCGGGTTTTTGTTATCGTCTCCACAGGGATTGTGAGATATCATCAGCCTTTCGACAGTTGTTTTAATCTTAGCTTAAGGTAACAATGGGGTTTTGGTGTTTGTCACGGTATCTTGCATAAAGTGTAATAAAATGCGGTAAAAGTTTTGGTTTGAATATTTGAGAAATATTACCAAAGTTAGGGTTCGACGATCACTTTGCATGTATATGTTCGATAAACAAAACTTATAAACTCCTTTAGATGATAAACTATTTCACAAAGTCCTCCCAATGTGTTTATCTCTAACACACATTGTGAGTTTTCCCATTTTGATCCATTGTTTATCTCTAACACAATCTATCAAAATGACAACTTTTTGGTTCAACCTTATGGTGAACAAAATCATTCATTACTATCTCTAGCTAACAAACAAGATTGGATGAAAACCTAGGTTAAGAGTTGGTAAACATCTCTCGATCATAAACCAACACAAAGAGTTTTCAATAAGACAAAGTTTTCACCATATATTCACCATTAAAGAGTTTACAAATGGAGATCCTTACATTTACACACAAAGCTAATGATCATCTACATCTAACCTTGACAAAATGGAGGACTTAGCTACTCATTTCATGGTAGCTTGGTCAACAAGTTTCGGAAGAAGGTTGATCAACATCTGAGTCGAATAATCGAGATTGGATGGGAATCCACCTTCTTTTGTGAAAGATGGTTAAGAGATGAAGAGAAATGATTTCTAGGTCATAAAAGATCTCTAGAGCAAAAGCTGGAAAATATCTAAAAAGGTACAAAAATATGGAAGGTAAGGTATGGCTCCAAAAAGTAGCCCTTGCTACTTACAGAGCTGCTTCTGGGCTGTCATGCTCGCTAGGCGAGCAGAATGGCTCGCCTAGCGAGCCCCTAAATGAGGCACCTGAGGCACCTGCGCCCAAAGAAATAGCCTTTTCCAGACTGACATGTTCGCTAGGCGAACAAAACTTCGCCTAGCGAAGGCCACGCTTCAACCTTCGCTCCAGCGAGGTTGAGAGGTTTTGCTACTGGAATGCTCGCTGGGAGCTCGCTAAAGGCTCGCCTAGCGAGTGAGTGCTGGCTGCGCTTTTCACCAAGTCTGGACGGGTTCGCCACACACCTCGCTGGAAGCTCGCCTAGCGAGTGTGGTCATGTTTGCCACTGTAAAATACTGGAGCTTTTCGCTGGGCTCTCGCTGGACGCTCGCCTAGCGAGTCCTTCGCCACAGCCCTCGCCTAGCGAGCAAGCTGATGAATGCTTGTTTTATTTGATCCCTTTGCCAAATTTCTTGTGTCTTCACTTTCTATTATTTCATGCCTACTTCCTGCACAATAACACACAAATCAAAGGTACCAAGATCGTTTATCATTGAATTGCATTTCATCTAAAACAAAGGTGGTTTCGAACACTTTAGCAAGGAAATGGAGTGAAAGATACCCATATTTGATAGCTCAAATCAGCACTTTTGGGTATCTAACAGTACCACACCCATTAAACCAGATAAATGTCAAGCCCCAAAGCATTGACTAGAATCGACTTCGATGCCGAAATCATAATCAAAGACATCTAATTATTAACTGTCAAGCTTTCTTGTTAAAAAATAACTTCATTATGCATTTTCCATAATATTCGGATCACTACACCAAGCCTAAAGACGCATGTTTCCTAGAACCAAAATCATGAAACATTTCAAAAACCCCTAACAACGAACAAGGAAGAGGCTTCAAAGTTATTTACATCAACGCATTGATGGATTATAAAGAGAGTTTTATAATCTTTCTTCTTCAATTCTTTATGTGCAACCTTTTCTTGATCCTCACGGCTTCTGCAAGCGTTGATACTCCTTCCTTCACAAGATCCCAAAGATCTTGATAACATAATACAATCTTTATCTGCTTGCACCAATTCTCATAATTGTTGTTCTTGAGAATCGGAAAATTTGCTGGAAAATGTCCGTTTGGATGATTCGTTGCCATGGTGATTTTCTTTCCACGAATCGTTTCAACCGGAGCTCTTGATATTAGATGTTGGAAATCCCCCAAAATCTATGAAGAATTTCAATCAATCTTGATGAACAAGATTGTTATTACCCATACAATAGTAATGAAAAGAAAGGAACAATTGAGAAAGAGAGAGTGTATAGAATGATGAAGGAGAAGAGTAATATAATTTTGCAGAATTTCAAAATCCTTCATTCTTTTTCTCTTCAAACTCCTAAATAAAGCCTGAAGAACACTCCACTGCAAAATCGCAGCCACTTCACTGCTGCCACGTTGGATCTTTGGCAATACTACTTTTCAAAAGAACAATTTATTAATTCCATTAAAACTTCTAGAAAGGAAATCTATTATTAGTTAGGGAATAAAAGAAACGTCTAATATCATTTAACTCTCACTTCTAATTTAAAGAAAGAAATAAATACATCTGACCGTCATAGTAGTTGTAATATCCATTAAAGAAAAGAAGCTATAATTTCATGCATTGATAAATAATATACTTGTAATAAGTCTAAAATGTATCTTTTTTCTAATACTTAATGTGAGTAGTCGTGTATTATACGAGTTTTCCAAAACTTGATACCTTTTTTCGACCCATATTCTTTAAAATATTACATAGTAAATAATAAATAATAAGATTTAATTCTCAAAATAATTTTTATAAAACGAGTACTATATAAAGAACTTGAAGTTTTCTATGCATAACACTTAGAACAAAAGATAATAATAGAATACAAAGATAAAATCTTCAGAAAAAATAACAATGCACATTAGCAAACTTTTTCTCTTGGGACTTTTATGCATTACATTGGTCCTATCTTTTGGTAAGAAATATGAACTTTTTCCTGTAAATTCTATTTTGTAAATCGTTGTTAAAATATACAAAGGAATTTTGAGTTTGAGTTTTTTTTTAATAGGAGCAACTGGTAACGATATAGCCGAAACATGCATTGGTGGGCTATGTTTTGATTGCGTCCTAAGATGTTTTGGTCAGGATTTCCGATAGGTAGATGTAATTATAATTCCGTGTGTTGTTGTAGTAACTAGTGATCATTTTTAAAATACATTACATTATTATAAATACTTAATAATATTGAATAAAATAAATAAATCTTCCTCCAAAATTTTATTTTTACGTTTGAAGCATACACATTTGATGTTTGGTTTGAGCAGAAGTAAAAGTGGAAGACTTGAAAGAAGAATGACTTCTTCAACTTAAAGATAGGATGAATATTGGGGTGAAAATTGTTTCCATTTAAATCTTATATATTATGGGTGTAACTATAGTTTATATTCAATGAAATACTACTATTTTATTTTATAGTGTTTTTTTTAAAAAATTTGCAACTCTTTTTAATAAAATAAAAAGTCCTAATTTGCAATGTATGCTTATTTATATTTTTATGCCTATATTTTAGTGTTTTAAATTTCACTCCTTAAATATGAATTAATAAAAGATTGTAGATGCATACTCTATCATATTATGAGATGTATTTGTAACATAATTTTGTATTTTAATTTTAAAATTTTAAAACTAATGGTATATGCTCAAAAAAAATAATACTCTCATTAATTATGTTTTTTAATTTATTTACTTACAATTAAGGGTGAGAATATGTCAGACTGACAACAAGAGCTTATGGCCTCAGAACAGACCAAATCGATACATTATACCATAACTTCTTCACGCGGACAACACAAAAACTCACACGTTCCACACCATTTCTCACTCAAATTCTAACAAACTTGCTCTCCACTCTTCTACACTCCCACAATTTGTGTCTCTCACACACTTTACACACTCACACACTTGAAAATACTAACCTAATTCCTCCTATGAATCCTAAGATAATTTGAGATGAGAATACACAGAAAACACATACAAAAATCTGCATTTTGCTCACCACAACCACTCGAGATTCACTATCCACATCAAATCTTCATCGACTACCTTCATCTTCATCACTCTCCCTTTTCATTATCTCCCCACCTTATTTTCCTTCAATCTTCACTGCATCCTCTTCACAAACCATATATCCAACAACTATTCTTCCACAAACCACATCATCAACATAAACTACAACAATAACAATATTAGAACAACAAAAATAAAAAAGTAGAAGAAGAAAGGAGAGTGGAACAAAAAGGATGATTTTTGAGAAATTGTGACACTGAGCTTACTGACGCGAGCAACTCTCTTAGTGCATCCATCCCCTCGTGCGCACAACTGCACTGCAAAACATCAACGAAGCAACACGAACCAGCCGCATCTCACCATGCATTCGCACGTACCACCATCTGAAGCGAAATTGATCACCCTCCTTCCTTTGCGTTTGTGATTTGGTTTGTAAGGTTTTTTTCATTTTCGAATTTGAGTTGTTGTTGTGGATTTGTTTTTGTTTATATGTTCGAGTTTAAAGAAACTTGAAAATGGTGATGGTGAGAGGTTGGGGAAGATGGTTAGCATAATGAGAGAGAAAGACTTGAATCCCTTTCCAAAAACAGTATTTTAGTTTTTAAAAATTAAAAATTAAAAAATCTATTTGAAAAGCTAATTTTTAAAAACTGTTTTCTAAAATTATTTTTAGTTTTTCAGTTTTTAAATCTAAAAAACAAAAATAGCTTTTGATATGTTGCAGTTTTTATTTTGCTTTTCACTTTCCATATCCTACCATTGAATTGAATACACATGGGAAATAGATTTTTTCTATAATTTTCATTAATGGCAGTTTTCGTGATTATAACCATAATTTTATTAATCTCTATAATTAATTTTTTCTTAATACTTTTTAGAAATATATAAAACAAAGTAATATATTATCATCCATATAATAATAAGTTGTTATACCAAATACAAATAAAATAACTGTGTTTATTTAATTTTAAAAATATTTTTATTAGCATTTTTTTTCTAAAAAAATATTAATAATTTATTTTTATTTTTTTTTAAAATTGACAAATTTAGATTTCCTCTCAATTTTTTATAACAACTTGACCTTTTATAAAATTATATATTTTTTTTATTTAAAAAAAATAAATATTTTTATTAATAATAATTGTTTAAGAAAATTGACCGGTCATCAAATCGGTGAGAGTGTACTGGTTCATCGTTCAAAACATTTGATCATTAGTCGAATCGCATAACATAATTGGATTAAATCAGATAATTTGGTTGAATAAATCGGTATCTATAACAAAATTATATAGTTATTAAATCGTCGAATCAGGTGACCCGATCTCTAAAAAAAATCACGACTGCTAAAAAGTTTTAAAATTTCAAAATTTCAAAATATCATAATTTTAAGAATTCATTCTTTAAATTAAAATTTTAAATATACACATAACAAAATAGTACAAAATACAAATCTATATAAATTTTGAACAAAGTCTAATGGAAACAGAAATTGAATAACAAAATAAATGTATCGTCTAATAAATTAAATTTAAGGTGGAAAAGTTCTTCTAAATAAATTTTGAACAAAATCTCTTTATATTTTAATTTTATTTAAAAAAAGAATTATCAAAATGACGACATTTTGTCGGAGGAAAAAAAAGCAAAAATTTAAACAGTTGATTCTCAATTTTTATCAGTTTTGGTCGATTCTGGCCGATTTCCACAAATACAATACTTTAATAAATCCAACAATCAAACTATATCGGTAACTCATCCGATTCTCAATTCAATCAATTTGATCTGTTGATTCAATCCGATTTTTAAAATCTATCACTTATTTTCCAATTGGAGTAGATAATAAACATGAATATTTCTTAGCAAAGTTGTAATTTTAATAATACGTAAATAATAAAACTAATTTAATAAGAAAAATCAATAAAAATTAAAATTTTCAATCATATTATAGTATAATTTATATTTCTTATAAAATTGAGGAAGAGAAAGTGATTAATTATAAACAAAAATAGTAATGATGAATGTCATGAAAATGATTTAAATCATTTGTTTGAAATTATGTGTCAATCTCTTATTATTAAAATAATATTTTATTAATTTTATAATTAATATTAAGAAAATCGTTGACATGCATTCTTAGATCTTATATTAAATAATTATTGACTAAATTATATTTATATTTATAGATAACGAAATATGTTTTATTATTAATTAAAAAGAATTATCTATTTAAATATATTTTTAATCTCTTATTAAAAATAGTATTGAAAATTAAACTACCAAATAATTTTTTTCAATTTTCACATTTCAAAAATAATTTTTAAAAAGTAGTCTATCAAACAAATATTTTTGATAATTCTCATCCTAAAAACACTCTTTAAAATTAGAGTTCAAAAACAAATTTTAAGAATGAAAACTCAAAAGTGTTTCAAACAAACCCTTAGGATATGTGTTTTCCATTCCCTTTTCTATTTTAATTGTTTTTTTAATAAGTGACCATGTGTCCTCTCACCATTAGATTCCAGATTTGAATTAAAGTGGGATCATATGCGTGAGTTCTCATGGTAACACTTAGAACCTGACCATTTGATCAAAATTAGGTGTCTTAGAGACTTGGATCTATTTGAACACCTTGATCAGATCCTGGCCATCTGATCTTAATCAGATGGCCACACATGAACTTGTTCTTTTTTCTTATTTTTTGTTTGTTGGGCCTCTTGTTTGGGCCTCAATTGAAATTCTGATTCAAACCCCTCACTTTTATGTTTTTTCTTTTCTTATCTTGTTTTGTATTGGACCTTAAGCCCATTTAGATTTTTACTCTCATTCTACCATTGTATTGATAGTGCACCCCTCCCGTTTTATTATATCCTTTATGTTGTTTTATTTTATTTTTATTAGTTAATTGTTTAATTGATAAATGTTAATAAAATCAAAAGTTATTAAAATCAACCTTTCAAAAATAAAAATCAAACACTTGATCAACATCAAGTATTTTTCAAACATAATAAAAAATCCTTCTAAATGGTTTTCATAATAAATTAAATTGGTTACCATTCAAATACTAGCCGTAATTAGCTTACCATTCAAATACTTGTCTTCCGTTCAAAACAAGTTTATTAAGCGAATTTAGTTTGGTCTTTATTGGATGAAAAAATATTGGTTTGGACGTAACATCTTATCTTTTCCCCGAGTATTTGAATGCTAGTCGTACTTAACTTGTTGTTCGAATACTTGTATTCTGCTAAGGACTTAAGACTTAATTCGCCTCACAAATTTCATAAATGATTTGGATGAAAAAGGATTAGTTTGGACGTGATATTATCTCTTTTCCCCGACTATTTGAATGCTAGTCGTAATTAGCTTGTTTTTCAAATAACTCGCCTTCCACTTTAAAAAAATCCAACAAATCAAACTATATTTTCCCGCCTTAGCGCAACCGCAAACTTTTCACAAAAAAAAATAAAATTTTATCCATTCTATTGTGATACAAACAAACGCATAATGGAACACCCAACTTCTCGACTCGGTAATTTAATAATAAAACATGTATAAAAACATAAGTATTCTTCAAGTAGGACATTACTCGCACAATCCAAACCATCAAAACTATTTGAACCATATAATATTGAAAAATAATTTGTTTAATAAGAAGTGAAATCTCAAAAATATTTAGCATAAGCCTCAACATAAATATTAATTTGAAAAATGGTTCATCGTAGAATAAAACAAAATAGCAAGATACGCAACAAAATAATATAGGACAACCTATTCCCCTTGTGTTACATATCAGAGCGACTCAAACTATAGACCCGAATGATAAGAAACTAAATAGGCTCAACGCGTCCTCAGCCTAAAGCTCCTACTCACGTCCTTGATTACCAGTACTCTAGAAGAGCACATATGCAACAACACAAGAAGGGGGTGAGAATACATTCAAATAATAAATAGTGCATAAACATTCAGGATAAATTCACACATCTACACATTTATCCACATACCCGAATAAAACACCATGTCAAGTATTCACATTACATCACAATTATCCAATCACAATGATGCAATATAATGCAATAATGACTCGACTCATGCTCGTCACGGTCCCCACTCAGAACCAGACTCATAATTTAACTCTACATGCATGTGATAACGAATCGATGTTTTTCTCTTCATTAAGAACCAAGTACCAATATCTTGAAACCCCAAGCCCCCACTCTGAGCTTCAAGCCCCCATTAAGGGCTTGGTACAAGCCACTAGTCCCCATTGTGAACTAGCAAGCACACTTTTTTCCCAACAATGACCATTATCATGAATGTCATACAAAATGCAGTACAATCCCACTCCGACTATACATAATTACTCGACGGCCACAAATGCAAAACAACCCCACTTTGATTGTAATAAAAATATATTTTTAATGCATCTATAATAGCTCATACACATCTCATCAACACAATCAACATCATATCATAGTTCCATTCTTATCATGCATATGTACAAATTACACATAACTTACATGTATGCATAATATTACTCAATTAATTATATAAATTAATTAGTCAACTCATAATATCACAAAACACCGAACATCATCCAAAACTTGATCACCCGATAAATCAATCCTCAAAACCAAACTCAGCATGTCAGAACATGCCTTATGACTCGACGACGGGTGACCCGTCATCAGCATGATGCCTGTCATCCTTCCCAGTACCTAACAGGTCACACTATTACGACCTAGCCAGATGGAGCTCGCCTAGAAGTCATGGCGACTTCCCCTTTATTTGGATGATGCATGTTAGTATTCTCACAACACATGACGTCTAAGGTGTCATATGGGTGACGTCCGTCACCCTGCTATCAAAAGAAAAAGTATGTCCTCAACTTGTTCAATGGGGGAAACTTCTGATAAAACTTTGTAGAGCTCTTCACCACCTCCTCCTTCATCCCTTGAATTTACAACTCTTACATCCTCCCATTTCCATTCCTAAACACGATTATGCTAATAACCCATCTCTTTTATACTTTCCATTTTATCCTGCAATCTATCGAACTCTTCCGAAAACACTTCCTTTAAAATTAGTATCCCGAGCCACTTGATCCACCAGAAAAGGATATGATTACATTTGCCTAATTTACACACAACATTATTAGAAACCTAGACGAGACACCTTATTTATGAGGAACCTATCAAATTCAAATTACTCCACCAAATAGACTCCTTCTTACATGCTTTCACATAACCAATACAAAGAGCTTCCATTTTTAAGTCCCCATATATATACTCCAAGAGACATTTTTGAATAGGGTTTTGGTCTTGAATTAGTCTCCATTTCAATTTATACATAAAAACCAATGTTATATATATATATATATATATATATATATATATATATATATATATATATATATATATGGCAACTAAACAGATTATGGTACAAAGAAGATAGTATACCTTCGTTACAAGATGCGTCTAACCAAAGATTAAAAAAAAAAAAGAATAAAAACTAGTAAAAGTACATATACACTCATAGAATTAGAGCACTAATAAAAAGACGTGGGTTCAGTGCGAGGCCTTGAAAGGTTTCTCACGAAAATTTTGCCTCATACTCTTACCATTATCCTTCTACCCATATATTTTTTTAAATATTCTAATTCTACCATTTTCACTTATCAAATGTTTTTCTTATTTAATATTTACCATTATACACCCCCACCTAAATGTACTGGATAACTTTGTCCAAAGTTTTCCGATATTTGATTTTTCTTCACCGAATAACTTGTAATCATGTTTTTCGGTATGCATTTTTTCTTCATCGGATAACTTATAATTAACTTTTCCGGTATGTAATTTTTCTTCACCGAATAACTTGCAATAAAGTTTTCCGGTATGTAATTTTTCTTCATCGGATAACTTGCAATCAGGTTTTTCGATATGTAATTTTTATTCAGCAGATAACTAGAAATCAAGTTTTTCAGTATGTAATTTTTCTTCATCAAATAACTTGAGTTTAGGCAACAATGAAAAACCCTGACCTAAAGTAAATAAAACCGTGGTCTATTCTTATAGACATGGATTTTGCAACTTATGAAAAATTGTAACTTTAGGAACAATTTTATTTACTTTAGGCCACTGTTTTTTCGTGTTGCCTAAACTCATCTTTTTTTTTTTAATTTTTAGATAAGTTTCTTGTGAGTTATTTGTTAGGAAACAATTTTGTTTACTAAGCCACAATTTTTTTATTGTTGCTTACATTGTATTTATGGGTAAAAGAGTAGTTGAACAAATGTTGATTAAGGAAGTGCCTAAAGGAAAGATAAACTAACTTTCAAATTATAAATAAAAAAGTGAGATGGAACTTAGTTTATTTAAGATGAAAAATGACAAAAAAGAAAGCATTCATTCCCCTTATATGTATTACATCTATAGTCTTTTTTCCCTTATGCATCTCTTTTATTCGAATTGGTGAAATACAAAAGAATCCGATTTTTTTTAAATAATATTCAAGACAAAAATATGTTAAAGAAATTCTTAGAGTTCAAGGAATTGTTCCTTTAGGATGAAATGCTAAAGGAATGCCCAAAACACATTTACAAAACCTTCGTATCAAAATCTACAAAGAGACCATACAATTGATCAAGATGAACAATCAAGATCGTATCCATACAATTTTTCATTTCTTTACAAATATAATGTGTTTCTTGATTCTAGATGGTTATTCTTTTAAGTAACAATGAAAAATTGTGGCATAAAGTAAAGAAAATCATTGTTTAAGGTGAAAAATTGCATTCCGGATAACTCGTAAGTAAGTTATCCGAAAAAAAAAAAGTTTATGCAACAAGGAAAAATGGTTACCTAAAGAAAATAAAATTGTTGTCTAATGTATTAGGCAACGATTTTTTATGCGTGGGATATACAGTTTATTCATAAGTTGCAAAAACCATGTCTATTAGACTAGGCCACAATTTTATTTACTTTAGACCATAATTTTTCATTGTTGCCTAAATTCAAGTTATTCGATTAAGAAAAATTACATATCAGAAAATGTGATTACAAGTTATCGGGTGAATAAAATTACATACCGGAAAACTTCATTGTAAGTTGTTCGATGTAGAAAAATTACATACAGAAAAACTTGATTGTAAGTTAACTGATGAATAAAAATTACATACCGAAAAACATGATTACAAGTTATCCAGTGAAGAAAAATTACATACCGTAAAAAAATCACATATCGAAAAACTTTAAATAAAGTTATCCGATACACTTTAGTAGGGGTGTGAAATGGTAAATATTAAATAATAAAATTATTTGATAAATGAAAATAATAGAATTGAAATATTTTAAAAATACACGGGTATAGAAATAATGATAAGGATTTTCGTTTTAAACCATTTAGTATGAGTTTTAAAATATAGGGGTATAAGAATAATCAAAAATCATGAACTTTTTTCTTTTCATTTTCAACCATTTAGTATGAGTTTTAAAACCCCCATAAATATTAAGCGCTATTATTTTTTTTTGGTTTTCAAGCATTTAGCCGAGACTATTAACCTCCGCAATGTAATATTTAATGGTCGAAAAACGAAAAAGAAAAATGAATTAAAAAAATGTTGAAAGTCTGTAGGGGTCTAAAAACTAAAATAAAGAAATCTCTCATGTGACAAAGTCCAAATACAAAGAAATAAAAAAAATTCAACCCCAAAGAACTACGATCAGTTTTTGAAGAAAAAAAATCCAAAAAACTTTTAGATTTTGTTTGAGATTTTGGAGAGAAAAGGACGAGAGGGTTTTAAAAAACGAATGATTAAGTAAAAATAATAAAAGGATTTAGTTGATGAGAGTTTTTGAAATTTTGTTTTATTCAAAAAAATAAATTTTCCATAATTTAAGAGAACTAAAAAAATTTGTATTAAAGATATGTTAATCACATATTAATATAACTCTTTTGTTATGATATTACAATAATTGAAAATATGTTATTGATAAATACTATTTTATCATTTTATAAAAAAAATGAAAATTGTTAAAATATTACAAAAAATTTGTTATAATATTACAAAAATTGAAAATATGTTAATTTGGTATTTTGCTAAGTACTATTTTATCATTTTAAAAAAATTCAGAGAATATTAAAGATTTTTTAATATTTTTGAAAAATTCATTTTTCAAAGTCCTTCTTTCTTATTCTCTTCCAAACTCCCATTGAAGAACACTCCACCGCAAAATGTTAGCCACATCACTGCTGCACACATTGGATCTTTGGCAATACTGTTTTTTAGAAGAACAATTTATTAATTTCATCAAAACTTCTTAGGAAGGAAATCTATTATTAGTTGTGGAATAAAAGAAACGTCTAACATTTAATTCTTACTTCTAATTTAAATAAATAAATAAATATATGTCACCGTCATAGTAATTGTAGTATCCATTAAAAAAAGCTATAATATTATACATTGATACATAATAGATTTAAATAATCTTTTTGATCTTTGTAAATTAAAGTGTTTTATATTTTTGTACCTATATTTTTTATATAAAATAATCTTGTTAAAATCTTTTTCGTTTTAATCTATAAAATTAAAATCCGCAAAAAATATTCAAATTTTCTTGCAGATTTAAATTTTAAAAATTAAAATCAAATGAAATTCAATATTTAAGAGTTTTATCCAAAAAAAAAATACAAGGATAGAAAACAAATACACACTAACTTACGGAACCAAAAAGACTATTCTAAACAATATACTTGTAATAAGTCTAAAATGTATCTCTATCTTTTTCTAATACTTAATATGAGTAATTGTGTAGTATACAAGTATTCCAAATTTTGATACTTTTTTCTGACTCATAATCTTTAAAATATTACATAATAAATAATAAATAATAAGATTTAATTCTCACAATAATTTTTATAAAACGAGTACTATATAAAGAACTAAGTTTCCTATGCATAATACTGAGAACAAAAGATAATAATAGAATATAAAATCTTAGAAAAAATCACAATGCACATTTGCAAACTTTTTCTGTTGAGACTTTTATGCATTATGTTGCTCCTATCTTCTGGTAAAAAACTATTAACTTGTCCTTTTAAATTCTATTTTGTACATCATTGTTAAAATAAATAAAGAAATTTTGAGTTTGAGAATTTTTTTTAACAGGAGCAACTGGTAACGATATAGCGGAAATGTGCATGGGTGGACTATGTACTGATTGTGCCGTAAGATGTTTATGGTTAGGATTTCCGAAAGGTGAATGTAATTTTCGTTCCCTATGTTGTTGTTATAACTAGTTTTAGTAGTTATCATTTTTAAAATAAATTACAGTATTCTAAATACTTAATAATATAGAATAAAATAAATAAATCTTCCTCCAAAATTTTATTTTTATGTTTGAAGCATACACATTTGATGTCTGGTTTGAGTAAAAGTAAAGTGGAAGACTTGAAAGAAGAATGACTTCTCCTTCAACTTAAAGACAGGGTGAAAATTGTTTCCCTTTTAATATTGTATATTATGGGTGTAATTATAGTTTATATTCAATGAAATATTGCTATTTTATTTTGTAATGTTCTTTTTTTAAATTTTGCAACTCTTTTTTATCAAATAAAAAGAACTAATTTGCAACATGGATGTATGCTTATTTATATATATATTTGGCATGTATTTTAGTGTTTTAAATTTTACTACTTAAATATGAATAAATAAAAGATTGTAGATACATACTCTATCATATTATGAGACGTATTTGTATCATAACTTTGTAATTTAATTTTAAAATTTTAAAACTAATGGTATATGATCCAAAAATATAATACTCTCATTAACTGTGTTTTTTTTTTTAATTTACTTACTTACAGTAATGGTTGACACTTGACATATTATTAATTAACAAGCTAAACTGATTCGAAATGGATTACAGAAGACAAAACTTAAATACTTTTAAAACAAGTTATTAAGGGATTAATATTAAATTTTTCAAACACCAATTTCCAATTTCCATCCCATATTCGATTATTATTGATCAAATTCCAAGTCAATGACCTTAGAGTCTCCAGTATTATCTCCATTTTTTATTATAAGTCACTTTGAAAAAATATTTTGTACCATAATATAAATCGCTTTATAATATCAATGAATGATTAATGTTATGTTTCCTATTACATCCTTAAATATTTATTATTCTCTTTTATTTTAATGTTAATTTATTTTTCTAATATCATTAATGAAGGACAATTTTATAAAACTCTTCATAATTTTTCTTTTTTATACCATAATTATTACATTTCTTAATATGTATAAAAAATCAAAAAGGACGTATAATAAAAAATGGAGGGAGTAATAGTTAACAACTTAGAAAATATTACTAAAAACAAGTTTCTCACTAAACCACAAATATTTTAAAAATAAAATGCTCTCACTATTTTCAACTCCATTGAAAAACAAATTATATTTTTTACATCCTCCTTTATTATTAAACACGAGTCTTACAACCACTATAAATTGTTTCACTCAAGATCAACTCTACCTGCTTCTTTTAAGCAGCTCTTTGAGCAAATTTTCGTCACAACCCATTTGAGCCGCTTCAACATTTTCGACCTACAAAAACGCAAAAAGACCGTTGCAAAATCGGAAAAAACATTTCCCTTAAACTATGAGAACAATTTTCAGACTGTGAGAAATAGATGTCTTGCCTTAGTCTTTTTTTGAAAAATATTGTATCGAACAACAACACCATGTACAAAACCGTTGCTCTAGATTTCTTTAGAAATCTCGAATAACAACGGTTTTTACACGTTCTTAACTTAAAACCATTGAATTGTTAGATTTTTGGAAACAACATGCTTGGGGCTACAACAACGTTTTATAGTTGGAGTTGTTGGAGCTATATATATGAATCAGGATTCGTTGACCTCAAATATAAGTGTAAAAGATTTATATCAAATACCAACCGTTAATAAAAATAAATCAAACAATCGTATAAGTAGCCTATTTTTTAGAGAAAAAAATGACTATGTATTTTTTTTTTATATTTCATTTAATATGACAGTTTATTTCTATTTTATTAATGTTTGAGATTTGGTATAAGTTTTAGACTTATACCTAATATCAATCAATTATATATATATATATATATATATATATATATATATATATATATATATATATATATATATATATATATATATATATATATATATATATATATATATATATATATATATATATAAAATGTCAATTATTATTAATAATTAAATAACATCTTCAATGAATATCTTAATGTCAATTATAACTCACCATTAAAATAACATCTTCAAAATGATCATTAACATCTCTTAAAAAAACTTTAATATCTACTTTTTTTGGTTCTTTTTATCTTCGAACGATTGAAAATCTAAATCTATTAATAAAGATAAAAATGTCATTATATGTATCTTTGAAGAGGTTGTTTCGGTCAACTCTAGGTTTGCATGCTTCCCAAGATCAATTTGCATTGAAATATTAGTCTTTGACAAATCTAACCCGACGCTCAGTAGAGGTTGAGTTAGATTGTTTAACAACATGATGATCTTGTGGAACGAAGATATCAACCTTGACTTGTTCAACCAGTTCATTCTACAAAACATATAAAAGTCCATATTTACCACATTGAATTAACTAAAATAAGTAATATTGAAAAAAGTATCTCCTTACAATCTATTCAGCCACTTCGCGTGTAGCCTCTTATGTGAACTCACCATTTGGTATTTGTCGTGCCCTTTCCATTTCTCATGACGTGATGGTGGAGATGGTTTATGATCAAGGCTTCTAGAAGGATCTCCCAGCTCTAGTTCCATTTGTTTTCTTTTTTCATTAATCATTTTTTGTTCAAGTTTATCATATCCTCCACGAGACAATCTATGTGGATAGATATTTCTAGCTCCATTCTCCTTTCTTTTTTGGCTTTTATCCAAGAATTCAGGAGTGGGGCGAGACTTTACAAAATCCTCCCAAATATTTCAGTGATGAGTTATGTAATTCAAATGTGATAACGATGTTTCAACGAGTTTTGAAAAGAGATGATGTTCCAATCGATGTTTGAAGAGTTGAAGTTGAAAAAAGATGATGTTCAAGTTGATGTTGGAAGAGTTTTAATGAAAATCTCCTAAGATTTTTGTGAAGAGGATGACAATGAAGTTAGAGTGTTTTTTGATAGGTAAATGAAAAGTTAGACTATAGTTCTCTGAAGTATTCATTCAATAGAACAAACTCGTCGATTTTTAGGCTAAACCGAGGAAATGTATTAATAAAAAAAATAGGAAAGCCCCATAGCGTCATATTTTGCAAATTCATTTAAAATAACTATCACGTCGATTTTTAGAGAAAATCGAGGTAATAGATTAAAATCAATTAAAATAAAAAATGACACTTGAAAAATGTTGATGCAAAAGATATTACCTATTGGTTGTCAAATATAACCGAGGGTAATATGAATTAAAAATAAATAAAAAAAGGGGAAAAGGGAAAGACATCATGTAACCCTAAACTAATTAAAAATAAAAATAAAACATAAAATGCAATTGCTGGGATTCGAAGGGAGCTCCCTCATAGTTATATTCCATGGATTTTGATAATAAATGAGGGTATATATTGTATATATTTTTAAAAATTAATGGCGCTGTCAGGACATATATCTCGGTTATTGATAAGTTAATATGAAACTTTTATCGTGAAATATATTATTTGTAGTAGTGTTTATAGAGTAAAACTAATTATGAACTCTATACTTCATCTAAATTGATCGAGATACATAGTCTTGTTCTAGCTTAAATCACTTCAGACTTTACATTTTAAATTTCACAATATGCTTAACAATCAACTCATGATTGCGAGGAACACAAAACTCTAATAGGCTTACCATGTGGTAAATACCTAAATCGAGCAATATGTTGAACTAAGAGAAGACAATATTTTATTAAAAAAGAAAATGCGATAGAAATTGGAGAGCATGAACGATAAGATAAAATAATGGATGCTTAAATTCATCTTGATGCATTGATAGAGAAAATAAAGGATAAAGGAGATTAGAGTAAGATACTGAATTTAATGAAATGTTTCTTTTAGTTTTAAATTAATTTCGATTTAATTTTTTTTAGTTTAATTGCAATAAAATGAAATGTGACATGTACAAATAATTTCCTTAATAGATGACATATGATTTAATTTAATTTAAAAAGGGGGAAAATTAACATGTTTTTGTCTTCTCATTAAAATTGATAAAAGATTTGTTTACATGTAATTTTTCATTTCTTTACAAATATAATGTGTTTCCTGAATCTAAGTGGTTATTCTTTTAAGTAACAATGAAAAATTGTGGCATAAAATAAAGAAAATGATTGTTTAAGGTGAAAAATTGCATTGCGGATAACTCATAAGTAAGTTATCCGAATAAAATGCTTATGCAACAAGGAAAAATTGTTGCCTAAGAAAATAAAATTGTTGTCTAATGTATTAGGCAACGATTTTTTAAGTGCGGGATATACACTTATTCATAAGTTGCAAAAACCATGTCTATTAGAATAGGCTACAATTTTATTTACTTTAGACCATAATTTTTCATTGTTTCCTAAACTCAAGTTATTCGATAACGAAAAATTACATATCAAAAAATGTAATTACAAGTTATCGGGTGAATAAAATTACATGCCGGAAAACTTCATTGCAAGTTGTTCGATGTAGAAAAATTACATACCAAAAAACTTGATTGCAAGTTATTCGGTGAATAAAAATTACATACCAAAAAATATGATTACAAGTTATCCAGCGAAGAAAAATTACATACCGTAAAAAAATCACATACCAAAAAACTTTAAATAAAATTATCCGATACACTTTAATAATAGAGATGTGAAATGATAAATATTAAATAATAAAAATTATTTGATAAATGAAACTTATAGAATTGAAATATTTTAAAAAATACGAGGGTATAGGAATAATGATAGGGATATGGGTTTTAAACCATTTAGTATGAGTTTTAAAATACAGGGGTATAGGAATAATGAAAATCATGCACGTTTTATCTTTTCATTTTCAACCATTTAGTATGAGTTTTAAAACCCCGCAAGTATTAAGCGTTATTATTTTTTTTTTGGTTTTCAAGCATTTAGCCGAGGCTATTAACCCCCACAATGTATTATTTAATGGTTGAAAAATGAAAAGAAAAATGAATTAAAAAAATCTTGAAAGTTTGTAGGGTCTAAAAACGAAAATAAAGAAGTCTCTCACGTGAGAGATCTATTACAGTCTTGTACAGATGACAAAGCCAAAATACAAAGAAATAAAATAAAAAGTAAATAAAATAAATTTCAGAAATCCAAAATACTCTTAGATTTTGTTTGGGATTTTGGAGAGAAAAGGTAGAGAGGATTTTAAAAAACGAATGATTAAATAAAAATAATAAAAGGATTTAGTTGGGGTGAGTTTTGGAAATTTTGTTTTATTCAGAAAAAACAAAATTTTCATAATTTAAAAGAACTAAAAATATGTATTAAAGATATGTTAATCACATATTAATATAACTTTTTTGTTATAATATTACAAAAATTGAAAATATGTTATTGATAAATACAATTTTATCATTTTATAAAAAATGAAAATTGTTTATATATATAGATATATATATATATATATATATATATATATATAATATATATATATATATATATATATATATATATATATATATATATATATATATATATATATATATATATATATATTACAAAAATTAAAAATATGTTAATTTGTTATTTAATGAAAAGTACCGTTTTATCATTTTATAAAAAAAAACAAAATTTCAAAAAATCTTAAAGAGTTTTTAATATTTTCTAAAAATTCATATTTCAAAGTCCTTCACTTATTTCTCTTCCAAACTCCCGTTGAAAAACACTCCACCGTAAAATGTTTGCCACGTCACTGCTGCCACATTATATCTTTGGCAATACTATTTTTTAGAAGAACTTCTTAGGAAGGAAATCTATTATTAGTCATGGAATAAAAGAAATGTCTAACATTTAACTCTTACTTCTAATTTAAATAAATAAATAACTATATGTCACCGTCATAGTAGTTGTAATATCCATTAAAAAAAAAAGCTATAATATTATGCATTGATAAATAATAGATTTAAATAGTCTTGTAATTGATAAATAATATTATGCATTGATAAATAATAGATTTAACTCTTACTTCTAATTGATCTATGTAAATTGAGTTTTTTTTTTAACTATATTTTTTTTTATAAAATAATTTTAAAATGTTAAAATATTTTTGATTTTATTCTATAAAGTTAAAATCCGCATAAAACATTCAGATTTTCTAGACTAAAATCAAATAAAATATAATATTTAAAGGTTTTATTAAAAAAAAAATACACACTAGCTTACAGAACCAAAAAGATTATTTAAATTTAAATAATATACGTGTAATAAGTCTAAAATGTATCTCTTTCTTTTTCTAATACTTAATATGAGTAGTTGTGTAGTATACAAGTTTTCCAAATTTTGATACTTTTTTCTGACTCATATTCTTTAAAATATTACATAATAAATAATAAATAATAAGATTTAACTCTCAAAATATTTTTTATAAAATGAGTACTATATAAAGAACTTGAAGTTTCCTATGCATAATACTGAGAACAAAAGATAATAATAGAATACAAAGACAAAATCTTCAGAAAAAATGACAGTGCACATTTGCAAACTTTTTCTCATGGGAGTTTTATGCATTACATTGCTCCTATCTTTTGGTAAGAAATATGAACTTTTTCCTGTAAATTCTATTTTGTATATCATTGTTAAAATATATAAAGGAATTTTGAGTTTGAGAGATTTTTTTAACAGGAGCAACGGGTAGCGATATAGCGGAAACATGCATTGGTGGACTATGTATTGATTGTGCCGTAAGATGTTTATGGTTAGGATTTCCGAAAGGTGAATGTAATTTTCGTTCCTTATGTTGTTGTTATAACTAGTTAGTAGTTGTCGTTTTTAAAATAAATTACAGTATTGTAAATACTTAATAATATAGAATAAAATAAATAAATCTTCCTCCAAAATTTTGCTTTTATGTTTGAAGCATACACATTTGATGTCTGGTTTGAGTAAAAGTAAAGTGGAAGACTTGAAAGAAGAATGACTTCTCCTTCAACTTAAAGACAGGGTGAAAATTGTTTCCATTTTAATATTGTATATTATGGGTGTAATTATAGTTTATATTCAATGAAATATTACTATTTTATTTTATAATGTTCTTTTTTTTAATTTTGCAACTTTTTTTTATCAAATAAAAAGAACTAATTTGCAACATCGATGTATGCTTATTTATATTTTTTTGGCATATATTTTAGTGTTTTAAATTTCACTACTTAAATATGAGTAAATAAAAGATTGTAGATTCATACTCTATCATATTATGAGATGTATTTGTAACATAACTTTGTATTTTAATTTTAAAATTCTAAAACTAATGGTATATGATCCCAAAAAATAATACTCTCATTAACTATGTTTTTTTAAAATTTACTTACTTACAGTAATGGTTGGCACTTGACATATTATTAATTAACAAGCAAAAGTTATTCGAAATGAATTACAGAAGACAAAACTTAAATACTTTTAAAACAAGTTATTCAGGGATTAATATTAAATTTTTTAAACACCAATTCCCAATTTCCATCCCTTATTCGATTATTATTGATCCAATTTCCAAGTCAACGATCTTAGAGTCTCTAGTAGTAGTTAACAACGGAGGAAATATTACTAAAAACAAGTTTCTCACTAAACAACAAATCTTTTAAAAAAATAAAATGCTCTTTGGAAAAACAAATTATATTTTTTACATCCTCCTTTATTATTAAACACGAGTCTTACAACCAAAATAAATTGTTTCATTCACAATCAACTCTACCAACTTCTTTTAAGCAGCTCTTTGAGCAAATTTTCGTCACAACCCATTTGAGCCACTTCAACATTTTCAACCTACAGAAACGTGAAGAGACCGTTGCAAAATCAGAAAAATCATTTTCCTTAAACTATGAGAATAATTTTCAGACCGTGTGAAATAGATGTGTTGCCTTACCCTTTTTTGAAAAAAACATTTCCCTTAAACAACTTGCTTGGGGCTATAGCAACGTTTTATAGTTGTAGTTGTTGGGGATATATATATATATATATATATATATATATATATATATATATATATATATATATATATATATATATATATATATATATATATATATATATATATATATATATATATATATATATATATATATATATATATATATATATATATATATATATATATATATATATATATATATAAAATATCAATTATCATTAATAATTAAATAACATCTTCAATGTATATCTTAATGTCAATTATAACTGATCATCAAAATTAACATCTATTAAAAAAACCTTAACATCTACATCTTTACATCTATGTTTCTTCGTCTTCAAATGTCTTTTTTATCTCCCGTATGATTGAAAATCTCCATCTATTAATAAAGATAAAAATGCCATTATGTGTATCTTTGAAGAGGTTGTTTCGGTCGACTCTAGGTTTGCATGCTTCCTAAGATCAATTTGCATCAAAATATTAGTCTTTGACAAATCTAACCCGACGCTCAGTAAAGGTTGAGTTAGATTGTTTAACAACATGTTTTTAAAATAATTTTAAACATATAATTAAATAGTCAAATAGACTTAAAAAAGAACTACAATGGCATCTATAGGCAAGGTCGGGGTAGACTCAATTTCAAATGCTAATAACAATATATTATCATTATTTTGATACATTGATATTTAATTAGTAATTGATTTCTCTAGTTCATGACCCTTTTAAGAAATTTTTACACCTAAGACCCTGCATTTCTTGTTATTTAATTAATTAAATATGGATTGACATAATTAATTATTAATAAGTTATATTATGGTCAATTTTTATAAAACATTAATTATTGATGAATTATTTTATTGAGTTTTGTGTCTAACTGGACTTTGATAGATTGAAGCATTCAATGAAGTCCAATGAAAGATCTTTGCCCTCAGTCGTTTAGCTATTTACATGTCGCTCTATTAAACAACTAATATACTCTAATACCAATTGATATATCTAATTGAATCGAATAGATACAAGTTATATCATATTATTATATTTATAAAAAAAAGGATAAGAACAGTCACTACACCATATTTGACTTTAGGCAACGGAAGAATTGTCAATGGTTTAAAAATCGTAGCTTAAAGTGGTAATAGGATGTGCTTTTTACTCGTTGTCAAGTTTCTAGAATTATGTTGTGCATTTACTTGAAGCTACGGTTCTAAAAGTGTGGTAATAACATAATCATTATCTATTCCTTATTAAACTACGGTTTCTGACTGTGGCTGTATAAAAACCATCCCTTATTCAATTTAGACTACGATTTCAGAATATGGGTGTAAGAAAATATCCCTTATTATTTTATGCTACGTTTTAAACCTGTGATTGTTCCTTCTTTAAAAGGAAGATTTTAAAATTTTATTTATCAATCATAAAAAATAACATAGAGCAAGTATCGAAACCTACAACTAAGCTATATGATATCATGATAATTTGTATTCCTTAAACTTATTTATATTATAACTCTACTATATTTTTTTTAGTGTCCTGTTATCTTCATAATTTTATTATTTTAACATATAGAATTATTAAAGTTATATACATATAATACAAATAATATTATAAAAATAATTTTTTTAAATATACACCACACTATTTAAAATACATGGTATTTTTTGAAGAAATAGATTTTGAATTCGATAATTTATTATTTTAGTATAAAATAAACAAAAATTTATTAAAACTTTTTTGTTATAAATACGTAATGGCAACTCCAAAATAAAAATTATTTTTTTATAGCTATTATTAAAATATTTAAAAATTTATTGTAAAGTTAATAAAATTTATTAATCTTTATAATATATTTTTATATGAGAAAAGAATTACACAATTACACAAAAAGAGAAATCATAAATTTTGTGTAATAGAATGAGATATCTTTTCAATACTCTTATATAATTGATGATTTTGTGCAATAAAGTATTTTATGCTATTAATGCATAATTATTAATGTCATATAAAATTATTAATTTTTATTTGAATTAAATTTTTATTTGAAATATTTTTTATAAATGTTATTTTGTAAAAATAAAATTAATACTATTTTTTTTTAATTTATGACATGTAAATAAAAAATAAAATTTACATGTTGTAATAAATTTTCATAAAAAATCAGTTTAAAACATATAAAATAATTATTTTTAAAAAATCTAAAGAGATTGTAAATTAAATATTTTTAAATATATATAAATGGTGAAAAGAAAACCAATAGTCTCTTCCTGAAACCCTTCTTCAGCCATAATTTTCCCTTTCCTTGCAAAGGCTTAAAAGAAGGAGATTTGTCTTCGACGCTTAAAATTTCTTCTTCCGTCTTTTTTTTTTGTTTTTCATCTTCTTGATTTCACAGTTCCTTCAAAGCCAAATCTTCAAGGATTCATTCGAAGAGAGAAACATGTATCCTGTATTGCGTTCATGTTCGATCATTCACTGAGCATCCTCCTTTCATTATTGATTAGGAGTTTTCAGGACCTCATTTCTATGTAACCTAATTAATTAATTTCACTTTTTTTATTTAAATTTTGCATTTTGAGTTTGGTGTTTTTGAGTTTAGGATTTCATATGACGATGGTGATGCATGTGGTGATTGAACTGTTGGTTAGATTGTTGCTTTAGTTATGTGGTTGCTCTCACTGTTTAACTCATCATCCTTCAGGTATGTGATTTTCCTTTTCATTCCAGTAATATGACATATTGTAAGTTGGATTTAAGAATTAGATACTTCTATACCGGAAAGAATTTGCTCTAAGAATAGGTAACAAAATTCTAATGATAACAAACATAAGAGCCCTTAAGAATGAACAATATCTGGAGCACTTGGTTTCTATCATATTTCTAATTTTCTCTACCCTTTATATGTTAATATCATTCTATAGGGGTTTTGCTATAATTATTTGTTTTTAGGTAGCTCTTATTTTGAGTGTTTGTTTTATGTTAGAGTGACATTATATTTTTTCAAATGGGTCATGATAACTTTAAGATAATTTATTGTTAATTATAAAAAACATACCAATTCTGTTTTACATTATAGACCACACAATTAATATTTGGTCTTTAAATAGAAAAGAGGGCTTAAAACCATTAGTTGTGTTTGTGGAAAAAATTTCAACCACTTTATTAAAATGATTTCAACCACTATATTAATCTGCACTGAGATCTATAGTTGTGTTTGCGGAAATTTTTAGATATTTTATAAGTATATCTAACTTTGTACAGAGATAAACATCTCATTTTTATTTCTTGGATATCCACTGTTTTTAACTATATACTTGTGTTGATTTTAAAATGCAGGATTGCAAGGATGATTGATGTCAAGGTTAGTGATGTTGAGTACTTAGAAGTGAATTATCCAAAACAAGGAGGATATAGAGCTACTTATTTCATCTTTAGTGGATTAACTTAATTGTATATTCATCTGAATTCTTCTAACCTTTGTTGTTTATGTTGGTACAAATTTCAAATGGTATAAAGGTTTTCTTATATCACTCTCATGTTCTTCTACTGTCATAGTTTTAGGTGTTGCAAGATTTAGCATTCTTGATGAGTATTTCAGTTATAGGCAACGTATTTTATATGTTGTTTATTAAAAACGGTGGATTTTTCTTATGATTTAGGCGCGATTATATATTTAGTTTAAATTAAATTATAGATTGAGCTACGGTTTTAATTTTTTGCTATCAATAATCGTTGCCTTTTCATGTATTTTGGGGATGGTTATTTTATGTTGCACGGACTAAAACTTTAATTAAAATCACGAACTTTTGATATTTAAAGCGACGGTGTTCATAATCCGTGAGTATAAATAAAAAATCGTGCTCTAAAGGAATAGACAACGACAGTTTATTCCACATTTGGTAAACCGTCCCTTGAAGACTTAGACCACGGTTTTCTACCTTTAGGTGACGATTTTTCGTTGTTGCCTAAACCCAATTTTGTTGCAGTGGGTGTATTTTGTAGTAATCCTCTCATACTCATTCTTCGGATGACCATCTCTCAAATTCTACAAGATACACCGCTCTTATCATTAATGATTATTTTTTGATATAACATTATGCTATAATTTGAATCTATTTGATTCAATTAGACCTATCATTTCTATTATATGCATTTAGTTTAGATAGTAAATAACATGATTTGAAAATAAAGATTAATTATTTGCTTACATAACTAATTCTCCTTTGTTATTTGACAATGTTTAGGGGTTTAAGATTTTAATTTTATTAAATTAAACTTAATTAAGTATCATTTTAAAAATAACGGTAGATTAAGTCTTATTTATATAAAATGTGTGTTTTCAAAATAATCATTTTATCTCAACAAAAAATTTGGATAACAAAATTATTGTCTTTTTTACAAATTTTAACTTTGGTGTTGTAGTTAATATGTAGAAAATGTGGATAGATATTTCTAACTCCATTCTCCTTTCCTTTTTTGCTCTTAGCCAAGAATTCAGGAGTGGTGCGAGACTTTACAAAATCCTCCCAAATATTTCAGTGGTGAGTTACATACTTCAAACGTGATAGCGATGCTTCAACGGGTTTTAAAAAGAGATGATGTTCCAGTTGATGTTGGAAGAGTTGTAGTTGAAAAGAGATGATGTTCAAGTTGATGTTGGAAGAGTTTTAATGAAAATCTCCTAAGATTTTTGTGAAGATGATGACGATGAAGTTAGAGTCTTTTTTGATAGGTAAATGAAAAGTTAAAGTATAGTTCTCTGAAGTATTCATGCAATAGAAGAAACTCGTCGGTTTTTAGGTTAAACCGAAGAAATATATTAACAAAAAAAATAGGAAAGCCCTGTAGCGTCATATTCTGCAAATTCATGTAAAATAACTATCACGTCGATTTTTAGAGAAAATCGAGGTAATAGATTAAAAATAATTAAAAACAAAAAATGACACTTGAAAATCTTGATGCATAAGATATTACCCATTGATTGTCAAATATAACCGAGGATAACATGAATTAAAAATAGATAAATAAAAAGGGAAAAGGGAAAGACGTCATGTAACCCTAAACTAATTAAAAATAAAAATAAAACATAAAATGCAGTTGTTGGGATTTGAAGCGAGTTCCCTCATAGTTATATTCCATCGATTTTGATAAAATGATGTTGTTACATTTTAAATTTCACAATATACTTAACAATTAACTCATGATTGCGAGGAACACAAAACTCTAATGGACTTACCATATGGTAAATACCTAAATCGAGCAATATATTGAACTAAGAGAAGAAAATATTTTGTTAAAAAAGAAAATGCGATAGAAATTCGAGAGCATGAACGATAAGATAAAATAATGGATGCTTAAATTCATCTCGATGCATTGATAGAGAAAATAAAGGATAAAGGAGATTAGAGTAAGATACTGAATTTAATGAAATGTTTCTTTTAGTTTAAAATTAATTTCGATTTAATTCTTTTTTTAGTTTAATTGTAATAAAATGAAATGTGACATGTACAAATAATTTCTTTACATCAACTAACCCATCTTAAAATAAAACTTTATTTCTACTAAGTCAAAGTAACCATCAAATTAAAAGTCAAAACAACCCACTAAACTTCTTAGCTACCTTTCCTTTAAGACTCAGATTTAAAAAGTTGAAACAATTCTCCATAGAATCATATTCCAAAGAGATTTTGCCACAGGACAATGATAAAACAAATGGAAATCAAAAAGAAAATATCAATTCATTTTTCACTTTTTCAAAATTAAAATATCTCATAAAATCAGGCTAATATTAATCAAAAAGAAAAAGTTTGATGTTATGTTGTAACAATCCAAATGATGTACTTTCCACATACTCTTATTTAGAAGCCTTAAAAGATCACATAAAAAACCACCAAGCCTCTAGAAATCTCATCGATTGCGTTCATGATGATATATAAGACTGTTAGGACAATCGTTAACAAATCAGAAGACAATAAACGAGAATAAAAAACCACAAACTATAAACCATATCAAAATCAAGAACTCCAAATAAGCGTGACAACATCATGTTAGAATATGTCAAATATAAATTAGGCAATAAAATATCATGTTAGCCGTAAAATATTATGTATTAGCTAAATTAGGAAATCAAATATTATGCTTGCTGTAAATTAGTCAATTGTACAGTGTGATAATTGTTAGCTGTCATTCCCTTAATAGAAGAGGAATTATAGGGACTCTTGTGTATATATATGTACTACAATACAATATGAATAATATAAGAAATTATTCTCTGAAACTGTTCTATATGGTATCAGAGCTACACCGACTTCCTCTCTACAATATAGGAATCGGTACTTGTTAGTTTCTTTGGATAATTTCTGATGACTTCTTCCGAGAATAATAAATCAGAGAAACCCAATTCTTCTTCCGAGAATAATAAATCGGAGAAATCCAATTCTTCCGCTGCGATCCAGATGCATGATGCGCTAACCCCTGAACGACTTGACGGCAACAACTATGTCGAGTGGTCGTTGAATGCGCAGAACAAGATCAGAGGCAGAAAACGTTGGGGTTACGTCACCGGAACAAAGGCTGCACCAAAGGACCAGGAATCTGACGATTATGAAGCATGGGAAGATGAAAACTGCTTGGTCAAGTCTTGGCTTCTGGACTCAACGACCAAAGAAACCAAATCTCTCTTCATTCGCTTGGCTACGGCAAAGGAAATTTGGGAAACTGTGAAGAAGACGTACTCTGTCAACCAAGATGCATCAAGAGCATATCAATTATATCGTGAGGTAATCTCTACTTAACAAAATGGTGGATCTATTATTACATACTTTAGTAAATTGCAGAGGTTATGGCAAGAGTATGATGCTATTAATGATTGAACCATGGAATGCTCTAAAGATATCGAGAAGCATAACAAGATGGTTAATTCCCAACGAGTTTATGTATTTTTAACCGGCCTGGATTCACATTTGGATGGAGTTCGTGGTTGTATCCTTGCTACCAGTCCACTCCCAAATATTCAATCTGTTTATGCAACTGTTTGTGCTGAAGCAAATCACCAAGATGTTATGCTTGGTAGTGAACCTACTGAGGGGTCTGTTTTTGCAGTCAAGAAGTACCCTAAGAAAGGAGTTCGTAAGTGTACCCACTGTAATGGTGATAATCATGTAGTGGAAGCATGTTTTAAACTCCATGGATATCAAAATTGGCATCCAAAAGGAAAAATTAATTCCAGTAACAAGGCAGAAAATATGAAGAGCCATAATTCTACAGCTGCTGGATTTGTAACCAAGTCAGGTATATCTAACTCTGCTCTTAATTTTTCTGTTGTTACTAGGGGTAGAGATTGGATAATCGATACAGGTGCTACTGACCATATGACTTGTGATCGTCATGTATTTACTAATTTTTCCTCTGGTGGTTCTAATTCTAAAACTATCATTGTTAATGCCAATGGAGTCGCATCTCCTATTGAAGGTGTGGGTATTGTATTCCTCTCACCCTCATTATCCATACCCGATGTCTTATTTGTTCATACTTTGAATTGTAACCTTCTCTCTGTCAGCAAATTAACCAAGTCACATTCTTGTGTTGCTATGTTTTACCCTACTCATTGTCTTTTTCAGAATATATACACCAAGGAGAAGATTGGCAGTGGTAGACAAAGTGAAGGACTGTATTATCTTGAAAATATTTCCCAACAAACCCATAAGGGAGCATTGGACCATATTGCAAGTGATCATATACAAGATAAAAATAAAAAGGAAATTTGGCTATGGCATAGACGATTGGGACATCCATCTTTTAGTTATTTAAAGAAATTGTTTCCATCACTATTTCATAAATGCAATATTTCGGATTTTCTTTGTGAAACTTGTGTTCTAGCAAAAAGTCATCGTGCTGTTTATCCTTTAAGCAATAAAAAAACTGATTTTCCTTTTTCGTTAGTACACACAGATGTCTGGGGCCCTGCTCCACAATCTACGCATAATGGGAAAAAATGGTTTATCAGTTTTGTTGATGATTGTACACGGGTAACTTGGGTGTGTTTGCTAAAACATAAATGTGATGTGTATGATGTGTTTCGTTCCTTTCATCAAATGATAGTTACACAATTTAACACAAGTATAAAAGTCATTAGATATGATAATGGAGGAGAATACTTTAAAACGGAATTAATGGAATTCATGAACTCTAAAGGCATTTTGCATCAAACTACATGTCCTTACTCGCCCCAACAAAACGGAGTGGCTGAGAGGAAAAATAGACATCTATTAGAAGTGACAAGATCACTCTTAATAGAAGGTAATGTTCCATCTCATTTGTGGGGAGAGGCTGTGAACTCCGCCGCTTATTTGATTAATCGAACCCCTTCTAGCGTGCTTAACTTTAGAAGACCTTTAGATGTGTTGTCTGATCATTGTGCTCTTCCTTCCATTATTTATTTACTTCCTCATGTTTTTGGATGTGTTATATATGTGCACTTACACCCACATCAACGTACAAAGCTTGAAGAACGAGCTATTAAATGTGTCTTTGTTGGGTATGGATCAACTCAAAAAGGTTATCTTGCCTATCATCCCACATCAAAGAAATTTTATATTTCTATGGATGTGACATTTCATGAAGATAATTTTTTTATGTCGATTCTCCACTTCAGGGGGGAATGAAAATGAAGTGCAGCATCATGATGTTAGTTTGTTTGACATTTCAAATGTAAAATTATCTTGTGAGGATCATTCTGCAGGAAGTGAGCCAGCCTTAAATATGGACACTCCATTTTTAGATAATACAGTGTCTTCCGATCATATCCAACTTGCTCAATCTTCTCCACGGGTTCAAGATGGCTCTTCAGAGGTATCTCTTAATCCTATCTTTGATAATACACATATAGATGAAGTTGATCTTGTTGTTGATTCTGAAATTGAGTCTTGTTTGCATGAAACTGATCATGAAATTGATCCTTGTTTACATGACACCACCATCACACCTAACACCGAGTCAACTACCGTCAAATATAATCTTCCATTCCGTTCTAACCGTGGTCAACCTCCTGTTAGATATGAACCAAACCTTCAATCCAAAATTAAATATCCCATTAGTAATTATGTGTCATCTCACAAATTATCTCGGTCATATAAATCATTTTTATCTCAATTATCTTCAATTTCTATTCCTAGTAATGTGCAGGAAGCTTTGGCAGATCCTAAATGGACGAAAGCAATGGTTGAGGAGATGGCAACTTTAGAAAAGAACAACACTTGGGATATTGTGACTTTACCAAGTGGGAAGAAAACAGTGGGGTGCAAATGGGTTTTTACAATAAAACACAAGGTTGATGGAAGCATTGAGAGGGTGTCTGGTACATTTGATGTCTGGTTTGAGCATAAGTAAAAGTGGAAGACTTGAAAGTATGATTTGATTTCTTCAACTTAAAGACGGTGAAAAATGGAGTGAAAATTGTTTTCATTTAAATATTATATTCATGGTTGTAATTATAATTTATATTCAATAAAATATTACTATTTTATTTTATAGTGTTCTTGTATGCAAATTTATATATTGTTTTGGCATGTATTTTAGTGTGTAAAATTTCACTCCATAAATAGGAATAAATAGAAGATTGTAGATTCATACTCTATCACATTATGAGATGTATTTGTAACATAACTCGTGTACTTTAATTTTAAAATTTTAAAACTAATGGTATATGATCCATATATGAATACTCTCATTAATTATGTTTTTCTAATTCACTTACTTACAGTAATGGTTGGCACTTGACATATTAATAATTTAACAGAAAAAAAGTTATTACAAATGGATTACAGAAAACAAACTTAAATACTTTTAAAACAAGTTAAGGGATTAAGGTTAAATTTTGCAAACACCAAAATCCAATTTCTCTCCCATATTCGATTATTATTGATCCAATTTCCAAGTCAACCACCTTAAAGTCTCAAATAGTACTAGTTAACGATTGAGGAAATATTACTAAAATGAAGTTTCTCACTCAACCACAAATCTTTTAAAAATAAAATGCACTCACCATTTTCAACCAATCTTTCAACTTCATTGAAAAACAAATTTATATTTTTTACAACCTCCTTTATTATTAAACATGAGTCTTACTACCACAATAAATTGTTTCATTCGAAATCAACTCCACCAAACATCTTTTAAGCAGCTCTTTGAGTAACATTTCGTCACAACCTATTTGAGCCATTACAACATTTTCAACCTACGGAAACGTGAGGAGACATTTGCGAAATCCAAAAAAACAGTTCTCTTGGAACAATGAGAACAGTTTTTAGACCGTGTCAAACAGATATGCTGCCTTAGTCATTCTCAATAGTTTTTTATCAAACGACAATGTCATATATAAACGTTGTTTTAGATTTTTTTAAAGAACGAGTTTTTTTGAATTTTCAATAGGAACGCATTCTATTCGTTCTTAACTTAAAACCGTTGCAATTGATATATTTTCAGAAACAGTTTGTTTGGGGTATCACAACATATTGTATTTGTTGTTCATTTTAAAACGCTTCTACTTGACTCAAATCTATGTGACTTCTTTAATGGCTACTATGACATAAGCCACTTTACATCAGTTTCTCACCGTCGTAAATTTTTTTTTACTATATATAAATAGTAATAAAAAAATATAAAATCAAGTTATTTTATAAATTTTGTAAATAATTATTATAAAATTTTAATAAAAATAATTTTAATATTATAATATTCAAATAAAATTTTAATATAATCTTAAATTAATTAAAACATACAAAATAAAATAATTCAGAACCGGTGACCCTAACCTAACCCGTGGCCCTAACCCACGTTGATGATTCAGAACCGGTGTTTGAGCATCTGAGGGGACAGGAGTGTCACTACCAGCTACAGGAGAAGGTCTGTTGAAGTAGTCAGACAAGTCGGCATAGTCTTCAGTATGCATCGATGGTGTACCGCCGTAGCTGAGCTCATGACCCATGCTAGAGAAGTTAGGATGTGGTTGACTCATTGATGGGCGACCAGGACGGTTGAAGGGAGACATGGGTGTGAACGATGCGTCGAGGAAAGGTTGGAAAGGTTGTTGGGGTGTTTGGTAGAGATAGGGTTGTTGGATGTTTTGGTTTTGTGAGGTTTAGGCTTCTTGGCTACGGTTCACAACAAACATCAGTACAAAATAAGCTATCTGAAAACAGAAATATTTCTAACTGATTACAACAATCAAATTGATGTCGTCTCGACCGAACATCACTTCCCTAGCATCCTTATCAATCTTCATTCACACCCAACCAAAGATACTTTCAAGTCTCTCAATACTTCTAATTTTTTCCCCTTCTGGTATTTTCCCATCTAACCAACGAACCAGCTCCATCTTCAATTGATCGAACATAGTGATGTTCCAGAACAACATCAGCATCAGAGGTTTGTCTCTCGCATAAATCACCTTACCGTATCGGCGACGAACACTAAACATGATTTCCAAATGCTTGTATGAGATGTGGAACAGTTACTCACACCACGCATCTATTTATAACACAAAAATTGCATTTTAGGAGGAGTCTCCAATTGAATTGGCGCCTCCATTCAATTTTTAAGAGGAGTCTCCAATTCAATTGGCGACTCCTCCTAAAAGTGGGGTAGGGTTTAGGATTTAGGGTTTAGGGTTTAGGGTTTTGATATATATATATATATATATATATATATATATATATATATATATATAATATATATATATATATATATATATATATATATATATATATATATATATATATATATATATATATATATATATATATATATATCAAAGCAGAAGATATATATTAATCAAAAAAGAAAAAGAAAAGTAGTACAAAGTACATATGAAACTAAGAGTACTAGAAGAGCGTAGGGACAACGACACAGGCAACCAACCAAGATATAAACAAATAGAAAAGTTAAAGACAAAGTCAGTGACAAAGGAAAACCAAGCAAACAAACCGAAAGATCAATTGAAAAAGAATAATCTCCTCTGACATGATAGATCTCTAGAGAGAACAAGTTGGGAGAAGACAACATCAAACACCTGCACAAAACAAATGGATGTCAGATGACCATCCAACACACCCCTAATTGCTCATCCACTTAACTTTGTGGGTACCTGTTCAATGTAATTTTAAGTGTCGGGTTTTTGTTATCGTCTCCACAGGGATTGTGAGATATCACCGCCTTTCGACAATTGTTTTAATCTTAGCTTAAGGTAACAATGGGGTTTTGGTGTTTGTCACGGTATCTTGCATAAAAGTGTAATAAAATGCGGTAAAAGTTTTGGTTTGAATATTTGAGAAATATTACCAAAGTTAGGGTTCGACGATCACTTTGCATGTATATGTTCGATAAACAAAACTTATAAACTCCTTTAGATGATAAACTATTTCACAAAGTCCTCCCAATGTGTTTATCTCTAACACACATTGTGAGTTTTCCCATTTTGATCCATTGTTTATCTCTAACACAATCTATCAAAATGACAACTTTTTGGTTCAACCTTATGGTGAACAAAATCATTCATTACTATCTCTAGCTAACAAACAAGATTGGATGAAAACCTAGGTTAAGAGTTGGTAAACATCTCTCGATCATAAACCAACACAAAGAGTTTTCAATAAGAACAAAGTTTTCACCATATATTCACCATTAAAGAGTTTACAAATGGAGATCCTTACATTTACACACAAAGCTAATGATCATCTACATCTAACCTTGACAAAATGGAGGACTTAGCTACTCATTTTCATGGTAGCTTGGTCAACAAGTTTCGGAAGAAGGTTGATCAACATCCGAGTCGAATAATCGAGATTGGATGGGAATCCACCTTCTTTTTGTGAAAGATGGTTAAGAGATGAAGAGAAATGATTTCTAGGTCACAAAAGATCTCTAGAGCAAAAGCTGGAAAATATCTAAAAAGGTACAAAAATATGGAAGGTAAGGTATGGCTCCAAAAAGTAGCCCTTGCTACTTATAGAGCTGCTTCTGGGCTGTCATGCTCGCTAGGCGAGCAGATTGGCTCGCCTAGCGAGCCCCTAAATGAGGCACCTGAGGCACCTATGCCCAAAGAAATAGCCTTTGCCAGACTGACATGTTCGCTAGGCGAACAAAACCTTCGCCTAGCGAAGGCCACGCTTCAACCTTCGCTCCAGCGAGGTTGAGAGGTTTTGCTACTGGAATGCTCGCTGGGAGCTCGCTAAAGGCTCGCCTAGCGAGTGAGTGTTGGCTGCGCTTTTCACCAAGTCTGGACGTGTTCGCCACACACCTCGCTGGAAGCTCGCCTAGCGAGTGTGGTCATGTTTGCCACTGTAAAATACTGGAGCTTTTCGCTGGGCTCTCGCTGGACGCTCGCCTAGCGAGTCGTTCGCCACAGCCCTCGCCTAGAGAGCAAGCTGATGAATGCTTGTTTTATTTGATCCCTTTGCCAAATTTCTTGTGTCTTCACTTTCTATTATTTCATGCCTACGTCCTGCACAATAACACACAAATCAAAGGTACCAAGATCGTTTATCATTGAATTGCATTTCATCTAAAATAAAGGTGGTTTCGAACACTTTAGCAAGGAAATGGAGTGAAAGATACCCATATTTGATAGCTCAAATTAGCACTTTTGGGTATCTAACAACTCTCCCCAACTAGATTCTTGCTTGTCCTCAAGCAAAGTATGCCTCTTGAAGGACAAGAGGAATTGCTTTAAGAGAAAGGTTTCTCCAAAGTTGGATAAAACGGCTCAAACACAAGCGAATCAGCAGATACAAATTTCCAACGGTTCGAATAAAATAATACACAAGAACTAAGACTTAGTAGCAATGCGAAATATGTATCTATCTACAACAATATTATCTTGAATGAATCACCCTATCTCTCCTCTTCGAATAAGGATTGAAGAAATTACGCGTTTGCAACCGCGGGAATAATCTCATTCTCTAACAAACAATGAAGAAATCAATTCAATTCATACAATGTCTAACAATTATAAATGGTAATGTGGAAGCACGAAGATCACTAAGGGCTTTTCGGTTGAAGGTTGGTTAGGTTAACAAACAAGGGTCATTTCTAAGGCCATTGAAAACGAAATTGCCGACGCAAAAGAGACATTCACTATACATTATTCACACATCTCAACTTCGTTCCATTTATTTCTCATTTGAAACCTTCACAACTCTTATTTCACAACTCAATTTTTTTTGTTTTTCACTATTTTTCTTCCAAGCAAGCATTCATTTTTATTTTCTCTATTTTTTTTTCTTTTCTTTCACATCATATTTACAAAATAGATGTTTCTCTTTTATATGTTATATATACATATATATTTTTGTGTTTTTTTATGCTTGCTCGGTTTTTCAAGAGTTGTGGCACTTACCGATTCTCATTTTCGTTCTCCCCAACTTATTTCTTACTCACCCTAAGTGAATGCTCTATGACTTTTTACGGCAAAAGAACAATTATCAAAAGTTTCCGGGTTTCAAGAAAAAGATTTTTGAAATCTCGCTTTATTTCAAGCTAAGATTCAACTGTTTAAGCTCAAAGGGGTTAACGAATACTCTCTCTGCTCACAGGTAAGTTGTTTTTGGAACTGGTTGTGCTCGATAGAAAAACAAGTGCCTTGATCATTTCTAATTGCTTCCACATATTCACAATAATAAAAGACAAAGCATGAATCAAATGAATCAACAAAACTTATTAGAATCCAGCATTTAAGTGTACAATGGAGGTTTCCTCACAATTTGTGGTTTTAAGTCCTAGATGAAACATTCATTCAATTATGTTGCAAAAAGACAATATTCAATTACCAAAAAGAGTAAAGTTCTTAATGCATTCTAAAATTCTAGCCGGAGGTAACCATGTACCTTAGCATTATTCACTTGTTTATTCTTATCATTGCCATCCAAGCTCGGATGCACCTTCATTGGGTACTTCTTTGAGGAGCAACCAATCTAGAAGGTTTGCCACTCAACCAACCAAAAATTTATTAAAACAAACAAAATTTAAAACATAAATAATAATATTAACTTCAAAATTTAAAATTGTTCATGGGGGACAAAACACCCCAAAAGTACATAGCCAAAATCAAAATACACCAATCCGAAAATACAATAGAAATAAAACATAAAATGAAAAATACAATAACTTAGCCCTCCAAGGACTCAGAACCCTCCTCACTACCGGCTTCAGAGCCGGTAGCCTCATCATCATCATCACCATCTCCATCAGCAACACCAGAAGAAGCACCAGCACCCGCCCCCTCTCCAAACGCTGGCCTGTCCACAGGCCAGTTAGCGTTAAGCAGAAACTGCTCACGCGTCATCAATGAGTGATCACCGGAGGGGTCACGTCCCTGCAGCTGTAGCAGCTACATAGAATCGTGCATATCGAGCATGGCACGCTGAGTTGCCGCCATCCAGTCCCAGTTGTAGGTGCAGACAGCCTGCTGGAAAGGATCGGATCCTGGAGTAGACGTACCAGGACCATCAGAAGCCCGGGTACCCTCAGCAGCTGCGCCATTTTGTTCAATGTAATTTTAAGTGTCGGGTTTTTGTTATCGTCTCCACAGGGATTGTGAGATATCACCGCCTTTCGACAGTTGTTTTAATCTTAGCTTAAGGTAACAATGGGGTTTTGGTGTTTGTCACGGTATCTTGCATAAAAGTGTAATAAAATGCGGTAAAAGTTTTGGTTTGAATATTTGAGAAATATTACCAAAGTTAGGGTTCGACGATCACTTTGCATGTATATGTTCGATAAACAAAACTTATAAACTCCTTTAGATGATAAACTATTTCACAAAGTCCTCCCAATGTGTTTATCTCTAACACACATTGTGAGTTTTCCCATTTTGATCCATTGTTTATCTCTAACACAATCTATCAAAATGACAACTTTTTGGTTCAACCTTATGGTGAACAAAATCATTCATTACTATCTCTAGCTAACAAACAAGATTGGATGAAAACCTAGGTTAAGAGTTGGTAAACATCTCTCGATCATAAACCAACACAAAGAGTTTTCAATAAGAACAAAGTTTTCACCATATATTCACCATTAAAGAGTTTACAAATGGAGATCCTTACATTTACACACAAAGCTAATGATCATCTACATCTAACCTTGACAAAATGGAGGACTTAGCTACTCATTTTCATGGTAGCTTGGTCAACAAGTTTCGGAAGAAGGTTGATCAACATCTGAGTCGAATAATCGAGATTGGATGGGAATCCACCTTCTTTTTGTGAAAGATGGTTAAGAGATGAAGAGAAATGATTTCTAGGTCATAAAAGATCTCTAGAGCAAAAGCTGGAAAATATCTAAAAAGGTACAAAAATATGGAAGGTAAGGTATGGCTCCAAAAAGTAGCCCTTGCTACTTACAGAGCTGCTTCTGGGCTGTCATGCTCGCTAGGCGAGCAGAATGGCTCGCCTAGCGAGCCCCTAAATGAGGCACCTGAGGCACCTGCGCCCAAAGAAATAGCCTTTTCCAGACTGACATGTTCGCTAGGCGAACAAAACCTTCGCCTAGCGAAGGCCACGCTTCAACCTTCGCTCCAGCGAGGTTGAGAGGTTTTGCTACTGGAATGCTCGCTGGGAGCTCGCTAAAGGCTCGCCTAGCGAGTGAGTGCTGGCTGCGCTTTTCACCAAGTCTGGACGGGTTCGCCACACACCTCGCTGGAAGCTCGCCTAGCGAGTGTGGTCATGTTTGCCACTGTAAAATACTGGAGCTTTTCGCTGGGCTCTCGCTGGACGCTCGCCTAGCGAGTCCTTCGCCACAGCCCTCGCCTAGCGAGCAAGCTGATGAATGCTTGTTTTATTTGATCCCTTTGCCAAATTTCTTGTGTCTTCACTTTCTATTATTTCATGCCTACTTCCTGCACAATAACACACAAATCAAAGGTACCAAGATCGTTTATCATTGAATTGCATTTCATCTAAAACAAAGGTGGTTTCGAACACTTTAGCAAGGAAATGGAGTGAAAGATACCCATATTTGATAGCTCAAATCAGCACTTTTGGGTATCTAACAGTACCACACCCATTAAACCAGATAAATGTCAAGCCCCAAAGCATTGACTAGAATCGACTTCGATGCCGAAATCATAATCAAAGACATCTAATTATTAACTGTCAAGCTTTCTTGTTAAAAAATAACTTCATTATGCATTTTCCATAATATTCGGATCACTACACCAAGCCTAAAGACGCATGTTTCCTAGAACCAAAATCATGAAACATTTCAAAAACCCCTAACAACGAACAAGGAAGAGGCTTCAAAGTTATTTACATCAACGCATTGATGGATTATAAAGAGAGTTTTATAATCTTTCTTCTTCAATTCTTTATGTGCAACCTTTTCTTGATCCTCACGGCTTCTGCAAGCGTTGATACTCCTTCCTTCACAAGATCCCAAAGATCTTGATAACATAATACAATCTTTATCTGCTTGCACCAATTCTCATAATTGTTGTTCTTGAGAATCGGAAAATTTGCTGGAAAATGTCCGTTTGGATGATTCGTTGCCATGGTGATTTTCTTTCCACGAATCGTTTCAACCGGAGCTCTTGATATTAGATGTTGGAAATCCCCCAAAATCTATGAAGAATTTCAATCAATCTTGATGAACAAGATTGTTATTACCCATACAATAGTAATGAAAAGAAAGGAACAATTGAGAAAGAGAGAGTGTATAGAATGATGAAGGAGAAGAGTAATATAATTTTGCAGAATTTCAAAATCCTTCATTCTTTTTCTCTTCAAACTCCTAAATAAAGCCTGAAGAACACTCCACTGCAAAATCGCAGCCACTTCACTGCTGCCACGTTGGATCTTTGGCAATACTACTTTTCAAAAGAACAATTTATTAATTCCATTAAAACTTCTAGAAAGGAAATCTATTATTAGTTAGGGAATAAAAGAAACGTCTAATATCATTTAACTCTCACTTCTAATTTAAAGAAAGAAATAAATACATCTGACCGTCATAGTAGTTGTAATATCCATTAAAGAAAAGAAGCTATAATTTCATGCATTGATAAATAATATACTTGTAATAAGTCTAAAATGTATCTCTTTTTCTAATACTTAATGTGAGTAGTCGTGTATTATACGAGTTTTCCAAAACTTGATACCTTTTTTCGACCCATATTCTTTAAAATATTACATAGTAAATAATAAATAATAAGATTTAATTCTCAAAATAATTTTTATAAAACGAGTACTATATAAAGAACTTGAAGTTTTCTATGCATAACACTTAGAACAAAAGATAATAATAGAATACAAAGATAAAATCTTCAGAAAAAATAACAATGCACATTAGCAAACTTTTTCTCTTGGGACTTTTATGCATTACATTGGTCCTATCTTTTGGTAAGAAATATGAACTTTTTCCTGTAAATTCTATTTTGTAAATCGTTGTTAAAATATACAAAGGAATTTTGAGTTTGAGTTTTTTTTTTAATAGGAGCAACTGGTAACGATATAGCCGAAACATGCATTGGTGGGCTATGTTTTGATTGCGTCCTAAGATGTTTTTGGTCAGGATTTCCGATAGGTAGATGTAATTATAATTCCGTGTGTTGTTGTAGTAACTAGTGATCATTTTTAAAATACATTACATTATTATAAATACTTAATAATATTGAATAAAATAAATAAATCTTCCTCCAAAATTTTATTTTTACGTTTGAAGCATACACATTTGATGTTTGGTTTGAGCAGAAGTAAAAGTGGAAGACTTGAAAGAAGAATGACTTCTTCAACTTAAAGATAGGATGAATATTGGGGTGAAAATTGTTTCCATTTAAATCTTATATATTATGGGTGTAACTATAGTTTATATTCAATGAAATACTACTATTTTATTTTATAGTGTTTTTTTTAAAAAATTTGCAACTCTTTTTAATAAAATAAAAAGTCCTAATTTGCAATGTATGCTTATTTATATTTTTTATGCCTATATTTTAGTGTTTTAAATTTCACTCCTTAAATATGAATTAATAAAAGATTGTAGATGCATACTCTATCATATTATGAGATGTATTTGTAACATAATTTTGTATTTTAATTTTAAAATTTTAAAACTAATGGTATATGCTCAAAAAAAATAATACTCTCATTAATTATGTTTTTTAATTTATTTACTTACAATTAAGGGTGAGAATATGTCAGACTGACAACAAGAGCTTATGGCCTCAGAACAGACCAAATCGATACATTATACCATAACTTCTTCACGCGGACAACACAAAAACTCACACGTTCCACACCATTTCTCACTCAAATTCTAACAAACTTGCTCTCCACTCTTCTACACTCCCACAATTTGTGTCTCTCACACACTTTACACACTCACACACTTGAAAATACTAACCTAATTCCTCCTATGAATCCTAAGATAATTTGAGATGAGAATACACAGAAAACACATACAAAAATCTGCATTTTGCTCACCACAACCACTCGAGATTCACTATCCACATCAAATCTTCATCGACTACCTTCATCTTCATCACTCTCCCTTTTCATTATCTCCCCACCTTATTTTCCTTCAATCTTCACTGCATCCTCTTCACAAACCATATATCCAACAACTATTCTTCCACAAACCACATCATCAACATAAACTACAACAATAACAATATTAGAACAACAAAAATAAAAAAGTAGAAGAAGAAAGGAGAGTGGAACAAAAAGGATGATTTTTGAGAAATTGTGACACTGAGCTTACTGACGCGAGCAACTCTCTTAGTGCATCCATCCCCTCGTGCGCACAACTGCACTGCAAAACATCAACGAAGCAACACGAACCAGCCGCATCTCACCATGCATTCGCACGTACCACCATCTGAAGCGAAATTGATCACCCTCCTTCCTTTGCGTTTGTGATTTGGTTTGTAAGGTTTTTTTCATTTTCGAATTTGAGTTGTTGTTGTGGATTTGTTTTTGTTTATATGTTCGAGTTTAAAGAAACTTGAAAATGGTGATGGTGAGAGGTTGGGGAAGATGGTTAGCATAATGAGAGAGAAAGACTTGAATCCCTTTCCAAAAACAGTATTTTAGTTTTTAAAAATTAAAAATTAAAAAATCTATTTGAAAAGCTAATTTTTAAAAACTGTTTTCTAAAATTATTTTTAGTTTTTCAGTTTTTAAATCTAAAAAACAAAAATAGCTTTTGATATGTTGCAGTTTTTATTTTGCTTTTCACTTTCCATATCCTACCATTGAATTGAATACACATGGGAAATAGATTTTTTCTATAATTTTCATTAATGGCAGTTTTCGTGATTATAACCATAATTTTATTAATCTCTATAATTAATTTTTTCTTAATACTTTTTAGAAATATATAAAACAAAGTAATATATTATCATCCATATAATAATAAGTTGTTATACCAAATACAAATAAAATAACTGTGTTTATTTAATTTTAAAAATATTTTTATTAGCATTTTTTTTCTAAAAAAATATTAATAATTTATTTTTTTATTTTTTTTTAAAATTGACAAATTTAGATTTCCTCTCAATTTTTTATAACAACTTGACCTTTTATAAAATTATATATTTTTTTTATTTAAAAAAAAATAAATATTTTTTATTAATAATAATTGTTTAAGAAAATTGACCGGTCATCAAATCGGTGAGAGTGTACTGGTTCATCGTTCAAAACATTTGATCATTAGTCGAATCGCATAACATAATTGGATTAAATCAGATAATTTGGTTGAATAAATCGGTATCTATAACAAAATTATATAGTTATTAAATCGTCGAATCAGGTGACCCGATCTCTAAAAAAAATCACGACTGCTAAAAAGTTTTAAAATTTCAAAATTTCAAAATATCATAATTTTAAGAATTCATTCTTTAAATTAAAATTTTAAATATACACATAACAAAATAGTACAAAATACAAATCTATATAAATTTTGAACAAAGTCTAATGGAAACAGAAATTGAATAACAAAATAAATGTATCGTCTAATAAATTTAATTTTAAGGTGGAAAAGTTCTTCTAAATAAATTTTGAACAAAATCTCTTTATATTTTAATTTTATTTAAAAAAAGAATTATCAAAATGACGACATTTTGTCGGAGGAAAAAAAAGCAAAAATTTAAACAGTTGATTCTCAATTTTTATCAGTTTTGGTCGATTCTGGCCGATTTCCACAAATACAATACTTTAATAAATCCAACAATCAAACTATATCGGTAACTCATCCGATTCTCAATTCAATCAATTTGATCTGTTGATTCAATCCGATTTTTAAAATCTATCACTTATTTTCCAATTGGAGTAGATAATAAACATGAATATTTCTTAGCAAAGTTGTAATTTTAATAATACGTAAATAATAAAACTAATTTAATAAGAAAAATCAATAAAAATTAAAATTTTCAATCATATTATAGTATAATTTATATTTCTTATAAAATTGAGGAAGAGAAAGTGATTAATTATAAACAAAAATAGTAATGATGAATGTCATGAAAATGATTTAAATCATTTGTTTGAAATTATGTGTCAATCTCTTATTATTAAAATAATATTTTATTAATTTTATAATTAATATTAAGAAAAATCGTTGACATGCATTCTTAGATCTTATATTAAATAATTATTGACTAAATTATATTTATATTTATAGATAACGAAATATGTTTTATTATTAATTAAAAAGAATTATCTATTTAAATATATTTTTAATCTCTTATTAAAAATAGTATTGAAAATTAAACTACCAAATAATTTTTTTCAATTTTCACATTTCAAAAATAATTTTTAAAAAGTAGTCTATCAAACAAATATTTTTGATAATTCTCATCCTAAAAACACTCTTTAAAATTAGAGTTCAAAAACAAATTTTAAGAATGAAAACTCAAAAGTGTTTCAAACAAACCCTTAGGATATGTGTTTTCCATTCCCTTTTCTATTTTAATTGTTTTTTTAATAAGTGACCATGTGTCCTCTCACCATTAGATTCCAGATTTGAATTAAAGTGGGATCATATGCGTGAGTTCTCATGGTAACACTTAGAACCTGACCATTTGATCAAAATTAGGTGTCTTAGAGACTTGGATCTATTTGAACACCTTGATCAGATCCTGGCCATCTGATCTTAATCAGATGGCCACACATGAACTTGTTCTTTTTTCTTATTTTTTGTTTGTTGGGCCTCTTGTTTGGGCCTCAATTGAAATTCTGATTCAAACCCCTCACTTTTATGTTTTTTCTTTTCTTATCTTGTTTTGTATTGGACCTTAAGCCCATTTAGATTTTTACTCTCATTCTACCATTGTATTGATAGTGCACCCCTCCCGTTTTATTATATCCTTTATGTTGTTTTATTTTATTTTTATTAGTTAATTGTTTAATTGATAAATGTTAATAAAATCAAAAGTTATTAAAATCAACCTTTCAAAAATAAAAATCAAACACTTGATCAACATCAAGTATTTTTCAAACATAATAAAAAATCCTTCTAAATGGTTTTCATAATAAATTAAATTGGTTACCATTCAAATACTAGCCGTAATTAGCTTACCATTCAAATACTTGTCTTCCGTTCAAAACAAGTTTATTAAGCGAATTTAGTTTGGTCTTTATTGGATGAAAAAATATTGGTTTGGACGTAACATCTTATCTTTTCCCCGAGTATTTGAATGCTAGTCGTACTTAACTTGTTGTTCGAATACTTGTATTCTGCTAAGGACTTAAGACTTAATTCGCCTCACAAATTTCATAAATGATTTGGATGAAAAAGGATTAGTTTGGACGTGATATTATCTCTTTTCCCCGACTATTTGAATGCTAGTCGTAATTAGCTTGTTTTTCAAATAACTCGCCTTCCACTTTAAAAAAATCCAACAAATCAAACTATATTTTCCCGCCTTAGCGCAACCGCAAACTTTTCACAAAAAAAAATAAAATTTTATCCATTCTATTGTGATACAAACAAACGCATAATGGAACACCCAACTTCTCGACTCGGTAATTTAATAATAAAACATGTATAAAAACATAAGTATTCTTCAAGTAGGACATTACTCGCACAATCCAAACCATCAAAACTATTTGAACCATATAATATTGAAAAATAATTTGTTTAATAAGAAGTGAAATCTCAAAAATATTTAGCATAAGCCTCAACATAAATATTAATTTGAAAAATGGTTCATCGTAGAATAAAACAAAATAGCAAGATACGCAACAAAATAATATAGGACAACCTATTCCCCTTGTGTTACATATCAGAGCGACTCAAACTATAGACCCGAATGATAAGAAACTAAATAGGCTCAACGCGTCCTCAGCCTAAAGCTCCTACTCACGTCCTTGATTACCAGTACTCTAGAAGAGCACATATGCAACAACACAAGAAGGGGGTGAGAATACATTCAAATAATAAATAGTGCATAAACATTCAGGATAAATTCACACATCTACACATTTATCCACATACCCGAATAAAACACCATGTCAAGTATTCACATTACATCACAATTATCCAATCACAATGATGCAATATAATGCAATAATGACTCGACTCATGCTCGTCACGGTCCCCACTCAGAACCAGACTCATAATTTAACTCTACATGCATGTGATAACGAATCGATGTTTTTCTCTTCATTAAGAACCAAGTACCAATATCTTGAAACCCCAAGCCCCCACTCTGAGCTTCAAGCCCCCATTAAGGGCTTGGTACAAGCCACTAGTCCCCATTGTGAACTAGCAAGCACACTTTTTTCCCAACAATGACCATTATCATGAATGTCATACAAAATGCAGTACAATCCCACTCCGACTATACATAATTACTCGACGGCCACAAATGCAAAACAACCCCACTTTGATTGTAATAAAAATATATTTTTAATGCATCTATAATAGCTCATACACATCTCATCAACACAATCAACATCATATCATAGTTCCATTCTTATCATGCATATGTACAAATTACACATAACTTACATGTATGCATAATATTACTCAATTAATTATATAAATTAATTAGTCAACTCATAATATCACAAAACACCGAACATCATCCAAAACTTGATCACCCGATAAATCAATCCTCAAAACCAAACTCAGCATGTCAGAACATGCCTTATGACTCGACGACGGGTGACCCGTCATCAGCATGATGCCTGTCATCCTTCCCAGTACCTAACAGGTCACACTATTACGACCTAGCCAGATGGAGCTCGCCTAGAAGTCATGGCGACTTCCCCTTTATTTGGATGATGCATGTTAGTATTCTCACAACACATGACGTCTAAGGTGTCATATGGGTGACGTCCGTCACCCTGCTATCAAAAGAAAAAGTATGTCCTCAACTTGTTCAATGGGGGAAACTTCTGATAAAACTTTGTAGAGCTCTTCACCACCTCCTCCTTCATCCCTTGAATTTACAACTCTTACATCCTCCCATTTCCATTCCTAAACACGATTATGCTAATAACCCATCTCTTTTATACTTTCCATTTTATCCTGCAATCTATCGAACTCTTCCGAAAACACTTCCTTTAAAATTAGTATCCCGAGCCACTTGATCCACCAGAAAAGGATATGATTACATTTGCCTAATTTACACACAACATTATTAGAAACCTAGACGAGACACCTTATTTATGAGGAACCTATCAAATTCAAATTACTCCACCAAATAGACTCCTTCTTACATGCTTTCACATAACCAATACAAAGAGCTTCCATTTTTAAGTCCCCATATATATACTCCAAGAGACATTTTTGAATAGGGTTTTGGTCTTGAATTAGTCTCCATTTCAATTTATACATAAAAACCAATGTTACTTGTTGAATATATATATATATATATATATATATATATATATATATATATATATATATATATATATATATATATATATATATATATATATATATATATATATATATATATATATATATATATGGCAACTAAACAGATTATGGTACAAAGAAGATAGTATACCTTCGTTACAAGATGCGTCTAACCAAAGATTAAAAAAAAAAAAGAATAAAAACTAGTAAAAGTACATATACACTCATAGAATTAGAGCACTAATAAAAAGACGTGGGTTCAGTGCGAGGCCTTGAAAGGTTTCTCACGAAAATTTTGCCTCATACTCTTACCATTATCCTTCTACCCATATATTTTTTTAAATATTCTAATTCTACCATTTTCACTTATCAAATGTTTTTCTTATTTAATATTTACCATTATACACCCCCACCTAAATGTACTGGATAACTTTGTCCAAAGTTTTCCGATATTTGATTTTTCTTCACCGAATAACTTGTAATCATGTTTTTCGGTATGCATTTTTTCTTCATCGGATAACTTATAATTAACTTTTCCGGTATGTAATTTTTCTTCACCGAATAACTTGCAATAAAGTTTTCCGGTATGTAATTTTTCTTCATCGGATAACTTGCAATCAGGTTTTTCGATATGTAATTTTTATTCAGCAGATAACTAGAAATCAAGTTTTTCAGTATGTAATTTTTCTTCATCAAATAACTTGAGTTTAGGCAACAATGAAAAACCCTGACCTAAAGTAAATAAAACCGTGGTCTATTCTTATAGACATGGATTTTGCAACTTATGAAAAATTGTAACTTTAGGAACAATTTTATTTACTTTAGGCCACTGTTTTTTCGTGTTGCCTAAACTCATCTTTTTTTTTTTTAATTTTTAGATAAGTTTCTTGTGAGTTATTTGTTAGGAAACAATTTTGTTTACTAAGCCACAATTTTTTTATTGTTGCTTACATTGTATTTATGGGTAAAAGAGTAGTTGAACAAATGTTGATTAAGGAAGTGCCTAAAGGAAAGATAAACTAACTTTCAAATTATAAATAAAAAAGTGAGATGGAACTTAGTTTATTTAAGATGAAAAATGACAAAAAAGAAAGCATTCATTCCCCTTATATGTATTACATCTATAGTCTTTTTTCCCTTATGCATCTCTTTTATTCGAATTGGTGAAATACAAAAGAATCCGATTTTTTTTAAATAATATTCAAGACAAAAATATGTTAAAGAAATTCTTAGAGTTCAAGGAATTGTTCCTTTAGGATGAAATGCTAAAGGAATGCCCAAAACACATTTACAAAACCTTCGTATCAAAATCTACAAAGAGACCATACAATTGATCAAGATGAACAATCAAGATCGTATCCATACAATTTTTCATTTCTTTACAAATATAATGTGTTTCTTGATTCTAGATGGTTATTCTTTTAAGTAACAATGAAAAATTGTGGCATAAAGTAAAGAAAATCATTGTTTAAGGTGAAAAATTGCATTCCGGATAACTCGTAAGTAAGTTATCCGAAAAAAAAAAAGTTTATGCAACAAGGAAAAATGGTTACCTAAAGAAAATAAAATTGTTGTCTAATGTATTAGGCAACGATTTTTTATGCGTGGGATATACAGTTTATTCATAAGTTGCAAAAACCATGTCTATTAGACTAGGCCACAATTTTATTTACTTTAGACCATAATTTTTCATTGTTGCCTAAATTCAAGTTATTCGATTAAGAAAAATTACATATCAGAAAATGTGATTACAAGTTATCGGGTGAATAAAATTACATACCGGAAAACTTCATTGTAAGTTGTTCGATGTAGAAAAATTACATACAGAAAAACTTGATTGTAAGTTAACTGATGAATAAAAATTACATACCGAAAAACATGATTACAAGTTATCCAGTGAAGAAAAATTACATACCGTAAAAAAATCACATATCGAAAAACTTTAAATAAAGTTATCCGATACACTTTAGTAGGGGTGTGAAATGGTAAATATTAAATAATAAAATTATTTGATAAATGAAAATAATAGAATTGAAATATTTTAAAAATACACGGGTATAGAAATAATGATAAGGATTTTCGTTTTAAACCATTTAGTATGAGTTTTAAAATATAGGGGTATAAGAATAATCAAAAATCATGAACTTTTTTCTTTTCATTTTCAACCATTTAGTATGAGTTTTAAAACCCCCATAAATATTAAGCGCTATTATTTTTTTTTGGTTTTCAAGCATTTAGCCGAGACTATTAACCTCCGCAATGTAATATTTAATGGTCGAAAAACGAAAAAGAAAAATGAATTAAAAAAATGTTGAAAGTCTGTAGGGGTCTAAAAACTAAAATAAAGAAATCTCTCATGTGACAAAGTCCAAATACAAAGAAATAAAAAAAAATTCAACCCCAAAGAACTACGATCAGTTTTTTGAAGAAAAAAAATCCAAAAAACTTTTAGATTTTGTTTGAGATTTTGGAGAGAAAAGGACGAGAGGGTTTTAAAAAACGAATGATTAAGTAAAAATAATAAAAGGATTTAGTTGATGAGAGTTTTTGAAATTTTGTTTTATTCAAAAAAATAAATTTTCCATAATTTAAGAGAACTAAAAAAATTTGTATTAAAGATATGTTAATCACATATTAATATAACTCTTTTGTTATGATATTACAATAATTGAAAATATGTTATTGATAAATACTATTTTATCATTTTATAAAAAAAATGAAAATTGTTAAAATATTACAAAAAAATTTGTTATAATATTACAAAAATTGAAAATATGTTAATTTGGTATTTTGCTAAGTACTATTTTATCATTTTAAAAAAATTCAGAGAATATTAAAGATTTTTTAATATTTTTGAAAAATTCATTTTTCAAAGTCCTTCTTTCTTATTCTCTTCCAAACTCCCATTGAAGAACACTCCACCGCAAAATGTTAGCCACATCACTGCTGCACACATTGGATCTTTGGCAATACTGTTTTTTAGAAGAACAATTTATTAATTTCATCAAAACTTCTTAGGAAGGAAATCTATTATTAGTTGTGGAATAAAAGAAACGTCTAACATTTAATTCTTACTTCTAATTTAAATAAATAAATAAATATATGTCACCGTCATAGTAATTGTAGTATCCATTAAAAAAAGCTATAATATTATACATTGATACATAATAGATTTAAATAATCTTTTTGATCTTTGTAAATTAAAGTGTTTTATATTTTTGTACCTATATTTTTTTATATAAAATAATCTTGTTAAAATCTTTTTCGTTTTAATCTATAAAATTAAAATCCGCAAAAAATATTCAAATTTTCTTGCAGATTTAAATTTTAAAAATTAAAATCAAATGAAATTCAATATTTAAGAGTTTTATCCAAAAAAAAAATACAAGGATAGAAAACAAATACACACTAACTTACGGAACCAAAAAGACTATTCTAAACAATATACTTGTAATAAGTCTAAAATGTATCTCTATCTTTTTCTAATACTTAATATGAGTAATTGTGTAGTATACAAGTATTCCAAATTTTGATACTTTTTTCTGACTCATAATCTTTAAAATATTACATAATAAATAATAAATAATAAGATTTAATTCTCACAATAATTTTTATAAAACGAGTACTATATAAAGAACTAAGTTTCCTATGCATAATACTGAGAACAAAAGATAATAATAGAATATAAAATCTTAGAAAAAATCACAATGCACATTTGCAAACTTTTTCTGTTGAGACTTTTATGCATTATGTTGCTCCTATCTTCTGGTAAAAAACTATTAACTTGTCCTTTTAAATTCTATTTTGTACATCATTGTTAAAATAAATAAAGAAATTTTGAGTTTGAGAATTTTTTTTAACAGGAGCAACTGGTAACGATATAGCGGAAATGTGCATGGGTGGACTATGTACTGATTGTGCCGTAAGATGTTTATGGTTAGGATTTCCGAAAGGTGAATGTAATTTTCGTTCCCTATGTTGTTGTTATAACTAGTTTTAGTAGTTATCATTTTTAAAATAAATTACAGTATTCTAAATACTTAATAATATAGAATAAAATAAATAAATCTTCCTCCAAAATTTTATTTTTATGTTTGAAGCATACACATTTGATGTCTGGTTTGAGTAAAAGTAAAGTGGAAGACTTGAAAGAAGAATGACTTCTCCTTCAACTTAAAGACAGGGTGAAAATTGTTTCCCTTTTAATATTGTATATTATGGGTGTAATTATAGTTTATATTCAATGAAATATTGCTATTTTATTTTGTAATGTTCTTTTTTTAAATTTTGCAACTCTTTTTTATCAAATAAAAAGAACTAATTTGCAACATGGATGTATGCTTATTTATATATATATTTGGCATGTATTTTAGTGTTTTAAATTTTACTACTTAAATATGAATAAATAAAAGATTGTAGATACATACTCTATCATATTATGAGACGTATTTGTATCATAACTTTGTAATTTAATTTTAAAATTTTAAAACTAATGGTATATGATCCAAAAATATAATACTCTCATTAACTGTGTTTTTTTTTTTAATTTACTTACTTACAGTAATGGTTGACACTTGACATATTATTAATTAACAAGCTAAACTGATTCGAAATGGATTACAGAAGACAAAACTTAAATACTTTTAAAACAAGTTATTAAGGGATTAATATTAAATTTTTCAAACACCAATTTCCAATTTCCATCCCATATTCGATTATTATTGATCAAATTCCAAGTCAATGACCTTAGAGTCTCCAGTATTATCTCCATTTTTTTATTATAAGTCACTTTGAAAAAATATTTTGTACCATAATATAAATCGCTTTATAATATCAATGAATGATTAATGTTATGTTTCCTATTACATCCTTAAATATTTATTATTCTCTTTTATTTTAATGTTAATTTATTTTTCTAATATCATTAATGAAGGACAATTTTATAAAACTCTTCATAATTTTTCTTTTTTATACCATAATTATTACATTTCTTAATATGTATAAAAAATCAAAAAGGACGTATAATAAAAAATGGAGGGAGTAATAGTTAACAACTTAGAAAATATTACTAAAAACAAGTTTCTCACTAAACCACAAATATTTTAAAAATAAAATGCTCTCACTATTTTCAACTCCATTGAAAAACAAATTATATTTTTTACATCCTCCTTTATTATTAAACACGAGTCTTACAACCACTATAAATTGTTTCACTCAAGATCAACTCTACCTGCTTCTTTTAAGCAGCTCTTTGAGCAAATTTTCGTCACAACCCATTTGAGCCGCTTCAACATTTTCGACCTACAAAAACGCAAAAAGACCGTTGCAAAATCGGAAAAAACATTTCCCTTAAACTATGAGAACAATTTTCAGACTGTGAGAAATAGATGTCTTGCCTTAGTCTTTTTTTGAAAAATATTGTATCGAACAACAACACCATGTACAAAACCGTTGCTCTAGATTTCTTTAGAAATCTCGAATAACAACGGTTTTTACACGTTCTTAACTTAAAACCATTGAATTGTTAGATTTTTGGAAACAACATGCTTGGGGCTACAACAACGTTTTATAGTTGGAGTTGTTGGAGCTATATATATGAATCAGGATTCGTTGACCTCAAATATAAGTGTAAAAGATTTATATCAAATACCAACCGTTAATAAAAATAAATCAAACAATCGTATAAGTAGCCTATTTTTTAGAGAAAAAAATGACTATGTATTTTTTTTTTATATTTCATTTAATATGACAGTTTATTTCTATTTTATTAATGTTTGAGATTTGGTATAAGTTTTAGACTTATACCTAATATCAATCATATATATATATATATATATATATATATATATATATATATATATATATATATATATATATATATATATATATATATATATATATATATATATATATATAAAATGTCAATTATTATTAATAATTAAATAACATCTTCAATGAATATCTTAATGTCAATTATAACTCACCATTAAAATAACATCTTCAAAATGATCATTAACATCTCTTAAAAAAACTTTAATATCTACTTTTTTTTGGTTCTTTTTATCTTCGAACGATTGAAAATCTAAATCTATTAATAAAGATAAAAATGTCATTATATGTATCTTTGAAGAGGTTGTTTCGGTCAACTCTAGGTTTGCATGCTTCCCAAGATCAATTTGCATTGAAATATTAGTCTTTGACAAATCTAACCCGACGCTCAGTAGAGGTTGAGTTAGATTGTTTAACAACATGATGATCTTGTGGAACGAAGATATCAACCTTGACTTGTTCAACCAGTTCATTCTACAAAACATATAAAAGTCCATATTTACCACATTGAATTAACTAAAATAAGTAATATTGAAAAAAGTATCTCCTTACAATCTATTCAGCCACTTCGCGTGTAGCCTCTTATGTGAACTCACCATTTGGTATTTGTCGTGCCCTCTTCCATTTCTCATGACGTGATGGTGGAGATGGTTTATGATCAAGGCTTCTAGAAGGATCTCCCAGCTCTAGTTCCATTTGTTTTCTTTTTTCATTAATCATTTTTTGTTCAAGTTTATCATATCCTCCACGAGACAATCTATGTGGATAGATATTTCTAGCTCCATTCTCCTTTCTTTTTTGGCTTTTATCCAAGAATTCAGGAGTGGGGCGAGACTTTACAAAATCCTCCCAAATATTTCAGTGATGAGTTATGTAATTCAAATGTGATAACGATGTTTCAACGAGTTTTGAAAAGAGATGATGTTCCAATCGATGTTTGAAGAGTTGAAGTTGAAAAAAGATGATGTTCAAGTTGATGTTGGAAGAGTTTTAATGAAAATCTCCTAAGATTTTTGTGAAGAGGATGACAATGAAGTTAGAGTGTTTTTTGATAGGTAAATGAAAAGTTAGACTATAGTTCTCTGAAGTATTCATTCAATAGAACAAACTCGTCGATTTTTAGGCTAAACCGAGGAAATGTATTAATAAAAAAAATAGGAAAGCCCCATAGCGTCATATTTTGCAAATTCATTTAAAATAACTATCACGTCGATTTTTAGAGAAAATCGAGGTAATAGATTAAAATCAATTAAAAATAAAAAATGACACTTGAAAAATGTTGATGCAAAAGATATTACCTATTGGTTGTCAAATATAACCGAGGGTAATATGAATTAAAAATAAATAAAAAAAGGGGAAAAGGGAAAGACATCATGTAACCCTAAACTAATTAAAAATAAAAATAAAACATAAAATGCAATTGCTGGGATTCGAAGGGAGCTCCCTCATAGTTATATTCCATGGATTTTGATAATAAATGAGGGTATATATTGTATATATTTTTAAAAATTAATGGCGCTGTCAGGACATATATCTCGGTTATTGATAAGTTAATATGAAACTTTTATCGTGAAATATATTATTTGTAGTAGTGTTTATAGAGTAAAACTAATTATGAACTCTATACTTCATCTAAATTGATCGAGATACATAGTCTTGTTCTAGCTTAAATCACTTCAGACTTTACATTTTAAATTTCACAATATGCTTAACAATCAACTCATGATTGCGAGGAACACAAAACTCTAATAGGCTTACCATGTGGTAAATACCTAAATCGAGCAATATGTTGAACTAAGAGAAGACAATATTTTATTAAAAAAGAAAATGCGATAGAAATTGGAGAGCATGAACGATAAGATAAAATAATGGATGCTTAAATTCATCTTGATGCATTGATAGAGAAAATAAAGGATAAAGGAGATTAGAGTAAGATACTGAATTTAATGAAATGTTTCTTTTAGTTTTAAATTAATTTCGATTTAATTTTTTTTAGTTTAATTGCAATAAAATGAAATGTGACATGTACAAATAATTTCCTTAATAGATGACATATGATTTAATTTAATTTAAAAAGGGGGAAAATTAACATGTTTTTGTCTTCTCATTAAAATTGATAAAAGATTTGTTTACATGTAATTTTTCATTTCTTTACAAATATAATGTGTTTCCTGAATCTAAGTGGTTATTCTTTTAAGTAACAATGAAAAATTGTGGCATAAAATAAAGAAAATGATTGTTTAAGGTGAAAAATTGCATTGCGGATAACTCATAAGTAAGTTATCCGAATAAAATGCTTATGCAACAAGGAAAAATTGTTGCCTAAGAAAATAAAATTGTTGTCTAATGTATTAGGCAACGATTTTTTAAGTGCGGGATATACACTTATTCATAAGTTGCAAAAACCATGTCTATTAGAATAGGCTACAATTTTATTTACTTTAGACCATAATTTTTCATTGTTTCCTAAACTCAAGTTATTCGATAACGAAAAATTACATATCAAAAAATGTAATTACAAGTTATCGGGTGAATAAAATTACATGCCGGAAAACTTCATTGCAAGTTGTTCGATGTAGAAAAATTACATACCAAAAAACTTGATTGCAAGTTATTCGGTGAATAAAAATTACATACCAAAAAATATGATTACAAGTTATCCAGCGAAGAAAAATTACATACCGTAAAAAAATCACATACCAAAAAACTTTAAATAAAATTATCCGATACACTTTAATAATAGAGATGTGAAATGATAAATATTAAATAATAAAAATTATTTGATAAATGAAACTTATAGAATTGAAATATTTTAAAAAATACGAGGGTATAGGAATAATGATAGGGATATGGGTTTTAAACCATTTAGTATGAGTTTTAAAATACAGGGGTATAGGAATAATGAAAATCATGCACGTTTTATCTTTTCATTTTCAACCATTTAGTATGAGTTTTAAAACCCCGCAAGTATTAAGCGTTATTATTTTTTTTTTGGTTTTCAAGCATTTAGCCGAGGCTATTAACCCCCACAATGTATTATTTAATGGTTGAAAAATGAAAAGAAAAATGAATTAAAAAAATCTTGAAAGTTTGTAGGGTCTAAAAACGAAAATAAAGAAGTCTCTCACGTGAGAGATCTATTACAGTCTTGTACAGATGACAAAGCCAAAATACAAAGAAATAAAATAAAAAGTAAATAAAATAAATTTCAGAAATCCAAAATACTCTTAGATTTTGTTTGGGATTTTGGAGAGAAAAGGTAGAGAGGATTTTAAAAAACGAATGATTAAATAAAAATAATAAAAGGATTTAGTTGGGGTGAGTTTTGGAAATTTTGTTTTATTCAGAAAAAACAAAATTTTCATAATTTAAAAGAACTAAAAATATGTATTAAAGATATGTTAATCACATATTAATATAACTTTTTTGTTATAATATTACAAAAATTGAAAATATGTTATTGATAAATACAATTTTATCATTTTATAAAAAATGAAAATTGTTTATATATATAGATATATATATATATATATATATATATATATATATATATATATATATATATATATATATATATATATATATATATATATATATATATATATATATATATATATATATATATATATATATTACAAAAATTAAAAATATGTTAATTTGTTATTTAATGAAAAGTACCGTTTTATCATTTTATAAAAAAAAACAAAATTTCAAAAAATCTTAAAGAGTTTTTAATATTTTCTAAAAATTCATATTTCAAAGTCCTTCACTTATTTCTCTTCCAAACTCCCGTTGAAAAACACTCCACCGTAAAATGTTTGCCACGTCACTGCTGCCACATTATATCTTTGGCAATACTATTTTTTAGAAGAACTTCTTAGGAAGGAAATCTATTATTAGTCATGGAATAAAAGAAATGTCTAACATTTAACTCTTACTTCTAATTTAAATAAATAAATAACTATATGTCACCGTCATAGTAGTTGTAATATCCATTAAAAAAAAAAGCTATAATATTATGCATTGATAAATAATAGATTTAAATAGTCTTGTAATTGATAAATAATATTATGCATTGATAAATAATAGATTTAACTCTTACTTCTAATTGATCTATGTAAATTGAGTTTTTTTTTTAACTATATTTTTTTTTATAAAATAATTTTAAAATGTTAAAATATTTTTGATTTTATTCTATAAAGTTAAAATCCGCATAAAACATTCAGATTTTCTAGACTAAAATCAAATAAAATATAATATTTAAAGGTTTTATTAAAAAAAAAATACACACTAGCTTACAGAACCAAAAAGATTATTTAAATTTAAATAATATACGTGTAATAAGTCTAAAATGTATCTCTTTCTTTTTCTAATACTTAATATGAGTAGTTGTGTAGTATACAAGTTTTCCAAATTTTGATACTTTTTTCTGACTCATATTCTTTAAAATATTACATAATAAATAATAAATAATAAGATTTAACTCTCAAAATATTTTTTATAAAATGAGTACTATATAAAGAACTTGAAGTTTCCTATGCATAATACTGAGAACAAAAGATAATAATAGAATACAAAGACAAAATCTTCAGAAAAAATGACAGTGCACATTTGCAAACTTTTTCTCATGGGAGTTTTATGCATTACATTGCTCCTATCTTTTGGTAAGAAATATGAACTTTTTCCTGTAAATTCTATTTTGTATATCATTGTTAAAATATATAAAGGAATTTTGAGTTTGAGAGATTTTTTTAACAGGAGCAACGGGTAGCGATATAGCGGAAACATGCATTGGTGGACTATGTATTGATTGTGCCGTAAGATGTTTATGGTTAGGATTTCCGAAAGGTGAATGTAATTTTCGTTCCTTATGTTGTTGTTATAACTAGTTAGTAGTTGTCGTTTTTAAAATAAATTACAGTATTGTAAATACTTAATAATATAGAATAAAATAAATAAATCTTCCTCCAAAATTTTGCTTTTATGTTTGAAGCATACACATTTGATGTCTGGTTTGAGTAAAAGTAAAGTGGAAGACTTGAAAGAAGAATGACTTCTCCTTCAACTTAAAGACAGGGTGAAAATTGTTTCCATTTTAATATTGTATATTATGGGTGTAATTATAGTTTATATTCAATGAAATATTACTATTTTATTTTATAATGTTCTTTTTTTTAATTTTGCAACTTTTTTTTATCAAATAAAAAGAACTAATTTGCAACATCGATGTATGCTTATTTATATTTTTTTGGCATATATTTTAGTGTTTTAAATTTCACTACTTAAATATGAGTAAATAAAAGATTGTAGATTCATACTCTATCATATTATGAGATGTATTTGTAACATAACTTTGTATTTTAATTTTAAAATTCTAAAACTAATGGTATATGATCCCAAAAAATAATACTCTCATTAACTATGTTTTTTTAAAATTTACTTACTTACAGTAATGGTTGGCACTTGACATATTATTAATTAACAAGCAAAAGTTATTCGAAATGAATTACAGAAGACAAAACTTAAATACTTTTAAAACAAGTTATTCAGGGATTAATATTAAATTTTTTAAACACCAATTCCCAATTTCCATCCCTTATTCGATTATTATTGATCCAATTTCCAAGTCAACGATCTTAGAGTCTCTAGTAGTAGTTAACAACGGAGGAAATATTACTAAAAACAAGTTTCTCACTAAACAACAAATCTTTTAAAAAAATAAAATGCTCTTTGGAAAAACAAATTATATTTTTTACATCCTCCTTTATTATTAAACACGAGTCTTACAACCAAAATAAATTGTTTCATTCACAATCAACTCTACCAACTTCTTTTAAGCAGCTCTTTGAGCAAATTTTCGTCACAACCCATTTGAGCCACTTCAACATTTTCAACCTACAGAAACGTGAAGAGACCGTTGCAAAATCAGAAAAATCATTTTCCTTAAACTATGAGAATAATTTTCAGACCGTGTGAAATAGATGTGTTGCCTTACCCTTTTTTGAAAAAAACATTTCCCTTAAACAACTTGCTTGGGGCTATAGCAACGTTTTATAGTTGTAGTTGTTGGGGATATATATATATATATATATATATATATATATATATATATATATATATATATATATATATATATATATATATATATATATATATATATATATATATATATATATATATATATATATATATATATATATATATATATATATATATATATATATATATATATATATATATATATAAAATATCAATTATCATTAATAATTAAATAACATCTTCAATGTATATCTTAATGTCAATTATAACTGATCATCAAAATTAACATCTATTAAAAAAACCTTAACATCTACATCTTTACATCTATGTTTCTTCGTCTTCAAATGTCTTTTTTATCTCCCGTATGATTGAAAATCTCCATCTATTAATAAAGATAAAAATGCCATTATGTGTATCTTTGAAGAGGTTGTTTCGGTCGACTCTAGGTTTGCATGCTTCCTAAGATCAATTTGCATCAAAATATTAGTCTTTGACAAATCTAACCCGACGCTCAGTAAAGGTTGAGTTAGATTGTTTAACAACATGTTTTTAAAATAATTTTAAACATATAATTAAATAGTCAAATAGACTTAAAAAAGAACTACAATGGCATCTATAGGCAAGGTCGGGGTAGACTCAATTTCAAATGCTAATAACAATATATTATCATTATTTTGATACATTGATATTTAATTAGTAATTGATTTCTCTAGTTCATGACCCTTTTAAGAAATTTTTACACCTAAGACCCTGCATTTCTTGTTATTTAATTAATTAAATATGGATTGACATAATTAATTATTAATAAGTTATATTATGGTCAATTTTTATAAAACATTAATTATTGATGAATTATTTTATTGAGTTTTGTGTCTAACTGGACTTTGATAGATTGAAGCATTCAATGAAGTCCAATGAAAGATCTTTGCCCTCAGTCGTTTAGCTATTTACATGTCGCTCTATTAAACAACTAATATACTCTAATACCAATTGATATATCTAATTGAATCGAATAGATACAAGTTATATCATATTATTATATTTATAAAAAAAAGGATAAGAACAGTCACTACACCATATTTGACTTTAGGCAACGGAAGAATTGTCAATGGTTTAAAAATCGTAGCTTAAAGTGGTAATAGGATGTGCTTTTTACTCGTTGTCAAGTTTCTAGAATTATGTTGTGCATTTACTTGAAGCTACGGTTCTAAAAGTGTGGTAATAACATAATCATTATCTATTCCTTATTAAACTACGGTTTCTGACTGTGGCTGTATAAAAACCATCCCTTATTCAATTTAGACTACGATTTCAGAATATGGGTGTAAGAAAATATCCCTTATTATTTTATGCTACGTTTTAAACCTGTGATTGTTCCTTCTTTAAAAGGAAGATTTTAAAATTTTATTTATCAATCATAAAAAATAACATAGAGCAAGTATCGAAACCTACAACTAAGCTATATGATATCATGATAATTTGTATTCCTTAAACTTATTTATATTATAACTCTACTATATTTTTTTTAGTGTCCTGTTATCTTCATAATTTTATTATTTTAACATATAGAATTATTAAAGTTATATACATATAATACAAATAATATTATAAAAATAATTTTTTTAAATATACACCACACTATTTAAAATACATGGTATTTTTTGAAGAAATAGATTTTGAATTCGATAATTTATTATTTTAGTATAAAATAAACAAAAATTTATTAAAACTTTTTTGTTATAAATACGTAATGGCAACTCCAAAATAAAAATTATTTTTTTATAGCTATTATTAAAATATTTAAAAATTTATTGTAAAGTTAATAAAATTTATTAATCTTTATAATATATTTTTATATGAGAAAAGAATTACACAATTACACAAAAAGAGAAATCATAAATTTTGTGTAATAGAATGAGATATCTTTTCAATACTCTTATATAATTGATGATTTTGTGCAATAAAGTATTTTATGCTATTAATGCATAATTATTAATGTCATATAAAATTATTAATTTTTATTTGAATTAAATTTTTATTTGAAATATTTTTTATAAATGTTATTTTGTAAAAATAAAATTAATACTATTTTTTTTTAATTTATGACATGTAAATAAAAAATAAAATTTACATGTTGTAATAAATTTTCATAAAAAATCAGTTTAAAACATATAAAATAATTATTTTTAAAAAATCTAAAGAGATTGTAAATTAAATATTTTTAAATATATATAAATGGTGAAAAGAAAACCAATAGTCTCTTCCTGAAACCCTTCTTCAGCCATAATTTTCCCTTTCCTTGCAAAGGCTTAAAAGAAGGAGATTTGTCTTCGACGCTTAAAATTTCTTCTTCCGTCTTTTTTTTTTGTTTTTCATCTTCTTGATTTCATAGTTCCTTCAAAGCCAAATCTTCAAGGATTCATTCGAAGAGAGAAACATGTATCCTGTATTGCGTTCATGTTCGATCATTCACTGAGCATCCTCCTTTCATTATTGATTAGGAGTTTTCAGGACCTCATTTCTATGTAACCTAATTAATTAATTTCACTTTTTTTATTTAAATTTTGCATTTTGAGTTTGGTGTTTTTGAGTTTAGGATTTCATATGACGATGGTGATGCATGTGGTGATTGAACTGTTGGTTAGATTGTTGCTTTAGTTATGTGGTTGCTCTCACTGTTTAACTCATCATCCTTCAGGTATGTGATTTTCCTTTTCATTCCAGTAATATGACATATTGTAAGTTGGATTTAAGAATTAGATACTTCTATACCGGAAAGAATTTGCTCTAAGAATAGGTAACAAAATTCTAATGATAACAAACATAAGAGCCCTTAAGAATGAACAATATCTGGAGCACTTGGTTTCTATCATATTTCTAATTTTCTCTACCCTTTATATGTTAATATCATTCTATAGGGGTTTTGCTATAATTATTTGTTTTTAGGTAGCTCTTATTTTGAGTGTTTGTTTTATGTTAGAGTGACATTATATTTTTTCAAATGGGTCATGATAACTTTAAGATAATTTATTGTTAATTATAAAAAACATACCAATTCTGTTTTACATTATAGACCACACAATTAATATTTGGTCTTTAAATAGAAAAGAGGGCTTAAAACCATTAGTTGTGTTTGTGGAAAAAATTTCAACCACTTTATTAAAATGATTTCAACCACTATATTAATCTGCACTGAGATCTATAGTTGTGTTTGCGGAAATTTTTAGATATTTTATAAGTATATCTAACTTTGTACAGAGATAAACATCTCATTTTTATTTCTTGGATATCCACTGTTTTTAACTATATACTTGTGTTGATTTTAAAATGCAGGATTGCAAGGATGATTGATGTCAAGGTTAGTGATGTTGAGTACTTAGAAGTGAATTATCCAAAACAAGGAGGATATAGAGCTACTTATTTCATCTTTAGTGGATTAACTTAATTGTATATTCATCTGAATTCTTCTAACCTTTGTTGTTTATGTTGGTACAAATTTCAAATGGTATAAAGGTTTTCTTATATCACTCTCATGTTCTTCTACTGTCATAGTTTTAGGTGTTGCAAGATTTAGCATTCTTGATGAGTATTTCAGTTATAGGCAACGTATTTTATATGTTGTTTATTAAAAACGGTGGATTTTTCTTATGATTTAGGCGCGATTATATATTTAGTTTAAATTAAATTATAGATTGAGCTACGGTTTTAATTTTTTGCTATCAATAATCGTTGCCTTTTCATGTATTTTGGGGATGGTTATTTTATGTTGCACGGACTAAAACTTTAATTAAAATCACGAACTTTTGATATTTAAAGCGACGGTGTTCATAATCCGTGAGTATAAATAAAAAATCGTGCTCTAAAGGAATAGACAACGACAGTTTATTCCACATTTGGTAAACCGTCCCTTGAAGACTTAGACCACGGTTTTCTACCTTTAGGTGACGATTTTTCGTTGTTGCCTAAACCCAATTTTGTTGCAGTGGGTGTATTTTGTAGTAATCCTCTCATACTCATTCTTCGGATGACCATCTCTCAAATTCTACAAGATACACCGCTCTTATCATTAATGATTATTTTTTGATATAACATTATGCTATAATTTGAATCTATTTGATTCAATTAGACCTATCATTTCTATTATATGCATTTAGTTTAGATAGTAAATAACATGATTTGAAAATAAAGATTAATTATTTGCTTACATAACTAATTCTCCTTTGTTATTTGACAATGTTTAGGGGTTTAAGATTTTAATTTTATTAAATTAAACTTAATTAAGTATCATTTTAAAAATAACGGTAGATTAAGTCTTATTTATATAAAATGTGTGTTTTCAAAATAATCATTTTATCTCAACAAAAAATTTGGATAACAAAATTATTGTCTTTTTTACAAATTTTAACTTTGGTGTTGTAGTTAATATGTAGAAAATGTGGATAGATATTTCTAACTCCATTCTCCTTTCCTTTTTTGCTCTTAGCCAAGAATTCAGGAGTGGTGCGAGACTTTACAAAATCCTCCCAAATATTTCAGTGGTGAGTTACATACTTCAAACGTGATAGCGATGCTTCAACGGGTTTTAAAAAGAGATGATGTTCCAGTTGATGTTGGAAGAGTTGTAGTTGAAAAGAGATGATGTTCAAGTTGATGTTGGAAGAGTTTTAATGAAAATCTCCTAAGATTTTTGTGAAGATGATGACGATGAAGTTAGAGTCTTTTTTGATAGGTAAATGAAAAGTTAAAGTATAGTTCTCTGAAGTATTCATGCAATAGAAGAAACTCGTCGGTTTTTAGGTTAAACCGAAGAAATATATTAACAAAAAAAATAGGAAAGCCCTGTAGCGTCATATTCTGCAAATTCATGTAAAATAACTATCACGTCGATTTTTAGAGAAAATCGAGGTAATAGATTAAAAATAATTAAAAACAAAAAATGACACTTGAAAATCTTGATGCATAAGATATTACCCATTGATTGTCAAATATAACCGAGGATAACATGAATTAAAAATAGATAAATAAAAAGGGAAAAGGGAAAGACGTCATGTAACCCTAAACTAATTAAAAATAAAAATAAAACATAAAATGCAGTTGTTGGGATTTGAAGCGAGTTCCCTCATAGTTATATTCCATCGATTTTGATAAAATGATGTTGTTACATTTTAAATTTCACAATATACTTAACAATTAACTCATGATTGCGAGGAACACAAAACTCTAATGGACTTACCATATGGTAAATACCTAAATCGAGCAATATATTGAACTAAGAGAAGAAAATATTTTGTTAAAAAAGAAAATGCGATAGAAATTCGAGAGCATGAACGATAAGATAAAATAATGGATGCTTAAATTCATCTCGATGCATTGATAGAGAAAATAAAGGATAAAGGAGATTAGAGTAAGATACTGAATTTAATGAAATGTTTCTTTTAGTTTAAAATTAATTTCGATTTAATTCTTTTTTTAGTTTAATTGTAATAAAATGAAATGTGACATGTACAAATAATTTCTTTACATCAACTAACCCATCTTAAAATAAAACTTTATTTCTACTAAGTCAAAGTAACCATCAAATTAAAAGTCAAAACAACCCACTAAACTTCTTAGCTACCTTTCCTTTAAGACTCAGATTTAAAAAGTTGAAACAATTCTCCATAGAATCATATTCCAAAGAGATTTTGCCACAGGACAATGATAAAACAAATGGAAATCAAAAAGAAAATATCAATTCATTTTTCACTTTTTCAAAATTAAAATATCTCATAAAATCAGGCTAATATTAATCAAAAAGAAAAAGTTTGATGTTATGTTGTAACAATCCAAATGATGTACTTTCCACATACTCTTATTTAGAAGCCTTAAAAGATCACATAAAAAACCACCAAGCCTCTAGAAATCTCATCGATTGCGTTCATGATGATATATAAGACTGTTAGGACAATCGTTAACAAATCAGAAGACAATAAACGAGAATAAAAAACCACAAACTATAAACCATATCAAAATCAAGAACTCCAAATAAGCGTGACAACATCATGTTAGAATATGTCAAATATAAATTAGGCAATAAAATATCATGTTAGCCGTAAAATATTATGTATTAGCTAAATTAGGAAATCAAATATTATGCTTGCTGTAAATTAGTCAATTGTACAGTGTGATAATTGTTAGCTGTCATTCCCTTAATAGAAGAGGAATTATAGGGACTCTTGTGTATATATATGTACTACAATACAATATGAATAATATAAGAAATTATTCTCTGAAACTGTTCTATATGGTATCAGAGCTACACCGACTTCCTCTCTACAATATAGGAATCGGTACTTGTTAGTTTCTTTGGATAATTTCTGATGACTTCTTCCGAGAATAATAAATCAGAGAAACCCAATTCTTCTTCCGAGAATAATAAATCGGAGAAATCCAATTCTTCCGCTGCGATCCAGATGCATGATGCGCTAACCCCTGAACGACTTGACGGCAACAACTATGTCGAGTGGTCGTTGAATGCGCAGAACAAGATCAGAGGCAGAAAACGTTGGGGTTACGTCACCGGAACAAAGGCTGCACCAAAGGACCAGGAATCTGACGATTATGAAGCATGGGAAGATGAAAACTGCTTGGTCAAGTCTTGGCTTCTGGACTCAACGACCAAAGAAACCAAATCTCTCTTCATTCGCTTGGCTACGGCAAAGGAAATTTGGGAAACTGTGAAGAAGACGTACTCTGTCAACCAAGATGCATCAAGAGCATATCAATTATATCGTGAGGTAATCTCTACTTAACAAAATGGTGGATCTATTATTACATACTTTAGTAAATTGCAGAGGTTATGGCAAGAGTATGATGCTATTAATGATTGAACCATGGAATGCTCTAAAGATATCGAGAAGCATAACAAGATGGTTAATTCCCAACGAGTTTATGTATTTTTAACCGGCCTGGATTCACATTTGGATGGAGTTCGTGGTTGTATCCTTGCTACCAGTCCACTCCCAAATATTCAATCTGTTTATGCAACTGTTTGTGCTGAAGCAAATCACCAAGATGTTATGCTTGGTAGTGAACCTACTGAGGGGTCTGTTTTTGCAGTCAAGAAGTACCCTAAGAAAGGAGTTCGTAAGTGTACCCACTGTAATGGTGATAATCATGTAGTGGAAGCATGTTTTAAACTCCATGGATATCAAAATTGGCATCCAAAAGGAAAAATTAATTCCAGTAACAAGGCAGAAAATATGAAGAGCCATAATTCTACAGCTGCTGGATTTGTAACCAAGTCAGGTATATCTAACTCTGCTCTTAATTTTTCTGTTGTTACTAGGGGTAGAGATTGGATAATCGATACAGGTGCTACTGACCATATGACTTGTGATCGTCATGTATTTACTAATTTTTCCTCTGGTGGTTCTAATTCTAAAACTATCATTGTTAATGCCAATGGAGTCGCATCTCCTATTGAAGGTGTGGGTATTGTATTCCTCTCACCCTCATTATCCATACCCGATGTCTTATTTGTTCATACTTTGAATTGTAACCTTCTCTCTGTCAGCAAATTAACCAAGTCACATTCTTGTGTTGCTATGTTTTACCCTACTCATTGTCTTTTTCAGAATATATACACCAAGGAGAAGATTGGCAGTGGTAGACAAAGTGAAGGACTGTATTATCTTGAAAATATTTCCCAACAAACCCATAAGGGAGCATTGGACCATATTGCAAGTGATCATATACAAGATAAAAATAAAAAGGAAATTTGGCTATGGCATAGACGATTGGGACATCCATCTTTTAGTTATTTAAAGAAATTGTTTCCATCACTATTTCATAAATGCAATATTTCGGATTTTCTTTGTGAAACTTGTGTTCTAGCAAAAAGTCATCGTGCTGTTTATCCTTTAAGCAATAAAAAAACTGATTTTCCTTTTTCGTTAGTACACACAGATGTCTGGGGCCCTGCTCCACAATCTACGCATAATGGGAAAAAATGGTTTATCAGTTTTGTTGATGATTGTACACGGGTAACTTGGGTGTGTTTGCTAAAACATAAATGTGATGTGTATGATGTGTTTCGTTCCTTTCATCAAATGATAGTTACACAATTTAACACAAGTATAAAAGTCATTAGATATGATAATGGAGGAGAATACTTTAAAACGGAATTAATGGAATTCATGAACTCTAAAGGCATTTTGCATCAAACTACATGTCCTTACTCGCCCCAACAAAACGGAGTGGCTGAGAGGAAAAATAGACATCTATTAGAAGTGACAAGATCACTCTTAATAGAAGGTAATGTTCCATCTCATTTGTGGGGAGAGGCTGTGAACTCCGCCGCTTATTTGATTAATCGAACCCCTTCTAGCGTGCTTAACTTTAGAAGACCTTTAGATGTGTTGTCTGATCATTGTGCTCTTCCTTCCATTATTTATTTACTTCCTCATGTTTTTGGATGTGTTATATATGTGCACTTACACCCACATCAACGTACAAAGCTTGAAGAACGAGCTATTAAATGTGTCTTTGTTGGGTATGGATCAACTCAAAAAGGTTATCTTGCCTATCATCCCACATCAAAGAAATTTTATATTTCTATGGATGTGACATTTCATGAAGATAATTTTTTTATGTCGATTCTCCACTTCAGGGGGGAATGAAAATGAAGTGCAGCATCATGATGTTAGTTTGTTTGACATTTCAAATGTAAAATTATCTTGTGAGGATCATTCTGCAGGAAGTGAGCCAGCCTTAAATATGGACACTCCATTTTTAGATAATACAGTGTCTTCCGATCATATCCAACTTGCTCAATCTTCTCCACGGGTTCAAGATGGCTCTTCAGAGGTATCTCTTAATCCTATCTTTGATAATACACATATAGATGAAGTTGATCTTGTTGTTGATTCTGAAATTGAGTCTTGTTTGCATGAAACTGATCATGAAATTGATCCTTGTTTACATGACACCACCATCACACCTAACACCGAGTCAACTACCGTCAAATATAATCTTCCATTCCGTTCTAACCGTGGTCAACCTCCTGTTAGATATGAACCAAACCTTCAATCCAAAATTAAATATCCCATTAGTAATTATGTGTCATCTCACAAATTATCTCGGTCATATAAATCATTTTTATCTCAATTATCTTCAATTTCTATTCCTAGTAATGTGCAGGAAGCTTTGGCAGATCCTAAATGGACGAAAGCAATGGTTGAGGAGATGGCAACTTTAGAAAAGAACAACACTTGGGATATTGTGACTTTACCAAGTGGGAAGAAAACAGTGGGGTGCAAATGGGTTTTTACAATAAAACACAAGGTTGATGGAAGCATTGAGAGGGATAAAGCTCGGCTAGTTGCTAAAGGTTACACTTAGTCTTATGGTGTAGATTATCAGGAGACGTTTGCGCCGGTAGCCAAGCTCAACACTGTAAGAATACTTTTGTCAATAGCAGCAAATCAAGATTGGCCTCTTCTACAATTTGATGTAAAAAATGCTTTCTTACATGGAGAAATTTTGGAAGAAATTTATATGGATTCTCCACTAGGTATGACATATTACATGATAGATTCAAATGGAATGAAGGTTTATAAATTAAAGAAAGCTCTATATGGATTAAAACAATCCCCAAGAGCATGGTTTGGAAGGTTCACTAAGTCTATGAAGGCTAGTCAATCCAATTGGCATCTTCATTCAATATTTAAGAGGAGTCTCCAATTCAATTGGCGACTCCTTCTAAAAGGGGGGTAGTTTGGGATTTTTTTTGAAACCAGGGGTATTTTGGGAATTTCCTTGAAAAAGTGGGTTATTTTCGTAAAAAATCCTAAAATGCAATTCAATTGGAGGACTCCTCACGTTGTTAGTGAAGGAAGGATATCAACAAGCTACATCTGATTACTCACTTCTCACGTTGAAAAATAGTCATGAATTTACTGCCTTGCTGGTTTATGTTGATGATGTGATCTTAGCAGGAACTTCTTTCGATGAATTTAAAAGGACCAAACATATTCTCTATTGTAACTTCAAGATAAAGGACCTAGGGATTCTTAAATATTTCCTAGGCCTCTAAGTGGCTCATTCCAAAATTGGGATCACTATTTCACAAAGGAAATATTGTTTGGATTTATTGAATGATTCAGGTTTATTGGGATCCAAACCAGTCGGTAGCCCTCTTGATCCTTCCATTAAATTACATCAAGATGATGGTAAGCCTTATGAGGTTATTGCTGCATATAGGAGATTAATTGGTAGATTGTTATATTTGAATACTACTTGACCAGATATCACATTTGCAACTCAACAACTAAGTCAATTTCTTCATGCTCCAACCATCACACATTATAATGCTGCTTGTAGAGTTGTGAGGCACTTGAAGCATAATCCTGGAAGAGACCTTTTATTTCCTAGAAATTCTAAGGTGCAGATTTTGGGGTATTCAGACTCTGATTGAGTTGGTTGCATTGATTCTAGAAAATCAATTTAAGGATATTGTTTTTTTATTGGTTCTTCCTTGATATCTTGGTGTGCCAAGAAACAATAAACCGTATCTAGGTCTTCTTCTGAAGCTGAATAGAGAGCTCTTTCTACAACAACATGTGAATTACAATGGTTGCTTCACTTGTTCGAAGATTTATATGTTATCTCCACACGACAACATGTGTTATATTGTGATAGCCAAAGTGCTCTTCAAATTGCTTCCAACCCCGTGTTTCAAGAAAGAACAAAGCACCTTGAAATAGATTATCATCTAGTAAGGGACAAGGTTCAAGATGGTACTCTTAGACTTTTACCAATTTCATCACAAGAACAGTTGGCAAATTTTCTCACAAAGGCTTTGGTCCCTCCAAAATTCAACTCATTTATATCCAAGTTTGACATGATAAACATCTATAACACTTCAGTTTGAGGGAGGATATTGAGCTAATAGAATATATGCACATCTTATGCCTAAAAGTGTGCATCGATTGTTATTATTATGCCTAAAATTATACATCTACTTTACTACTAATTATTTTGCTGTTATCAGTAGCTATTATTTTGTCTTTTCTGTTACTACTAATTAATGGCAATTTCTATATATATATATATATATATATATATATATATATATATATATATATATATATATATATATAAATAGAAAAAGGATAATCAATTAGGTTTCCTATAATTGAATGCAATTTCTATATATATATATATATATATATATATATATATATATATATATATATATATATATATATATATATATATATATATATTTTGTACAGTTTCTACATAAAGAATAATTGAATTCAATTATAGGAAACCTAATTGATTATCCTTTTTCTATTTATATTCATAATAAGCTTATAGAATCACATCCCTTGATTAAAGTGATTACAAGTAAAACTAATAATTTACATAAATAAAAGATGTTTAGAAACTAATGAGGCTCAATAATATTCAATATATGCCTTGTGTTTTCATATCAGTAGCACCTTAAGTTTCTTTTATATTTTAGTTTTTCATCTTTCTTATTCGTGGGTTATTCAATTTGAGGTTTGGTTTTTATCTTTCTCCGTCTTCTATCAATTAGATGTACTTGTACATTATTAAAAAAAATAGTGGTTGATTTTGTTTATCTCCCTTTGTTAAGGTATACTAGGAATAATGTAGTTTACATTATTGAGCACCTGTTTTGTGTAGAGAGCTTAAATAGTTTGGATTTGTGTTGAATTCGAGGTTGTTTTGGAAGGAGGTTGATGATAAATCATAGCGGATCAATCATCTTACATTTTATTAAAATTTAAGGTGTGTTCTGCATGACAATAATTTGTGTACTAAATGTTCAGTCTTATAAAAAAAATATTTGGTTGAATGAAATATGGTCTAAATAAAATTAACTATAATTTAATTATCAAATATTTTACATTCGTGATAACTAAAATATGATGTAATATATTATATTTTTTTGGATTTTTTACAAAAATAATCCACTTTTTTAAAGAAATTCCCAAAATACCCCTGGTTTAAAAAAAAATCCCAAACTACCCCACTTTTAGGAGGAGTCGCCAATTGAATTGGAGACTCCTCTTAAAAATTGAATGGAGGCGCCAATTGGATTGACTAGGGTAGGTGCCCTAGCCAATCCAATTGGCGCCCCTGTGTAGGGTTTAAGAGGAGGCGCCAATTCAATTAGAGACTCCTCCTAAAATGCAATTTTTGTGTTTTAAATAGATGCGTTGTGTGAGTAATTGTTCTACATCTCATATAATCATTTGGCAATCATGTTTGGTGTTCGTCGCCGATATGGAAAGGTGATTTATGCGAGAGACAAACCTCAGATGCTGATGCTGTTCTGGAACATCACTACGTTCGATCAACTGAAGAGGGAGCTGGTTCGTTGGTTAGATGGGAAAATATCATAAGGGGAAAAAATTAGAAGTATTGAGAGACTTGACAGTATCTTTGGTTGGGTGCGAATGAAGACTGATAAGGATGCTAGGGAAATGATGTTCGGTCGAGACGACATCAATTTGATTGTTGTAATCAGTTAGAAATATTTCTGTTTTCAGATAGCTTATTTTGTACTAATGTTTGTTGTGAACCTCATTGTAACAAAAACTTAATGATATATAATGATTGAAGGTTACAGAAATACAATGTTACAAAAAACTTAAGACCTAGATGATGCTCCTCGATTGGGACAGTTGTTCTTGTTGTGTCCTGGTTGACGACAGATACTACATAATCTTATCATTTTATCATTTTATGGGAGCAAGGTATGCGGAAGGCCTGGAATTTTCCACAATCGCACCAACTTCTATTTAGTCTAACAACGTAGGCTAAATTTGGTCTCCCCTCGTTGTGGTCCATTGTTTCCTGGACGCTGAAATTTTGCCTATGACGGTCAAAGACTGTTACAGCATGTGTGCTAGCTTTGATGCTCTCCTATTTCATGACTGTCATACGGTGAACTGACTTGGGGTGTTTTGCTTTTTATCGCAATGTCGCGGATAGCAAGAGTCGCCACCGACTTTTCTTTTATCCAATAAGGAAAGGTGGAAAAGAACAGGAAAGACCTCAATAGATTTTGGGTTCGGGAGGTACATTATACAAAGGGAAGGTATTAGCACCCTTTGTATCCATGGTTATCCATGGGCTCTTAATTGTTGGATCACTTATATTTTTGTCTGAAAAGTGTTCGTGAATTGTTTAAAAAATGTTTCGAAAAAAGAGAGTTTAACTTTGTAATGATTCTCGTATGAATGTATACAAAGTATTTATCTCGTTTGATTTTGAAAAACAGTTTAGAAAAATATAACTTGGTAATGATTCTAGTATGAATATATACCAAGTGGTGATTTTCTAGGATTTGCAAAGTGTGAGGGGTGGAAAACGTTTTAGGTTATGATCCAGCAATTGAGAGTTATACCTTCCTAAGGTCGTTATGAACGTTTCCTATCCTTATGAGGGTAAAACTGTCCTTACTATTGAGAAGTAAGTAATTTTATCCTTTGGATGTTTAAGGGTCATCGTAGGGTCATCGATAGGTCATTGAAGGCAACAGTTGTAAGGATACCTTAGCATTCGAAGGGACGATCATCATTTAACCGTAGGCTACACCGAACGGTCATCGAGGGACAAAATCGTATTTTCGAAGGCAACATCCGAGGGACTATGATGATTTAACCGAAGGGCCGTTGCTAAGTGTATCCCTACATTCGCGGGACATGACCGTGTTACCGTAATATCGTAAGGCAAAAGAGAGGCCCAAGATCACATATTTAAAGGGCATATTTTAAAGTTAATTAGGTAATTAGGATGAGCTTCCACATTACAATCAATACATTAAAATTAATACATTAAAATTAATACATTAAAATTAATACGTTAAAATTAATTAAGCAATTTAGGGTGGATCTTCATAAGGGTATCCCACAAATAAAGTGGAAGGCCTAAACGGTGATCTTTTTCTGGGACCTATGAACCTTTGCAAAATTCAGCAAACGGGTTAGCATACCAAATCAGGGTGCAATCGAGGATTACACCGCAAAAGAAATACAACAGCAAAAATGTCATGCAAAATAATGTATGATGATAAGGGAACAGATCAGAGAAGCATAACACAGAACAAACGAAATATAAGCTACTGTCCCATTCGCCTCTGCCTCGCCTAGCGAAGGCCTAGCGAATATTCGCTACAGGCTCGCTTAGCGATGTGCTAGCGAGCGGCTGCGGGTTTTGAATTTCAGACCAGTATAATCTCAGCATGCGGCAAGTCTTATGGTATTCAATTACAGAAATAATATGGTCAAACATTCAGGATAGGCTGGCATACTTAAACTCACATGCAAAACCTCAAATATGTTTATGAATTCAATTATAATATCACATGCAAGTTAAGAACATAAAGCGGTATCACATGCAAATTAAGAAAATGAAGCGATAATAGTAATGCAAACCTGTTTGCAATCGAATTGCAACCTTGAGTTGGCGAACCGGATTGAGTTGGACGGAGGTAGCTTTGCGGCCGCCGGCTTTTCGGTCAGGGTTTTCCGTCGGTGAGCGCTAGGGTTTGCTTGCTAGAGTTCTCCTTTTCCTTTCCGTCTCGGTCTGTCTTCGTCTGTGTGTCCCTTTTTCGTGGCTGAAGAGCTGGTATTTATAGTAGTAGTGGTGGTGACCTAATGGGCTTAAAATGAGGTCCAAAATTTCAGATTTTCGCAAGCTTCGCTAGGCGAAGGAATTGCTCGCCTAGCGAGCGAGCCATTCTGGGCTTTTTTCTGGATCTGATGCTTCGCTGGGCGAGGGTCATGATGAAGTATTCGCTAGGCGAAGGGATAGCTCGCCTAGCGAGCAAGCTATTTTGGGCCATTTTTGGATTGGGCCTGTTGTGAGCTGGGCTTTCGTTCCTTTAGAGTCGGTGCCTTGCAAAACAAATCGGAATGCCTCAAAAGATGCCTTGTAATATCAACGGGCAAATTTTGGGGTATGACAGCTGCCCCTGTTCAATATTCTTGAGCCGAGAGGGTAGAATGGTATGTGCCGTTCGTGGTCTGGAGGTGAAAGATTATTGAACACTAGAATGCCCCAACAATTTGCGCTTGTCAATTAGTCTTGACGGAGATGGGCTTAAAGATGCCATCCAGGTAGCTTGATGAGGAGATTTCCAGATTGTGTCGTACGTTAGACGATATCTGGAGACATGGGTGTCATACCGGGTCATACGCTAGACCATATAGTGAGTCATCCATTATGCTGTCGACTTCGCTAGGGAGTCGGAGTATGCTATATACTGCTGGGGATAAGGGATCAGAATGGATCATACACTGGACCGTATCTGAATACCAGAGTGAGCTGTTCATTAGGCGGATGACTTTGCCGAGGATGAAAAATCAGAATGGATCGTACGCTAGATCGTCTCTGAGTTGAAGATCCAAATGAGTCTTATGATAGACTGTATTGGAGTTGCAGGATGAGCCGTCCATTAGGCTGAATCTGATGATAAAAGGGGGTAGTCGTACACTAGACTACACTTCAGAAATGTACCGTACACTAGGTAGCATCTGAGGAGACGAAGGTCTAATTGGGTCGTACATTAGACCGTATCTGAGCAGAATGAGCCGTCCATTAGGCTGAATCTGATGATAAAAGGGGGTAGTCGTACACTAGACTACACTTCAGAAATGTACCGTACACTAGGTAGCATCTAAGGAGACGAAGGTCTAATTGGGTCGTATATTAGACCGTATCTGAGCAGAATGAGCCGCCCATTAGGCTGAATCTGATGATAAAAAAGGGGGTAGTCGTACACTAGACTACACTTCAGAAATGTACCGTACACTAGGTAGCATCTGAGGAGACGAAGGTCTAATTGGGTCGTATATTAGACCGTATCTGAGCAGAATGAGCCGTCCATTAGGCTGAATCTGATGATAAAAGGGGGTAGTCATACACTAGACTACACTTCAGAAATGTACCGTACACTAGGTAGCATCTGATGATATCTGTATATGTTGTACTTGCAATAAATGTCTGGGATGAGCTTAAAGATGCCATCGTTAGGAGGATATCGGAGTGTTGTTAGAATGAATGTTCCCATGAATGGTATCTGAAATACGTATCCGAACTTTGTACATAATTGATAAAGGTGTATGTCTGAATGAACCTTTTACTTCGACTATATCGGGAGGATAATTAACCTGCACAGAAACGTTAGCTTCATGCTATGTCATGATGCATGAGATGTTTCGTGTTATGCCAAGAAATAAATGTGAATGTTGTATGCATGCGTATGCTGTGAAATGATGTAATGAATGAGTTATGCGTATGAGAAGTTCTGCTTGGATACTTTACTGGGGAAAATAAATCCCCATCTACTGATTGGAGATACTTGTAATGATGACCCTTTCTCGGCAGGGGGTTGTTGATTTCTGTCTGATGGTGGAAATATTCAACAGAGCCTGGCTGAGGATGGAAGAGATGATCAATCTGTCTGATGATATCGACTTCTTCTGGGAAATAGCTGGCTTTGCCCGGGGAATAATGCCAATTTCTCCTGAGGAAAAACAAGCTTGCTGGGGAGAATAAAATTGGTAGCGGATTCATTGGAAGTATGGTTAGACCTTCTCCTTGACCCTGAAGTCTCGTAGTAATTGCTATTTCCATTTTAGGCATGTATTTTTGATAAACATTGATCATATTCAAATGCATATATCAATTCACATTAACTCAATGGACGTTCATGCAAACAAAACAGAAGAGTAAAAGTGAAATAAAATTGCATTGATTTTTGAAAGAGGGCCTATGAACAGGCAATCTGTGTACAAGGAGATAGAAATCCTAGTAAGAGGAAATTGTCAAGAAACAAAGAGAAAGCTATGCAGAAAAAGTCCTATTTATTCTAATTCCACTACTGTCATCATGTCTTCAAGCATCTCATCTCCTGCTGTCGGATAAAGGTGATTGGCTTGTTCAGTCCCTTGAACTTGGTTGAAGCTGACAGAGAACGGGACATAGTCATACGCTTTAATCCCTAATTTTTGCCTGGACCACCTTTTCAGGTTTTCAATCCACCAGGATACCCATTTTTGCCCAAGCCGCCTTTTCAGGTTTTCGACTTGCCGGGTGTACATTTGTATATATTTGTCCCTAATTTTTGCCCGAACCCTTTTGGTTCGCCGGGATGCCCTTACTTTTGCCTAGGTACATCGACCTAGCGGGTCTCTGTTATGCGTAGTATTTTTTAACTATGTCCGCGTTCACAGGATGCGGGAAGTCTTCGCCGTCCATTGTAGCAAGTATCATGGCTCCACCGGAGAATACCTTCTTAACCACAAATGGCCCTTCGTATGTGGGAGTCCACTTGCCTCTGGGATCCCCTTGTGATAGAATGATACGCTTGATCACTAAGTCGCCAATTTGATACACCTGTCTCTTGACTCTTTTGTTAAATGCCTGGGTCATGCGCTTCTGATATATCTGCCCATGACAAACAGCCGCAAGTCTCTTCTCATCAATCAAATTTATCTGATCGAGCCGAGTCTGAATCCATTCATCCTCGCCTAATCCCGCCTCTTTCATGATCCTTAGAGAGGGAATCTGAACTTCCACTGGTAAAACGGCTTCCATTCCATAGACTAAAGAGAAAGGAGTTGCCCCTGTCGAAGTGCGTACTGAAGTGCGATAACCATGGAGAGCAAATGGTAACATCTCATGCCAGTATTTGTACGTTACTGTCATCTTTTGTATGATCTTCTTGATGTTCTTATTAGCAGCCTCCACGGCGCCGTTCATCTTTGGCCGGTACGGAGAGGAGTTATGGTGTTTAATTTTGAACTGCGTGCAGAGTTCAGCAATCATCTTGTTGTTCAAATTAGTACCATTGTCAGTGATAATTCTTTCAGGGATGCCATACCGACAAATAAGGCTATTCTTGATGAACCGTGCCACCACATTCCTGGTGACAGAAGCAAATGAGGCTGCCTCTACCCACTTGGTGAAGTAATCAATAGCGACGAGAATGAAGCGATGTCCATTAGAAGCCGTAGGTTTAATCTCTCCGATCATATCGATGCCCCACATTGCAAAGGGCCAAGGAGCTGTTAACACGTTCAATGGAGCAGGAGGCCCATGTACTTTATCCGCATAGATCTGAGATAAGGCTCCATAGGGATATAGTTTTTCGGTCCTAGAATGCTTCTTTTCACCATGCCCCAAGCCCGTACAAATCTTTGACGGAGACCTTGGGAATCGTTGTCATAGTCAAACACAGTGCCTTGGATAATTATCTCATGTGGACCATCTCTTCGAGCACAACCAAACTGACGTAGGGCTAGAGCAGGATTATAAGTAATACCTCCTCTTATCCCCATGAGTGGTACATTAGAGAATTCTCCACATCGGTCAATGATGATAGCATTTTCTTTGAGATGAGGACACCAACGGATGTCTGAATGGGCGAGCGACATTATCCTTTGAGACCATTTCAAACCCTGCTCATTCTTTAAGACTGATGGAGGAAGGTGCGAAATAAACCACCTAGACAGTAAAGGCATGCAGCACATGAGAGTCCCTTGCCTTTTCATAGTACGAGTGTGAAGGGAATGCAGGATGTCTCCAAGCAAGGTAGGTACAGGGTTATGAGTGAGAAATATCTTAATAGCATTCATGTCTATGAATTGGTCCGGGTTGGGAAATAGCACCAAACCATAGATTAGTAATGCTAGAACGTCTTCGAAAGCTTGGACATTCATGACTTTTAAGAATTCTCGGGCCTTATTCATCAGAAATTTGGCAAGTAAACCCTTAACTCCACTTCTTGTTACCCAATTAGCTTCAATATCGGACTTTGTCATGTGTAAAGCTGCAGCAACTTTTTCGGACTTCGGGACCTTTTCCAAACCACTGAAAGGTATTTGATCAAGAATAGGTATCCCAAGTAGCTTGGAAAATTCTTCTAATGTAGGTATCAACTGATAATCTGGGAATGTGAAGCAATGATGTTTAGGATCGAAGAACTGGAACAGGACTCTCATCATATCTTCTTTGAAACCAGTGGTAACCAAATTGAGGAGAGAACCATGCTTCTGTATGAACTGAGTCTGATCAGGGAGTTCTGACACTAAGTCCTTGAGTTGAGGAGAGATGACTGCAAAATTGATCCGGATGGTCTTCCTGGGAGCCATAGCCTTACAAAATAGAGCCCAATTAAATCCCTAAGTCCTTGAAATGATTAGTGCAATGTCATGATGTTATGATGTTATGATGCTATGATGTTATGATGTTATGTAAATAACAAGCACACACAAGTCATACAACGGTCATCCCTAGGTTTTAAGGCTTGCATGAGTTCCATAGGTAAGTACCCTCCCCACTGAAGTTTGGTTGGTTTAACCTGTCCTAGTATAGTAACCGGGTTCTAGAAGGATCTCAAATCATTGACTTTCCTTTAAGTCCGCTTCAGTGCAACACCAAGTGGTTGACCGAAGCTTCCCTAAAGTCCAATCTCAAAGAGTGTAGTATCGAGTCTCAACCAACCCCAGTCGGAACCGAAGTCAGTTATCTCACTACTTTCTAATGGCCAGGATGAGTCAATTAGGGTTCTAAAGGTCTGGTTAATGCTTTGATGACACCACGCGAATGCCAAATTTTTCCTCAACTAACATGAGGAACATCAGGACATCCAAAGTGCCACATTAACCGTAGCCATCACTTTGACCATTCCAGTATACGCCGGATAGTCGCGATGATCTATTGCTACTTACCTAAGGTACACTAGATCCGGGTGTAGGATCTTTCACTCAAAAATACCCAAGCAATCCCTTAAAAGTAAATCAGACAATTTTAAATAAGTGATCTTGTTTTTAAGGTAACCTCTCTAATCAAGTATGTCCCCAGCAGAGTCGCCAGTTCTGTCATACGGTGAACTGACTTGGGGTGTTTTGCTTTTTATCGCAATGTCGCGGATAGCAAGAGTCGCCACCGACTTTTCTTTTATCCAATAAGGAAAGGTGGAAAAGAACAGGAAAGACCTCAGTAGATTTTGGGTTCGGGAGGTACATTATACAAAGGGAAGGTATTAGCACCCTTTGTATCCATGGTTATCCATGGGCTCTTAATTGCTGGATCACTTATATTTTTGTCTGAAAAGTGTTCGTGAATTGTTTAAAAAATGTTTCGAAAAAAGAGAGTTTAACTTTGTAATGATTCTCGTATGAATGTATACAAAGTATTTATCTCGTTTGATTTTGAAAAACAGTTTAGAAAAATATAACTTGGTAATGATTCTAGTATGAATATATACCAAGTGGTGATTTTCTAGGATTTGCAAAGTGTGAGGGGTGGAAAATGTTTTAGGTTATGATCCAGCAATTGAGAGTTATACCTTCCTAAGGTCGTTATGAACGTTTCCTATCCTTATGAGGGTAAAACTGTCCTTACTATTGAGAAGTAAGTAATTTTATCCTTTGGATGTTTAAGGGTCATCGTAGGGTCATCGATAGGTCATTGAAGGCAACAGTTGTAAGGATACCTTAGCATTCGAAGGGACGATCATCATTTAACCGTAGGCTACACCGAAGGGTCATCGAGGGACAAAATCGTATTTTCGAAGGCAACATCCGAGGGACTATGATGATTTAACCGAAGGGCCGTTGCTAAGTGTATCCCTACATTCGCGGGATATGACCGTGTTACCGTAATATCGTAAGGCAAAAGAGAGGCCCAAGATCACATATTTAAAGGGCATATTTTAAAGTTAATTAGGTAATTAGGATGAGCTTCCACATTACAATCAATACATTAAAATTAATACATTAAAATTAATACATTAAAATTAATACGTTAAAATTAATTAAGCAATTTATGGTGGATCTTCATAAGGGTATCCCACAAATAAAATGGAAGGCCTAAACGGTGATCTTTTTCTGGGACCTATGAACCTTTGCAAAATTCAGCAAACGGGTTAGCATACCAAATCAGTGTGCAATCGAGGATTACACCGCAAAAGAAATACAACAGCAAAAATGTCATGCAAAATAATGTATGATGATAAGGGAACAGATCAGAGAAGCATAGCACAGAACAAACGAAATATAAGCTACTGTCCCATTCGCCTCTGCCTCGCCTAGCGAATATTCGCTACAGGCTCGCTCAGCGATGTGCTAGCGAGCGGCTGCGGGTTTTGAATTTCAGACCAGTATAATCTCAGCATGCGGCAAGTCTTATGGTATTCAATTACAGAAATAATATGGTCAAACATTCAGGATAGGCTGACATACTTAAACTCACATGCAAAACCTCAAATATGTTTATGAATTCAATTATAATATCACATGCAAGTTAAGAACATAAAGCGGTATCACATGCAAATTAAGAAAATGAAGCGATAATAGTAATGCAAACCTGTTTGCAATCGAATTGCAACCTTGAGTTGGCGAACCGGATTGAGTTGGACGGAGGTAGCTTTGCGGCCGCCGGCTTTTCGGTCAGGGTTTTCCGTCGGTGAGCGCTAGGGTTTGCTTGCTAGAGTTCTCCTTTTCCTTTCCGTCTCGGTCTGTCTTCGTCTGTGTGTCCCTTTTTCGTGGCTGAAGAGCTGGTATTTATAGTAGTAGTGGTGGTGACCTAATGGGCTTAAAATGAGGTCCAAAATTTCAGATTTTCGCAAGCTTCGCTAGGCGAAGGAATTGCTCGCCTAACGAGCGAGCCATTCTGGGCTTTTTTCTGGATCTGATGCTTCGCTGGGCGAGGGTCATGATGAAGTATTCGCTAGGCGAAGGGATAGCTCGCCTAGCGAGCAAGCTATTTTGGGCCATTTTTGGATTGGGCCTGTTGTGAGCTGGGCTTTCGTTCCTTTAGAGTCGGTGCCTTGCAAAACAAATCGGAATGCCTCGAAAGATGCCTTGTAATATCAACGGGCAAATTTTGGGGTATGACAATGACCTTCATGCAATACTCACTGAATACTTGCACGGACATTAACACTGCACTCCATCTTTCACCTCTGGTTGCGAACGTAGAAGCCAACCTATAATAGGTTGATCTTACCAAGGCGGTTATTGGCAGATTTCGAATTCCTTTGAATACACCGTTAATGCATTCCATAATGTTTGTTGTCATGTGGCCCCATCGGCAACCTCTGTCAAATGCCCTTGTCCACTTCTCTACTGGTATGTTATTTAGCCATCTCCCTGCATCTTCATTAGACAGTCTAATTTCATCACGATAATATTGAAATGACGGTTGAGTTAGAGCATACCCAACATTCACCACCTTCTTGCGAAGATTCTTATCTTTTATAGCACGCATGAAGTTTTGTGCAATGTGTCTGATACAGTACACATGGGTAGGAAGAGGATCATGCCATCCGTTGTCATGGTTGTTGTAGGCACTCTAAATGGCAGCATGTCTATCATAAATCAAACAGAGATTGGCTTGTGGAGCCATATGCGTTATGAGATGTCGAAGAAAGAAACCTCATCCACCAGCCGTTTCACCTTCAACAAGAGCAAAGGTAGTGGGAAAGACATTGTTGTTGCCGTCTTGTGCAACCGCCATGAGCAAAGTACCCTTGTATTTTCCGTATAACCAAGTGCCATCAATTTAAATAATAGGTTTGTAGAATGCGAAATCTTTGATGCACGGGTCAAATGCCCAAAAGAGACGGTGAAAGATTCTATTACCTGTAGCACAGGTTCCGTCTGGCATCATCGCTGGCAATGTCTCCATAATTGCCACAGTTCTTGGGACATATGTTTTTAGTGCCCATAAAAACAGTGGCAATTCCTTGTATGAATCCTCCCAGTTGCCGAAAACTTGTTCAACAGCCTTTGTCCTCGCAATCCAGGCTTTCTTGTAAGATGGAGTATAATTATATATTGTTCTGATATGGGATATAATTATCCTCACCTTCACTGATGGGTCTTTATTAACCAACGGCAGAATGTCTTGACATATCAACGCTGCACTTAGTTTACGGTGATCTTGTTCAACGTTAGTTGCAATGCAACTATGAGGTGGGTCTATTGAAGCGATCTCCCAAGAGTCATTTTTCTTCTTGTAAGACGCAGTCAAACGAAACTTACAAAGCATGTTACGACATTCGATAACATACCTTCTAGAATCAGTGTGTTTCACTGTAAAGTCAGCAGAGTTGTTCATGTGGAATTTTTTGATATCCAGAACACATTCTTCTTTGGTACGAAACATGTCTCCCACCTTTAATTCGCCTTCTGATCTCGGATACGGATTATAGAAAACACTGTTGGATGTTTCATCATCGTGAAGATCCATATTTGTCATATGTTGAGGCGGATTGTAGACATGACTAGGAGGTATTGGTGGTGGTTGATCATCATCTTCATCGTCGTTGTTCAGCATGTGATCAACCTGTATCTCGGTCTCCTCTTCTTCTTCATCAATGACGTCCACTTCTGCTTCTGCTTCTGGGTTGACGTCATCTGACCATTGTGGATCATCTTCACCAGATTCATCCTGACTGGTTAGTTGAGAATGTTGAGATGGTATACATGGTTGAAGAGTAATGTACAACTCAATACAGTTGCAGCCTGAATGTTCATGACTAACAAACATGTATTCAACATCTTCATCATCTCGTACCTTAAGGGGGAAATACTTGCATTGACTATTCTAAAAAAATATTGGATTTTGATATGTGATCTTTGACACAATACTCGATCCTATACAAAATTGTATTCTTTTTTTCAAATGCAAGAATGTTGCATTTCTCTTGATCGTGAGTCTAATGGTATCGGTGTTTCGAAAACAAAAACCATATAGCTCAGACTCGTATGTTTCACTGTTGCAGTGAACGTTGACACTATATAATGATGAAGATGACATTGTGCAGATGAAAACTATTTTCTTACTGCAGATGAATGTGAGTGAAGTGTCTTGGATGTTGATAGTAAGACACTTAAATAGAGGAGTGAAGTGTCTCACATGCTAGCTAGTTCGAAGTGACGTGTCGCACATGCAAGCCACTCCGAAGTGACGTGTCGCACATGCAAGCTACTCCGAAATGATGTGTCAACCATGCAAGCTAATAAGAAGTGACATGTTCAGCGTGCAAGAGAGAGGACAACCACGTGTCAGACATGTAGACACACACTCCAAATGAATTGGCGCCCCCACTCATTCCTTGCACATGGGCGCCAATTCAAGTGGAGACACCTTGTCAAAGCATGCATTCAGACCTCGAAACCAAGCAATCAGACCTAGGTCTTGCATGCATATCCCTATGGAGGCGCCAATTTGAATGGCGACCCCTCTTAAAGGTTGTGCATGGTCGCCAATTCAAGTGGAGACACCATGCAACCATAACTTTTCATGCTCCCATCCATTTGCCTATAAATACATCCACTCCATCAACACTTCTTCCACACCATCACTCTCACTACTTCTTCTACAATACTTCTTCTAAAATTTCATCTGCAACAACTTCTTATAGTTTCATCTACACCAACCCCCCAACAAAATGTCTATCCTCACAATGGGCGAATCACATAGAGGAACGGTTGCAAACATCGCAACATATGTAAGTTTTTCCTTTTGTTAACTTTTTATCTTTCATCTTCACCAACCCCCTTTTATTTTAACATACCAACTTAGTCAAGTTTTTTGTTCTTTCTTTTATAGGATGTATCAAGGTTCCGAACTCGGGTCCACGAATATGTCCATATGGACCCGATGATTCTACCTTATGTTGAACTCGCCGGTTTTGGTCATATAAGCAAGATTTTGTCTTGGTCCATAGATAACAAATTCATTCTAGCTTTATGCGAAAGATGGAGACCAGAGACACACATATTTTGGTTCCCAATCGGTGAGTGTACCGTGACGTTAGAAGACGTCTACATGCTTTTGGGGCTACCCATTGAAGGTAAGGTTGTTAATGGTAAAACCAACTATGCAAATTCAATTTGCATGGACGTATTGGAGACTGATTTGTTAGATGATAATGCAAGAGGTCAAGGTATACTACTCTCACACCTTAAGTCGTACTATAATAGTTTATACTTAGATGAGCATTCTACCGAAGATGCTCGAATAATAAAAACTAGGTGTTACATTATGTTGTTAATTGGCTCGTTTTTATTTCCCAAAGGTAGTGGTTCTAGCATGCATATTATGTCTTTACCTCTACTTAGACATGTAGATAGAATAGGAAGTTACAGTTGGGGATCTGCTTGTCTAGCCTATCTCTATAGCTCCTTGTGCAAAAACTCACACAAAGACACATCTACATTTTCTGGATGTGCTATTTTGCTACAAGCATGGGGTTGGTCAAGACTACCGTCTCTAGCACCCGTCAATAACAACCCTTTCACATTTCCGTATGCACAAAAGTAAGTTGTTTAAATTGCTATATCTTTACTTACTTCTTTAAAGATTATTACCTCTAACTAATATTTTTTGACTTTTTGGTGTAGATGGTTTGCACGTGGTATGAGTTACAACAGATGTCTAAGACACTGTATTACTCAGTATCGCAACCTGTTGGATCACCTTCGACCGACAGACGTAAGGAAAATAACTTAATTATTTCGTTATATTTTGTTAACTTCTTCTACCTTGACTATAATCCTATCTTCTTTCACATTTCAGTTCATTTGGCGTCCATACCTTAATTTGAATCATGACCATGACATCAACGCTGAAGACACGGCCGTATGGACTGCATGCACACCGATAATACGGTTCACAACTGTGGAGATGCACAACAGTGATCGTGTGAAGCTGCAGTTTGGTATGCCCCAAAATATCCCAGATCCCCCAGCTAGCCTAGGAGAATGGCATCTGCGCAAAGTTACCGACCAATGGAACTTCAATCTATGGCAAAGCTTCGCAAGATCGGAGTGTCGCAAATGGAAGCACCGTCATGACCATGTGTTAACTGACGCAGTCATGCCAACTGAAGAAAAACCAAGTCGTACTTATATGGCTTGGTACAGATCGGTTGGTTTTCAATTTATTGCCGAGGGTATGTACTTGTATGACCCACGCCAGATGACTTACACACCTGACACCTCAACATCAAACCCCCAACAACAGTGTCAGACCGGATACACACAACCCCCTGTCCGTCAAACGTTCCGTTCAACCAACACACAAACATACAACCAAAACATTCCATACACCCAAACCCAATACCAAGAGCATACCCCATACCACCACCAACAAATTGACCATCAACCTGAGACTCAACATCGCTTCGCACCCACCCCATCACCCTACCAAAGTGGCCTAAGCCAGAACATCCAACGATCATTCAACACCAACCGCCCTTCCTCCTACCGTAGCCAAGAAGCCCAAACCTCACAAAACCAAAACATCCAACAACCCTATCTCTACCAAACACCCCAACAACCTTTCCAACCTTTCCTCGACGCATCGTTCACACCCATGTCTCCCTTCAACCGTCCCGGTCTCCCATCAATGAGTCAACCACATCCTAACTTCTCTGGCATGGGTCATGAGCTCAGCTACGGTGGTACACCATCGGTGCATACTGAAGACTATGTCGACTTGTCTGACTACCTCAACAGACCTTCTCCGATAGTTGGTAGTGACGCTCCTGGCCCCTCAGATGCTCAAACACCGATACAGAATCGTCAACATGGGTTAGGGCCACGGGTTAAGGTAGCTAGAGGATGTGGGACCGAAGGTCGGTTAGGTGATCCCAGTCATCACCATTAGGTTTCTTTGTGTAAACGGAAAATTTTATTAATATCAAGTGGTCCTATATCAAATTTATCTATCACGTATACCATTTACCAAAAAAAATTGCATTTTAGGAGGAGTCTCCAATTTTAGGAGGAGTCTCCAATTGCATTATAGCCAAAAGCCTTCATAGACTTAGTGAACCTTCCAAACCATGCTCTTGGGGATTGTTTTAATCCATATAGAGCTTTCTTTAATTTACAAACCTTTATTCCATTTGAATCTATCATGGAATCTGTCATACCTGGTGGAGAATCCATATAAATTTCTTGCAAAATTTCTCCATGTAAGAAAGCATTTTTTTACATCAAATTGTAGAAGAGGCCAATCTTGATTTGCTGCTATTGACAAAAGTATTCTTACAGTGTTGAGCTTGGCTACCGGCGCAAACGTCTCTTGATAATCTACACCATAAGACTGAGTGTAACCTTTAGCAACTAGCCGAGCTTTATACCTCTCAATGCTTCCATCAGCCTTGTGTTTTATTGTAAAAACCCATATGCACCCCACTGTTTTCTTCCCACTTGGTAAAGTCACAATATCCCAAGTGTTGTTCTTTTCTAAAGCTGCCATCTCCTCAACCATTGCTTTCGTCCATTTAGGATCTGCCAAAGCTTCCTGCACATTACTAGGAATAGAAATTGAAGATAATTGAGATACAAATGATTTATATGACCGAGATAACTTGTGAGATGACACATAATTATTAATGGGATATTTAATTTTGGATTGAAGGTTTGGTTCATATCTAACAGGAGGTTGACCACGGTTAGAACGGGATGGAAGATTATATTTGACGGTAGTTGACTCGGTGTTAGGTGTGATGGTGGTGTCATGTAAACAAGGATCAATTTGATGATCAGTTTCATGCAAACAAGACTCAATTTCAGAATCAACAACAAGATCAACTTCATCTATATGTGTATTATCAAAGATAGGATTAAGAGATACCTCTGAAGAGCCATGTTAAACCTGTGAAGAAGATTGAGCAAGTTTGATATGATCGGAAGACACTGTATTATCTAAAAATGGAGTGTCCATATTTAAGGCTGGCTCACTTCCTGCAGAATGATCCTCACAAGATAATTTTACATTTGAAATGTCAAACAAACTAACATCATGATGCTGCACTTCATTTTCATTCCCCCCTGAAGTGAGGAATCGACATAAAAAAAATTATCTTCATGAAATGTCACATCCATAGAAATATAAAATTTCTTTGATGTGGGATGATAAGCAAGATAACCTTTTTGAGTTGATCCATACCCAACAAAGACACATTTAATAGCTCGTTCTTCAAGCTTTGTACGTTGATGTGGGTGTAAGTGCACATATATAACACATCCAAAAACATGAGGAAGTAAATAAATAATGGAAGGAAGAGCACAATGATCAGACAACACATCTAAAGGTCTTCTAAAGTTAAGCACGCTAGAAGGGGTTCGATTAATCAAATAAACGGCGGAGTTCACAGCCTCGCCCCACAAATGAGATGGAACATTACCTTCTATTAAGAGTGATCTTGTCACTTCTAATAGATGTCTATTTTTCCTCTCAGCCACTCCGTTTTGTTGGGGCGAGTAAGGACATGTAGTTTGATGCAAAATGCCTTTAGAGTTCATGAATTCCATTAATTCCGTTTTAAAGTATTCCCCTCCATTATCAGATCTAATGACTTTTATACTTGTGTTAAATTGTGTAACTATCATTTGATGAAAGGAACGAAACACATCATACACATCACTTTTATGTTTTAGCAAATACGCCCAAGTTACCCGAGTACAATCATCAACAAAACTGATAAACCATTTTTTCCCATTATGCGTAGATTGTGGAGCAGGGCCCCAGACATCTGTGTGTACTAACGAAAAAGGAAAATCAGTTTTTTTATTGCTTAAAGGATAAACAGCACGATGACTTTTTGCAAGAACACAAGTTTCACAAAGAAAATCCGTAATATTGCATTTATGAAATAGTGATGGAAACAATTTCTTTAAATAACTAAAAGATGGATGTCCCAATCGTTTATGCCATAGCCAAATTTCCTTTTTATTTTTATCTTGTATATGATCACTTGCAATATGGGCCAATGCTCCCTTATGGGTTTGTTGGGAAACATTTTCAAGATAATATAGTCCTTCACTTTGTCTACCACTACCAATCTTCTCCTTGGTGTATATATTCTGAAAAAGACAATGAGTAGGGTAAAACATAGCAACACAAGAATGTGATTTGGTTAATTTGCTGACAGAGAGAAGGTTACAATTCAAAGTAGGAACAAATAAGACATCGGGTATGGATAATGAGGGTGTGAGGAATACAATACCCACACCTTTAATAGGAGATACGACTCCATTGGCATTAACAATGATAGTTTTAGAATTAGAACCACCATAGGAAAAATTAGTAAATACATGACGATCACAAGTCATATGGTCGGTATCACCTGTATCGATTATCCAATCTCTACCCCTAGTAACAATAGAAAAATTAAGAGCAGAGTTAGATATACCTGACTTGGTTACAAATCCAGCAGCTGTAGAATTATGGCTCTTCATATTTTCTGCCTTGTTACTGGAATTAATTTTTCCTTTTGGATGCCAATCTGGATATCCATGGAGTTTAAAACATGCTTCCACTACATGATTATCACCATTACAGTGGGTACACTTACGAACTCCTTTCTTAGGGTACTTCTTGATAGCAAAAACAGACCCCTCAGTAGGTTCACTACCAAGCATAGCATCTTGGCGATTTGCTTCAGCATAAACAGTTGCATAAACAGATTGAATATTTGGGAGTGGAGTGGTAGCAAGGATACAGCCACGAACTCCATCCAAATGTGAATCCAGGCCGGCTAAAAATACATAAACTCGTTGGGAATTAACCATCTTGTTATGCTTCTCGATATCTTTAGAGCATTCCATGGTACAATCATTAATAGCATCATACTCTTGCCATAACCTCTGCAATTTACTAAAGTATGTAATAATAGATCCACCATTTTGTTGAGTAGAGATTACCTCACGATACAATTGATATGCTCTTGATGCATCTTGGTTGACAGAGTACGTCTCCTTCACAGTTTCCCAAATTTCCTTTGTCGTAGCCAAGCGAATGAAGAGAGATCTGGTTTCTTTGGTCATTGAGTCCAGAAGCCAAGACTTGACCAAGCAGTTTTCATCTTCCCATGCTTCATAATCGTCAGATTCCTGGTCCTTTGGTGCAACCTTTGTTCCGGTGACGTAACCCCAACGTTTTCTGTCTCTGATCTTGTTCTGCGCATTCAACGACCACTCGACATAGTTGATGCCGTCAAGTCGTTCAGGGGTTAGCGCAACATGCATCTGGATCGCAGCAGAAGAATTGGATTTCTCCGATTTATTATTCTCGGAAGAAGAATTAGGTTTCTCCGATTTATTATTCTCGGAAGAAGCCATCAGAAATTATCCAAAGAAACTAACAAGTACCGATTCCTATATTGTAGAGAGGAAGTCGGTGTAGCTCTGATACCAAATAGAACAGTTTTAGAGAATAATTTCTTATATTATTCATATTGTATTGTAGTACATATATATACACAAGAGCCCCAATAATTCCTCTTCTATTAAGAGAATGACAGCTAACAATTATCACATTGTACAATTGACTAATTTACAGCAAGCATAATATTTGATTTCCTAATTTAGCTAACACGTAATATTTTACAGCTAACATGATATTTTATTGCCTAATTTTGCTAACACGGAATATTTGACATATTCTAACACCCCCACTAAAGTTGGTGCATGGATATCACACATTCCCAACTTAAATAATGATTCATTGAATACTCTGCTTGCCACTCCTTTGGTGAGAACATCAGCTAACTGCAATTCAGATCTTACAAAGGGAAAGGAAATTATTCCAGCTTCAAGCTTCTCTTTGATGAAATGTCTATCAATCTCTACATGTTTTGTTCTATCATGTTGGACAGGATTATGAGCAATTGCTATTGCTGATGTATTATCACAGTACAAACGCATAGCTTCGTTAGGTTTAAAGCCCAAATCTAATAAAACATTGTACGGTTTCTACATAAAGAATAATTGAATTCAATTATAGGAAACCTAATTGATTATCCTTTTTCATCTTTTACTTATTTTCATATGGTATCATAGAGCCAGTGAGACCCATGGCACGTGGTAACAATAATTCAGCCTCCAATGATCATCGTGCTCCAGCTATTGATCCACGAGTCCCTATTATGTCCATCCAAGCGATGGTCCAACCTCAGTTTCAATTACTCCCATGCTTACCGGTTCCAATTACCATAGTTGGGCCCGACCTATGCGTAGGACTTTGGGTGGAAAAATTAAATATGATTTCGTTGATGATTCTATTACGGTTCCTACAGATCAATTCGATCCAACATTTCGTGCTTGGACGTGTTGCAATATGCTCGTGCACTTATGGATCATGAATTATGTCGCTGAATCAATTGGTCAATCCATTGTATTTATGGAAAATACTGTCGATGTCTGGGATGATTTGAAAGAACGCTTCTCTCAAGGTGATTTGGTTCGTGTATCAGAATTACAACAAGAAATTTAGGCTCTCAAGCAAGAGCATCGAACGGTAACAAAAAATTTCTCTGATCTTAAGATTTTGTGGGAAGAACTAGAAATGTATATGCCAATACCTACATGTACTTGTCATGTTCATTGTTCTTGTGAAGTTATGCGTACCGCTAGATATAATCATAATTTACTCTATGCGATTCGTTTTTTGACCGGTCTTAATGAAGAATTCAACATTGTTAAGTCACAAATTCTGCTATTAGATTCTTTACCTAACTTGAATAAAATTTTCTCAATGGTTATTCAGCATGAACGTCAAATTGTTCATCATGTTTCAATTAATGATGACTCAAAAGTCCTTGTTAATGCTGCTGAAAATAGGAGATCAAGTTTTAGAAATAATAAGACTGGTTCTAAACCTGGACAGAGAGTTTGTACTTTGTGTGACAAATCAGGTCATACTGTTGATACTTGTTATCGCAAGCATGGAGTTCTACCTCATTTACAAAAGAAAAGTTCAAATTATGCAGCTCATAATGCTGCTGCAGAAAGTTCTGCACCGTCAACCCTTACACATGAGCGGTATAATACTCTTATGTCTCTACTCCATGCTTATAGTATTGGTAAACAATCTACTGCACATGCTTCTAATTAGGTGAATTCATTCCAATCAACTGATCATCCATCAGTCGATGACAAAAGTAATATTTCTATTTTTTCTTCTTGTGTTAATAACACAACTCTTGGTTCTTGGATCATCGATTCAGGAGCTAGCGATCATATTTGTGGTTCATCCGATTGGTTTCATTCTCTTCATGATATTAGTCTTATTTCTATTAGATTACCTAATGGTAATTTTGCCGTAGCAAAACAAATTGACAGAATTTATTTTTCTGAAAGTTTCTTAACAAATGTCCTTTATATTCCTAATTTTTCTTTGAATCTAATTTCAGTTGCCAAATTCTGTTATACTTTACCTTGTCTTGTTAGTTTCACTAATTCACAGTGCCTTGTTCAGGATCCTTAGTCATTGAAGACGACCGGTTCTGCTGAACTCATTGAAGAATTGTATCACTTGGTTCTGCCGGATAAGATTCAGAATGTATGTGCTGCCCCTTGCAACTCTGCTGTCATCATACTAGAAAATGCATTATGGCATTTTAGACTAGGCCATCACTCTAACTCTAGAATGACTTTGCTACATTCTGACTTATGAATATCAATTTATGAATATTGAGATTTATTTTTGCATTATTCTACAGCTACTTCCTTTTAGAATAAACTAGTTGGTTTTATGGATCAGTTTCTCTAAATCAACTTAAGCTATTCTCCAAGCAAAGGAAAAAAAACTATGTTTGACATGACATGAAAGATTATGAAGTTATACAAAACATCCACTGTTTTAATAAATTCAACATGCTTGTTCCTTGGTTCAGATCCACCAACGAGTAACAAGTCTAAATTTAAGTGTACCTTGTGTATACATAATAAGTAAGATATTTCAAGGATGAGACCTACATACCACATTCATAATTGAAACAGAAAACCAACCTCCATACAGCTGATGAAGCAAAATCTCCTTAACCTGTTATTATCAGCAATTATTAAAGAAAAATTATAACATAACATAGAGAGGGAAAATTGAGTAATTTAATTTACCTGATTCAAAGCACATCAAGGCACTTTTAAAATTCTCTAGGTTCATGTCTATTGCTTTACTATTTTTTCTCACTGTAGTCACTATACATAGGACCTGTTGCCATTTAATCTTTCCATACTGGAACAATACATGACATCATTTTCAAAGATTTAAATATACCATATATCAAGAAGATTGGAGAAAATAAAGAACACCCAATATATATACAGATCCTTGATGAAAAGAATATTGGGAACTTGGGACATATTAAATCGTGAAAAATGGAATTACACGTAATCGTAACACCCGCAACCGCAGCAGTTTAAAACCATGCCGGTAATGTTTCATAAAGTACTATAACAATCTGTGTTACTCTTTCTATCACTTCATGCCGTACAATCTTTTTTTCATGCATTGTAATACTACAATCTTACCTCAGCCAATTAGAATCTTCTTACTCAAGACTATTATCACAATCCATCAAAATACTACAAATTTTCATTAGGAACAAAATTAATATAGAGGAGGGATGTGAAAGAAGATGTTGAAGACATTTTGTGGCTAGAATACTCAATATCCGACAGAGGAGATGAAGGGGCGGTGACGCTATGCTTGAGTGATGAAGGGGCGTGGCCTAATACAGAATGAAAGAATGTGAGACACGGGTCTAGGGTTTGGAGGAGGAAGAAGAAAAGCTTTGTTCCAGACTCAGAAAAAATAAAATAAGCTCTCTTTTTTCTCTCTCTCTCTCGTTGGATCCACGCTTTTAGCTTTCTTTCATTTTTTTTCTATGATGATTAGGATCTCTAAAAGAGAGAAACTTCAATAAAAATGAAAATTTGAGAAAAATTTTAAAAAATATTAGAAAAAGAAAAAGGGAAAACAAAAAATATTAGGATTTGATTTTAAATCACAATATGAAATTTAAATAAAAAGCTTGATTTTAAAACACATAAAAAATATTGATTTAAATAACTTATAAAATAGTTTTTAAAAAATGATAATAAAAAATTTCTATCATTAAATTAAATAAATTTTTTATATTTCTATTATAATAAATTTTATAATACTTTTATCATAAAATATATTTTTATTTTTTAATTAAAATGAATTTTATATATTTTCATTTATTAAATAAAATAAATAAATTTTATGATGTTTGGATGGAAATTTTATTATTTTATTTCAATAATAAAAATATAATTCTTTTTTTTTTAATTTGATTAAAAAATATTTTTGTAAAAATCTAATATTTGAGAAAATACTTTTTTTCTAGTCCATCTAAATTTACACCCGTATCAAAATTAACGTCACTAATAGAGATTTGATTATAATATAGTTTGAATTTACATCCAGCGTCACTAATAGAGATTTGATTATAATATAGTTTGAATTTACAATAGGATGTCTATGCTGACGTGTTTCTTATTTATACTTGTTTTTAGTATATAGAGTGTAAATTTTAAAATTATATTCTTCATTTGGTCCAGTGGTGAAACTTACTTATAACATTCCTCAAATTTTCATACTAACTTTTAATTATGATAAAATTTTCATACTAATTTTTAATTATACACACTGTTTGAACAAAAAAACAAATAAGTTCAACAACATTTTATTTAAAAATAATAATTTTGACATGTGTTCCATTTTTACACATAGAAATATTTTAGAAAAATATGATCACAATCACACTCTTCATAGTTGGAAATTCTTTCGTTGATCATGTTATGGTCGAAACGCCCCAAGCCTTTGTGGAACTTGAACCTTGGAAATTATATTTCGATGGTTCTAGTCATAAAGAAGGAACTGAGATTGGAGTTCTAATCATTTCTCCTAACAATATTCAAGTACCGAATAAAGGATTCTTGCTCAAACAATGAGGCTGAATATGAAGCTTTGATAGTCGGTCTCAAAATCTTGTTGGAATTGGGGGCAACTAGAGTCGAAATAAGTGGTGACTCTGAACTGGTTGTCAATCAGATAACTAAGGAATACAAATGTGTCAAAGAAAATTTGGTCATGTATTTCGTGATAGCAAATGGATTGCAGCGAAAGTTCGACTACGTGAACATTAGACACATCCTTCGACTCAAAAATCAAGAGGCTAATGATTTGGTCCAAATTGCTTATGGGTAAAAAGTGTCGAAAGAAAAATTGGAGGATTTAATTGAAGTTCGAGAAAGAGTAACGACAACCAAGTTATCTCCATTAGATTTAGAAATGACAAAGTTGGGATATGCAGACGGAGAAAATTTCGAAATATTGGCCATAGATAACTTGACTAACACAGATTGGAGAAAGCCAATAGTAGATTATCTGGAAAATCCAACAACATCTGCAGAGCGAAAAGTCTGGTATCGTGCTTTAAGTTATACTCTTATGGGAAACAAATTATTCAAAAAGACACCTGAAGAAACTTTGCTCAAATGCCTTAGTGAAAGTGAGACATATTTGGCTCTGTCAAATATCCATAGTGGGGCATCTGAGGCTCATCAAGTTAGCCACAAAATGAAGTGATTGTTGTTTCGACAAAGAATATATTGGCCTTCAATGTTAAAGGACTGCATTGAGTTTGCTAAAGGGTGCCAAGAGTGACAAATACATGCACACATTCAACATGTTCCTACTAGCGAATTATTCCATAATAAAGCCTTTTCCCTTTAGAGGTTGGGCATTAGATTTGGTTGATGAAATTCGACCAACCTCATCTAAAGGTCAGAGGTACATTTTAGTGGGTATTGATTACTTTATTAAATGGATCGAAGTCATACATTTGATGAATGTTGATAAAGAAGTAGTGATTGAATTTATCCAAAGGCACATAATTTATAGGTTTGAAATCCTTATAAATTAAATGATAATATAAAATTTCTATTATTAAATAAAATAATTTTTTTATATTTCTATTATAATAAATTTTATAATACTTTTATCATAAAATATATTTTTATTTTTAAATTAAAATAAATTTTATATATTTCCATTTATTAAATAAAATAAATAAATTTTATGATGTTTGGATGTAAATTTTATTATTTATTTCAATAATAAAAATATAATTCTTTTTATTTTTTTAATTTGATTAAAAATTATTTTTGTAAAAATCTAATATTTGAGAAAACACTTTTTTTTCAGTCCATCTAAATTTACATTCGTTTCAAAATTAGCGACAATAATAGAGATTTGATTATAATAAATTTTGAATTTACACCCATTTAAAAAAAATAGAATGTGTATGGTTTCTTGATGTTTCAGGTTACCTATGGTTTCATGGATGACACCAGATATAGAATTGAATGATAAATCAATATAAGCAAGGTTTGTCAAAACCCCAATTTCTTGTGGAACTGAACCAATTAGGTTACATTTTGGAATTGATAGAAACCATAGTTTGTTCAATTTTCCAATCTCAGGAGGAATAAATCCACCAGAAAAATCATTGTGTCCTAAATCTAGATATGATAAATTGGATAAATATCATACAGAACTAGAAATTGCTCTACTTATTACAAAATGAAAAATCAAGGTTTTGAGAAAATTTATTGAGGAATGGAACCATCAATAGGATTGTGAGAACAATTCAATGTGTTTATTTTTGGCATGTTACCTATTTGTGGAGGAATGGTTCCATAAAAGTAGTTATTGTAGATATTTAGGGTTATGAGATTTGGGAATGAAGAAAAAGTGAGAGAGTGAAGTGTACCTTTAAGTCTAAAATTTTCAAGATTTATGGTTGAAATAGAATTGGATTTGTGACATTGAATTCCTCTCCATGTTCATGTATTTGTGGTATTTATCCAAGTTTCCATTTTAACAAAACTATGAACATAAACCATCTATCTCTTAGCAACCAGCATTCTTGGTGTCGAACCTTCAAATATCACATGTAATTTGAAGTGTTTGACAACTAACTCTTTTATGATTAGTATGCAACATTTGAATGTGAAATGTCTTTATTTGTTATTTACAGATGTGTTGTGGTCGAAGACAATGCCATAGGCCTAGCAACTACTAAAGAGCAGGTATGTTTCTACTTAATAAATGCGAAGCAGCTATAGGTTTTCTAAATTTCTACCTTTTCTTAATAACTAACAGGTGAGATCAAGCATGTCACAATTTCAATCTTAACTAGATACCTATGTTTAAATCATTTGTTTCTCGCATATATAAATAATTAGCTAACGTAATCTTTTTCATGAGACTCTGTTATAATTAGCAAGTAAGATATGTTGAATAAACTTTAAATGTTACAGTTAATGGGCTTTTAATAATAAGTTAGTGGAGAGAATTGGAAGGTCAATAGACAGTGGGAAAATTAAGAGTATTTACTATTTATCATAATTAGTAGAATAGCTAAAGTTTGTTTTGTATGTATAAAGTCCAAAATTGCATTCCAATAAAATACAGAAGTTTACAAACGAATCGTTTCTTCTGACAAATTGGCATCAGAGCTAATGGCAAATATGATGAATCAAATGCCGTTGCCACGGATAACGAAGTTGAATTACGAAAACTGGAGTATCCAGATGAAAGCTCTTCTCGGATCTCTAGACGCGTGGGAGGTGACCAAAGATGGGTTTGAAGAACCAACAGATACTGAGGGATATACGGCAGCTCAAAACAAGGCGTTGAAAGAGACGCGATCGAAGGATAAAACGGCACTTTACATGCTGTTTAGGGCTGTTGATGAATCAGGCTTCGAAAAGATTGCCGGTTCGACTACGTCGAAAGAGGCGTGGGACACGCTAGAGAAAGTATTCAAAGGAGCAGATCGAGTAAAGCAAGTTCGACTCCAAACACTTCGTGGCGAATTGGAGAGGATGCAGATGAAGGAGTCAGAAAATGTATTTGACTACATCACGCGTGTACAAAAGGTGGTAAACCAACTCACCAGAAATGGCGAAACAGTAACTGATGCACGAGTTGTCGAAAAGATTTTGAGATCTTTAACAGATAAGTTTGAGAATATTGTGTGTGCAATAGAAGAGTCGAAGGACCTTTCGACGCTTGCAGTCGAAGAGCTCGCTGGTTCCCTCGAAGCACACGAACAACGAAAGATGAAAAAGAAGGAAGAAGAAGTAGAGGACGCAAATCAAACCAAGGAGCAAATCAAAGACGAAAAGGTACTCTTTTCTCAAAACTTTCGAGGAAGAGGACGTGGTCGTGGAGGACGTGACAGTGGTCGAAGTGGTAGAGGCAACAACTTCGACAGAGGACAGTCGATCCAGCAAAATTGGCGTGGCAAAGGGCGTGGTCAAAGAGGTGGTAGGTCGAATTATTCCAACTTTGAATGCTACAAGTGTGGGAAGTATGGCCATTATGCGAAGGATTGTAACTCATTCAAATGTTATAACTGTGATAAAGTGGGACATCTCGCAAAAGATTGTCGAATCGAAAAGAAGGTAGAAGAAACAACCAATCTAACTTTGGAAGCTGAAGCAAATGAAGGTTTTCTCTTGATGGCTCAAAATGAGATCAACACAAATGACAATGTTTGGTATCTTGACTCAGGAGCAAGTAACCATATGTGTGATCACAAACATTTGTTTAAAGAAATGAGAAAGATTGAAGATGGAAATGTGTCTTTCGGAGATGCATCGAAAGTGAAGGTCGAAGGCAAAGGAACGATTCGTTACCTGCAGAAAGATGGGTTGATTGGATCAATTCAAGATGTTTATTATGTACCAAATCTTAAGACCAACATCTTGAGTTTGGGACAACTTACAGAAAAAGGATATTCGATACTTATGAAAGAACGGATACTGTATTTGAAGGACAAGCTGGGACATCTGATTGCTCGTGTCGAAATGGAGAGAAATCGAATGTACAAACTGAATCTGATAAACGTTCGAGAAAAATGTTTACAAGTAAATGTCGAAGACAAAGCGTCACTATGGCATCTACGCTTTGGTCATCTACTGTTGGTGTAAGCCCTAGAGGCCAATACTTTTGGTACTTGTATCGAATTATTTATTAATAATAAAAGGCATTTTCTTTATTATGGTTGATTAATAAAGTCCCTAGAATAGATAGTCCGTTTAATGTATTAATTGTGACTTAATCATGAGAACACATTAAACATAAGGGCACTATTCTTAAAGTATCCGTAGTCGAGCTTTAATGTGAAGTGGGATAACATTAAAGCATTAAGACTATTATGTTTGTAGATTGATGATCACATCTCATGGATCATGGATAAAGAGTTATCAAGTCTTAAACATAGATATGAATATTAGGAGTAATATTTATACCGGATTGACCCGCTATGAGAATACTATATAGAAAGTTATGCAAAGTGTCATAAGTTATTCTCATGGTGATAATAGTGTATACCACTCTTCGACCTGAAACCACTATGGATCCTAGATGTAGAGTTGAGTGCCTTATTACTGATCCAACGTCATCCGTAACTGGATGACCATAAAGACAGTTAATGAGTACTCCACAAAGCATGCTGAGGGACATGAGTGTCCTAGATGGAATTTGCCAATCCTGCTTAACAGGATAAATGTCTATGGGCCCAATATTGAACTGGACAAGGGTGACACGGTCTATACCTTGTGTTCAATATAGACATAAGGGCAAAGGGGTAATTATACACATAATTATTATCACAGGAGGTTTTGTCAGATCACATGACATTTTCGTGACTTGGGTAGCAATGATGTGTTGCTAGATACCGCTCACTGTTTATTATGTTAAATGCGTGATTTAATATAATTGCCAACGTCGCGAAAACCTATAGGGTCACACACAAAGGACGGATTGATGAGAGATAGAATAATTAAGGAACACCGTAAGGTACGGTGCACTTAAGTGGGAGACGAAATATGGTAAGGTACCAAATACTTAAGTGATTTTGGCATATTATGAGATATGGTCCAAAATGCACTTAAGTGGGCTTTTTGGCTTGAAGCCCACACAAGTGGTTCTATAAATAGAACCCCTTGGGTAGAAGCATTGTGTCTCCAATCCACTCAGACAGAAATTCAAGTAGAGACTTGGAATTTTGCTTCCCTCTTTCTCTCACTCAAAGCCTTCATTCATAACAGCTAGCACTGCGATTGAAGGAATCCGTTCGTGTGGACTGAGTAGAGACGTTGTCATCGTTCAACGTTCGTGATCGCCCCGTGGATCTGTATCAAAGGTTTTGATCATTATCAGAGATCTGCACCAAAGGTTTGAATCGCCACAAGAGGTAACAATTCTATCACTGATCATGCCCATTCGTAAGGATCACTAAATGGAGAAATTTTTAAATTCCGCTGCGCCTTGGATGGCTATTCTCCTTCATCTACATCATGCTGGTTTAAGAAGGTTGGCGAAAAGGAACATGGTGCATGGACTACCAGACATGGATTATGAAGGAAAGTTCTGTGAAGAATGTGTGCTTAGCAAACAAACAAGAACTTCATTTCAAAAGAAGGCAGAATATCAAGCTAAGCATATCCTTGATTTGATTCACACCGACATATGTGGGCCAATCACGCCAGAATCTTTCAGTGGCAAAAGGTACTTTATTTCCTTTATCGACGATTACTCACGGAAGACATGGGTTTATTTCTTGAAAGAAAAGTCTGAAGCATTCGAGGTGTTCAAAAGGTTCAAAGTAATGGTGGAGAAGGAAACCGACAGACATATTAAAGCAGTTCGATCAGATAGAGGTGGTGAGTATACTTCGACAGCTTTTATGAAGTATTGTGAAGAGCAGGGTATAAGGAGATTTCTAACTGCAGCATACTCACCTCAACAAAATGGGGTGGCTGAAAGGAAGAATCGAACAGTACTTGACATGGTTCGTTCAATGCTTAAAAGCAAGAACATGCCAAAGGAATTTTGGGCAGAAGTTGTACAATGTGCCATTTATGTTCAAAATCGATGTCCACATTCGAAGTTAGAAGATCAAACACCATAAGAAGCGTGGAGCGGACAGAAGCCAACAGTCTCTCATCTCAAAGTATTTGGAAGTGTTGCTTATGCACACGTACCAGATCAACGAAGAACGAAACTTGAAGACAAAAGTCAGAAATACATACTCATTGGGTATGATGAGAAAACAAAAGGGTACAAGCTATTTGATCCCATAAGAAAGAAGGTGATAGTGAGTAGAGACGTTCGAATAAACGAAGCAAGTAAGTGGGACTGGAACAGTTCGACAGAAGCTGTTGTCGAAGTTGAAGAACCATCTGTCGCTGTACCATCAAACATTTCGACAAAACTTGAAGATTCTGACAATGAAGATGAACCAAGACAACCCAGAATGCGAAGTTTGCAAGATCTGTATGATTCGACAAGTGAAGTGCACCTTGTATGTCTCTTGGCAGATGCTGAAAACATCAGTTTTGAAGAAGCAGTACGAGACAAGAAGTGGAAAAGTGCCATGGACGAAGAGATGAGGGCGATTAACCACAATAACACTTGGGAGCTAGTTGAATTGCCAAAAGGTAGTCAACCCATTGGTGTAAAGTGGGTATTCAAGAAAAAGATGAACGCTCAAGGAGAAATAGAACGATACAAAGCGAGACTTGTTGCGAAGGGATACAAACAGAAAGCAGGAGTTGATTATGACGAAGTATTTGCACCTGTTGCAAGAATGGAGACAATTCGACTACTCATATCTCAAGTTGCTCAATTCAAATGGCCAATATTTCAAATGGATGTCAAAACAGCTTTTCTGAATGGTGTACTAGAAGAAGAAGTCTATGTCGAACAACCACTCAGATACATGAAAGCTGGAGAAGAGAAGAAGGTACTAAAATTGAAGAAAGCGCTATATGGGCTGAAGCAAGCACCGCGGGCATGGAACACACGTATCGACACATACTTCAAGGAGAACGGGTTCGAGCAATGTCCGTACGAACATGCCCTCTATGTGAAGAAAAAAGGAATGAATGTATTACTTGTTGCTCTCTATGTTGATGATCTTATTTTTCTGGGGAGTAATGATCAGATGATAGAAGAATTCAAAAGCACAATGACACGTGAATTTGAGATGACAGATTTAGGCCTGATGAGATTCTTTCTTGGTCTGGAAGTTCGACAAGAAGAAACAGGAATCTTCATTTCACAAGAAAAATATGCAAAAGAAATCTTGAAAAGATATAAGATGGAAAGCTGTAATCCGGCTTCGACGCCAATGGAACCAGGAACAAAACTGTCGAAATTTGATGGAGGAGAACGTGTCGAAGCAGGAAGATATCGAAGTTTGGTAGGAAGTCTTCGCTATCTCACATGTACAAGACCAGATATCTCATTGAGTGTAGGCATTGTAAGTCGATTCATGGAGGAGCCAGTTTACACACATTGGAAGGCATTGAAGCGAATTCTGAGGTACATCCAAGGAACAGTGTCACTTGGGATGTTTTACTCGAATTCAGACAAATACAAGTTGGTTGGTTACTCTGACAGTGATTGGTGCGGAGACATAGACGATCGAAAAAGCACTTCTGGATATGTGTTTTTCATGGGAAATACTGCATTTACTTGGCTTTCTAAAAAGCAGCCAATAGTAACTCTTTCGACATGTGAAGCGGAATATGTAGCAGCATCCTGGTGCGTTTGTCATGCAATATGGCTCAGAAGATTGATGAGTAAAATGGAGCTAGAACAGAAAGATGCTACAATAATACACGTTGACAACAGGTCAGCAATTGAGTTAGCAAAGAATCCAGTAAACCATGAAAGGAGCAAACACATTGACGTTCGTTTCCACTTCATTCGAGAACACGTGAAGGCAGGAAATGTCGAATTGAAGCATGTAGCAAGTAAGGACCAAGCAGCAGATATTTTCACAAAACCACTATCAAAGGAAATCTTCGACAGAGGCAAGAAGTTGATAGGAATGATGAATGGAAGAAACATTTAAGTTTACAGAGGAGTTTTGTTGAATAAACTTTAAATGTTACAGTTAATGGGCTTTTAATAATAAGTTAGTGGAGAGAATTGGAAGGTCAATAGACAGTGGGAAAATTAAGAGTATTTACTATTTATCATAATTAGTAGAATAGCTAAAGTTTGTTTTGTATGTATAAAGTCCAAAATTGCATTCCAATAAAATACAGAAGTTTACAAACGAATCGTTTCTTCTGACAAGATAAGGTCTAATGTTTTTTCTAACTCAAGTATCAATTAAATGTCAAACTACCATATTTTTGATGACTTTTGTATTAATTTAATTTCAAGTATCAATTGAGATGCATTTCTAGCTATTAGGAGCTTTCAAAATTTAAATTGAAATGAGCTATTGTAATGCATTTGTAGTTAGTCAACTTGGAATGCAAAGTTATTGTTGGTGTAAGCCCTAGAGGCCAATACTTTTGGTACTTGTATCGAATTATTTATTAATAATAAAAGGCTTTTTCTTTATTACGTTTGTTTAATAAAGTCCCTAGAATAGCTAGTCTGTTTAATGTATCAAGTATGACTTAATCATGGGATCACATTAAACATAAGGACACTATTCTTAAAGTATCCGTAGTCGAGCTTTAGTGTGAAGTGGGATAACATTAAAGCATTAAGACTATTATGTTTGTAGACTGATGATCACATCTCATGGATCATGGATAAAGAGTTATCAAGTCTTAAACATAGGTATGGATATTAGGAGTAATACTTATACCGGATTGACCCGCTATGAGAATACTATATAGAAAGTTATGCAAGGTGTCATAAGTTATTCTCATGGTGATAATAGTGTATTCCACTCTTCGACCTGAAACCACTATGGATCCTAGATGTAGAGTCGAGTGCTTTATTGCTGATCCAACGTTGTCCGTAACTGGATAACCATAAAGACAGTTAATGGGTACTCCACAAAGCATGTTGAGGGACATGAGTGACCTAGATGGAATTTGCCCATCCTGCGTAACAGGATAAATGTCTATGGGCCCAATATTGAACTGAACAAGGATGACACGGTCTATGCCTTGTGTTCAATATAGACATAAGGGCAAAAGGGTAATTATACACATAATTATTATCACAGATGGTTTTGTCAGATCACATGACATTTTCGTGTCTTGGGTAGCAGTGATGTGTTGCTAGATACCGCTCACTGTTTATTATATTAAATGTGTGATTTAGTATAATTGCCAACGTCACGAAAACCTACAGGGTCACACACAAAGGACGGATTGATGAGAGATAGAGTAACTAAGGAATACCGTAAGGTACGGTGCCCTTAAGTGAGTTATAGAGCATCGTAAGGTACGATGTACTTGAGTAGAATACGAAATATGGCAAGGTACCATGAGCTTAAGTGATTTTGGGCATATTATAAGATATGGGCCAAAATACACTTAAGTGGGCTTTTAGCTTGAAGCCCACACAAGTGGTTCTATAAATAGAACCCTTGTGCAGAAGCAAAAAATTTGCGGTTGCATTATTTTCGTTTTCTATCACTCTCTCTCTCTCTCACTCAAAGCCTTCACTCGTACCAGCTAGCACTGAGATTGAAGGAACCCGTTCGTGTGGACTGAGTAGAGACGTTGTCATCGTTCAACGTTCGTGATCGCTTCGTGGATTTGCATCAAAGGTTTTGATCGTCACAAGAGATCTGCACCAAAGGTTTCAACCGTCACAAGAGGTAAATATTCTATCACTGATCATGACCATTCGTAAGGATCTCTAAAGGAGAATTTTTTTTTTAATTTCCGCTGCGCTTTGGGTCGCAATTCTCCTTCAGTGATATCAGAGCCACTTACGAAACCATGACTCGGATAGCTGTTTACTTTCTGTATTAATATGATTAAAAGACAGAATGAATCAATTAATTAAACGGGTAATTAAATTTGGCATCATGAGTGTACAAGTTGGATGATTGATGTTGACTATGCTTCGGAATCCGACATTAGTATGGTGAAGCAGCGATACATCGATCGTCCATAGGTTACGCAATTGAGACCGATCAACTTATATATGATATAAGTAATCCTAATGCAAAATACGGTATATGTGATATACTGTTTCTGTTTCGTTCATTCGAACACTAAATGATTGTTTTCCTTTGAGTGATCAATGGTCATTTGCTTTGGAATCCGACATTAGTATGGTGAAGCAATGACCTGTTGATCAATCATACTGAATCAACAATCGAGGCGTGTTTGACGGTCTGAAATTGGCGCATTAGGGTTGGTGACGGCGCAAGGGTTGTGCCGTCAAGGAGTTGTGAATTTAGGGCTTTTTGGAAGAGGTCCGTAGACTGTTTCAAAGCCCTATTAGTTTGGCCGCGTAAAGCTCGTGTGACGAGCGCAACAGGCGTAACAAACAAGGGCGTGACGGTCGTCACGTGCTTTGTGACGGTCGTCACATTCACAAGTCCAGAAAACTAGGCATTTTTGTTTTGGCCCTGTGACGGGCGTAACATGCCTGTGACGGTCGTCACACTCACAAGGTCAGAATTCTCGGGGTTCCTGTTTTGTGACTACGCAAGGGTTGTGTTCATGCAAAACAATGTCCATTCCAAATGAATTGTTCATTAAAATTTTGGAACCCCCGGCTGACTCTGCGTAGTGTGGTCAGTCGCCGAAATTTAATTTGGTTTTAATTAATTAAAGGAATTAAAATTTAATAATAACAATGTGTTTATTATTATTGTCTTGTGGTGATCAGTTATGGCCTTAGTTGTCCTTTATTTTGTTTTGGGTTTTTAAATACGACCTGCGTGTCGCGCCTCTCCTTTTGATCTTTTAATGTAACTTCTTTTCTCATCTCAATCCCTCGTATGTAAAACGAGTTTCTTCTGGAATGTAATGTTATGAATAAAGAGAAGAAGACAATGTTATGAGGAAAGAGAAGATTTCAATATCAAAGGAGGACAATCTTGAAGATCTTGCTTGGAGAAGCTTAGAGAAGAATTCAATATTAAAGGAGGACAACCTTGAAGATCTTGCTTGGAGAAGCCTAGATCGTTGTAGGTTAGCTTAGGTTCTCTCATTGGCTTGGGAGAACAATTGCGCTAGGGGCCATAACTGTTTCATTTTGTTTGTATGTATGTTGATGCATGTGAATGTATGTTGATGCATGTGAGAGACGATTTATATGATAAACAAGCCGGTGAGATCATAACAATTGCAATTCCCTCAAACTAAAATATTAAGTTTATGCTTTCCAAGTTTTAGCACTCATCAAGACTAGTATCGGATAATGTAGGTTTCGCCAAAGCGAGGTGCATGTTCTATATTAGTAAGGTGCGATGGGATAATTGTAATATCCAACTGCTAAAACAATGGGTCAAACTTAACTAAACAAATTATGATGATATTATATGTGTTTGCTCTCCAAGTTTTAGCACTCATCAAGACTAGTATCGGATAATGTAGGTTTCGCCAAAGCGAGGTGCATGTTCTATATTAGTAAGGTGCGATGGGATAATTGTAATATCCAACTGCTAAGACAATGGGTCAAACTTAATTATAATAATATCATATATGTTTTAGAAGCAAGAGTTGGGAATAATCCATATGATGGATTGGAATAAGGAGTTATTCACCCAACTGAAATTTTCGAGAGTTGTATGAGATACAACTGGAAGGAGTTCCTACCTAAATAACCTAGTTTTGTGTAATCCGCCTACGCGGACTTAGAACGAAGTGAAATATGGATCTCGACCCACTAGAAAATCTTCCAACGGGATTTTCCGAATCAAATGATGAGGGTCATTTGTTTTGAATAAAATAGTGGGAGCATATTTGATTAAAGGCCTAATTAAATATGTCAATGATACTTATATTTTCTTAATTCTTATGTAGATTACCATGACAACAAACACCTCTAACAACATCTTGCGATCAATCCTTGACAAGGAAAAATTGTCTGGGACAAATTTCCTGGATTGGCACCGAAACCTGAGGATTGTCCTCAAACATGATAAAAAGCTGTATGTCTTGGAGACTCCTGTTCCTGAAGAGGAACCTCCTAGTTCTGCACCTAAGGCAGAAAGAGATGCTTATAAGAAGCATGTCGATGATACCAATGAAACTGCTTGTCTCATGCTAGCTACCATGAACTCAGAATTGCAAAAGCAACATGAGAACATGTCAGCGTTCGATATGATCGAACACCTGAAGTTGCTTTATCAAGAGCAAGCAAGGCATGAGAGATTTGAAGTTTCAAAAGCCCTTTTTCAAAGCAAGTTAGCTGAGGGAGCCCCTGTAAGTCCCCATGTGCTCAAGATGATTGGGTATGTGGAAAACCTTGAAAGGTTGGGTTTTCCCCTCGGAAAGGAACTTGCGACTGATTTGATCTTGCAATCGTTGCCAGATAGATTCAGTCAATTTGTCCTAAATTTCAATATGAATGATATGGACAAATCTCTTCCTGGACTGCTAGGCATGTTAAGAACAGCTGAACAGAATCTGAAGACAAAAGGGAAGTCCATTCTGATGATCAGAAATGGAAAGAGACAGAACAAAAGGCCCACCAAACAGGATGATAAAGGGAAAGGCAAGGAAGTTGCCAAACCCAGACCCACTGTTGCTGCTTTGAAGCCTACTGGAGGCATAGCAAAGGCAGGAACCTGCTTCCATTGCGGTAAGACCGGACACTGGAAGAGAAACTGCCCAAAGTACCTGGAAGATACGAAGAATGGAGTAGAGACTTCAACTTCAGGTATTTTTGTTATTGAAATAAATTTATCTACTTCTGCATCATGGATATTAGATACTGGATGCGGTTCTCACATTTGTACAAATGTGCAGGGGCTAAAAAGAAGTAGAGATTTGGCAAAAGGTGAAGTTGACCTACGAGTTGGCAATGGAGCAAAGGTTGCTGCTTTAGCCGTAGGAACTTATGTATTAACTTTACCTAGTGGTTTAATAATTCAGTTAGAGAACTGTTATTATGTACCTGCAATTAGCAGGAATATTATTTCCATTTCTTGTTTGGACAAGTTTGGTTTTTCATTTATAATAAAGAACAATTGTTGCTCAATTTATTTGAATGATATATTCTATGCTACTGCACAAATGAGCAATGGACTATATGTCCTTGATCTCGAAATGCCTATATATAACATTAATACTAAAAGGATGAAACCTAATGAGTTAAATCCAACTTACCTTTGGCATTGTCGATTAGGCCACATAAATGAGAAACGCATTTCCAAACTCCATAAAGATGGACTCTTGGACTCTTTTGATTATGAATCATATGAGACATGCAGATCTTGTTTAATTGGAAAGATGACAAAATCTCCATTCACAGGAAAAGGTGAAAGAGCTAATGGTCTTTTGGCCCTCATACATACTGATGTATGTGGACCACTGAACATACCAGCCAGAGGAGGTTTTCAGTACTTCATCACATTCACTGATGATTTCAGTAGATATGGTTATGTGTATTTAATGAAACACAAATCAGAGTCCTTTGAAAAGTTCAAGGAATTCAAGCATGAAGTACAAAACCAACTAGGTAAGAATATTAAAACTCTTCGATCAGATCGAGGTGGTGAGTATTTAAGCCTAGAGTTTGATGACCATCTGAAAGAGTGTGGGATCCTATCCCAACTTACTCCTCCTGGAACACCCCAATGGGATGGTGTATCTGAGAGAAGAAATCGAACCCTGTTAGACATGGTCCGATCCATGATGAGTCACGCAGATCTTCCAAACTCCTTTTGGGGACATGCACTATTGACAGCAGCTTACACACTTAACCGTGTTCCATCCAAGAAGGTTGATAAGACACCATATGAGATATGGAGTGGTAAGAAACCACATATGTCTTACATGAAGATTTGGGGTTGCGAGGTTTATGTGAAACGACAAATTTCAACTAAGCTTGAGCCCAAATCTGATAAATGCTTATTTGTGGGATATCCTAAAGAAACAAAGGGGTATTACTTCTACAATCCTTCTGAAGGCAAAGTATTTGTCGCTCGAACTGGAGTTTTCCTAGAAAAGGATTTTATTTCCAAAGGAACCAGTGGGAAGAAAGTAGAGCTTGAAGAAATTCAAGAATCACAAAGCATAGATACACCTATGGAGGAACTAGAGCAGGAAACACAAGAAGTTGTGGAAGAGCAACCTGCTCAAGTAGAACAAAACCAGCGTAGGTCAAGCAGGATACGTCAACTACCTGAGAGATATGGATATCTCATAACTGATCAAGGTGATGTATTACTCATGGATCAAGATGAGCCTGTGACCTACCAAGAGGCCATAACTGGTCCCGAGTCTGAGAAGTGGCTAGAAGCCATGAAATCTGAAATGGATTCCATGTACACAAACCAAGTTTGGACCTTGGTAGAGCCTCCTGTAGGAGTTAACCCTATAGGATGCAAGTGGGTCTTCAAAAAGAAGACTGACATGGATGGTAAGGTACATACCTATAAGGCAAGACTGGTTGCAAAAGGATACAAACAAATTCATGGGATTGACTATGATGAAACCTTTTCACCAGTTGCAATGCTTAAATCTGTTCGAATTTTACTTGCTATCGCTGCATATCATGATTATGAAATATGGCAGATGGATGTCAAAACTGCTTTCCTTAATGGAAATCTTCTTGAGGATGTGTACATGACACAGCCTGAAGGATTTGACATACCAGAGGAAGCCCAAAAGATATGTAAGTTACAAAGATCAATCTATGGATTGAAGCAAGCTTCCAGAAGCTGGAATCTTCGTTTTGATGAAACAGTAAAACAATATGGATTCATCAAGAACGAAGATGAGCCTTGTGTCTACAAGAAGGTTAGTGGGAGCATGATCGTTTTCCTGGTATTATATGTAGATGACATATTACTCATTGGAAACGATATCCCCACCCTACAACAAGTAAAGTCTTGGTTGGGGAAATGCTTTTCTATGAAGGACCTAGGTGAAGCAGCCTATATATTAGGAATCAGAATCTATAGAGATAGATCACAAAAACTGCTTGGCCTAAGTCAGAGTACATACATAGACAAAGTGTTGAGACGCTTTAATATGCATGATTCCAAGAAAGGATTCATACCTATGCAACATGGCCTGTGTCTATCAAAAACACAATCCCCTTTAACTAAGGAAGAAAGGGATCGCATGAATAAGATTCCATATGCATCTGCAATAGGATCTATCATGTATGCCATGTTATGTACTCGACCAGATGTCTCGTATGCTTTGAGTGCAACGAGTAGGTACCAATCTGATCCTGGTGATGCTCACTGGGTAGCTGTCAAGAATATCCTTAAGTATTTAAGAAGGAGAAAGGACTCATTCTTGATATATGGAGGTCAGGAAGAGTTGGCTGTAATTGGATACACCGATGCTAGCTTCCAGACAGATAAGGATGACTTTAGATCGCAATCTGGTTATGTGTTTTGCTTAAACGGTGGCGCTGTGAGCTGGAAAAGTTCAAAGCAAGATACAGTTGCTGATTCTACAACCGAGGCCGAGTATATTGCTGCCTCAAGTGCAGCAAAGGAAGCTGTTTGGATCAAAAAGTTCATTAGTGAACTTGGCATAGTTCCTAGCATTGTGGATCCCATTGGTCTCTACTGTGATAACAATGGTGCTATCGCACAAGCCAAGGAGCCTAGATCTCACCAACGATCCAAACACATACTTAGGCGTTATCATCTCATTCGAGAGATAATAGATAGAGGAGATGTGAAAATATGCAGAGTACCTACACTTGACAATATTGCTGACCCACTGACAAAGCCTCTTGCGCAGCAGAAGCATGATGGCCATACTAGATCTATGGGTATTAAGGGTATGCCTGATTGGCTCTAGTGCTAGTGGGAGATTGTTGGTGTAAGCCCTAGAGGCCAATACTTTTGGTACTTGTATCGAATTATTTATTAATAATAAAAGGCTTTTTCTTTATTACGTTTGTTTAATAAAGTCCCTAGAATAGCTAGTCTGTTTAATGTATCAAGTATGACTTAATCATGAGATCACATTAAACATAAGGACACTATTCTTAAAGTATCCGTAGTCGAGCTTTAGTGTGAAGTGGGATAACATTAAAGCATTAAGACTATTATGTTTGTAGACTGATGATCACATCTCATGGATCATGGATAAAGAGTTATCAAGTCTTAAACATAGGTATGGATATTAGGAGTAATACTTATACCGGATTGACCCGCTATGAGAATACTATATAGAAAGTTATGCAAGGTGTCATAAGTTATTCTCATGGTGATAATAGTGTATTCCACTCTTCGACCTGAAACCACTATGGATCCTAGATGTAGAGTCGAGTGCTTTATTGCTGATCCAACGTTGTCCGTAACTGGATAACCATAAAGACAGTTAATGGGTACTCCACAAAGCATGCTGAGGGACATGAGTGACCTAGATGGAATTTGCCCATCCTGCGTAACAGGATAAATGTCTATGGGCCCAATATTGAACTGAACAAGGATGACACGGTCTATGCCTTGTGTTCAATATAGACATAAGGGCAAAAGGGTAATTATACACATAATTATTATCACAGATGGTTTTGTCAGATCACATGACATTTTCGTGTCTTGGGTAGCAGTGATGTGTTGCTAGATACCGCTCACTGTTTATTATATTAAATGTGTGATTTAGTATAATTGCCAACGTCACGAAAACCTACAGGGTCACACACAAAGGACGGATTGATGAGAGATAGAGTAACTAAGGAATACCGTAAGGTACGGTGCCCTTAAGTGAGTTATAGAGCATCGTAAGGTACGATGTACTTGAGTAGAATACGAAATATGGCAAGGTACCATGAGCTTAAGTGATTTTGGGCATATTATAAGATATGGGCCAAAATACACTTAAGTGGGCTTTTAGCTTGAAGCCCACACAAGTGGTTCTATAAATAGAACCCTTGTGCAGAAGCAAAAAATTTGCGGTTGCATTATTTTCGTTTTCTATCACTCTCTCTCTCTCTCACTCAAAGCCTTCACTCGTACCAGCTAGCACTGAGATTGAAGGAACCCGTTCGTGTGGACTGAGTAGAGACGTTGTCATCGTTCAACGTTCGTGATCGCTTCGTGGATTTGCATCAAAGGTTTTGATCGTCACAAGAGATCTGCACCAAAGGTTTCAACCGTCACAAGAGGTAAATATTCTATCACTGATCATGACCATTCGTAAGGATCTCTAAAGGAGAATTTTTTTTTTTAATTTCCGCTGCGCTTTGGATCGCAATTCTCCTTCAGTTATAACCTTGGTGGGATGGCTTGTGTTTTTGTCTCTAGTGTTGTCTGTTGTAAGTCCCTAGTTTGATAAGGTTGTTATGGCTGGTGTCTAGAGCTTCCATTTTTTATTTGGATTGGATGTTTAGTTTTTGGATTTTATTTTGTTAATAATAAATTTGGAGAAAAAAAATGGCAGTGGTTGATTTTCTTTGTCTTGGATTTTTCTAAGAATTTTCTTGCCAGATTTTGTATAATTGGATTTTATTTTTATTTTCTTATGCAGTAAGGTCTCAATGAATATGATGAAGATGACAACATCTAAGTGAATAATTTGAAGAGGATGATGGATGTTGACGTGTATGTTTCGCCTCATCTTATGCACTAATTTAAAGCACTAAATTAAAGCACTATATAAAGTCTGTTGACGTACATGTTTCGTCTCATTTTGACATAATAAAACATATGCTTTCTAAGCCAATCTTACATAGTAGAATTGGGAAATGGACACTTACTTTAACTGAGTACTCTTTGACATACATGCCTTTGAAAGCTTTGAATGGGCAAGTAGTGGCATATTTTTTCGTTGATCATGCTATGGCCGAAACACCCCAAGCCTTTGTAGAACTTGAACCTTGGAAATTATATTTCGATGGTTCTAGTCATAAAGAAGGAACTGAGATTGGAGTTCTAATCATTTCTCCTAACAAAATTCCAACAAAATTCAATTACCGGATAAAAGGTTCTTGCTCAAATAATAAAGGATACCAGAAGGAGCTTTGCTCAAATGCCTTAGTGAAAGTGAGGCATATTTGGCTTTGTCAAATATCCATAGGGGCTCATCATGTTGGCCACAAAATAAAGTGATTGTTGTTTCAACAAAGAATATATTGGCCTTCAATGATAAAGGACTGCATTGAGTTCTCTAAAGGGTGCCAAGAGTGTCAGATACATGCAGACATTCAACATGTTCCTACTAGCGAACTACATTCCATAGTAAAGCCTTGGCCCTTTAGAGGTTGGGCATTAGATTTGGTTGGTGAAATTCTACCAGCCTCATCCAAAGGTCAAAGGTACATTTTAGTGGGTATTGATTACTTTACTAAATGGATCAAAGTCATACCTTTGGTGAACGTTGATCAAGAAGTAGTGATTGAATTCATCCAAAGGCACATAATTTATAGGTTTGGAATCCCTGGAGCCATTACAACTGATCAAGGATCAGTTTTCTCTGGTCGAAAGATACAAGAATTTTCTAAAGAAATAGGGATTAAACTGCTATCGTTTATGCCTTATTATGCCCAGGTGAATGGTCAAGTCGAAGCAGCAAACAAGGTAGTGATTGGGTTAATAAAGAAGCATGTGGGGAAAAAGCCAAAGAATTGGCATAAGAATTTAGATCAAATTCTTTGGGCTTGTCGAACGTATCCCAAGGAAGCCATGAATGCTACGCCTTTTCGTTTGACTTATGGGCATGATGCAGTTTTACCAGTCGAAATCTGTCTTTAATCAACTAGAGTTCAGAGGCAGTGTGAGATTCCGTCTGAGTCTTATTAGAATATTATGATTGATGAACAAGTTGACTTAGATGAGGAAAGGTTGAAAGCCTTAGAGTTATTGAGAAGACATAAGAAGATAGTAGAGAAAGCATATAATAAAAAGGTCAAAGTTAAAACATTTTTTACTGGAGATTTGGTATGAAAAGTAATCCTACTTGTAGATAGAAAAGATAGAACACTTGGTAAATGGTCCCAAAATTGGGAAGGACCTTTCCAAATTATCCAAGTTTTTTTGGAATAACGCTTATGAAATTGAAGAGTTAGCAGAAGATAAAAGACTCCTGAGGGTAAATGAGAAATATTTGAAAAAATATAAACCTATACTTCAGAAAGATAAGATGTTAACTGAATGAATACATGTGCGAAATAGAAGCCAACATGGTAAATTAAAATGCCAAAATGAATACATGTGCGAAATATAAACCTATCTAGGAATTTTGAAGTCACAAAGTAAAAAATTTCAACATCCAACTAAATGCAGAAATCACTTAGGAGAGAAGCCTTCATTCGGTTGTATTTTGCAATGGACACTAACAAGCGACATTCGTTGGCATACTTGCTAAGAGTAAGGGTATCAATTTCAGTTAGCAATTGTTGGGCCCGTTCGACGTGTTGGACGCCCACCTTAACCTCTTCGTCAAGCTGCTCACGATCAAGCTTTTGGATCTTGTCTTGACGATCCTTGGACTTTCTAATGTTAGCCTGTAATTCCTTAATTTGTTTCACCCAAGAAGAAATGTTGGCAGCACAGGGGTTGAACTCTTCTTTATTTTGAGAGGAGGATTTCTCTAGTGTTTCAACCTTAGTAGTAGATTCGGTAGTTGTATCCCAGTCTGCTTCTTAAGTTTCCATTTTCTTCTCAATTTTGGTTGAAGAATCTTGCTTGCGCAAGAGATTTGCAAAGTCTTGATCAATGAGAAACCCAAGTTCCACTACAAAATCTGCAGCTTCTAGCGAAATGCTTAAAATGTCAACCCTTTTCATCAGATCCTTGATTCCATAAATGGCATTTATGTTTCTCTCCAGCACTTGGATTAGGTTGACATCGAAAGCTTGCTTTCTGATTGGTTGGAGGAGTCGGTCAGCAGGTTCAACAGTAGAGCGACTACCAGAGGCAGTTGAAGAACTAGATCCTTTCTTAGTATAGCTTTCTCATGCGCTCATCATAACCTTCATATATTCACTTGGCTTCTTCTTCTTCAGATTATCTAGTTCTTCTTGAGTAAGAGGAATGTTGGAGACTGTAGAAGAGGTTATGAGTTCCTTAACAATCCCATCAGGTGGTTTAGTAACAACTAAGTTATCCATTGGGGCTTTATCTGTGCGAGGACCTTATTCGGTCTGATTCTCTTCATTGATGTTGGGCATGGTTTCATCTTTTTCATTTTTCCCATCTTCGTCATGATTGGGAATTTTTGGAGAAGAGTCATCTGGTTTTTCTTGTTCATGCTATTCTGTGTCTGGGATTTCCATGTCATTATGTTATGTATCTTCATTATCACTTTCAGAAGCAATTTAGTAAGAATTTTGAGAGGAGATAGGGTTCGGAAGTTTGTGTTGTTGAACTTCGACAAGTTGGTTAACTTTGCTAGTCGATCCTTTGTTCGACCCTTTATTGGATATAGGATGGAAAGAAGGAGTACTGGTACTTTTAGGAACTATCAACTTGATGTTGGAAGTTTCAGTACCAAGTTGATTGCCGTGCAAAGAGATAAAGAAACCAAATCATTAATATCAATTGAACATAAAAGTGTGCCAAAAAAGAAGTAAGTTGAAGTTGAAATACCTTGAGTCCTTATGCACCAGGACTAGAATTGTCACTTTCAGCATGCTCAAGCGCAACAGTGGTTGGCTTAGGACCAACATCAATGACTTTTTAAGTAGTCGATTTTGTTGGCTTGGGTGTTGCGTTGGATTCCTGTGGAGGAGAGGGGTCAAATGCTTTCGACTTCTTCTTCTTCTTTCAAGGCTTAGAAGTATCTGGAAATAGATGTTTGGAATCTGACTCGACCATTATGAGTTTTCATTTCTTGGGAGTTGGAGGAGGTTTTCGAACAACCTGAAAATAACAAAGGTATTAGCACAGTGTAAGTTAAACGTGCAAATGATGAAGCCTTAAAAATGTGAATAATACATTTGTTATGGTCTTCGTGAGATTGGTCTCTTCATTTTGGTCACCATTTTTGGCTGAAGCAACATCTTTCTTCGTTGCAACAGTTTCCTTTACAGCGTTGGTTTTGACTTTAATAGTTGACAAGAGAAATAGGTGAACCAAAAAGATTGAAGTCATGGGAACATATAAGAGAAAAAATTAAAAGAAACAAGTCAAAGGATCCTCTTATTCCACACCTTCAAGTATTTGAGTAAGGATGCGAAACATATTCTATATCAGCATGAAGAAAACCTTTGAAACTGTCTAGAGTGAGCTTAGTCGGAACCACCCGTTTGGCAAGTTTTTAGGAATCTTGTCGAAGGAATTTTATTGAATCCTCACAAAAAAATCATTCTGGGAATGGATGTACAAATGCCAAGCCAAGATCAGCGCTTGGCAATCGTGGGAATTTTGGTGGTTGGAGTCTAAAAGCTAACTCATACTTGTTTTCGGGCTTGACGCACAAAGGGTTTTTTAAGTCAGGAAGTTTCTGTATAAACTTGTTTTTTAAAATAAATGCTGCCTCACGGATGGTTCGATTGAGGTCATCAGGCCTGTAGGAAATTTCAAAGTATTTCCATAATGCTGGAATCTCCTTGATATGAGTTATTATACCTTTCTTGCGTCTGTCCTGTATAGAAGCAAAATCACCAGTTAGATGTTGAGTAAGGGCAAGGACGTCAAAGATTTCATTGATATAATAGTTTTTCCATAAAATGTCAAATTATTGGGTACAATAAAATGATGGTCGAAAAGAGATGGGAGTTAGTTTAGCAACTTAGGCATACTGTTAGCCAGCAAATTTCGACCACGCCGAAGGAGAAAATCGAAGCAGGAGAAATGCAGCCGAAGCGGTTCGACGGTCAGGAGTGACCTAAGCCAGGTTGAAATAAAGTCGACCGAGGGGGTGATATTGCTGAAGTCGAAGCAAAACATGTCATGATTGATACAAATTGTTTAAATCAGAACGTGGGGGCAGTTGCTAAAGGCGTGGGTTTATAGGCTCTGACGCATCGCGCATCGTGAATGGACCACAACCACCTATAAGTTATTTTTATTACTATTTAAGTAGATGTGATTTTTATTTCTAGAGGCGGCATTTGTAACATTGCAAAAGGAAAACACTTGAAGTATCAAACGTCTAAGAGAAAAGAGTTAACTTCCTACAAAAATGTATACATGCTTCCACATTTATTTTCCAAACATTTAACTTATCAAGTCATTTTATTTGCTTTGTTTATTTACGTCTTTATCTTGCTTTCATCCGTATATTTTTATTTCATCTCCTTTTACAAGCCTATTTACCTGTCGTTTCTTGATCCAAACATTTCACCAAAAAATACACCATATACTCAACACTTATTAGTCTAGGACTTTGTAGTCGGTCCTGCAAGTAAACCTCGATAGGAATGGTAGAGATTCTTCTCGCGAAAACCATGTGCGAACAAATTGGCACACCTGGTGGGACATGTTGTGTTAAGTATATGCAATTACGTAGTGGTAAAATGGTCTCACCATGTCCAAATTCAAACGAAGAACCGTCTTCGGGAGGAGATACAGTTGCGTCGCAAGCAACTGATGTTGGTTCTGGCACTATATTTGTGGTTTCGTCTGCATATAGTGGACCAATTTTAACACTGTGTCAACCTGAAACTCCAAGGCCGATGGCGATGGGGACTTTAGGGCAATACATGCCCAGTTTCACAGTGCCCGTGTATAGAACTTTAGGAATGTCAACTGACTTTATGGAAAGTATGCATAGTAGCAGTTCGACATTTGGCGAAAATCCATCATCGTCATTCCCATACTACCAGGGGTTAGGACCTTTGGCAAACCAATTTGGTCGACCCCCGGGAGCAGGCTTCTAGTCTCAGTCGATCCCCATTTCCACATCTAGTTATGTCGTAATCATGAGACAACAGATGGATGAAAGCAATCACGAAATGGTCAACATGCTGACTCAGCAAATGGATACCATACTGAGACCACTAATTCAAGATTCAACTCATAGTTACCAATAACCGACAACTCAAATGACCCGAATATGGAATTTCCTAGATTCTCCCAGAGCGCAAGTTCAACAAACTCCCCCACCTCCACCTCGATTGGAAACCCCGGTCCGACATGAGGCGATGGTCTATCATGTGCAAGGCCTAAGTGAAAGTTGTTATGGCGGTAACAAAAAACAAAATAACAAATTAACTACGACATATTAAATAAAGATAATTATGTTATTATGTTTATATGTAAAATACTTACACAAGCTGAACTATGAGAATTATGTAGTTTAAGAATGAAAATGTGAGACTCAAAGATAGGTTAATATAGCTGCTTTGTTAAAGAAATCTCCATTTGAGTCTGAGTACTTATAAGAAAACGTTTGATAAAACCATCTTCAATCTTTTCTCAAGGCATTAGACATAAGTCATTTCCATAGTTGAGACATAATTCTCCTATCTCGATATTTTTAATGCTAATTATTTTCCATCTAAGAGAGCTAGTGGCATACTTGTTGATCCTTATCCAAGTTGGAGCCCTTCCCATGATGATGCAAAATTCTCATACTTGTGGGTGACTAGTTGAGTATTCTCCTTAAAATGACAAAATGTCTTTTCCCAATAAAAATGAATCAAAACAAACATCTTTGTTATTTTTACCACGAACTACGAGGTTTTGATTCTCCGTTGCACTTTGTTGGTACGTAGGGATGAGACTTCAAAAGTCTTGGCAAACACAAAAATAAGAAAAATATACTTCTTTTCCCATCTCTCCAATATTTTACAAACAACACCCTTTTTCAAACCAAAATGTAATATTTTCAAAGAGGTTCCCATGGAGTACCATGGATGTTTAGGGTGTTAATACCTTCCCTCTGCATAACTAACCCCCGAACCCTTGTTCTCTTTTTATTAGTTTTGTTTCAAAACTTCTTCATGGTTTGTTCGTACTTTTTTTCTTTTATTTTGGAAACAATAAAAGCGCGGTGGAAACTCTTGCTTTATGAGTTAAGTTAATCAATAACTTAATCTCAAATTTTAATTTACCCCTACAAGGTTGTTAAAAGAGATTCTTCACAACTTCCTTTGAAGTCCAAAGACCGGTAGAAAGGAGTCGAGGAGTCAAGAAGGCTACCCATATTTTCTTTGATTCAGCCACATGTTCAACAATGGTTGGGAATTCTCGAGTAAACCATTCAGGCACATAGTTTCATTTAGCAAAGGGAGCCATCGTAGCATTAAAGTGGTAGCGCTTGGCAAACATCAAGAAATAAGATACGAAAGCTTCTCGATCTAACCTAGTCTTGTTAGTTGGAGTCAATAAATTTATATGTATTCCCTTGACGTGACAGTTCTTAAGGCCTTCCTTGGTTCCATTGGTAAGTTTAACATCTATAGAAATCTCAAAGGTGGTGTTAAGCCAGAGATAAAGTAGCCAGAAGGGTCCAAATAATAATAATCCATATTTTGGCTTGATATTCCTTAAAGCTCCAGTTCCTAAGCCTAGGGATTCATAAAGGGACTATAATATTTGTTGAATAAGACAAACATCTTTTCCTTCATGTATTTAGTTGGCTAAGGTAATGTATCTTTTCGCCACTTTAAGTACCTACAAGAAAAGATGCACCTTCATAGATACAATATGAACTTCACCTATGTGAATTTAGAGATGGTGTCGTCTCAAAGTGAGAGTTTGAGTTTCTCTCACGAAAAACAGGAAAGCATATGATCATAAATAAGTGCTAGGCGAGATATGTAGGGGAAGAACCCTTAATAATCTTGAGTGTGTTCCAAAATGATAAGAAAATATGCATGTGAAGATAGTATTTTGAATTTAAAAATACACAACATTTTATGAAGTGTTGTAAAATGCGAAACAGTGTAACATTTGATAAAACCGTTGCTGTAGGAAAAATAGTGTAACATTTGATAAACTGTTGCAGTAGGCTACTTGCCTTTTGAATTCAAAAACAAGCAACAGTTGGTGAACTGTTGCAATTGGGTGTTTACAAAAATAGGCAACGATAGGTGGACTGTTACAATAGATAGTTTGTTTGAATTCAAAAGTAGCAACGCTTTCTGAACCGTTGCAGTAGACTCTCTGTTTTATGAATCAGAAACAGGAAACAGTTTTGAACTGTTACCGTAGCTGAGAAGTTACAACTTACAACAAAAAATGTTGTTGAAAGGATGCGTTTCATCAAGGGTCACAACCTTGTGAAACATCACAACTTTAGCCTATAAATTGAACATTCTTGATTCATGAAAAATAATAACAATAATATACATCCTCTTCACATAATTTCAGACACTCTTCCCTACATTCGAATCTTCACAAGTCTTGTGCAGATTCGATTAGAAGGCTGAATTATCCTGGGTATTTTTGCGTTCCAACTCTAAGACTATAAGAGAGTGCTTGAAATACTTTAAAGAAAAATGACACCATTCACGATTTTAGCCTCATTTTATTTTGATTTAAATTAATTATTCAATGAAATCTTGATCCATGGCATTACATTATTTACTTTGATCTGGTTGCATTTTTTTAACATATGAGTTTACATCCTTAAAGATACTTGGCCAAGACAAGCTAGCCTGAAGTTTTTAAGTGGTCGTTTTCGATGTGCTTGCTTGACCGCCATAGGCTGAAACATGACATTGGATAATTACGCTCTCCATTTATTACTAAGGAATGCACCTTCATAACATTCCATTAAAACCTCTTTTAAAGAGCAAATGTTCATCCTAGTAGTAATGTATTAGGTCCTAGCAGAATATTTTCTTCAGGTAATAATTTAGCTCTAGGTGATTCCTTTTGGAGTAGTGCGAAAAAAATTTAATACGAAAAAAATGCGTTATGTCGGAATTCTTCTTTCTTTATATCAGCTGGCCTCGATAAATGATCTGTAACTACATTCCCAGTTCGTTTTTTAATAATGAATCTCTAAATTGAATTCTTGTAGTAGCAGAATCCAATAGATAAGTATTTGTTTAGAATAATTTTTGTTTATGAGATAATAAATCGTTGCATGATCTGTATATATTATAATTTTTATCATTCTAAGTAAGAACACAGTTTATCAATGGCCAATAATACAGCTAAGAGCTCATATTTCGTTATTGTGTTGTTGTGTAATTTAACCCTGCTTCTTATATGGTCCTGCTCATGTAGTATATGGCACGAACTTTCTTGTACTTCCTTTGTTTTAATACAACACCTAAAATGAAAGAAATGGCGTCACAAATGATCTCAAAAGGGATAATACAATGAAGAGGTTGTATAATGGGTTTCGAGATGTGAACTTCTTTCAATTTCTAAAAGGACTCAAGACATAAATACTGAAAATCCTTCATAAGCATTCTTGTTAACATTTTAGATAATTTAGGGAAATCTCTCATAAACCGACCATAAAATTCTTCGTGGTGATAAAAAAGCTTATAACTTCCTTCAGAAAGATGAGAGGTGTTAATTTTTCTATTACCTCAAATATGGACATGTCTACCTCTAAACCCTTATTGCACTATAGATTTCTAAGTACTATGCGTTTCTTGGCTATGAAATGGATATTCCCCACTTCAAAACTAAATTGACCTTTATATATCTTTCTAGCAGTCTTTCCAAATTAACAACACAATCATCAAAACTATATCTGTAGCATGAATATACAACAATAAAACTTACATTATATCTTCTAGAAAATCAGAAAAATTGATCTCATATAACACTGAAACGTCGAACATGCATTGCACAGTATGAAGGGCATTCACCTATAAGCTTATATGCCATAAGGGCATGTGAATGTTATTTTCTCTTGGTTTTTAGGATGTATTGGGACTTAGAAGAAAAAACCCGAGTATTCGTCCAAGTAACAAAAATGTGAATACTTTGCTAAATGTTTCAACATTTGATCAATGAATGAAAGAAGAAAGTGATCTTTTTGAATGACTTTATTTAACTTTTTATAGTTAATAAACATCCTCGAACATATTGCCGTCCTAGTCACTATATACACATGCTTGTCATTTTTAATAAACTTCATTCCTCGTTTTTTCAATACAACTTTTACAAGGCTAATCCATTTGATGTCTAAAATCATGAAATTTGCCCAGGCGAGAAGGGGTTTTAACACCTCTTTTTTCACTACTTCTCTAATATAATCTTATGCATACATACAAATAAAATAAAGGGAGTTATTCCTTTAAGTCTTCAATGGTGCACCCAGCGGTCTTCGGATACTTAAAAAAATAAAAGTAGTTTTACAATTTCATTTTTTCCTAATCATGAATTTATAATGACAAGATGATTTAATTACTTATCTAAAACTGTGTATCTAAAGTTCAAAGGCAACGGTTTCAGCTCTACTTTGAGATTTTCCTATTACATAAATATTGAAATCTGTGTTATAAGCATTTCGAAGTTTTGGTCTTGGTTAGTAGGATTAGAATCTACCAATTTTCTATATGCCTCTGCTTTTTCATTTTCACTATCATGGTTTGTTCTACCAATCAAACACGCCTCCAACCCATTAGTTAGATGTAGATCAAATGAGTACTCTCAACAGAGTCCTTGATCACATCAACTTGACTACAAGAATCTCCGAATGAAGGATATTTCATTGATTTATACAGAGTAAACTCAATTTTATTATCTTCTACCTCAAAAATAATATTTCCTCTTTTCAAATCTATTTTAGTTTGTCGCGCCGCAAAAAATGTATGAGCGTATCGCATGCTCGAAAATACAACAAATTAGCCACCGAACTTTATGTATTTCCGAAGAAAATGGAAAATATCGATAAAACCTATGGGGTAAGGAAGTCAGTTATGTAAGGGGAAGGTATTAACATCTCTCACATCCGTTATACTCAACAGAAACCGTTTTGATTATTCTTTACTCGGATGGGTGTTACTATCTAAAGGTTACTTGCGAAATGATAAAAGGAAAAAAATGTTATTAATTAGTGTGCTCGCCAAGGATTCAAACCTTTGTGCCTACATATCCTAATAGTGCAATAAGGAAACCAGAGATCCGTAGTCCGTGGAACTAAGTGTGGTGTTGTTTGTTTTTAGGGAACAATTATAATCGTATCCTAAAAGTGTGTAGATGTTAGATGATTTGATCCTAATTTGGATGCTCAAAGCTTTTAGTCTGACTGATAAGGAACGAATTATAAAAGTTCTTTTATGAAAATAATGTTTTGTTTTGAAAAGGTTTGAGTGATGAAAGAAAAAAGGGTGTGGCGCTAACCAATAGGTGGTGACTAGCCAAAGAGAAAAAAGGGTGTGGCGTTAAACAATAGATGGTGTGGCCAAATAAGAAAGAAGAGTGTGGTTGTGTAGTGAAAGTATAGTTTGGACCAAGGGTTGTGTTGTTTGAATCCATAAAGAAGTGTGTATCTAAATCAAAGAGTGTGAGGTGTCGACCAATAGATGGTGTGGCCAATGCAAAGTTTATAAGATTTTATCTAGATGGTGAGGCGTCGACCAACAGGGTCATTCGTCCCGTACCCAAAGATATTCAGAATGAGAATATGAATTTTCCCCTCACCCCTTCTCTTCTATTTAAGGATCGTGATGCTCAATTTGAATTGTAATTGATAAGTGTTGAAGAGATACATTTGTTATGCTTTGAACAATGATCCAGTCTCTAGTCTGTCTGTAATGTTATGTCTTACTTATATTGACTTGAATCTGAAGCCTTGAGTTCGTCTTGAAAGATCCAATACAGCTCCAACACAGGGGACTAGTCTTATCAAGTGATCAAGAGACTTTTGATCACTTTACTAGGCTGAGGGAACATGCACATGTCAAAGGATTTAATTGATAAAAAAAGACTTTGATCAACTTAATTAATCTGGATGAAATCCAATTATAAGTCAGGCACAAAGGTTCAAAATCATAGAGAAGCCAAAGTGTTAAATATATAAATTACTTCTAACACCTAATTGAGGTTGAAATCTAAAGCTAATGACTAGTTCTAACCTAAGGGAATCAAAGTTAGACATGCATATTGATTCCTAGAATTAAAACTAGTCTAAATCATCATGAGCATGTGCATTATTTCTTAACATTTTAAATCGAGAATTAACCTAAAAACTAAGTGATTAACTCTAACTAAATGTATTCCATTTTTATTATTCTTTTAAAATGTAGATTAAATGGGAAAAAAACATTTTCAAGGTGTATTCAAAGTGTTAAAAGAGAAAAAAAACAATTAAAAGGTGTAAAAATCTTAATTAAAAAAATAGAAAACAAGTAAAGATAAAAACAGGTGGGGCATTGCTGACAAATGGGTGTGTTTATCAATTATCTGTATGGGCTTGAAATAAGTTAGCCCAAAGTCTTGTATGATTGTTGTTGTTCAACCTAGGGAGGTGCAGCATGGAATAGGAAGGTGCGGGTGGAAAAATCCATGGGCATGCAATGGTCTCTAGGCCCAAACATATAAGCCAAGACCAAATGAGAGGGGGAATGGATTCAACAAAATTTTCGGTTACTTCGTGTAACTGATTGGGGCAGCTTGGGTAACCCCATTAGAGCAGGTTTAACAGAGTCGAATTCCAAGAGAAATGTTTATTAAGTGATGAGGTCTGTTAAAGTTCTGTTTAGAAATTGCAGTTCAGTTAGTTGATGTAAGTTTGTTATCTGTTATGACTTCTGTTAATTCTGTTGATTTGTTAGTTATTTCTGCTAAATGAATTAGAATGTTAGTGAAGGAATGATTGGTTAGTTAGAGTTCAATTAGGTTGGATTGTTAATGCTGAATTTTGTTAAAAAGAAACTTATTTCATTTAAATCCTATTGACCCTTTGTTATGTTGGTTGTTAAGTGTTTTGGAAGTAGCTATTGCAGTTAGTTTGTGATTTACATAGTTGTTAGTTGTGAAGCAATTAGTTAAAGTGAAATTTATGTTAATGAATAGGCTTAAGTGATAGTTAGTGAAGGTTAGATATGTTATGGAGTGTTCGAATTGGAATCATGCCATGGCTGAGTGTTAGTACATTATTTGCAAAGTTAATTATAATTGAAATGGAAGATGTTATATACAGTGAATTTAAAATATCAATTAGGGACTGTTAATTTGAAATGGAACCTAGTTATCATAATTTGGTGAAGTTATCATGCTGAATTTTGATGATGGAATTGATTAAAAGTGCTTGCCATGTTGTGAATGCTTATGAAATGCCTAGGAGTACTATATGGAAATGGCTTGAAATCATGTTTGTCATGCCTAATTAGAAGTTATTCGAATTGTTAACCATGTTAGAAAAATGCTAGAATTTTTATGAGTTAGTTGTATTTGGTGGATTGACATTGGTTAGTGAAGTTTGAACATGAATGATGAAGTCTAGATATGTCATGATTTGCTTTGGTTGTTTTTATTCTTGAATCCTTTGATGAAGATTTACATTGTCATGATTATTTGGAATGGCCTAGCATGATGAATGTATTGCTTTGTGTAAATGTTATTGGATTTGTTTTGTTGTGTAGGTCAGTTAGATGTACTTGGCATGGCATGACATGACGTGAAGGAACTTGAAGCACTTGAAGGATTTTTTTTGGAAGAATATCTTATGAAGAAAAGAATAAAAGAGACTAGGGTCTGGGTTAGATCAATTGACTTTCTCATCTATTTGACCAAAAGATCAACAGTTGACCAAAGTCAATTGTAAGTCAAAATGTGATTCTTATAAATTGGGATTCTTATGTAACATGATTTCTATGTTTTGTAATGAAATGGCTTTGTATGTCTTTGTAATCTGGCTCTTTTGTAATGAATTTGAAAACTTTTGAATGCTTTGTAATGAATTTGAAAACTTGATATTTAAACGAGTTCCCTCCAAGCTTGATTTTGAATTGGTCTTGTGCAAAGCAAACTTGAATCTTGACTGTGAATAGGAACTTGCAATGCCCTTCTTGAATGAACTTTGGATAAAAATGCTTTGGACCAAATAATCAATCAAACCAAAAACCATGCAAGATTTCATGGTTAACAGATAATCACCCCTAAAGTCGACTTCTGGTTGACCAAAATCACACTTGATAACTGATTCCATAGACTAATAGCACGATGTAATCCACAATGATCAAGGACGACATTCTATGAATTAGGGTTCTACAATCAATCCCAAGATCAAGATGCAAACTACATGAAACACAAATGTCGAGAACCAACAATTAGGGTCCCAAGATCAAGATGCCAACTACATGACGCACGAGAGAGAGAGAGAGAGAGAGAGAGAGAGAGAGAGAGAGAGAGAGAGAGCAATGAACAATGAACACAGAAAGACAACACACCATACTTCGAATAGGAGGAAGAGACCAATAAATGATTTTCGTTTCAAGAAATGAATGAGGAGGGTGAAGATTAGAAGTTAAATGAACACGGTAAAGATTGGACATTCAAATAAATGAATGAAGATGGTTAAGATGAAGAGTTCGCGCTCGTTGTCGTCTAGTTCACTAGGGTATGTGTTATGAAGGAAATAAAGAACATGTTATGTTTTAATTTTGTAGGAAAGAATTTCACCACGGTTGAAAATATTAATCGTAGTGAAATATGGCACATATAACCACAATTGATATAAGTTAAGGGACACACACTTTTTTTTATAGAAAAAATGAAAAAATATTGTTTTTGATATTCGAAGCTTGTAACCCTTAATCTATCACAATGGTTATTATTATGAACCATGATAAAAATTCTTTTATAAAATAAACAAATACCAGGCCCGTAAAAAGAGATGTTATTACAATTGATAAAACGACCGTCGTAATATGGTTTTATCAGAGGTATATTTTATAGTAGTGAATTTGTTGTTCTATTAAGCGCATTAAATAAATTTTAAAATTAGGTCTCACTTTATACGTTGTCATTAAAAGAAGAAAGCTTAAAGTGAAAAGGAATAGTTTTGTTATGACCACAATTTCAAAACGTGGTTTTAAACAATTAGACAACCGTTATCTTACACCGACACTTTGAGAAGCACATCTTAAAGAGAATACGCTATGTTTTTCAACAAAAATCCATAAATTTGCAACACACAATAAAGACTAGCTATTCTAGGGACTTTATTAAACAAACGTAATAAAGAAAAAGCCTTTTATTATTAATAAATAATTCAATACAAGTACCAAAAGTATTGGCCTCTAGGGCTTACGCCAACAATCTCCCACTAGCACTATAGCCAATCAGGCATACCCTTAATACCCATAGATCTAGTATGGCCATCATGCTTCTGCTGCGCAAGAGGCTTTGTCAGTGGGTCAGCAATATTGTCAAGTGTAGGTACTCTGCATATTTTCACATCTCCTCTATCTATTATCTCTCGAATGAGATGATAACGCCTAAGTATGTGTTTGGATCGTTGGTGAGATCTAGGCTCATTGGCTTGTGCGATAGCACCATTGTTATCACAGTAGAGACCAATGGGATCCACAATGCTAGGAACTATGCCAAGTTCACTAATGAACTTTTTGATCCAAACAGCTTCCTTTGCTGCACTTGAGGCAGCAATATACTCGGCCTCGGTTGTAGAATCAACAACTGTATCTTGCTTTGAATTTTTCCAGCTTATAGCGCCACCGTTTAAGCAAAACACATAACCAGATTGCGATCTAAAGTCATCCTTATCTGTCTGGAAGCTAGCATCGGTGTATCCAATTACAGCCAACTCTTCCTGACCTCCATATATCAAGAATGAGTCCTTAGTCCTTCTCAAATACTTAAGGATATTCTTGACAGCTACCCAGTGAGCATCACCAGGATCAGATTGGTACCTACTCGTTGCACTTAAAGCATACGAGACATCTGGTCGAGTACATAACATGGCATACATGATAGATCCTATTACAGATGCATATGGAATCTTATTCATGTGATCCCTTTCTTCCTTAGTTAAAGGGGATTGTGTTTTTGATAGACACAGGCCATGTTGCATAGGTATGAATCCTTTCTTGGAATCATGCATATTAAAGCGTCTCAACACTTTGTCTATGTATGTACTCTGACTTAGGCCAAGCAGTTTTTGTGATCTATCTCTATAGATTTTGATTCCTAATATATAGGCTGCTTCACCTAGGCCCTTCATAGAAAAGCATTTCCCCAACCAAGACTTTACTTGTTGTAGGGTAGGGATATCGTTTCCAATGAGTAATATGTCATCTACATATAATACCAGGAAAACGATCATGCTCCCACTAACCTTCTTGTAGACACAAGGCTCATCTTCATTCTTGATGAATCCATATTGTTTTACTGTTTCATCAAAACGAAGATTCCAGCTTCTGGAAGCTTGCTTCAATCCATAGATTGATCTTTGTAACTTACATATCTTTTGGGCTTCCTCTGGTATGTCAAATCCTTCAGGCTGTGTCATGTACACATCCTCAAGAAGATTTCCATTAAGGAAAGCAGTTTTGACATCCATCTGCCATATTTCATAATCATGATATGCAACGATAGCAAGTAAAATCCGAACAAATTTAAGCATTGCAACTGGTGAAAAGGTTTCATCATAGTCAATCCCATGAATTTGTTTATATCCTTTTGCAACCAGTCTTGCCTTATAGATATGTACCTTACCATCCATGTCAGTCTTCTTTTTGAAAACCCACTTGCATCCTATAGGGTTAACACCTACAGGAGGCTCTACCAAGGTCCAAACTTGGTTTGTGTACATGGAATCCATTTCAGATTTCATGGCTTCTAGCCACTTCTCAGACTCGGGACCAGTTATGGCCTCTTGGTAGGCCACATGCTCATCTTGATCCATGAGTAATACATCACCTTGATCAGTTATGAGATATCCATATCTCTCAGGTAGTTGACGTATCCTGCTTGACCTACGCTGGTCTTGTTCTACTTGAGCAGGTTGCTCTTCCACAACTTCTTGTGTTTCCTGCTCTAATTCCTCCATAGGTGTATCTATGCTTTGTGATTCTTGAATTTCTTCAAGCTCTACTTTCCTCCCACTGGTTCCTTTGGAAATAAAATCCTTTTCTAGGAAAACTCCAGTTCGAGCGACAAACACTTTGCCCTCCGAAGGATTGTAGAAGTAATACCCTCTTGTTTCTTTAGGATACCCCACAAATAAGCATTTGTCAGATTTGGGCTCAAGCTTAGTTGAAATTTGTCGTTTCACATAAACCTCGCAACCCCAGATCTTTATGTAAGACATATGTGGTTTCTTACCACTCCATATCTCATATGGTGTCTTCTCAACCTTTTTGGATGGAACACGGTTTAGTGTGTAAGCTGCTGTCAAAAGTGCATGTCCCCAAAAGGAGTTTGGAAGATCGGCGTGACTCATCATGGATCGGACCATGTCTAACAGGGTTCGATTTCTTCTCTCAGATACACCATTCCATTGGGGTGTTCCAGGAGGAGTAAGTTGGGATAGGATCCCACACTCTTTCAGATGGTCATCAAACTCTAGGCTTAAATACTCACCACCTCGATCTGATCGAAGAGTTTTAACATTCTTACCTAGTTGGTTTTGTACTTCATTCTTGAATTCCTTGAACTTTTCAAAGGACTCTGATTTGTGTTTCATTAAATACACATAACCATATCTACTAAAATCATCAGTGAATGTGATGAAGTACTGAAAACCTCCTCTGGCTGGTATGTTCAGTGGTCCACATACATCGGTATGTATTAGGCCCAAAAGATCATTCGCTCTTTCACCTTTTCCTGTGAATGGAGACTTTGTCATCTTTCCAATTAAACAAGATCTGCATGTCTCATATGATTCATAATCAAAAGAGTCCAAGAGTCCATCTTTATGGAGTTTGGAAATGCGTTTCTCATTTATGTGGCCTAATCGATAATGCCCAAGGTAAGTTGGATTTAACTCGTTAGGTTTCATCCTTTTATTATTAATGTTATATATAGGCATTTCGAGATCAAGGACATACAGTCCATTGCTCATTTGTGCAGTAGCATAGAATATATCATTCAAATAAATTGAGCAACAATTGTTCTTTATTATAAATGAAAAACCAAACTTATCCAAACAAGAAATGGAAATAATATTTCTGCTAATTGCAGGTACATAATAGCAGTTCTCTAACTGAATTATTAAACCACTAGGTAAAGTTAATCCATAAGTTCCTACGGCTAAAGCAGCAACCTTTGCTTCATTGCCAACTCGTAGGTCAACTTCACCTTTTGCCAAATCTCTACTTCTTTTTAGCCCCTACACATTTGTACAAATGTGAGAACCGCATCCAGTATCTAATACCCATGATGCAGAAGTTGATAAATTTATTTCAATAACAAAAATACCCGAAGTTGAAGTCTCTACTCCATTCTTCGTATCTTCCAGGTACTTTGGGCAGTTTCTCTTCCAGTGTCCGGTCTTACCGCAATGGACGCAGGTGCCTGCCTTTGCTATGCCTCCAATAGGCTTCAAAGCAGCAACAGTGGATTTGGGTTTGGCAACTTCCTTGCCTTTCCCTTTATCACCCTGCTTGGTGGGCCTTTTTGTTCTGTCTCTTTCCATTTCCGATCATCAGAATGGACTTCCCTTTTGTCTTCAGATTCTGCTCAACTGTTCTTAACATGCCTAGCAGTTCAGGAAGAGATTTATCCATATCATTCATATTGAAATTTAGGACAAATTGACTGAATCTATCTGGCAACGATTGCAAGATCAAATCAGTCGCAAGTTCCTTTCCGAGGGGAAAACCCAACCTTTCAAGGTTTTCCACATACCCAATCATCTTGAGCACATGGGGACTTACAGGGGCTCCCTCAGCTAACTTGCTTTGAAAAAGGGCTTTTGAAACTTCAAACCTCTCATGCCTTGCTTGCTCTTGATAGAGCATCTTCAAGTGTTCGATCATATCGAACGCTGTCATGTTCTCATGTTACTTTTGCAACTCTGAGTTCATGACATCCAGCATGAGACAAGCAGTTTCATTGGAATCATCGACATGCTTCTTATAAGCATCTCTTTCTGCCTTAGGTGCAGAACTAGGAGGTTCCTCTTCAGGAACAGGTGTCTCCAAGACATACAGCTTTCTATTATGTTTGAGGACAATTCTCAGGTTTCGGTGTCAATCTAGAAAATTTGTCCCAGACAATTTATCTTTGTCAAGGATTGATCGTAAAATGTTTGTTAGAGGTGTTTGTTGAGATTAATGAAAATATAAGTATCAATAACATATTTAATTAGGACTTTAATTAAACATGCTCCCACTATTTTACTCAAAACAAATGACCCTCATCATTTGATTCGGAAAATCCTGTTGGAAGATTTTCTAGTGGGTCGAGATCCATATTTCACTTCGTTCTAAGTCCGCGTAGGCGGATTACACAAAACTAGGTTATTTAGGTAGGAACTCCTCCCAATTGTATCTCATACAACTCTCGAAAATTTCAGTTGGGTGAATAACTCCTTATTCCAATCCATCATATGGATCATTCCCAACTCTTGCTTCTAAACATATATAATATTATTATAATTAAGTTTGACCCATCGTTTTAGCAGTTGGATATTACAATTATCCCATCGCACCTTACTGATATAGAACATGCACCTCGCGTAGGCGAAACCTACATTATCCGATACTAGTCTTGATGAGTGCTAAAACTTGGAAAGCAAACATATATAATATTATTATAATTTGTTTAGTTAAGTTTGACCCATTGTCTTAGTAGTTGGATATTACAAGTATCCCATCGCACCTTACTGATATAGAACATGCACCTCGCGTAGGCGAAACCTACATTATCCGATACTAGTCTTGATGAGTGCTAAAACTTGGAAAGCATAAACTTAATATTTAATTTGAGGGAATTGTAATTGTTATGATCTCACCGGCTTATTTATCATATAAATCGTCTCTCCCATGCATCAACATATATTCACATGCATCAACATACATACACATGCATCAACATACATAATGAAACAGTTATGGCCCCTAGCGCAATTGTTCTCCCAAGCCAATGAGAGAACCTAAGCTAACCTAATAACGATCTAAGCTTCTCCAAGCAAGATCTTCAAGGCTGTCCTACTTTGATCTTCAAGGTTGTCCTCCTTTGATATTGAAATCTTCTCTTTCTTCATAACATTGTCTCCTTCTTATTCTTCATAACATTAAATTACAGAAGAAACTCGTTTTACATATGAGGGATTGAGATGAGAAAAGAAGTTACATTAAGAGATTAAAAGGAGAGGCACGACACGCAGGTCGTATTTAAAAACCCAAAACAAAATAAAGGATAACTAAGGTCATAACTGATCACCACAAGGCAATAATAATAAACACATTATTATTATTATTATTATTAATTTTAATTCCTTTAATTAATTAAAACCAAATTAAATTTCGGCGACCGATCACACTACGCAGAGTTAGCCGGGGGTTCCGCTGGGGGTCAAGGGGGCAGCGCCCCTTGCGAGGTTGGAGGGGCAGCGCCCCTGTCCAAAAATTTTAATGAACAATTCATTTGAAATGGACATCATTTTGCATCAACACAACTCTTACGCAGACACAAAATAGAAACCCCGAGAATTCTGACTCTGTGAGTGTGACGACCATCACAAGCATGTTACGACCGTCACAGGCCCATGACGAACGTCACGCGGCCAAAAACAGAAACACCTAGAGTTCTGGATCTGTGAATGTGACGACCGTCACAAAGCACGTGACGATCGTCACAAAGCACGTGACGACCGTCACGTCCAGCTTGTTACGATCGTCACAAGTCCATGACGATCGTCACGCGGTCAAAAACCAGCGCTTTGAAACAGTCAACAGACGCGTTCCAACAAGCCCTTAGTTCACAACTTCTTGACGGCACAACCCTTGCGCCGTCACTAACCCTAATGCACCAATTTCAGACCGTCAAACACACCTCGATTGTTGATTCAGTATGATTGATCAACAGGTCATTGCTTCACCATACTAATGTCGGATTCCGAAGCAAATGACTATTGATCGCTCAAAGGAAAACAACCATTTAGTGTTTGAATGAACGAAACAGAAACAGTATATCACATATACCGTACTTTGCATTAGGATTACTTATATCATATATAAGTTGATCGGTCTCAATTGCATAACCTATGGACGATCTATGTATCGCTGCTTCACCATACTAATGTCGGTTCTGAAGCATAGTCAACATCAATCATCCAACTAGTACACTCATGATGCCAAATTTAATTACCCGTTTAATTAATTGATTCATTCTGTCTTTTAATCATATTAATACAGAAAATAAACAGTTATCCGAGTCGTGGTTTCGTAAGTGACTCTGATACCACTGAAGGAGAATTGCGATCCAAAACGCAGCAGAAATTAAAATTTTCTCCTTTAGAGATCCTTACGAATGGTCATGATCAGTGATAGAAAATTTACCTCTTGTGACGATTGAAACCTTTGGTGCAGATCTCTTGTAACGATCAAAATCTTTGATGCAGATCCACGGAGCGATCACGAACGTTGAACGATGACAACGTCTCTACTCAGTCCACACGAACAGATTCCTTCAATCTCAGTGCTAGCTGGTACGAATGAAGGCTTTGAGTGAGTGAGAGAGAGAAAACGAAAATAATGCAACCGCAATGAATGCTTCTGCACAAGGGTTCTATTTATAGAACCACTTGTGTGGGCTTCAAGCTAAAAAGCCCACTTAAGTGTATTTTGGCCCATATCTTATAATATGCCCAAAATCACTTAAGCTCATGGTACCTTACCATATTTCGTATTCTACTTAAGTACACTGTACCTTTACGATGTTCTACAATTCACTTAAGGGCACCGTACCTTACGGTGTTCCTTAGTTACTCTATCTCTCATCAATCCGTCCTTTGTGTGTGACCCTGTAGGTTTTCGCGGCATTGGCAATTATATTAAATCATGTATTTAACATAATAAACAGTGAGCGGTATCTAGCAACACATCACTGCTACCCAAGACACGAAAATGTCATGTGATCTGACAATTCCTTCTGTGATAATACTTATGTGTATAATTACCCTTTTGCCCTTATGTCTATATTGAACACAAGGCATAGACAGTGTCATCCTTGTCCAGTTCAATATTGGGCCCATAGACATTTATCCTGTTACGCAGGATGGGCAAATTCCATCTAGGTCACTCATGTCCCTCAGCATGCTTCGTGGAGTACCCATCAACTGTCTTTATGGTTATCCAGTTACGGACAATGTTTGATCAGCAATAAAGCACTCGACTCTACATCTAGGGTCCATAGTGGTTTCAGGTCAAAGAGTGGTATACACCATTATCACCATGAGAATAACTTATGACACTTTGCATAACTTTCTATATAGTATTCTCATAGTGGGTCAATCCGGTATAAATATTACTCTTAATATTCATACCTATGTTTAAGACTTGATAACTCCTTATCCATGATCCATGAGATGTGATCATCAGTCTATATACATAATAGTCTTAATGCTTTAATGTCATCCCACTTCACAATAAAGCTCGACTACGGATACTTTAAGAATAGTGTCCTTATGTTTAATGTGATCTCATGATTAAGTCATACTTGATACATTAAACAGACTAGCTATTCTAGGGACTTTATTAAACAAACGTAATAAAGAAAAAGCCTTTTATTATTAATAAATAATTCGATACAAGTACCAAAAGTATTGGCCTCTAGGGCTTACACCAACAAAAGGATCCTCTTATTCCACACCTTCAAGTATTTGAGTAAGGATGCGAAACATATTCTATATCAGCATGAAGAAAACCTTTGAAACTGTCCAAAGTGAGCTTAGTCGAAACCACCTGTTTGGCAAGTTTTTAGGAATTTTGCCGAAGGAATTTTATTGAATCCTCACAAAAAAAATCATTCTGGGAATGGATGTACAAATGCCAAGCCAAGATCAGCGCTTGGCAATCGTGGGAATTTTGGTGGTTGGAGTCTAAAAGCTAACTCATACTTGTTTTCGGGCTTGACGCACGAAGGAATTTTTAAGTCAGGAAGTTTCTGTATAAACTTGTTTTTTAAAATAAATGCTGCCTCACGGATGGTTCGATTGAGGTCATCAGGCCTGTAGGAAATTTCAAAGTATTTCCATAATGCTGGAATCTCCTTGATATGAGTTATTATACCTTTCTTGCGTCTATCCTGTATAGAAGCAAAATCACCAGTTAGATGTTGAGTAAGGGCAAGGACGTCAAAGATTTCATTGATGTAATAGTTTTTCCATAAAATGTCAAATTATTGGGTACAATAAAATGATGGTCGAAAAGAGATGGGAGATAGTTTAGCAACTTAGGCATACTGTTAGCCAGCAAATTTCGACCACGTCGAAGGAGAAAATCGAAGCAGGAGAAATGCAGCCGAAGCGGTTCGACGGTCAGGAGGGACCTAAGCCAGGTTGAAATAAATTCGACCGAGGGGGTGATATTGCTGAAGTCGAAGCAAAACATGTCATGATTGATACAAATTGTTTAAATCAGAACGTGGGGGAAGTTGCTAAAGGCGTGGGTTTATAGGCTCTGACGCGTGGCGCATCGTGAATGGACCACAACCATCTATAAGTTATTTTTATTACTATTTAAGTAGATGTGATTTTTATTTCTAGAGGCGGCATTTGTAACATTGCAAAAGGAAAACACTTGAAGTATCAAACGTCTAAGAGAAAAGAGTTAACTTCCTATAAAAATGTATACATGCTTCCACATTTATTTTCCAAACATTTAACTTATCAAGTCATTTTATTTGCTTTGTTTATTTACGTCTTTATCTTGCTTTCATCCGTTTATTTTTATTTCATCTCTTTTTACAATCCTTTTTACCTGTCGTTTCTTGATCCAAACATTTCACCAAAAAATACACCATATACTCAACACTTATTAGTCTAGGACTTTGTAGTCGGTCCTGCAAGTAAACCTCGATAGGAATGGTAGAGATTCTTCTCACGAAAACCATGTGCGAACAAATTGGCACACCTGGTGGGACATGTTGTGCTAAGTATATGCAATTACGTAGTGGTAAAATGGTCTCACCATGTCCAAATTCAAACGAAGAACCGTCTTCGGGAGGAGATACAATTGCGTCGCAAGCAACTGATGTTGGTTCTGGCACTATATTTATGGTTTCGTCTGCATATAGTGGACCAATTTTAACACCGTGTCAACCTAAAACTCCAAGGCCGATGGCGATGGGGACTTTAGGGAAATACATGCCCAGTTTCACAGTGCCCATGTATAGAACTTTAGGAATGTCAACTGACTTTATGGAAAGTATGCATAGTAGCAGTTCGACATTTGGCGAAAATCCATCATCGTCATTCCCACACTACCAGGGGTTAGGACCTTTGGCAAACCAATTTGGTCGACCCCCGGGAGTAGGCTTATAGTCTCAGTCGATCCCCATTTCCACATCTAGTTCTGTCGTAATCATGAGACAACAGATGGATGAAAGCAATCACGAAATGGTCAACATGCTGACTCAACAAATGGATACCATACTGAGACCACTAATTCAAGATTCAACTCATAGTTACCAACAACCGACAACTCAAATGACCTGAATAGGGAATTTCCTAGATGCTCCCAGAGCGCAAGTTCAACAAACTCCCCCACCTCCACCTCGATTGGAAACCCCGGTCCGACATGAGGCGATGGTCTATCATGTGCAAGGCCTAAGTGAAAGTTGTTATGGCGGTAACAAAAAACAAAATAACAAATTAACTACGACATATTAAATAAATATAATTATGTTATTACGTTTATATGTAAAATACTTACACAAGCTGAACTATGAGAATTATGTAGTTTAAGAATGAAAATGTGAGACTCAAAGATAGGTTAATATAGCTGCTTTGTTAAAGAAATCTCCATTTGAGTCTGAGTACTTATAAGAAAACGTTTGATAAAACCATCTTCAATCTTTTCTCAAGGCATTAGACATAAGTCATTTCCATAGTTGAGACATAATTCTCCTATCTCGATAGTTTTAATGCTAATTATTTTCCATCTAAGAGAGCTAGTGGCATACTTGTTGATCCTTATCCAAGTTGGAGCCCTTCCCATGATGATGCAAAGTTCTCATACTTGTGGGTGACTAGTTGAGTATTCTCCTTAAAATGACAAAATGTCTTTTCCCAATAAAAATGAATCAAAACAAACATCTTTGTTATTTTTACCACGAACTACGAGGTTTTGATTCTCCGTTGCACTTTGTTGGTACGTAGGGATGAGACTTCAAAAATCTTGGCAAACACAAAAATAAGAAAAATATACTTCTTTTCCCATCTCTCCAATATTTTACAAACAACACCCTTTTTCAAACCAAAATGTAATATTTTCAAAGAGGTTCCCATGGAGTACCATGGATGTTTAGGGTGTTAATACTTTCCCTCTGCATAACTAACCCCTGAACCCTTGTTCTTTTTTTATTAGTTTTGTTTCAAAACTTCTTCGGGGTTTGTTCGTACTTTTTTTCTTTTATTTTAGAAACAATAAAAGCGCGGTGGAAACTCTTGCTTTATGAGTTAAGTTAATCAATAACTTAATCTCAAATTTTTTACCCCTACAAGGTTGTTAAAAGAGATTCTTCACAACTTCCTTTGAAGTTCAAAGACCAGTAGAAAGGAGTCGAGGAGTCAAGAAGGCTACCCATATTTTCTTTGATTCAGCCACATGTTCAACAATGGTTGGGAATTCTCGGGTAAACCATTCAGGCACATAGTTTCATTTAGCAAAGGGAGCCATCGTAGCATTAAAGTGGTAGCGCTTGACAAACATCAAGAAATAAGATACGAAAGCTTCTCGATCTAACCTAGTCTTGTTAGTTGGAGTCAATAAATTTATATGTATTCCCTTGACGTGACAGTTCTTAAGGCCTTCCTTGGTTTCATTGGTAAGTTTAGCATTTATAGAAATCTCAAAGGTGGTGTTAAGCCAGAGATAAAGTAGCCAGAAGGGGCCAAATAATAATAATCCATATTTTGGCTTGATATTCCTTAAAGCTCCAGTTCCTAAGCCTAGGGATTCATAAAGGGACTATAATATTTGTTGAATAAGACAAACATCTTTTCCTTCATGTATTTAGTTGGCTAAGATAATGTATCTTTTCGCCACTTTAAGTACCTACAAGAAAAGATGCACCTTCATAGATACAATGTGAACTTCACCTATGTGAATTTAGAGATGGTGTCGTCTCAAAGTGAGAGTTTGAGTTTCTCTCACGAAAAACAGGAAAGCATATGACCATAAATAAGTGCTAGGCGAGATATGTAGGGGAAGAACCCTTAAAGAATGTGTGGGAGGTAACGCTGGTCTAATCATATGGATTAATGGTTTAAAAGCATTTCTATATAATATTTCGATTAGACTTTGTATTATCCTCACTAAGGTTAAGATTTAAATCAAAAGATACCTAACTGTATTAACATTCTTTATTACTTTTTTTTGGGAATTGATCTTGTCATTATTAGAACAAGTGGGGGATTGATGTAAATTATTAAGAGTTAATAATCTTGAGTGTGTTCTAAAATGATGAGAAAATATGCATTTGAAGATAGTATTTTGAATTTAAAAATACACAATATTTTATGAAGTGTTGTAGAATGCGAAACAGTGTAACATTTGATAAAACCGTTGCTGTAGGAAAAATAGTGTAACGTTTGATAAACTGTTGCAGTAGGCTACTTGCCTTTTGAATTCAAAAACAAGCAACAGTTGGTGAAGTGTTGCAATTGGGTGTTTACAAAAATAGGCAACGATAGGTGGACTGTTACAATAGATAGTTTGTTTGAATTCAAAAGTAGCAACGCTTTCTGAACCGTTGCAGTAGACTCTTTGTTTTATGAATCAGAAACAGGAAACAGTTTTGAACTGTTACCGTAGCTGAGAAGTTACAACTTACAACAAAAAATGTTGTTGAAAGGATGCGTTTCATCAAGGGTCACAACCTTGTGTAACATCACCACTTTAGCCTATAAATTGAACATTCTTGATTCATGAAAAATAATAACAAATATATACATCCTCTTCACATAATTTCAGACACTCTTCCCTACATTCGAATCTTCATAAGTCTTGTGCATATTCGATTAGAAGGCTGAATTATCCTGGGTATTCTTGCGTTCCAACTCTAAGACTATAAGAGAGTGCTTGAAATACTTTTAAGAAAAGTGACACCATTCACGATTTTAGCCTCATTTTATTTTGATTTAAATTAATTATTCAATGAAATCTTGATCCATGGCATTACATTATATACTTTGATCTGGTTGCATTTTTTTAACATATGAGTTTACATCCTTAAAGATACTTGGCCAAGACAAGCTAGCCTGAAGTTTTTAAGTGGTCGTTTTCGATGTGCTTGCTTGACCGCCATAGGCTGAAACATGACATTGGATAATTACGCTCTCCATTTATTACTAAGGAATGTACCTTCATAACATTCCATTAAAACCTCTTTTAAAGAGAAAATGTTCATCCTAATAGTAATGTATTAGGTCCTAGCAGAATATTTTCTTCAGGTAATAATTTAGCTCTAGGTGATTCCTTTTGGAATAGTGCGAAAAAGTTTAATATGAAAAAAATGTGTTATGTCGTAATTCTTCTTTCTTTATATTAGCTGGCCTCGATAAATGATCTGTAACTACATTCCCAGTTCATTTTTTTGATAATGAATCTCTAAATTGAATTCTTGTAGTAGCAGAATCCAATAGATAAGTATTTGTTTAGAATCATTTTTGTTTATGAGATAATAAATTATTGCATGATCTGTATATATTATAATGAGCTCATTTTTCGTTATTGTGTTGTTGTGTAATTTAATCCTGCTTCTTATATGGTCCTGCTCATGTAGTATATGGCACGAACTTTCTTGTACTTCCTTTGTTTTAATACAACACCTACAATGAAAGAAATGGCGTCACAAATGATCTCAAAAGGGATAATACAATGAAGAGGTTGTATAATGGGTTTCGAGATGTGAACTTCTTTCAATTTCTAAAAGGACTCAAGACATAAATACTGAAAATCCTTCATAAGCATTCTTGTTATCATTTTAGATAAGATAGGGAAATCTCTAATAAACCGACCATAAAATTCTTCGTGGTGATAAAAAAGCTTATAACTTCCTTCAGAAAGATGAGAGGTGTTAATTTTTCTATTACCTCAAATATGGACATGTCTACCTCTATACCCTTATTGCACTGTAGATTTCTAAGTACTATGCGTTCCTTGGCTATGAAATGGATATTCCCCACTTCAAAACTAAATTGACCTTTATATATCTTTCTAGCACTCTTTCCAAATTAACAACACAATCATCAAAACTATATCTGTAGCATGAATATACAACAATAAAACTTACATTATATCTTCTAGAAAATCAGAAAAATTGATCTCATATAACACTGAAACATAACAAAAATGTGAATACTTTGCTAAATGTTTCAACATTTGATCAATGAATGAAAGAAGAAAATGATCTTTTTGAATGGCTTTATTTAACTTTTTATAGTTAATAAACATCCTCGAACATATTGCCGTCCTAGTCACTATATACACATGCTTGTCATTTTTAATAAACTTTATTCCCTCGTTTTTTCAATACAACTTTTACAAGGCTAATCCATTTGATGTCTAAAATCAGGAAATTTGCCCAGGCGAGAAGGGGTTTTAACACCTCTTTTTTCACTACTTCTCTGATATAATCTTATGCATACAAATAAAGGGACTTATTCCTTTAAGTCTTCAATGGTGCACCCAACGGTCTTAGGATACTTAAAAAAATAAAAGTAGTTTTACAATTTCATTTTTTCCTAATCATGAATTTATAATGATAAGATGATTTAATTACTCATCTAAAACTGTGTATCTAAAGTTCAAAGGAAACGGTTTCAGCTCTACTTTGAGATTTTCCTATTACATAAAATTGAAATCTATGTCATAAGCATTTCGAAGTTTTGGTCTTGGATAGTAGGATTAGAATCTAACAATTTTCTATATGCCTTTACTTTTTCATTTTCACTATCATGGTTTGTTCTACCAATCAAACACGCCTCCAACCCATTAGTTAGATGTAAATCAGATGAGTACTCTCAACAGAGTCCTTGATCACATCAACTTGAGTACAAGAATCTCCGAATGAAGGATATTTCATTGATTTATACAGAATAAACTCAATTTTATTATCTTCTACCTCAAAAATAATATTTCCTCTTTTCAAATCTATTTTAGTTTGTCGCGCCGCAGAAAATGTCTGAGCGTATCGCATGCTCGAAGATACAACAAATTCGCCACCGAATTTTATGTATTTCCGAAGAAAATGGAAAATATCGATAAAACCTAGGGGGTAAGGAAGTCAGTTATGTAAGGGGAAGGTATTAGCATCTCTCACATCCGTTATACTCAACAGAAACCGTTTTGATTATTCTTTGCTCGGATGGGTGTTACTATCTAAAGGTTACTTGCGAAATGATAAAAGAAAAAAAATGTTATTAATTAGTGTGCTCTCCAAGGATTCGAACCCTTGTGCCTACATATCCTAATAGTGCAATAAGGAAACCAGAGATCCGTAGTTCGTGGAACTAAATGTGGTGTTGTTTGTTTTTAGGGAACAATTATAATCGTATCCTAAAAGTGTGTAGACGTTAGCTGATTTGATCCTAATTTGGATGCTCAAAGCTTTTAGTCTGACTGATAAGGAACGAATTATAAAAGTTCTTTTATGAAAATAATGTTTTGTTTTGAAAAGGTATGAGTGATGAAAGAAAAAAGGGTGTGGCGTTAACCAATAGGTGGTGACTAGCCAAAGAGAAAAAATGGTGTGGCGTTAAACAATAGATGGTGTGGCCAAATAAGAAAGAAGAGTGTGGTTGTGTAGTGAAAGTATAGTTTGGACCAAGGGTTGTGTTGTTTGAATCCATAAAGAAGTGTGTATCTAAATCAAAGAGTGTGAGGTGTCGACCAATAGATGGTGTGGCCAATGCAAAGTTTATAAGATTTTACCTAGATGGTGAAGCGTCGACCAACAGGGTCATTCGTCTCGTACCCAAAGATATTCTGAATGAGGATATGAATTCTCCCTCTCACCCCTTCTCTTCTACTTAAGGATCGTGATGCTCAATTTGAATTGTAATTGATAAGTTTCGAAGAGATACATTTGTTATGCTTTGAACAATGATCCAGTCTCTAGTCTGTCTGCAATGTTATGTCTTACTTATATTGACCTGAATCTAAAGCCTTGAGTTCGTCTTGAAAGATCCAATACAGCTCCAACACAGGGGACTAGTCTTATCAAGTGATCAAGAGACTTCTGATCACTTTACTAGGCTGAGGGAACATGCACATGTCAAAGGATTTAATTGATAAAAGAAGACTTTGATCAACTTAATCAATCTGGGTCCAATTATAAGTCAGGCACAAAGGTTCATAATCATAGAGAAGCCTAAGTGTTAAATATATAAATTACTTCTAACACCTAATTGAGGTTGAAATCTAAAGCTAATGACTAATTCTAATCTAAGGGAATCAAAGTTAAACATGCATACCGATTCCTAGAATTAAAACTAGTCTAAATCATCATGAGCATGTGCATTATTTCTTAACATTTTAAATCGAGAATTAACCTAAAAACTAAGTGATTAGCTCTAACTAAATGTATTCCATTTTTATTATTCTTTTAAAATGTAGATTAAATGGAAAAAACATTTTCAAGGTGTATTTAAAGTGTTAAAAGAGAACAAAACAATTAAAAGGTGTAAAAAGATTAATTAAAAAAATAGAAAACAAATAAAGATAAAAACAGGTGGGGTATTGCTGACAAAGGGGTGTGTATATCAATTATCTGTATGGGCTTGAAATAAGTTAGCCCAAAGTCTTGTATGATTGTTGTTGTTCAACCTAGGGAAGTGCAGCATGGAATAGGAAGGTGCGGGTGGAAAAATCCATGGGCATGCAATGGTCTCTAGGCCCAAACATATAAGCCAAGACCAAATGAGAGGGGGAATGGATTCAATAAAATTTTCGGTTACTTCGTGTAACTGATTGGGGCAGCTTGGGTAACCCCATTAGAGCAGGTTTAACAGAGTCGAATTCCAAGAGAAATGTTTATGGAAATGGCTTGAAATCTTGTTTGCCATGCCTAATTAGAAGTTATTCGAATTGTTAACCATGTTAGAACAATGCTAGAATTTTTATGAGTTAGTGTATTTGGTGGATTGACATTGGTTAGTGAAGTTTGAACATGAATGATAAAGTCTAGATATGCCATGATTTGCTTTGTTTTTTTTATTCTTGAATCCTTAGATGAATGTGATTTACATTATCATGACTATTTGGAATGGCCTAGCATGATGAATGTATTGCCCTGTGTAAATGTTATTGGATTTGTTTTGTTATGTAGGTCAGCTAGATGAACTTGGCATGGCATGACACGACATGAAAGAACTTGAAGCACTTGAAGGCTTTATTTTTTGGAAGAATATCTTATGAAGAATAGAAGAAAAAAAGACTAAGGTCTAGGTTAGATCAGTTGACTTTGCTCAACCGTTTGACCAAAAGTTGGTCAATTGTAGGTCAAAATGTGATTCTTGTAAATTGGGATTCTTATGAAACATGACTTGTATGTTTTGTAATGAAATGGATTTGTATGGCTGTGTAATCTAGATCTTTTGTAATGAATTTGAAAACTTATGAATGCTTTGTAATAAATTTGAAAACTTGATATTTAAACGAGTTCTCTCCAAGCTTGATTTTGACTTGATCTTGTGCAAAATAAACTTGACTGTAAATAGGAACTTGCAATGCCCTTCTTGAATGAACTTTGAATAACAATGTTTTGGACCAAATAATCAATCAAACAAAAAACCATGCAAGATTTCATGATCAACAGATAATCACCCCTAAAGTCGACTTCTGGTTGACCAAAATCACACTTGATAACTGATTCCATAGACCAATAGCACGATGTAATCCATAATGATCAAGGACGACATTCTATGAATTAGGGTTCTACAATCAATCCCAAGATCAAGATGCAAACTACATGAAACACAAATGTCGAGAACCAACAATTAGGGTCCCAAGATCAAGATGCCAACTACATGACGCACGAGAGAGAGAGAGAGAGAGAGAGAGAGAGAGAGCAATGAACAATGAACACAGGAAGACAACACACCATACTTCGAATAGGAGGAAGAGACCAATAAATGATTTTCGTTTCAAGAAATGAATGAGGAGGGTGAAGATTAGAAGTTAAATGAACACGGTGAAGATTGGACATTCAAATAAATGAATGAAGATGGTTAAGATGAAGAGTTCGCTATCGTTGTCGTCTAGTTCACTAGGGTATGTGTTATGAAGGAAATAAAGAACATGTTATGTTTTAATTTTGTAGGAAAGAATTTCACCACGGTTGAAAATATTAACCGTAGTGAAATATGGCACATATAACCACAATTGATATAAGTTAAGGGACACACACTTTTTTTTATAGAAAAAATGAAAAAATATTGGCCTCTAGGGCTTTTAATGAAAAAATGAAAAAATAACCGTAATAAAGAAAAAGCCTTTTATTATTAATAAATAATTCGATACAAGTACCAAAAGTATTGGCCTCTAGGGCTTACACCAACAATCTCCCACTAGCACTAGAGCCAATCAGGCATACCCTTAATACCCATAGATCTAGTATGGTCATCATGCTTCTGCTGCGCAAGAGGCTTTGTCAGTGGGTCAGCAATATTGTCAAGTGTAGGTACTCTGCATATTTTCACATCTCCTCTATCTATTATCTCTCGAATGAGATGATAACGCCTAAGTATGTGTTTGGATCGTTGGTGAGATCTAGGCTCATTGGCTTGTGCGATAGCACCATTGTTATCACAGTAGAGACCAATGGGATCCACAATGCTAGGAACTATGCCAAGTTCACTAATGAACTTTTTGATCCAAACAGCTTCCTTTGCTGCACTTGAGGCAGCAATATACTCGGCCTCGGTTGTAGAATCAGCAACTGTATCTTGCTTTGAATTTTTCCAGCTTATAGCGCCACCGTTTAAGCAAAACACATAACCAGATTGCGATCTAAAGTCATCCTTATCTGTCTGGAAGCTAGCATCGGTGTATCCAATTACAGCCAACTCTTCCTGACCTCCATATATCAAGAATGAGTCCTTAGTCCTTCTCAAATACTTAAGGATATTCTTGACAGCTACCCAGTGAGCATCACCAGGATCAGATTGGTACCTACTCGTTGCACTTAAAGCATACGAGACATCTGGTCGAGTACATAACATGGCATACATGATAGATCCTATTGTAGATGCATATGGAATCTTATTCATGCGATCCCTTTCTTCCTTAGTTAAAGGGGATTGTGTTTTTGATAGACACATGCCATGTTGCATAGGTATGAATCCTTTCTTGGAATCATGCAAATTAAAGCGTCTCAACACTTTGTCTATGTATGTACTCTGACTTAGGCCAAGCAGTTTTTGTGATCTATCTCTATAGATTTTGATTCCTAATATATAGGCTGCTTCACCTAGGCCCTTCATAGAAAAGCATTTCCCCAACCAAGACTTTACTTGTTGTAGGGTAGGGATATCGTTTCCAATGAGTAATATGTCATCTACATATAATACCAGGAAAACGATCATGCTCCCACTAACCTTCTTGTAGACACAAGGGTCATCTTCGTTCTTGATGAATCCATATTGTTTTACTGTTTCATCAAAACGAAGATTCCAGCTTCTGGAAGCTTGCTTCAATCCATAGATTGATCTTTGTAACTTACATATCTTTTGGGCTTCCTCTGGTATGTCAAATCCTCCAGGCTGTGTCATGTACACATCCTCAAGAAGATTTCCATTAAGGAAAGCAGTTTTGACATCCATCTGCCATATTTCATAATCATGATATGCAGCGATAGCAAGTAAAATCCGAAGAAATTTAAGCATTGCAACTGGTGAAAAGGTTTCATCATAGTCAATCCCATGAATTTGTTTATATCCTTTTGCAACCAGTCTTGCCTTATAGGTATGTACCTTACCATCCATGTCAGTCTTCTTTTTGAAGACCCACTTGCATCCTATAGGGTTAACACCTACAGGAGGCTCTACCAAGGTCCAAACTTGGTTTGTGTACATGGAATCCATTTCAGATTTCATGGCTTCTAGCCACTTCTCAGACTCGGGACCAGTTATGGCCTCTTGGTAGGCCACATGCTCATCTTGATCCATGAGTAATACATCACCTTGATCAGTTATGAGATATCCATATCTCTCAGGTAGTTGACGTATCTTGCTTGACCTACGTTGGTCTTGTTCTACTTGAGCAGGTTGCTCTTCCACAACTTCTTGTGTTTTCTGCTCTAATTCCTCCATAGGTGTATCTATGCTTTGTGATTCTTGAATTTCTTCAAGCTCTACTTTCCTCCCACTGGTTCCTTTGGAAATAAAATCCTTTTCTAGGAAAACTCCAGTTCGAGCGACAAACACTTTGCCCTCCGAAGGATTGTAGAAGTAATACCCTCTTGTTTCTTTAGGATACCCCACAAATAAGCATTTGTCAGATTTGGGCTCAAGCTTAGTTGAAATTTGTCGTTTCACATAAACCTCGCAACTCCAAATCTTTATGTAAGACATATGTGGTTTCTTACCACTCCATATCTCATATGGTGTCTTCTCAACCTTTTTGGATGGAACACGGTTTAGTGTGTAAGCTGCTGTCAAAAGTGCATGTCCCCAAAAGGAGTTTGGAAGATCGGCGTGACTCATCATGGATCGGACCATGTCTAACAGGGTTCGATTTCTTCTCTCAGATACACCATTCCATTGGGGTGTTCCAGGAGGAGTAAGTTGGGATAGGATCCCACACTCTTTCAGATGGTCATCAAACTCTAGGCTTAAATACTCACCACCTCGATCTGATCGAAGAGTTTTAACATTCTTACCTAGTTGGTTTTGTACTTCATTCTTGAATTCCTTGAACTTTTCAAAGGACTCTGATTTGTGTTTCATTAAATACACATAACCATATCTACTGAAATCATCAGTGAATGTGATGAAGTACTGAAAACCTCCTCTGGCTGGTATGTTCAGTGGTCCACATACATCGGTATGTATTAGGCCCAAAAGATCATTCGCTCTTTCACCTTTTCCTGTGAATGGAGACTTTGTCATCTTTCCAATTAAACAAGATCTGCATGTCTCATATGATTCATAATCAAAAGAGTCCAAGAGTCCATCTTTATGGAGTTTGGAAATGCGTTTCTCATTTATGTGGCCTAATCGATAATGCCCAAGGTAAGTTGGATTTAACTCGTTAGGTTTCATCCTTTTATTATTAATGTTATATATAGGCATTTCGAGATCAAGGACATACAATCCATTGCTCATTTGTGCAGTAGCATAGAATATATCATTCAAATAAATTGAGCAACAATTGTTCTTTATTATAAATGAAAAACCAAACTTGTCCAAACAAGAAATGGAAATAATATTCCTGCTAATTGCAGGTACATAATAGCAGTTCTCTAACTGAATTATTAAACCACTAGGTAAAGTTAATCCATAAGTTCCTACGGCTAAAGCAGCAACCTTTGCTCCATTGCCAACTCGTAGGTCAACTTCACCTTTTGCCAAATCTCTACTTCTTTTTAGCCCCTGCACATTTGTACAAATGTGAGAACCGCATCCAGTATCTAATACCCATGATGCAGAAGTAGATAAATTTATTTCAATAACAAAAATACCTGAAGTTGAAGTCTCTACTCCATTCTTCGTATCTTCCAGGTACTTTGGGCAGTTTCTCTTCCAGTGTCCGGTCTTACCGCAATGGAAGCAGGTGCCTGCCTTTGCTATGCCTCCAATAGGCTTCAAAGCAGCAATAGTGGATCTGGGTTTGGCAACTTCCTTGCCTTTCCCTTTATCACCCTGCTTGGTGGTCCTTTTTGTTCTGTCTCTTTCCATTTCCGATCATCAGAATGGACTTCCCTTTTGTCTTCAGATTCTGCTCAGTTGTTCTTAACATGCCTAGCAGTTCAGGAAGAGATTTATCCATATCATTCATATTGAAATTTAGGACAAATTGACTGAATCTATCTGGCAACGATTGCAAGATCAAATCAGTCGCAAGTCCCTTTCCGAGGGGAAAACCCAACCTTTCAAGGTTTTCCATATACCCAATCATCTTGAGCACATGGGGACTTACAGGGGCTCCCTCAGCTAACTTGCTTTGAAAAAGGGCTTTTGAAACTTCAAACCTCTCATGCCTTGCTTGCTCTTGATAGAGCATCTTCAAGTGTTCGATCATATCGAACGCTGTCATGTTCTCATGTTGCTTTTGCAACTCTGAGTTCATGACATCCAGCATGAGACAAGCAGTTTCATTGGCATCATCGACATGCTTCTTATAAGCATCTCTTTCTGCCTTAGGTGCAAAACTAGGAGGTTCCTCTTCAGGAACAGGTGTCTCCAAGACATACAGCTTTCTATTATGTTTGAGGACAATCCTCAGGTTTCGGTGTCAATCTAGAAAATTTGTCCCAGACAATTTATCTTTGTCAAGGATTGATCGTAAAATGTTTGTTAGAGGTGTTTATTGAGATTAATGAAAATATAAGTATCAATAACATATTTAATTAGGACTTTAATTAAACATACTCCCACTATTTTACTCAAAACAAATGACCCTCATCATTTGATTCGGAAAATCCTGTTGGAAGATTTTCTAGTGGGTCGAGATCCATATTTCACTTCGTTCTAAGTCCACGTAGGCGGATTACACAAAACTAGGTTATTTAGGTAGGAACTCCTCCCAATTGTATCTCATACAACTCTCGAAAATTTCAGTTGGGTGAATAACTCCTTATTCCAATCCATCATATGGATCATTCCCAACTCTTGCTTCTAAACATATATAATATTATTATAATTAAGTTTGACCCATCGTTTTAGCAGTTGGATATTACAATTATCCCATCGCACCTTACTGATATAGAACATGCACCTCGCGTAGGCGAAACCTACATTATCCGATACTAGTCTTGATGAGTGCTAAAACTTGGAAAGCAAACATATATAATATTATTATAATTTGTTTAGTTAAGTTTGACCCATTGTCTTAGCAGTTGGATATTACAAGTATCCCATCACACCTTACTGATATAGAACATGCACCTCGCGTAGGCGAAACCTACATTATCCGATACTAGTCTTGATGAGTGCTAAAACTTGGAAAGCATAAACTTAATATTTAATTTGAGGGAATTGTAATTGTTATGATCTCACCGGCTTATTTATCATATAAATCGTCTCTCCCATGCATCAACATATATTCACATGCATCAACATACATACACATGCATCAACATACATAATGAAACAGTTATGGCCCCTAGCGCAATTGTTCTCCCAAGCCAATGAGAGAACCTAAGCTAACCTAATAACGATCTAAGCTTCTCCAAGCAAGATCTTCAAGGCTGTCCTCCTTTGATCTTCAAGGTTGTCCTCCTTTGATATTGAAATCTTCTCTTTCTTCATAACATTGCCTTCTTCTCATTCTTCATAACATTACATTACAGAAGAAACTTGTTTTACATACGAGGGATTGAGATAAGAAAAGAAGTTACATTAAGAGATTAAAAGGAGAGGCACGACACGCAGGTCGTATTTAAAAACCCAAAACAAAATAAAGGATAACTAAGGCCATAACTGATCACCACAAGGCAATAATAATAAACACATTATTATTATTATTAATAATTTTAATTCCTTTAATTAATTAAAACCAAATTAAATTTTGGCGACCGATCACACTACGCAGAGTTAGCCGGGGTTCCGCTGGGGGTCAAGGGGGCAGCGCCCTTTGCGGGGTTGGAGGGGCAGCGCCCCTGTCCAAAAATTTTAATGAACAATTCATTTGAAATGGACATCATTTTGCATCAACACAACTCTTACGCAGTCACAAAATAGAAACCCCGAGAATTCTGACTCTGTGAGTGTGACGACCGTCACAAGCATGTTACGACCGTCACAGGCCCATGACGAACGTCACGCGGCCAAAAACAGAAACACCTAGAATTCTGGATCTGTGAATGTGACGACCGTCACAAAGCACGTGACGACCGTCACGTCTAGCTTATTACGATCGTCACAAGTCCATGACGATCGTCACGCGGTCAAAAACCAGCGCTTTGAAACAGTCAATAGACGCGTTCCAACAAGCCCTTAATTCACAACTTCTTGACGGCACAACCCTTGCGCCGTCACTAACCCTAATGCACCGATTTCAGACCGTCAAACACACCTCGATTGTTGATTCAGTATGATTGATCAACAGGTCATTGCTTCACCATACTAATGTCGGATTCCGAAGCAAATGACTATTGATCGCTCAAAGGAAAACAACCATTTAGTGTTTGAATGAACGAAACAGAAACAGTATATCACATATACCGTACTTTGCATTAGGATTACTTATATCATATATAAGTTGATCGGTCTCAATTGCGTAACCTATGGACGATCGATGTATCGCTGCTTCACCATACTAATGTCGGTTCTGAAGCATAGTCAACATCAATCATCCAACTAGTACACTCATGATGCCAAATTTAATTACCCGTTTAATTAATTGATTCATTCTGTCTTTTAATCATATTAATACAGAAAATAAACAGCTATCCGAGTCATGGTTTCGTAAGTGGCTCTGATACCACTGAAGGAGAATTGCGATCTAAAATGTAGCAGAAATTAAAATTTTCTCCTTTAGAGATCCTTACGAATGGTCATGATCAAGCTGTCGCATCCGCGAAAAACAACCGGCGGGCTCAAAACAAAACAAACAGAGCCGCCACCGTGCGTTATTTATCCCAAAAGAGGGAAAGCAAACGCTCGAAGTAAACCTGGAAAAGACATGGTCTCGCGACCAAAGAGAGATGGGATCGGGAGTCGGTTATGCGAAGGGAAGGTATTAGCACCCCTACGCATCCGTCGTACTCGACGGGATCCACGCCCAAAAGAATAGAAGAAAGGTTGCTAAAACTGCTCACAAACATCACACACACACTGGAAACAACATAGATGGAGGAAGAGGGGAAAGGGCTCGCTAGGACATCGCATCCTATGCCTACGTATCTCATCTGGAATGAGAATCAGAGCTACCGTAGTTCGGCTCACGCACGTCGAAACAAAACACACGCAAACAGGCAAACATGGAAACCGAATGCCAATCGCTGGACTTACATCAGACTCCGAACCAAACAAACCCACACTGGAAACCAAATGCCAATTGCTGGACTTATATCGGACTCCAAGCACACAACAATAGGATACGGAATGCCAATCGCTGGGCTTACATCCATCCCCTAACACACACAAGAAAGGATAACCAACAACAAGTTAATAGGGAGTCTGGAACTCGAGCCTAATAACTGTCAAGCAAACACACACAAAAGAAAAAGGGTGCCCGGAGAGATCTCGTACGACCTCCTGCCTACGTACCTCATCTGGTATGAGGATCAGGGCAACGTAGTTCCCCTTAACAGGGGAGAAACTTTCTCCTAACCAGAGACTGGGAAATGACAAACTAGAAGGGAGACTGACTCGAGCCTAATAGTTATCATGTATTCCATAATGGTCCTAGGTTGAGTTTTCTATCTAACTTGCACAGGCAGCAAGCTATCTTAAACAGCACAATCAAAACAAAGCAAACATACACACAATTAGCACACACTATATACAAACAAGGTGGACTCACACAAGGTTAGGCTGTGAAACACAAGCCAACTGGAATCGGGTGATGTTAGCTCTTAACCCTAACATTGAGAGTTAGGGTGAAGCAGATGAAATGGGAAGTGAGGATAAGACCTCACAGCTCTTATCCCTGGCCTGGGAGAGCTTCAGACAAATGAAAGTGTGGGAGTTCAGAAAGTTGGAACTCTTCTCCACATATGACTGACTCAACAAAGATCTTGGGTTAATATCCACAATGCATCAACACAATGTGTGTGAGCAAAGTGGATGACACACAGAATAGCAGGAGATGGATTGCACATCTCTTCTATCTGCCAATTGCCTTATCAAAGGTCTTTTCCTGCTTGGCACAAAAATAAACAAACACAAGCATTGCCTCTTAAGGAGGGCTTCAGACAGGTGCCTGCCCAAGTAACAGGACAGGTCTTCCAGACTACATGAAGTCAGAGAATTATACCTATGTGGTTAAGCAACCCAGCAAAAGCAAGTTCAAATGAACTTAAGCAACTAATGTACCTGAAAACAATCTAACTCAATCAGTACACAACTCACAAAGTCAATCAGACAGTTAATAGTCAACAGTCAACAGACATAGTCAAACAAGCCAAGCATCAATGAGCAAGGCACAAGCTCAACTCAAATGAGCTAAAAGCAACCTACAAAACAAGTCAAGATTAGCTAATCATCAACCAAATGATCCAACTCAAGCAAATGAATCAATTCCCTTATGACCACATGCTCCTTATCCTGAAAACAAAGCTCAAACATAAGCATCAACCACTAGGACAAGGCCTAGGGTCAAAGAAGGAGAAATAATCCAAAACAGAACATGAAAATTGGCATGAATCAACTTCAATCCAATAAGAACATCATCCAAAAATTTCCACATCCAGATCATGCACCAAAATCATTTCACAAGTCAAATAAGGCAAAGCATACAAGTTGGAAGCTCATTGAAGCAACAGAATGAACAAATCCACATTAATTCCAAAATGATTCAATAAATCCCACGAAAAATCATGGCTAAACAGAACTCATCACATGATCAACATACCAAAAATCAAGGCATTTGGACAAGTGTATGCATGGAAATCAAATTCCATAAGGCAAGGTAAGCATAAACAAGCTCAATTAGGGCACAAAATGCTACATCAACTTAGCACAAGCCTAAAACAGAATTTACAAATGATAAATGCCTCAAACCAAAGCCACAATAAACTTCAAAGTGTCTAGAAATAATGTGCAAAATTTCACATTCATAGGATAAACAACCATCATTTCACAAATCATTGAAGTTCATGATTATTCAAAAGTCCACAAATGGTCATCCAGAAAGAAAAATCCCAAACAAATCAGAAATCATTTCAAAAATTCCACAAAAATTCATGATCAATCCTATCATCCAGAAGAAGCATCATGCAAAAAATCACATCATTTGGCATTTATTTGGCATGGCAAAGAAAATCATCAAATTGAGCAAGCAATGGTGTGACACATATTGTCACACCTACATTAACCAGATCATATCTCAACAACAAGAAATGCTAAAAATGCTTAAAATTCATCATTTCACAAAGCATATGGCAAGGTAGGTACAAGATAGCACATGCATACAAAAACCCTAAGCCAAAATATTTTTCAACCGTGCACAATTTCTAGAAAAAATCTCATAAAATACTAGGCATGATGAGGAACAACATGCAACAATTCCCAGGTCATTTGGATCATTAATCATGGAGTTATGAATTTTCTAAGTGAATGAAAAATAAAAAAACATGTTGAAAGCATAGTATGAATGAATGGAATAAAATGCAACAGGCTTTTGGAAATGTGCAACAGCTGGGATTCGAACCGAGTGAGTATTTGAATTGAGCGCGTTTCTTAATGAAACGCACCGTTTCATTAAGTCTGTGTGGCAACGCAAAACAACAGCAACCAATCATTGTGCCAAGCCAGGGCCACGTGGTCCAATACATGGATACAAACAGAAAAACGCATGCAAACACGCCAGGCATGGATTAAACGCGTTCTGGAAAGCAAAACCCTAAGATATTCATACAGTTCATCGTGTTCATATGCTCAAGAACACAACTATCTAGAAATCAAAAACCAGTACACCATTGGATAGATCTTCCAACGTACATCCCGGATCAAAGCTCAATTTAACCTAATTCGACCTAGGTTCAAAGATTCGAGCGAAAGAAGCTTCACCTATCAAACTTATAATCACCATAACTACTTCATTACTTCATGAAAATCAATGAAACAAAGCTCAGATTAATCACCAATGAGAGATCTACAACATGCATCTATCAATTTTGTGAATCATAAGAGTCGAATTCTGACCTTTAAGGATATGCAGAAGCGGAATTGATGCTTTCAGGTCTTGCTAAGCACAAACAGATCTTCCTAAGCTCTTGGATGATTGAATGGATGAATGCTCGATGCTTAACCTTGCACGATTTGGCCAAAAAATCCAACTGCCATTGATGGATGTGAGCTTCAACAGTCCTCAAATCTGCATGAAATCCTTCGAATCTTGCTTCCAAAATGTTCTTCAATGCTTGTGGATGAAGGATTAATCAAGAACAAGGCAATGTTTATGAAGAAATTTGATGAAAAAGTGAGAGAACCAAATGAAGAAAATTGTGAAAATGGATCTAGATCTGAGAATTATGAGGTGTTCCTCATGAATTCTGTTATGCTTAGCCTTATATATGATGTGCTAATGAAGTTTGTTAATCACCATTAAGCTAATGCCAAGGGATTAGTGAAAACCAAGTGTTTATGCAAATTGGCCAATGCACCCTTTATGCATGAAATGAATGGAACAGTGCACGATTCTCTTTCCAATTTCCCTTGAAATGTTGTCCTTAGCCAAATGCAAGTGGTACAATATGAAAACAATGCATAATTTTCAAATTTGGATTTTCCCTCCAAAATTCAAATGGAAAACCAAATATTTTTGTGATCAAAATGCATGTCTTATGATGCATTAATTTGATAGTGCATGTCAAGAGAGAAATGTTGCAAAAAGAATCATCTCATTTGGCCTTATGGTTTGAAAGTTATGCCTTCTTGAAGTTCAAATTCACTTGGCAAAGATTGATCCATATCTTTTCAACCATACATGAGAAATTCATGTTCTTGGACTTTTTGGAAATGGGAGAATAAGATATACAACTTTCATGTTCAACAAAATTTCATTTGAAGCATTCTTGATGATGTAATCTTGAGGAGAAAACCTTTCCATTTTTGGCAATTTTGAATTACAAGTCACTTTCTATTTTTGGAAAGTTTTGTCCTGACTTTATTTTCTTCAATGTTGATGTTTGAAATGTCAAATGAGACTTGTTTGAACATGAATGAAGTATTTCTAAACACTTCTCACCTCTAAATCCAACAGTTGACTTTTGGTTGACTTTTTTCAGTTGACTGATAGATGACTTGGTCATGCACAAATGAAATTTGAGCCTCAATCTCCTGATGAAATGGCTCCAAAATGAAACCCTAGCTTATACAAGCTCAATAAAACCACATGATCCCCATCTCAATGCAAAACCTCATCTCCTTGACAAACCCTGATTGGCACAATACAACTGATTAGGGTTGACCAGAGGTCAAAACCTTAATCCCAAGGAAGCTTGTCAGGCACAATGAACCTCTTGGTGATGATGAGACCATGATGATAGTGATGTACCATTTCAACCAAGATAATGATCAATCTCCTTGAGGAATCAAAAACCCTAATTGAAGCACAAGCCCTCAGATGGCTAGTGATCAACTCATGAAACCCTCAAGCTTGAATCTTTTAACCTCTTTATCTTCTGAACAAGACTTAGGAGGAAGACTTGCTCAATGTTTCCACATGATATGCAAAAATGCAATGACTAATGTCCTACAAGATGAAATGCAATATGCTAAGCTAGTCCCAAGAGAGGAGGGCAAATTTTGAGGTGTTACAGCCGCCCCTATTCAATCCACTGTGAACCTGTCGATATGAATAGCCTCGGCTTTCAGATGATCAGGGTGAAGAGTGATTGAATACCAAGAACAGACGAACAATTTGCACTCTGATGGGAAATAATTAACAATGCCTGTCATAATCGGCAAAGAAAGCAATCTCAAAGAAACATCCGTCCGGTACGGAAAAAAGTCGGCCTGAACACCGGAACAGAATGTCGACCTGTATACCAAAATAAATGGTAACACAGGGATACCTATGGCCTGAACACCACTTATCCGCTGGGGATTTATTACTACCTTTTTTTCTTTTTCTTGAACCCCGAAACTCTTTTTCATTTTCTTGAACCCCGAACAAACATTTTCTTGCGTATGATCCCGGATCACCGCAGTTGAACCCCGACAACTTCATAGTAGTCTTGTTTGCCAAATAATGAACCCTGCTCTCCATTTGAACCCCAGTCGCCCGACGATAACTTGTGATCGCCATTGTGAACCCCGTTTTCCAGAAAACACCCCGTGCCTCCCTTTCTCCATTTGGACCCCGTTCTCCAGAAAATGCCGCAACACTTCCTTTTCTCCATTTGAACCCCGTTCTCCGCTTTCTCGTGATAATTCCGCTGGCAACACCGGAAATAACACCAAAACACCACTCTGATGGCGACATATCAGAGGGTAAACCTTCACAAAAGGAAGGTAACATGTGCATCTCTTCCTCAGAAGACACCCATAACGACCTCTATCAGCCTCGGCCCAAAGTCTTAGGTGACACATGAACAGAAGATAATCCTGAGGACCTCATCCCGGATATAATCTTCAACTCCAATCTCCATTTGAACCCCGCTCTCCAGAAAATGTCTCAACACTTCCTTTTCTCCAATTGAACCCCGCTCTCCAAAAAATGCCGCAACACTTCCTTTTCTCCAATTGAACTGTATTTTCGCGCTGATCGCGTAACGTCCTTTGATTTTATTTCCATCTCCGCCCGACGGAAAAATTTCCTCCAATATCGTACTACTGGGGAACATTGCTGATCTGACGTCATGATGCTAAACTCCTCAGAGTAACATCTCCAAATTCTATCTCGCACGACAGAAATTTCCTCCAGTATCGCACTACTGGGGATATTGTTGATTCAACACCACAATGCTGAACTCCTCGGAGTATCATCTTCACCGACCGGCAAAACCCATTCTCGGATGGTAACCACGGCTTGGGATAACTGATGCTTGCAATGCTAATGCTGATCTTCCAACCAGCGAAACCACTTCTCAAACGGTAACCACAGCTTGAGACTAGCTTATGCTTGCAATGATGATGCATGATTTTTAGCGCAATGCTCCATAATTATGGAAATGCTACGCAATTTATTATGCAATATGCTATGATCTCTTAAATGATGCATGCATAAAAAGTATCCCCTTCAAGGGACTCTTCTGAGGAGCTCGAGGCATTCCACTGAGGAACTCGACAACACTCCAATCTCCACCCCGCTGGGGAATAGCACTGCTGCTGGGAAAGGACCACCCTCATCAGGGAAAACCTCCTCCGCACTCGATCCACTTGGGGACTTCGTTGGGGAAAGAACCACCAACGCACTCTGTGGGGAAACCAACAATCTCTGACCTGCTGGGGATACAACAATCCCGACTCTGCTTGGAGAAACCCCTACCAATAGATACTTCCGCTGGGAAATAACAACCTTCAGGCCTGGCTGTTGAGGAAACACCGATCTCAAACCCGCTGGGGGGAGATAACCATCCCGACCCTGCTAGGGAAGACACAGACCTTGAATCTGCTGAGGAGATAACAATCCCAACTCTGCTTGGGGGAACCAGGAAAGTTTGGCGCAGAACACTCGTCGACTCGTCGAACCATGGCATTCACCGTCTAGATCCACTGTCAGCTTTCCAATTTTGAGAACTCCCAGACTCGTCTGGACTTTTCTGATTCATCACCTTGTATCCTCGATTGCTCTGTACTCTACGGAGAGCGAACTCCTTAGATTCATACAGACTTTCCAATCTTAGACTTTGAAGAGTCTTCTTGATTAATTCTCAAGGATCGTCGTACGTCTTTCCGTCGTCTATTCACCATTCTCCATTCATTCGTCCCTGATTGGACTTCGTAGGGATCTTTCGTCAAAAGCTTCCACATCACAACCTGCAAGTGAGTGAGGATACCTAACAGTACCTGCAAAAGAGATTGTTAGATAAAACCGTGCCCCAGGCGTGTGTAGCACCTCAAATTTGCACCTATCATTATGCATACATTTTCACATTAGGTCATAGCATATCATGGTCCATTGCATAGCATTTGCATTGTCCCATTTGCCTCAAGTGCAAGCCAATCAAGGAATTAGGTCAAACTGATCAGGAGATCAGTCAACCAAGCAAGCAAAGGAATTTCTCATTGAACCATGGCCTTAGGGGTTGTGTCATGTGACCAAATTTTGTACACTTTGCCAAATCAATTGTGAAATGATGAGAATGTATCCAATGGTTCCCAAATTTTTTTGTGCTTAAACTAGACACATTCATGGTGATTTTGGTATAAAGTTTGTTAATTTATCATCTGTGGTTTGTGAGATATGATTTTTTGATTTAGGGTGTGACAATTTGTGTCACACCATTGATGACCAACTTCATGATTTTCATTGCCATGCTTCTTGACCTCCAAATGACTTGATTTTTTGCATGAGCTTACTCTTGTATGTCTAGTTGACTTGTGAATTTTCTTGGATTTATTTGAAAAATTTTCCATTTGTTTGAGATTTTCCTTCCCTGCCTAGTCAAATGTTGACTTTGTGTGACACATGTTCCCATTTCATTTGTGAAATTCTCATACTTTATTGGATGGACATGAAATTTTGCATGTGATAACTAGGCATCCTCATCTTTGCCATGATTTTAGTCCCATTCATTTATCATACACCATTCTTGACTTATGATTTTTCTAAGTTGATGCATGTTTGGTTGACTTCATTGAGCATGTTCAAATTGGTTTTGACTTTCTGATTTTCATTGACTGCCTTCCACTTGTCCAAATGAGATGAAATTTGACATGCTTACCATGCTATGTGTTAGGTTTGACCATGATTTATTTGTTGATTTTTGGAAAATGTTTAGATTGCTTTTGATGCAAGTCTTTCTGTTGACTTCTATGGGTTTCTGTTTGCCTTACTTTGACCTAAATGGTTCATGAAATGATGATGATGATTGATATGGATGTGAATCCAAATGGTTGTGTTGCCTAATTGTTTGAACATGATTTTGGATGCTTAACCCTTGATGTTTTGACTTTATCATTCATCTTTGACCCTAGGCTTGCCCTAGTGGTCCTGCTACTCACCTTTGAGTTTGTGTTTTCAGGTTGACCATCAAATGGCCATTGAGACCAATTCTTTTGATTGAGCTTACTCAAGTATCATTGTCTAACCTCTTTGTTTTGTAGGTGGCTTGGCTCACATGCCATAAGCCTTGTGCCTTGCACATCCATGTGCCTCTAATGGACTGTTGTTGTCTGTTTCTGTTTGTTTGGTTTGAAGTTGCATACTAACATCTGCTTGACTGTTTCAGGTGCTTTAGTTTGTTTAGTTCCTTGTGAACTTTTTGCTTTGCTTTGCTTATATAAGCAATTTGCATTGAGGTATGTCTCTTTGTCTTCATGTAGTCTGGAAGACCTGGCTTGTTACTTGGCCAGGCGACTGTCTGAAGTCCTCCTTAAGAGGCAATGTTTGTGGATGTTTAACTTTGTCCTTGCATAGAGTCAAAGTCCTCCTAAGTGAAGAGGCAATTGGTGGAAAGTAGGGATATGCAATCTATCCCCCACTATTCAGTGTGTCATCTGCTTTGCTCACACCACTGTGTTGATGCATTACAGATACAAACCCAAGATCTTGTGCAATTGTACAGTTGAGTCAGTTCTAAATGTGTTGAAGGGTTCCCACTTTCTGAACCCACACATTCTTGTCTTGAGCTCTCCCAGACCAGGGATAAGAGCTGTGAGGTCTCATCCTCCCTTCATCCTTTCATCTGCTTCACCTTAGCCCCTCAATGGCAGGGTTAAGAGCATCCTCACCCCATTCCAGAGGTTTGTTTGTCGAGGTTGATATGACCCCTTGACTAAAACCTAACCCTTGTTTGAGCCACTTGTTTGTATATAGCGTGTGCTATCTGTGCTTGTAGGATTGTTTGACTTGCTTCCTGTGCAAGTTAGGATAGTTTGACTTGCTTCCTGTGCAAGTTAGGATAGTTTGACTTGCTTCCTGTGCAAGTTAGGATAGTTTGACTTGCTTCCTGTGCAAGTTAGGATAGTTTGACTTGCTTCCTGTGCAAGTTAGGTTTTGCTTGGCTTGCTTCCTGTGCAAGTTAAGTGTGTGTGGCTTGCTTCCTGTGTGAGCCATACTTAGGATAGGTTGGCCCTTGTGCCATTTAGCTAGAAACCATAACTTAGGGTTGATTTTGCATGACAACATCTAGGCTCGAGTCGTAGTCTCCCTAGAGTTGTGTCTCCCTCTGTTATCTGGTTAGGCTAGGTCCTTTATCCCTCCGTAGGGGAACTACATCGCCCTGATCTTCACACCAGATGAAGTATGTAGGCAGGAGATTGAGCTGATCTCTCCGGGCGCCCTTTTTCTTTTTGTGTGTGTTGTCTGACCTTTGCTAGGCTCGAGTCCCTGACTCCTTAGCATTTGCTGTCTGTCTGTTTGCTTGTGTTTGACAGTTGTAGGCTGAGTCCCAGACTCCCTATCTATCTGTTGTGTTGTTTAGGTTCGGATGTCAATGTAAGTCCAGTGATTGGCATTCAGGCTCCATGTTTGCCTTCTTGTGTGCGTTTAGGTTCGGATGCTGACATAAGTCCAGTGATTGGCAGTCGGGCTCCACGTTTGCCTATTTGTGTTTGTTTGTGTGCGTGTCAGCCGAGCTACGAATGCTCTGATTCTTCTCTCGTCCGAGAAGATACGTATGCATAGGATGCGACATCCTAGCGAGCATGTGTCTCCCCAGTCCGAACTACTTCGACTCTGATGTCTATGCCTGATAGACTAAGTAGGCCCAGGATGCGACATCCTGCCGAGTTCAGTTTCAGTCAGTCTCTTTCGTTTCTTTCAGCCAGTTGTGTGTGTGAGTATTTGAGCAGTGTTTAGCAACCATTTTCCTTCCTTTTGTGCGTGGATCCCGTAGAGTACTACGGATGCGTAGGGGTGCTAATACCTTCCCTTCGCATAACCGACTCCCGAACCCATACTCTTTGGTCGCGAGACCATGTTCTTTCCCAGGTTTACTCTGAGCGTTTCCTTTCCCTCTTTTGGGATAAATAACGCACGGTGGCGGCTCTGTTGTTCTTTCTTTTCCCGCCGGTTTTTCGCGCGATGCGACAGCTGGCGACTCTGCTGGGGATATAGAGAAGTTGACCTATGCTGGTCCATCTTCCCTGAGCGAGTCTCTCCTAGCGCTCTTTAGGTTAGGGTTTTGGTTGCTTTATGCTGTGTTTATTTATTGCATTCCTTATTTACTGTTTGCATTCATTGTCTATTGTTTGCATTTATGTTTGCATTAATGTTTGCATTTATTCATCTGTTCACCTGGCTGGTTGTTTATTTCTCTCTGTGTGGGGGGAAGAGTCAGTTGAGGTAAAAGGTCCAATACCCAGACCATGAGTGAAAATCTAGGATGATTAGGAATAGAGTGATTCATGGGAAGCGGGTGGTATGGCGCCACTTAGCGGAACATTGATATCACGAGCAGTTCAGACCCTGGTGGGATGCTGTCGTTACATACTTCGGGTGTGTATATGACAGTATTCTGCAAAAGGTTATTTATGCTGCGTTTCTCTCAAGCTTTACCCTGGCCTAGACTACACCCGTGAGTGGGGAGGGAATGATCATTATTACAGGTACCGTGGGTGACTCGGTTCTGTTGGTGACTTGGTTCTGTTGGTGACTCTAGTTCAGACAACAGTTTTCAGTTAACCTTAAGTGGGATTTATGTTCCAATTTTGACTGAAGCTTCGACCTAGTATCAGAGTTTGCACAACCAGCCAGTCCAGTCTGCATCATTTGCATCATAGCATATTTATTTTTCAAAAGAAACGCAATCAAAAAAAATCAAAAAATCAAAAGAAAAAAAAAAAAAAAAGAAAAAAATTATTAATCTCTGCATGCATATCATTTCTCAGGTACATTCCCGAGCTTGTCTACTGATAGAGATGGCAACAGTTCCCGAGTTGAAGCGGAAGACCTGTTCCTACAGTTTCCACCGTGAGCCGTTGACTCCGCTAGTTGAGTTGGGTAGCCTCGTGACAGACGATCGACTGAAGAGTTTTGTTGGGCGGTACGGAGATATCTTGACAGTATTGAAGACAGTAGTGGATCCAGTGCCTCTGCAGACACTACTTCAGTTTTATGACCCAGAGCTCAGATGCTTCACTTTCCAAGATTACCAGTTAGCACCTACTCTCGAGGAGTATTCTATCCTGTTGAGTATCCCTATTCAGCATCAGACTCCCTTCTTGGACGTTCCAAAGGAGGTCGACTTCAGATTGATTGCCAGAGCTCTCCGGTTGAGTGTTGAGGAGGTCGGTAAGAATTGGAAACCCTGTGGGGAAGTTGTAGGTTTGCCGTTGAGGTTTCTGTTGAAGATTGCCAGAGTTGAAGCAGAAAAGGGGAATTGGGAAGTTTTTCACGCACAGCTAGCTGTCATGATCTATGGGATCATCCTATTTCCCAGTATGCCAAATTTCATTGACTTCACTGCTATCAGCATTTTCATCAGAGGGAATCCAATCCCTACTCTTCTAGCTGATACTTACTATGCCATCCACAGTAGGCATGGTAGGGGTGGAGCCATCAGGTGCTGTCTACCTCTCCTATTCAAATGGTTCATGTCTCTTCTGCCAGCCAGTGGACCGTTTGTGGATACCCAGAGCACTCTGAAGTGGACTCAGAGGGTCATGTCACTTACTTCCTACGACATCAGATGGCAGTCGTACCGGATGGATGTGAAGGATGTCATCATAAGTTGTGGTGAATTCCGGAGCGTGCCACTCATAGGGACCAAAGGTTGCATCAATTACAACCCAGTTCTTTCTCTTCGCCAGCTAGGGTTTGTTATGAGTGAAAGACCGCTCGAAGCAGAGATAGCTGAGAGTTTTTGTTTCGAGAAGAAGGATGACCCTGTTAGGTTGGAACAGATAGGGAGAGCCTGGAGAGATGTGGGAGTGAAGGATGGATCTGTCTTAGGGAAGAAGTTTGTTGTTGCTATGCCTGATTACACCGATTGGGTCAAGAAGAGAGTGGAAACTTTGTTGTTACCCTATGATAGGATGGAGCCGTTGCAAGAGCAACCACCCTTGATCCTTGCTGATAGTGTACCTGCCGAGCACTATAAGCAAGCCCTAATGGAGAATCGTCGTTTGAGAGAGAAGGAGCAAGATACCCAGATGGAGCTGTACAAAGCCAAAGCTGATAAGCTGCACTTGGCCCATCAACTCAGGGAAGTGCAAGGAGAAGATGCTAGCAGACTGAGAAGCAAGAAGAGATCCTACGAGGAGATGGAGAGTATGTTAGATGCAGAACACCGGGAGCGCTTGAGGCTGCAGAGGGCTGAGGCCAGTTATCAGAAGAAGATCAGAGACTTGGAGAAGCAACTCAGAGACAAAGATGCTCAGTTGAAGAAGGAGATGGAGTTGAGACAGAAATCAGAGGACCACCTTGGAGGAGAAGTCTTGGAGCTGAGAAGACAGTTGAAAGAGAAGATTACCCCTCTACCAGATTGTGCAGAATGCTCACTGTTGATCGACCAGTGTCATTACCTGAAGACCCTCATTCCTGAAGACCGTCTGTCTTAGTTTGTATCTCTGTTTGTATTTTGTTGAGAATCACCTCCAGGCTTGTTGGATGGGATTCATTTGCGTATAAGCCATCTCTTGGGATCTTTTTGTTAAGAATCACCTCCAGGCTTGTTGGATGGGATTCTTTTTCTTTGTACGTTGTTTATTCAGACATTCTGTTGACATTGGTTGTATGCTTTTTATCCTTATGTATATATAAGGGTGTCAGCATTTCCTTGTATCTGTTTGTTCTCTTGTTGCTGCAGGTTGCCATCTTTTCAGGATGGGTCGGGCTCTTTGAATGCCTGAGAAATGAGCATATCATGTGCATCATACGCATCATTAGCATCATACTCATATCATTTTGCATAACAGGTGTTCTTGATCGTGACTTCTCACTCTTGGTTCCTGTTCAGGCAGGATAGCTGATCAACGTCCGCACCGCTACTCAACAAGACTGAATCAACAGAGAAGTATGGATCAATTTCAAGCTGAGTTGGCTGAGATGAAGGCAAGCATGGCCCAGTTTATGAATATGATGCAAGGGGTTGCGCAAGGTCAAGAGGAGCTCCGAGCCATGGTTCAGAGACAAGAGGCTGCAAATCCACCGGTCAACCATGCTCCGCCAGAGGGAGGCCCGGTCAATGATAACAATGTCGCTGCTGCTGTACCCGTCAACAACTATGCTGTAGGTGATGAATTGGGGGGTATTCGAATCAACGGTCAACCTATTGTTCCAGATGCCGCTAATGCCAGAGTAGTCCGTGCTCTGGCCCGTAATCCTGTTCCGATTGTTGACAGACAAGAGGATATGTTCTCTCTGCTCAGTGAAGACGAAGACGTTCTGGGAAGGGTCAATGAGAGAGACCGCAAAGTTGAAGCTCTTGCTGAGAAGATCCGTGCTATGGAAAGTCAGAATTCTCTCGGTTTTGATGTTACTAGTATGGGATTGGTTGAAGGTTTGAGAATCCCTCACAAGTTCAAAGCACCGTCCTTTGACAAATACAACGGTACTTCTTGCCCTCGCACCCATGTGCAGGCTTATTATCGAAAGATCTCTGCGTATACCGATGATGAAAAGATGTGGATGTATTTTTTCCAAGATAGTCTATCTGGGGCTTCTTTGGACTGGTACATGGAATTGAAGAGAGATTCTATCCGCTGTTGGAGGGATCTGGGTGAGGCCTTTTTGAGGCAATACAAACACAACATGGACATGGCACCGAGCCGGACTCAGCTGCAGAGTCTATGTCAGAAATCCAATGAAAGCTTCAAGGAGTATGCCCAGAGGTGGCGTGAATTGGCTGCTAGAGTTCAACCCCCTATGCTGGAGAGGGAGTTGACAGATATGTTTATCGGTACTCTTCAAGGTGTGTTTATGGACCGGATGGGGAGCTGCCCATTCGGTAGTTTTTCTGATGTTGTCATTTGTGGAGAGAGGACTGAGAGTTTGATCAAAACTGGGAAGATTCAAGATGTTGGTTCCTCTTCTTCTAGGAAGCCGTTTGTTGGGGCACCTCGTTGAAGAGAGGGTGAAACTAATGCTGTTCAACACCGCAGAGATCAGAACAGAATTGAATACCGTCAAGCTGCTGCAGTAACCATTCCGACACCTCAACCTCGTCAACAACAACAAAGAGTTCAACAACCGCAACAACATCAACAACAACAGCAGCGTCCTTTCCAGCCTAGGCAGAAGTTACAGGCTGATAGAAAATTTGATCCTCTGCCTATGTCTTACGCAGAGCTACTACCCGAACTACTCAGGTTGGGGATGATTGAGTTGCGTACAATGGCTTCGCCTACAGTATTGCCTCCTGGATACGACGCCAACGCCCGTTGTGACTTTCATTCTGGGGCACCAGGCCACCATACTGAGAAGTGTCGAGCTCTCCAGCACAAGGTCCAAGATTTGATTGATGCCAAAGCAATCAACTTCGCTCCAGTGCCTAACGTCGTAAACAACCCTATGCCTCAGCATGGTGGACATAGAGTGAACAATATTGAAGGGAAAGAAGCTGAAGATCTGGTTGTTAATGTTGATGATGTTCAGACTTCTCTGCTAGTTGTGAAGTGCCGTCTGCTGAATGGGGGTGTCTACCCGGGCTGTGATGAGAATTGTTTGGGCTGTGCAGAATCTGAGAATGGTTGCGACCAGTTGAGGACCGGTATCCAGGGTATGATGGATGAAGGTTGTTTGCAATTCAGTAGGGCCGTAAAAGATCGTGGAACAGCGTCAACTATCACCATTTACTTTAAACCGTCTGAAGAACGTGGACAAAGGGTCGTCAGTGCACCTGCAGCAAATGGTACCCCAGTTACCATTCCCGTGCCTGTAACCATCAGTGTTCCAACTACTATCGTGGCGTCGGAAAGAAGGACTGTTGAGAATAGTAAAGCCGTGCCGTGGAAGTATGATAATGCTCACCGCAGTTACAGAAGGGCTGAAAGTCAGACAAGACCAGCGAATCAAACTCCAGTGACAATTGGTTTACCGAATAGAGTTCCTGCAACTGTTGGTCCGGCTGTGGATAATGTAGGGGGTCCAGGAGGTTTTACCAGAAGCGGTCGTCTGTTCGCACCGCAGCCTTTGAGGGACAATAATGCTGAGGCTCTCGCCAGAGCAAAGGGTAAGCAAGCTATGGTTGAGGAAGAGCCTGTTCAGAAAGAAGCGCCCGAGGGGTCGTTTGAGAAGGACGTGGAGGAGTTTATGAAGATAATCAAGAAGAGTGACTACAAGATTGTAGACCAGTTGAATCAGACTCCGTCCAAGATCTCTATACTTTCACTGTTGATGTGCTCTGAGGCACACCGTAATGCCTTGCTGAAGATGTTGAATCTGGCTTACGTGCCTCAGGAAATTTCTGTCAATCAACTGGAGGGTGTGATGGCCAATGTGAGCACCAGGCATGGTGTGGGTTTTACCAACCTGGACTTACCACCTGAAGGGCGAAACCATAACAAAGCCTTGCACATTACCATGGAGTGCAAGGGGGCAGTGTTGTCTCATGTATTGGTAGACACCGGGTCGTCGCTAAATGTGTTGCCTAAGCAGATTCTGAGGAAGATTGATGCGGAAGGGTTTGTGCTTAATCCCAGTGACCTGATCGTTCGTGCTTTCGACGACTCCAAGCGTTCTGTGTGTGGGGAAGTTACCTTGCCTGTGAAGATAGGTCCTGAGGTATTCGATATCATCTTCTATGTCATGGACATCCAGCCTGCCTACAGTTGTTTGTTGGGGCGTCCATGGATTCATGCAGCAGGGGCAGTCTCGTCGACTCTCCATCAAAAGCTCAAGTATGTCTGGAACGGTCAGATTGTGACTGTGTGCGGTGAAGAAGAGATTCTGGTGAGTCATCTATCCTCGTTCAAGTATGTTGAGGTGGATGGCGAGATCCACGAAACCTTGTGCCAAGCGTTTGAGACTGTGGCTCTTGAGAAAGTGGCGTACGCTGAGCAGAGAAAGCCAGGTGTTTCAATTACTTCTTACAAACAGGCTAAGGAGGCTGTTGATTCTGGCAAAATTGAAGGCTGGGGCAAGATGGTAGATTTGCCTGTTAAAGAAGACAAATTTGGTGTTGGTTATGAGCCTCTCCGAGCAGAGCAAAATGGTCAAGCGGGTCCGAGTACCTTTACCAGCGCTGGGCTGATGAATCATGGCGACGTTTCTGCAACCGGTAGTGAAGACTTTGACAGTGATTGCGATTTGGACAACTGGGTTCGCCCGTGTGCACCAGGGGGGTCTATCAACAACTGGACGGCTGAAGAAGTGGTTCAAGTTACTCTTCTGACAGAGTAATTTTCTGTTGTTTTGTCATTTTGCATGAAAATCCTACGTTCTGCCCAAGGCGTAGTGATTCATTTTTGTAGGGCCTCATCATGTTTTAATGATTATCATTAATGAAGGACATTTTTTGAACAAATTTTGTGATCCCTGTCTTTCTGTTTTCTGTTTTCACTTTTTTTCAAAAAAAACAGTAAAAATGGCAATGTTTTTTTATTTTTGTGACTTCTTGAACTCTTTTTCTAAAAACAAAGCATTAAACATGCAGAAGCGATCTTATGGCATTCACTATGAACAGTTCTGTTATGGCTCAGTATGATTTCGACAATCCCATCTACCAAGCTGAAGAGGAGAGTGAGGAAGACTGTGAACTCCCTGCAGAATTGGTCAGATTACTGAAGCAGGAGGAAAGGATCATCCAACCTCATCAGGAGGAGTTGGAGGTTGTTAATCTGGGTACTGAAGACGCCAAAAGAGAGATCAAGATTGGGGCTGCTTTAGAGGACTCTGTCAAGAGGAGGCTGATTGAGATGCTGAGAGAATATGTGGAAGTGTTCGCCTGGTCGTATCAAGATATGCCTGGTTTAGATACAGACATTGTGATGCATCGATTACCTCTTAGGGAAGGATGTCCCTCGGTCAAGCAGAAGCTTCGTAGAACGAGTCCTGACATGGCAACTAAGATCAAGGAAGAGGTTCAGAAGCAGTGGGATGCAGGTTTTCTGGCTGTTACAAGTTATCCGCCGTGGGTGGCCAACATCGTTCCTGTGCCGAAGAAGGATGGTAAAGTTAGAATGTGTGTCGATTACCGGGATTTGAATAGAGCGAGTCCGAAAGATGATTTCCCATTACCTCACATTGATGTATTGGTTGATAATACGGCTCAATCCTCGGTATTCTCTTTCATGGATGGTTTCTCCGGATATAATCAGATCAAGATGGCGCCAGAGGACATGGAAAAGACGACATTCATTACACCTTGGGGCACGTTCTGCTACAAAGTGATGCCATTTGGGCTGAAGAACGCTGGTGCTACCTATCAGAGGGCAATGACGACTCTCTTTCATGACATGATGCACAAAGAGATTGAAGTGTACGTAGATGATATGATTGCGAAGTCGCAGACAGAAGAGGAGCACCTGGTTAATTTGCAGAAGCTGTTTGACCGGTTGAGAAAGTTCAAGCTGAGGTTGAATCCGAACAAGTGTACGTTTGGGGTGAGATCAGGGAAGCTCTTAGGCTTCATTGTCAGTGAGAAAGGGATTGAGGTTGATCCAGCTAAAGTCAAAGCTATTCAGGAGATGCCTGAACCGAAAACGGAGAAGCAAGTCCGTGGGTTTTTAGGGAGGTTGAACTACATTGCAAGGTTTATATCTCACCTAACTGCTACGTGTGAACCAATCTTCAAACTGCTTAGAAAGAATCAAGCGATCAAGTGGAATGATGATTGTCAGAAAGCTTTTGATAAGATAAAGGAGTATTTACAGAAACCTCCAATCCTTATACCTCCAGTTCCAGGGAGACCTCTGATAATGTACCTGTCAGTGACTGAGAACTCGATGGGGTGTGTATTGGGACAGCATGACGAGTCTGGTCGAAAAGAGCATGCCATATACTACCTTAGCAAAAAGTTTACCGACTGTGAAACAAGATATTCACTGCTCGAGAAAACTTGCTGTGCTTTGGCCTGGGCTGCTCGCCGACTGAGGCAGTATATGTTGAACCATACTACTCTGTTGATTTCTAAGATGGATCCAGTAAAGTACATCTTTGAGAAACCAGCTCTCACCGGACGTGTTGCCCGTTGGCAGATGATCTTAACTGAGTATGATATCCAGTACACGTCACAGAAGGCCATCAAAGGTAGTGTTCTGTCAGACTACCTCGCTGAACAACCGATTGAAGATTATCAGCCTATGATGTTTGAGTTCCCTGATGAAGACATCATGTATCTGAAGATGAAAGATTGCGAAGAGCCTCTTGTCGAGGAAGGACCGGACCCGGATGACAAATGGACACTGATGTTTGATGGGGCTGTGAATATGAATGGTAATGGTGTTGGGGCAGTATTGATCAATCCTAAAGGTGCTCATATACCTTTTTCTGCCAGATTGACGTTTGACGTCACCAACAACGAAGCTGAGTATGAGGCTTGTATCATGGGGATAGAAGAAGCCATTGATCTGAGGATCAAAACACTTGATATATTTGGAGATTCAGCTCTAGTGGTCAATCAAGTCAACGGAGATTGGAATACGAATCAGCCGCATTTGATTCCGTATAGAGATTACACCAGAAGAATACTGACGTTCTTCAAGAAAGTGAAGTTGTATCATGTCCCCCGGGATGAGAATCAGATGGCTGATGCCCTTGCTACTTTGTCATCTATGATCAAAGTTCATTGGTGGAATCATGTGCCACATGTTGCGGTGAATCGACTTGAGAGGCCTGCGTATGTGTTCGCAGCCGAGTCTGTGGTGATTGATGAGAAACCGTGGTATTATGACATCAAGAATTTCCTCAAGACTCAGGAGTATCCTGAAGGTGCGTCTAAGAATGACAAGAAAACCCTGAGGAGGCTTGCTGGAAGCTTCTATTTGAATCAGGATGATGTGCTGTATAAGAGAAACTTTGACATGGTCTTGCTCAGATGCGTGGACAGACCCGAGGCAGACATGTTAATGCAGGAAGTTCATGAAGGTTCCTTCGGTACTCATGCCGGCGGACATGCAATGGCTAAGAAATTGTTGAGAGCGGGTTATTACTGGATGACTATGGAATCCGATTGTTTCAAGTATGCTCGGAAGTGCCATAAGTGTCAAATCTACGCTGATAAGGTGCATGTACCACCAAGCCATCTGAATATCATGAATTCGCCTTGGCCGTTTGCCATGTGGGGCATTGATATGATTGGGAAGATCGAGCCTACTGCTTCGAATGGACATCGCTTCATCTTGGTTGCGATTGACTACTTCACCAAGTGGGTGGAAGCAGCTTCCTATGCTAATGTTACCAAACAAGTGGTTACCCGGTTCATCAAGAAAGAAATCATATGTCGTTATGGAGTTCCTGAGAGAATCATCACTGACAATGGTTCGAATCTCAACAACAAGATGATGAAAGAGCTTTGTAAAGATTTCAAGATCGAACATCACAATTCTTCTCCTTACAGACCGAAGATGAATGGTGCTGTAGAAGCGGCAAACAAGAATATCAAGAAGATTGTGCAGAAGATGGTCGTTACGTACAAGGATTGGCATGAGATGCTGCCTTTCGCTTTGCATGGGTACCGTACCTCAGTACGTACGTCGACCGGGGCAACCCCTTACTCCCTTGTGTATGGTATGGAAGCTGTCCTACCTGTTGAAGTGGAGATTCCTTCTCTGAGAGTTTTATTGGATGTCAAGCTGGACGAAGCCGAGTGGATTCGAACAAGGTTTAACGAGTTGAGCCTTATTGAGGAGAGACGGTTAGCAGCTGTATGCCATGGACAGTTGTATCAGAGAAGGATGAAGCGAGCCTTTGATCAGAAAGTGCGTCCTCGGACATTTCAGATCGGTGATTTAGTTTTGAAGAGGATCCTTCCTCCCGGTGCAGACAACAGGGGCAAGTGGACTCCTAACTATGAAGGTCCGTATGTTGTGAAGAAGGTCTTCTCCGGTGGAGCCTTGATGCTTACAACTATGGATGGTGAAGATTTTCCGTCTCCTGTCAACTCAGATGTAGTCAAAAAATACTTCGCATAAATCGACCCGCTGGACAAAAAGAATAAAAGAGTCCAGGCAAAAAAAGGGCATCCCGGCGAACCAAAAAAACAGAAAGAAAAGGTTCGGGCAAAAATTAGGGATAAAAATGAAAAATTCGTACACCCGGTAAGTCGAAAACCCGCAAGGGCGGCTTAGGCAAAAATGGGTATCCCGGTGGATTGAAAACCCGAAAGGGCGATCCAGGCAAAAGTTAGGGATTAAAGCGAAGACTACAGTCTGAGTTGTCTGTACTTCATCAAGCTTTGTCATCCGCCATCTCGAAAGATGTGATCCGTCCAGTCATTCTTCTCAGAAAGCAAGGAGTTGGGAGGAAAACTGATGATCTGTGAGTTATAACAGAATTGGGAAATAGTGGATGCCGTATTCACATTGCCATTAGGATAGATTTTTTCCTTTTATGCGCAATTACCTCTTCCTAGGAATGGCTTCCCGATGTATTTGCCTCTTCAGGCACATTTTCAATCAATAAAAGTCGTTATTCAGATAAATAGCTTTTCTGTTTTTATTTTTACTGTTTTGTTTGCAAAATGTCCGAATTTTTGATAAGCATTGCATATAAGAACATGGAGGCTACACAATAGCTTGCAGGATGACGAAACATTTGAAAATCATTTTGAATGTTGAGGACACTTGAGCGTATCTTGTCCACGTATCCCCTGGGGCATTTTGTTGTGCTGTTTTTCAGGATGGCGTCTGTGAGGACGTTCCCTCGGCAGATATTCTCCCCAAGCAAGTTTGGAAGCTATCAGAGCTGTGTTCCCCTACGAAGACGTCCGTGGGTAGGGCCTTCTATTCCCCAGCAGATCTAAGGATTGCCTATTCCCAGCAGGCCTGTATTTGCCGTTTCCTCCCCGAGTGGAGCGGGTTTCAATGAAATATTTCTCCAGCAGAGTTCATCCTACCAGTGGATTGGACGAGTTTCTGTAGCAGATTGGTATCGGCATCCCCAGCTGAGTTGATTCTACCCGTGGATTGCACGAGTCATCCCCAACAGAGTAACAAACATTCTCCAAGCAGAGTTTTATCCTATCCAAGGATTGGTTAGGCCTTCTTCCCAATGAAGTCGCTTTGCCATTCCCCAAGCAGAATTCCCCGCAGAGTATTTCCTCAGTCAGAGCTTCCCCACAGAGTTGGAGTACCTGATCTTTTGGCTCCTTAGCCAGGGTTCATTTGCATTTCGCATGTAGTGATCATTGCATCCTCAAAAATCGCGTAGCATTCCCATTCCTAAATGGAGCATTACGCCATAGAAAAATTCAAACATGTGCATTCATGTGTTAACTTCACCAGACCGTATCCCCGGCAGAGGCGGATCATTTCATTCAACATCAGCACAACACGTCTGCTACAGTTGCTTCGACAGCATTCAGAATTGGTTATCCCCACAGAGGTTTATTTCCTCACCCGTTGGTGACAGAAAGTTTGTTTCTCCCCAGTGAGACCCCCTGCAAGTGGTCAACCTTGCCCTGATGTATCTAAGATGTTGATACCAGTAAGTGTCATGTCAACACCCGCGCGTGTTTCTCATTTTTGGTGTCGGTAAACACCATTGTTTCGGTGTCGGTAAACATCGAGTTCTCCCCAGTCATCAGTAAATGTCTGGTCATCATTTTTGGTGTCGGTAAACACCATTGTTTCGGTGTCGGTAAACATCGAGTCTCACCCAGTCATCGGTAAATGTCTGGTCATCATTTTTGGTGTCGGTAAACACCATTGTTTCGGTGTCTGTAAACATCAAGTCTCACCCCAGTCATCGGTAAATGTCTGGTCATTTTTTGATGTCGGTAAACATCGAGTCTCACCCCAGTCATCGGTAAATGTCTGGTCATTTTTGATGTCGGTAAACATCATCTTCCGATGTCGGTAAACATCGAGTCTTTTCCCCAGTCATCGGTAAATGTCTGATAATCCCCAACTAGAAATCCTCAGTAGAGTCATCTGTAAATGTCCCATCTGGTTTCCAGTTGCAAATATTTGTATCTCCCCAATTAATTTCTCATCCCAGTCATCGGTAAATGTCTGGTCATTTCTTTGGATGTCGGTAAACATCATCTTTCGATGTCGGTAAACATCGAGTCTCATCCCAGTCATCGGTAAATGTCTGGTCATTTCTTTTGATGTCGGTAAACATCATCTTTCGATGTCGGTAAACATCGAGTCTCATCCCAGTCATCGGTAAATGTCTGGTCAATAAAACCAAAACCCCCAGAAGTCGTCGGTAAACGTCTTGTCTGATATCACCACAAAGATTTTGTTCCTCCCCACGTGGAGATGCCATCGGTAAATGGCCCCGTTTTCTTCGATATCGGTAAATATCGAGCTCCCAGTTGCAGCAGCCATCGGTAAATGGTCTTGCTAAGTTTGACATCGGTAAATGTCAAATTTCTTTGAAGCCACCATCGGTAAATGGTCTGGCTTCCTTTCAACATCAAATCTGTTTTCCCAGCAGCCATCGGTAAATGGTTGTGCTGAAGTTGATATCGGTAAATATCAAAGTTTCCAATTTTAACCATCGGTAAATGGTTTTGCTTTTCAGAAGTTTGTTTTCCCCAGCCGCCATCGGTAAATGTTCGTGCTGAAGTTGATATCGGTAAATATCAAGTTTCCAGTTCTCCAACCATCGGTAAATGGTTTCGCTTTTCTGAAGTTGTCAATTGCGGGAGTCATCGGTAAATGACGTGGTTCTTTTGCATTATATCCAGTCTGTGCAAATTCTACGGTCCTTTGGTATTCAATCCCTGTTTACCCTGAAAGTCTGACAGCCGTTGCTATCATCCGTTCGGGTTCCCAGCTGATTGAATAGGGGCAGCTGTAGCACCTCAAATTTGCACCTATCATTATGCATACATTTTCACATTAGGTCATAGCATATCATGGTCCATTGCATAGCATTTGCATTGTCCCATTTGCCTCAAGTGCAAGCCAATCAAGGAATTAGGTCAAACTGATCAGGAGATCAGTCAACCAAGCAAGCAAAGGAATTTCTCATTGAACCATGGCCTTAGGGGTTGTGTCATGTGACCAAATTTTGTACACTTTGCCAAATCAATTGTGAAATGATGAGAATGTATCCAATGGTTCCCAAATTTTTTTGTGCTTAAACTAGACACATTCATGGTGATTTTGGTATAAAGTTTGTTAATTTATCATCTGTGGTTTGTGAGATATGATTTTTTGATTTAGGGTGTGACAATTTGTGTCACACCATTGATGACCAACTTCATGATTTTCATTGCCATGCTTCTTGACCTCCAAATGACTTGATTTTTTGCATGAGCTTACTCTTGTATGTCTAGTTGACTTGTGAATTTTCTTGGATTTATTTGAACAATTTTCCATTTGTTTGAGATTTTCCTTCCCTGCCTAGTCAAATGTTGACTTTGTGTGACACATGTTCCCATTTCATTTGTGAAATTCTCATACTTTATTGGATGGACATGAAATTTTGCATGTGATAACTAGGCATCCTCATCTTTGCCATGATTTTAGTCCCATTCATTTATCATACACCATTCTTGACTTATGATTTTTCTAAGTTGATGCATGTTTGGTTGACTTCATTGAGCATGTTCAAATTGGTTTTGACTTTCTGATTTTCATTGACTGCCTTCCACTTGTCCAAATGAGATGAAATTTGACATGCTTACCATGCTATGTGTTAGGTTTGACCATGATTTATTTGTTGATTTTTGGAAAATGTTTAGATTGCTTTTGATGCAAGTCTTTCTGTTGACTTCTATGGGTTTCTGTTTGCCTTACTTTGACCTAAATGGTTCATGAAATGATGATGATGATTGATATGGATGTGAATCCAATTGGTTGTGTTGCCTAATTGTTTGAACATGATTTTGGATGCTTAACCCTTGATGTTTTGACTTTATCATTCATCTTTGACCCTAGGCTTGCCCTAGTGGTCCTGCTACTCACCTTTGAGTTTGTGTTTTCAGGTTGACCATCAAATGGCCATTGAGACCAATTCTTTTGATTGAGCTTACTCAAGTATCATTGTCTAACCTCTTTGTTTTGTAGGTGGCTTGGCTCACATGCCATAAGCCTTGTGCCTTGCACATCCATGTGCCTCTAATGGACTGTTGTTGTCTGTTTCTGTTTGTTTGGTTTGAAGTTGCATACTAACATCTGCTTGACTGTTTCAGGTGCTTTAGTTTGTTTAGTTCCTTGTGAACTTTTTGCTTTTCTTTGCTTATATAAGCAATTTGCATTGAGGTATGTCTCTTTGTCTTCATGTAGTCTGGAAGACCTGGCTTGTTACTTGGCCAGGCGACTGTCTGAAGTCCTCCTTAAGAGGCAATGTTTGTGGATGTTTAACTTTGTCCTTGCATAGAGTCAAAGTCCTCCTAAGTGAAGAGGCAATTGGTGGAAAGTAGGGATATGCAATCTATCCCCCACTATTCAGTGTGTCATCTGCTTTGCTCACACCACTGTGTTGATGCATTACAGATACAAACCCAAGATCTTGTGCAATTGTACAGTTGAGTCAGTTCTAAATGTGTTGAAGGGTTCCCACTTTCTGAACCCACACATTCTTGTCTTGAGCTCTCCCAGACCAGGGATAAGAGCTGTGAGGTCTCATCCTCCCTTCATCCTTTCATCTGCTTCACCTTAGCCCCTCAATGGCAGGGTTAAGAGCATCCTCACCCCATTCCAGAGGTTTGTTTGTCGAGGTTGATATGACCCCTTGACTAAAACCTAACCCTTATTTGAGCCACTTGTTTGTATATAGCGTGTGCTATCTGTGCTTGTAGGATTGTTTGACTTGCTTCCTGTGCAAGTTAGGATAGTTTGACTTGCTTCCTGTGCAAGTTAGGATAGTTTGACTTGCTTCCTGTGCAAGTTAGGATAGTTTGACTTGCTTCCTGTGCAAGTTAGGATAGTTTGACTTGCTTCCTGTGCAAGTTAGGTTTTGCTTGGCTTGCTTCCTGTGCAAGTTAAGTGTGTGTGGCTTGCTTCCTGTGTGAGCCATACTTAGGATAGGTTGGCCCTTGTGCCATTTAGCTAGAAACCATAACTTAGGGTTGATTTTGCATGACAACATCTAGGCTCGAGTCGTAGTCTCCCTAGAGTTGTGTCTCCCTCTGTTATCTGGTTAGGCTAGGTCCTTTATCCCTCCGTAGGGGAACTACATCGCCCTGATCTTCACACCAGATGAAGTATGTAGGCAGGAGATTGAGCTGATCTCTCCGGGCGCCCTTTTTCTTTTTGTGTGTGTTGTCTGACCTTTGCTAGGCTCGAGTCCCTGACTCCTTAGCATTTGCTGTCTATCTGTTTGCTTGTGTTTGACAGTTGTAGGCTGAGTCCCAGACTCCCTATCTATCTGTTGTGTTGTTTAGGTTCGGATGTCAATGTAAGTCCAGTGATTGGCATTCAGGCTCCATGTTTGCCTTCTTGTGTGCGTTTAGGTTCGGATGCTGACATAAGTCCAGTGATTGGCAGTCGGGCTCCACGTTTGCCTATTTGTGTTTGTTTGTGTGCGTGTCAGCCGAGCTACGAATGCTCTGATTCTTCTCTCGTCCGAGAAGATACGTATGCATAGGATGCGACATCCTAGCGAGCATGTGTCTCCCCAGTCCGAACTACTTCGACTCTGATGTCTATGCCTGATAGACTAAGTAGGCCCAGGATGCGACATCCTGCCGAGTTCAGTTTCAGTCAGTCTCTTTCGTTTCTTTCAGCCAGTTGTGTGTGTGAGTATTTGAGCAGTGTTTAGCAACCATTTTCCTTCCTTTTGTGCGTGGATCCCGTAGAGTACTACGGATGCGTAGGGGTGCTAATACCTTCCCTTCGCATAACCGACTCCCGAACCCATACTCTTTGGTCGCGAGACCATGTTCTTTCCCAGGTTTACTCTGAGCGTTTCCTTTCCCTCTTTTGGGATAAATAACGCACGGTGGCGGCTCTGTTGTTCTTTCTTTTCCCGCCGGTTTTTCGCGCGATGCGACAGCGTGTCAAGATTTCAACACTTGGGTCGCTCAACCTTCCGAATAAGATTTCAAGCTTTCAATCTTATAAACATGCATTGGAAGGGACCTGTATGTCTTAAAATGCAAAGATTCTTCATCAAAAATAACTGGATGTTTTTGCAATCAAAGCGGTAATGAAAACAAAAACAAAATTATTTGACTGAATATGCATTTTATTTATTGGAAAAGTGTGGCTCATGAATGAGCAATACAAAGGAAGCAATTCCTGAAAAGAGGTAATTGCGCACAAAAGGAAAAATCTATCCTAATGGCAATGTGAAACCCGTGATCTCATCGAGTTCCAACTCGGTTACACCCCATATGTCCTCAGACTCTCCGTGCTTTCTGCCTTCTGAATAAGTCGCTTCCGACTTATCCCTATCGGGGATTATCCATGTCATATCCAAAGCGTAAACGATCATGCCAGACGCAGTTATTCGTTTCAATCCCTCTTTTGCCTGGACCGCCCTTTCGGGTTTTCAGTCCACCGGGATACCCTTTTTTGCCCAAGTCGCCTTTTCAGGTTTTCGACTTGCCGGGTGTACATTTTTTCATTTTTATCCCTAATTTTTGCCCGAACCTTTTCATCATTTTTTCGGTTCGCCGGGATGCCCATTTTTGCCTGGACTATTTTATTCTTTTTGTCCAGCGGGTCTCTTTATACGAAGTATTTTTTAACTGCGTCCGCATTCACAGGGGATGGAAAATCCTCACCATCCATGGTCGTTAACAACAAGGCTCCGCCAAAGAAAACCTTCTTGACCATGAATGGACCTTCATAATTAGGTGTCCATTTGCCCCTACGATCGTTTTGAGGAGGAAGGATCCTTTTCAGCACCATATCACCCACATGATACACACGAGTTCGTACCTTTCGGTCAAAAGCACGTTTCATCCACTGCTGGTACAACTGCCCATGACAGATGGCCGCCAGCCTCTTTTCCTCAATCAGGCTTAACTCTTCATACCGGGTCCTTACCCATTCAGCCTCTTGCAATTTCACGTCCATCAGGACTCTCAGAGAGGGAATTTGAACCTCAACCGGTAGCACCGCTTCCATTCCATATACAAGCGAGAAAGGCGTTGCCCCAGTAGATGTACGCATCGAAGTTCGATACCCATGCAATGCAAACGACAACATCTCATGCCAGTCTTTATAGGTCACGACCATCTTCTGCACAATCTTCTTGATATTCTTATTGGCTGCCTCAACCGCCCCATTCATCTTCGGACGATAAGGAGAAGAATTATGATGCTCAATCTTGAATTCCCGGCACAGTTCTGCCATCATCTTATTGTTCAAATTAGAACCATTATCAGTAATGATTCTTTCGGGAACCCCATATCTGCAAATGATGTCTCTCTTGAGAAATCTGGCAACGACCTGCTTCATCACGTTTGCATAAGAGGCTGCTTCCACCCACTTGGTGAAGTAATCAATAGCCACTAGTATGAACCGATGCCCATTCGAAGTCGTAGGCTCAATCTTCCCAATCATATCAATGCCCCACATAGCGAACGACCATGGAGACGACATTAAACTCAACGGATTCGGAGGCACGTGCACCTTGTCAGCATAAATCTGGCATTTATGACACTTCCGCACAAAATTGAAACATTGGGCCTCCATTGTCATCCAATAATAACCTGCCCTTAGCAGCTTCTTCACCATTGCATTCCCACTGGCATGGGTACCGAACGACCCCTCGTGAACCTCTTTCATCAATTGGCTTGCTTCTTTGTCATCAACGCATCTGAGCAAGACCCAATCAAAATTCCGCTTGTACAAAACCCCATCCTTGTTCAAATAGAACACCATGGCCAACCTCCGTAGAGTCTTTCGGTCCTTCTTAGATGCTCCCTCAGGATACTCTTGAGTCTCCAGATAGCGCTTGATATCGTAATACCACGGCTTCTCATCATCAGGCACTGTGTCAACAGCAAACACATAAGCCGGTCTATCCAGACGTCCCACCTCAACACTGGGGAACTGATTCCACCACTGCACCTTAATTAAGGCAGCCAGAGTAGCCAAAGCATCTGCCAACGGATTCTCTTCTCTAGGCACATGATGCATTACCACCTTGGTGAAAAACGTCAACATTCTCCTCGTATAATCCCGGTATGGAACTAAATGAGACTGATGCGTATACCATTTTCCGTTAACCTGATTCACAACCAAAGCGGAATCTCCATATATAACAAGGTTTTTGATCCTCAAATCAATCGCCTCTTCAATCCCCAGGATACAAGCTTCGTACTCAGCCACGTTGTTGGTGCACTCAAATGTTAGCCTGGCAGCAAAAGGAATATGGGATCCTTTCGGCGTAACCAAAACAGCACCAACACCGCTACCATTCACGTTAACGGCCCCATCAAACATCAGAATCCATTCGGATTCAGGGTCAGGCCCCTCCTCCGGGATCGGTTCCTCACAATCTTTCGATTTGAGAAACATGATGTCCTCATCAGGGAATTCAAACTTCATCGGTTGATAATCCTCAATGGGTTGCAGGGCGAGGTAATCAGACAATACACTCCCCTTGATTGCTTTCTGAGAGGTGTACTGGATATCATATTCTGTCAAAATCATTTTCCACCTCGCAACCCGTCCGGTTAATGCTGGCTTCTCAAAAATGTACTTGATTGGATCCATCTTAGAAATCAATAAAGTGGTATGAACCAGCATATACTGCCTTAGTCGGCGAGCAGCCCAGACCAAAGCACAACAAGTTTTCTCAAGCAGTGAATATCTTGTTTCACAGTCGGTAAACTTTTTGCTAAGGTAGTATATGGCATGCTCTTTTCGACCAGACTCGTCATGCTGCCCCAATACACACCCCATAGACCCCTCGAGGACCGTCAAGTACAGGATTAACGGTCGTCCCTCCATAGGAGGCATCAGAATCGGAGGCTCCTGCAAATATTCTTTTATCTTTTCAAATGCCGCTTGGCAATCATTATTCCACCTGACCGTTTGATCTTTTCTCAACAACTTGAATATAGGTTCACACGTGGCTGTTAGATGAGATATGAACCATGAAATGTAGTCCAATCTACCTAAGAAACCACGAACCTCCTTCTCCGTTCTCGGTTCAGGCATTTCTCTTATTGCTTTTACTTTAGCAGGATCAACCTCGATTCCTTTTTCACTCACAATGAACCCCAACAATTTACCGGACCGCACTCCGAAAGTGCACTTATTCGGATTCAACCTCAGTCTAAACTGTCTCAGCCGGTCGAACAACTTGGCCAGATCTACCAAATGCCCCTCTTCTGTCTGGGACTTTGCTATCATGTCATCAACATAGCATTCAATTTCATGATGAATCATATCATGAAACAAAGTCACCATGGCCCTCTGATAAGTAGCACCGGCGTTCTTGAGACCAAATGGCATCACCTTGTAACAAAAAGTGCCCCATGGTGTGATGAACGTTGTTTTCTCCATATCATCTGGCGACATTTTGATTTGATTATAGCCAGAAAAGCCATCCATGAAGGAAAACACCGAGAACTGAGTTGTATTATCTACCAACACATCAATGTGAGGTAATGGGAAATCATCTTTCGGGCTAGCTCTGTTCAGATCCCGGTAGTCCACACACATTCTCACCTTCCCATCTTTCTTCGGCACTGGCACAATGTTCGCAACCCAAGGCGGATAATTAGTGACAGCTAGGAAACCAGCATCCCACTGCTTCTGCACTTCCTCTTTAATTTTCATTGACATCTCAGGTCGAGTTCTGCGCAACTTCTGTTTCACTGGAGGACAATCTGGTCTCAACGGTAGCTTGTGCACAACAATATCGGTATCCAACCCTGGCATATCTTGATAAGACCAGGCAAAGATGTCGACATACTCTTTCAGCAATGCTACCATTCTGCTCTTGACACTTTCCTCTAAAGCAGCCCCAATTTTCACTTCCTTTCTGACCTCGTCGGTACCCAGATTCACTGTCTCAACTTGCTCCTCATGCGGCTGAATCACCTTCTCCTCTTGTTTCAACAACCTGGCTAATTCCCCCGGCAGTTCACAATCTTCTTCGCCTTCTTCTTCGGCATGATAGATCGGATTGTCGAAGTCATATGAGGGTGTAATAGGATTGTTATCAACGAGGTCCGGAGAGAAATCGCATCTACATGAATGTTGATTCATGCATTGCTTTAGAACCGGAGCGAGACAAATTGAAAAAGAAAAATGAAAACATTGCCATTTTATTCTGTTTTTTTTAACTGTAAAAATAACTGAAAACAGGGAACACCGCTTTTAATCGAAAAACATCCTTTTATTTACTGATGCAAATATTGCAAAATGAAACATGAGGTGGCCCTTACCATGAACCATTACGTTTCGGGCAAAACGTATGGTTTCCATGCAAATAAAATTGAAAACAAGAAAATATTACTCTTCGAGCAGAGTGACAGTGATGATCTTTTCAGCCTTCCAGTTCTGGACTCCCATCCCTGGCGCGCACGGCTTTATCCATCGATCAGTTTCGCAATCACTGTCAACTTCCCCATCCACCATACAGATGTGATCTGGATCCAGCATTCCAGCACTGGTGAATGTGAATGACGGACGACGTCCTCTACCTTGTCCAGATGAGCCTCGGCCCGGCTGATAGCCCACTCCAAATCGGTCTTTCTTGGCGGAGATGTCCATCATCTTCCCCCAACCAGGAGCTTCCCCACTCTTCACCACCTCGGCGGCCTGTTTATACGAAGAAATGGACGGTTTCTCCTCTTCTTTTACAAAAAGAGCATTCTCCACCTTGACGGTTTCAAATGCTTGACTCGGCGTTTCCCATATCTCACCGTCCATCTCCACGTACTTGAATGATGACAAGTGGCTGACGAAGATGTCTTCTTCTCCACAGACTGTGACGACCTGCCCGTCCCAGATATACTTCAATTTCTGGTGCAAAGTCGAAGTCACTGCCCCTGCAGCATGAATCCATGGACGACCCAACAGGCAACTGTATGCCGGCTGAATATCCATGACATAGAATACCGACTTGAACACCTCGGGCCCAATCTTCACCGGGAGCTCCACCTCCCCGAACACAACCCGCTTTGAACCGTCGAAAGCCCTCACTATCAGGTCAGTGGGCGTCAAGATCAAACCCTCACAGTCCAGCTTTGCCTAGGCTTTCTTCGGCAACACATTCAAAGATGAGCCGGTATCAACTAACACATGTGAAAGCACAACCCCTTTACACTCCATAGCAATGTGTAAAGCCCGATTGTGATTCCTCCCATCCACAGTCAGATCCATGTCAGTGAAACCCAACCCATGGCTGGCATTAACATTCGACACCACCGTCTCTAACTGATTAATTGTTATCTCCTGAGGAACATAGGCTCTCTTCAGAATTTTCAATAAAGCCTCCCTATGCCCCTCGGAGCTCAGTAACAATGACAAGATCGAAATCTTAGACGGCGTCTGCTGCAGATGGTCAACAAGCTTGTACTCAGACTTCTTAATGATTCTCAAAAACTCTTCAGCTTCATCATCAAGTTCTCTCTCCGACCCATCAAGCGCCGGTGTCACTACAGGAGTACCTTCATTCACTACTTGTTTTCCTCTTGCCCTGGCTAAAGCCTCGGCCTCTTCTTTCTTTTCTTTTTCTCCTTCTCCACCCCTCAAAGCATCAGGGGCAAACAACCTCCCACTACGAGTGAAACCACTGGGTCCGGCATTATCCACTTTTGAAACGGTGGTTTCACTTGCAGCTTGGTCCTCCAACCTCTCTCCATTGCAATAAACTTCCCCACCATAATGCCACGGCACGGCATCATCTTTGTCATAGGGAATTGGCCCAGGTACCGTGATAGTAACTGGAGCCGCATCTGCTAGCGTTGACAAATCAACCGGGTCGAAGTAGATAGTTATGGTGGAGACATCTTCCTTCACCAAATCAACCTTCTCAAACCTGAGGCTTCCCTCATCCATCAGCCTTTGGATAGCCTCCCTCAACAATATACACCCATCAGGAGCAACAGTGCACGCAGCACAATCATTACCACAGCCCAGGAAGACCCCATTCCTCAACAACTGCCTCTTGACCTCAGCCAAGGGAGTCTTCAACTGATCAACCCTCAACAGCCCAATTCTGTCCTCCTCAGAGATAACATTCACCCCCATTTGACCATGCGCAGGCATGGGATTAGCATTAACGTTTGGAGATGGAGCAAAGTTGATAGCTTTGGAATCCACCAAGTCCTGGACCACATGCTTAAAAGCTTTGCAGTTTTCTATGTTGTGTCCAGGTGCACCCGAGTGAAATTCACATTTGGCGTTCTCATCAAAACTAGCTGGCCTCTGATCAGGTCTCAAAGGTGCCAAAGTTCTCAATTGTACCAACCCCAAGTCTTTCAATTTCTTCAACAGGAAAGAATAGGTCACAGGTGGCCTATCAAACTGACGATCATTCATTCTCCCGCACACCTGATACCCATCTCTCTGCGGCCTCTGTTGAAATGGTTGACGCTGTTGTTGCGGTTGCTATTGTTGTTGTTGTGCAGGCTGATTATCAGCAGGAATAGTTACCGCAGCAGTGTGCTGGTAGTAACGATCCCTACTCTGTCCTCTTTGGGTATATACTGCACTGGTATCACCCTCTTTCTTCCTCTGACCATTTCCGAAGGGTTTCTTCGAACCAGATGACGAAGCATTACCACCCTGGATTTTCCCCAACTTCAACCAACTTTCAATTCTCTCCCCAGCCATCACTATATCAGCGAAGTTGGTGACCGGGCATCCAACCATTCTTTCAGCAAAGGTCCCCTGAAGGGTACCCATAAACAAGTCAGACATCTCTCTATCCACCAATGGAGGTTGGACCCTGGCAGCCAGTTCTCTCCACCTTTGCGCATACTCCTTAAACCCCTCATTGGGCTTCTGAGACATACCCTGCAGCTGGGTACGACTAGGAGCCATGTCAGCGTTGAACTGGTATTGTTTAAAGAAAGCATCTCCAAGATCTTGCCAGCTCTTGATATCAGAAGACTTCAGCTTGGTGTACCATTCCAGGGATCCTCCGGACAGACTGTCCTGGAAGAAGTACATCCACAACTTCTGATCCATCGTATACGCAGAAATCTTGCGGACAAAAGCTTGAAGGTGAGTCTCCGGGCAAGAACTCCCATTATATTTGTCAAATGCAGGCGCTTTGAACTTCTGTGGGATCACAATCCCCTCAACCAGCCCCATATTAGACATGTTGACAAAACCGAGAGTAGCGTGGCTTTCCAGAGCCCTGATCTTTTCTGCCAGCAGCTGGATCTCCTTATTTGGCGGTTGGACACCGTATTGACCAAACGGCTCATTCATCAAGGAGAATTGATCAGCTTCTCGGTCTTCCTCTCTATCATCCTCAGCCCCGAAGAAAGGAGGAAACAAACTGTCCTTCATATTATTGCCCATCTGACCGGGTCCACCACCTGTGGCAGCACCAAATCCACCGGCATTGTTAGTCACTACACCCACAGTTGTCCTCTTTCCACCGTCCCTAGAACCACCCAGACCATGGTTAGAGACACCATCCAGATTAACACCACTGTTGGCAGCTGAAGCCCGCTCGAGCTTCTCTACTTTATCAGCCAGTGCCTTCTGGCCCACAGCAAACCTCTGCATGATGTTAATCGGTTCATTCATCTTCTCCTTCAGCTCGAGAACATCTGTATTAGGTAGATCCATCAGTCTGGGTGTGTTGCGTCTGGTGAAATATCTGTGTGGACGTGTTGAGTGCAAGGGTACAACTCTACGAGCACGAGCAATGATTCCTGAAACAATCAAGCACGTTAGAACTGATACCTGCAAAATAAAAGACAAGTTATTATGATTATGCATGAATGCAATATCTATCCACATGAGGAACACTCTGTCTTTCGATCCTGGTTTCATCGAGACAGATAATAATCCGGCAGCAACATTTTGACATTCATCATTTGATTTCATCATACAGATCAGAGATATATGATTTAGCAAAATACCACCCAACCATGTGTGTGCTATGTGAGAGCATACAGGAAAGCAAATAAAGCTTGAAGACCAATCACTAAATGAAAATAACCATTGTATATCAAAAATGCACAATAAGCGCCATAGTCATACATCAAGTCTGATACAAATCAATACAATTCTCCAGAATCGGAAAGGAAATACAAACAAATGAATTCCGTCAACAGGCCTGACGGTAATCCACACAAACAAAAGACTACACTGAAGAAGGCCCCACAGACGGCTCTGCATCACCTACCATCTTGGTAAACTTCATCGCGAACCTAAGCTCAGTGTTCTCCTGCTGCAATCTCCCTATCTCCTTCTGGTGAATCTTCATCTGTCTGAAGTAATGATCTCTCTCAGCAAGATAATGATCTCTCTCGGCGATATAATGATCTCTCTCAGCAATGATCTTTACCTTCTATGTTTCCTTAATCTTCAGCTTTGCCTCCCACTCAGCAATAAGGACTCTGACTCTGTCTTCCCTTTGATCCCTCACAAGGATTTGCCTCCTCTTCTCATCTTCAATGACCTTCGAAGCTCTGACCAACCTCTCCTTGGTGATGTCGTGCTCCCTTATGGATGACTCTAAAGCTTGGCTGACCTTGCCATAGTAAGCGGTATCCATCTCAAAGCGCTTCACCACAAGAGCATGCCTCTTATCCTGATCTTCTAATCTCCCTTTGATCTCCTGATTAGCCATCTGAGTTCGAGCAACACTCATCTCCAATTCAGTCTTCTCTACCTGCAGCTGATCTCTCTCTCTCTTCATCTCTCTTCATCTCTAAGAATTCTTCCATACTGACGGAAGGATGGGACTCCTCAATCAACGGATACCAAGGATCAACCACAGGAAATGGTAGAAAAGTGAGCTCCACTCTCTTGCTGAGCCAGTCATCAAACGGAGGAAAAGACCTGTTATTAGCTCTACCCCAAGAAAACTTGCCTTTCCTTTGAATGCTGCGCCATGCATCAGATACTTGCCTCAACCTGGCCTGATTGCCCTCAACCGGGAAGTACAAAGTTTCCTGAATCTCACTCTTGAGAGGAGGAACCTCCATAGCGAATCCCATTTGTCTCTTAAGAAGTGTCGGGTTATAATTAATACAACCCTGAACCCCTATAAGAGGCACATTGGGAAAACTCCCACAACTGCAAATGAAGTCCTGTCCAACCCCACTACTGTGAGTCCAAGCTATGTCTTTGGCCCGCAAACCCATCAACTTGGTCGCCCAATTGACAGTATGGTCAAGGAGAACAAAAGCACCCCTGGAAGGCAAATATCCCATAAACCATTTGTATAATAGCTGAGCACAACACCTAATCAATCCCCCACACCTCTTCTCGTTCCGATTATGGACCGAGTAATAGACATCTCCAACCAGAGTAGGAATAGGATTCCTCTGAACAAACAAACGGACGGCATTAATATCCACAAAGTTCTTCTGGTTAGGGAATAGGATGATACCATAAATGCTCACAGTGTAGCGGTGTATTCGTCGCTATATGATCTATCGATTAAATCATAAGCAAGGTATACAATGAATTTCGAGTCGCCACCGCACTTTTATTTATCCAAAGGACTGGCTAAAAAGCGAACAAAAGCCTAAGAAGTTTTACACGTAGAAAACTAATAAAAAGATCAGAGAGTCTGGGTAAGGGGTAAATTACGCAATGGGAAGGTGTTAGGCACCCATCACGTCCTAGGTACTCCTAGGGAGCCCTTTTCACACTTGTTGTATAAAATTGTTATTTGTTATGACATAAAGATTGTGCAAACATGAGTGGGATGATGAGAAAAGAATATACAATTTGATTATTGGGTTTGAACGGATGAACCCGTTGCCTACGTACCTTCCATCAAAGGTAAGGATCAAAACGCCGTAGTTCGGCTAAAAGATTTCCAAAAGTTGGTGGATTCAATTTTAAACACAAGCACTGAGGCTTTTCATTATCAATGGGAGAAAACTCGACCAAGACCAACATCCACCATGCGAGGATAGCTTCGACGTACTAGAGGGGTTAACCCTGTTTTCAGTACGGAAGTCTTATAGTCGACTCACTAAGGATAAGGTGAGGTTTACATCAACCACAAAGATAATTGAAACCTATGGCTAATGCATGAAAAGATTAACAAATGGACAAGGCCAAAACAAGTGAATGAGTGAAGTTAATTGATTGTGATTATGAAAGTAGAGTCAAAGTATGATTAAGATTGATTTGAAAGAAGTATTATGAAATGAAGTTTGAAAAAAGAAAGTCAAGGACTTGGGTCCAGGTTTTTAGTTTGAAAACATGAAAATGTTTGCACAATATCTATGTCAAGTTTGAAATCAGAGTGTGAAAAGGTTTAGGACATAATGAGAATGAATGGATGGAAATGGATTGTAAAAACTTCTTAGAAGGTTCACTTCTTGAAATCATATGGAGGATGATTCAAGTGTGTCCTTCGGAATAGCAATAAGCAATAACGAAGTAAACAAACAAATGATACCGGATGCCACTCAATGGTCTTACTCCAATCTCACAAACAAAAAGCGGATGCCGGATACCAATAGATGGATTTACACCAGTCTCCTAAAATAGAAATGGATATCAGAGGCCACTCAATGGACTTATACTAATCTCCCTAACAAAGAAATAAAAGGATGGATACCGGATGCCAATCTGTCTGGGCTTACCCTAACCTCCACAGTATGGTCCTAGGAATACAAATGCCAACTTGCAGGGACTTACAATTGTATCCTCACATACAACAAACAAAACAACATGTGATCATAGGAAAGCAAAGGCCAACTTGCAGGGACTTACAATTTCATCCTCACATACAATCAACAAATGCATCAGGCAAAGATAAGATGAGTGGCCAAGGTGATGGTCTTATACTCACTTCCATATCATAGAAGCAATGGCCAATGGATGGTCTTACAATTGTCCTCAATGGGCAAACAACAATGATAATGTCACAAGGATAAATGAGATGATTATGCATTGATGAGCAATAAATGATGATGAGTGCACAAAGCATGCAAGCAAACATGTGTATATGAAGCAAATGATCAATCAATGAAAGCAATCAGCACACACTATAACCAAACAAGGAGGCTCATACAAGAGGGTTAGGCATTGAAGCCAACTGGAATAGGGTCACAGGTGCTCTTAACCTTGCCATTGAGGGGCTAAGGTGAAGCAGATGAAAGGATATGAGGGGTGTGCCTCATGGCTCTTATCCCTGATCAGGGAGAGCATTGAACATCGGAAAGTGTGGGAGTTCAGAAAGTAGGAACTCTCTCCACAGATAAGACTCTATAGATCTTGGGCTTGGATCTCAATGCTACAACCATGTAATGGGAGCAAAGAGAAGACTCACAGAATAGTAGGAGATAGATTGCTTATCTCTTGGATTCTACCAATTGCCTTTCTTGAAGGACTTTTCCTGCTTGGGACAAAAGTAAACACACACAAGCATTGCCTCTTAAGGAGGACTTCAGACAGTTGCCTGGCCAAATAACAGGCCAGGTCTTCCAGACTACATGAAGAAAAGGGATTATACCTCAATGCAAATTTGCTAAATAGCAAAGCAAAGCAAGTTCAAAGAACTAAGCAACTAAAGGTACCTGAAATAGTCAAACAGAATCAGTGCATAGTTCAAAAATCAAAGCAAAAGGAAATAGAAGTCAACAGTCAACATAATCAGATGAATGTGCAAAGCACAAGACTCAAATCATATGAGTCAAGCCACCTACAAAACAAAGAGGTTAGCTCATGATAAACAATCAAGCTCAATCAAATTGTATTGTTCTCTTTGAAGCATTTGTGCTTAACCTGAAACAATGAGCTCAAACATAAGCAATGAGACCACTAGGACAAGCCTAGGGTCAAAAGAGGATGAGAAAGTCAAAACAGCAAATGAAAGTCAACCAAAATCAAGTTTAAACAATCAAGAAGCAAACTTAATTGGTCCCACATTCATATCATTCATCATCATGATTTCATAAGCAAAGGAAGTCAAAGCATGGCAAATGAAAGCTCATAGAAGTCAACAGAAAGACTTAACTAAAAACCAACCATAAACAATTCCAAAAATCATCAAATAATTCATGATCAATCCTAATCCATAACATGACATGCATATAAAATTTCAGCTCATTTGGATCAAGGGAAGTTGGTCAATGAAAATCAGAAAGTCAAAGCAAGTTCAAGCATGCTCAAAGAACTCAACCAAATATGCACCAACTTCAAAAAATCATAACTCAGTGATAACAAATGAGAAATGAATGGGATCAACACCATGGCAAAGCTTAATATGTCTAGTAGTCACATATGAAATTTCAAGTCCATCTAATAAAGTATGAGAATTTCACAAATGAAATGGCAACATGTATCACACAAGTCAACATTTTGGTCAAACAGGGGACAAAAATCTCAATCAATTGGAAAATGCGACAAACAATTCCACAAAAAATCACATGTAATCTAGACATCCAAGAGTAGGTTCATGCAAAAATTCAGATCAAATTGAGGTCAAGAAGCATACAATCAAAAATCATGAAGTTGCATATCATTGGTGTGACACAAATTGTCATACCCTACTTCAAAAATTCACAACTCTCAAACCACATAAGATAAATTCATGATCTTTACATCAAAATAAACATGAATGAGTCTAGATTAAGCACAAAAAAAAATCAGGGTCATTGGATATATCATCACAATTTCACAAAGGATTTGGCAAGATGTACAAAAATGGGTCACATTCTACAAACCCTAATGCCATAAAAAATCTACTCATCCAAAAAATCAGCAAAAATCATGATAAAATACTAGACATCAAGCAGAGCAATATGCAAAAATCCTCATGAAATTTGGATCAAAAATGATGATGTTATGATTTTTAGAAGATGATGTATCAATTTGGAATAAACATCAAAAACAAACATGGTTTAATGAGACATGGGGCACGGGCGATGGCATACTTGTAAATATCACAACAACTAACTAAAACGCAGCGTACAAGGCCAAAGCTGGAAATGTTCTAATTGGTCAGTCTCAATGGAATAGTGAACTACACATGCATACGTGAGACAGAATTCTGGGAATTTAAACAAAACCTAGGGTTTGTCAACTACAGTGTCATCATCTTCACCATGTTCAAATCGTGAAATTCAAAAACGCCCAGAAATTGGAATCCAACATATCATTAGAACCAGTACACAACATACATCAAGAATCCATCATTCACTTTCCTTAAAACACAATAACAATCATGAATCGAGGACAAATACATTCACACACCAGATTTCAAGTCAACATATCTTTTAGCATAGGCAACCATTTGACATGATTCGAAGCTTAAAACAACCAGCTAAGTAAGATCTACACAGTGCATAGCATCATTTCAAGAAATGAGAGATTCGAGATACCTACCAGATTTGAAGAGCTGAGTTGGAATGTGGTTCTCTGGTTGCAAGAGGTCAAAACAGATGCTCCTTATGCTTTGAAATGATGAATGGAGAAAGGCTTGTAGCTCAAAGACCCTGGAAATAGCTCAGATTGAAAATCACCATTGATGAACTTGGAGAAAACAGAGCTCGAAATGAGCTTCCAGTTGAGAAAATGATGCTCAAAATTGCTTGCAAAGTGGTGGTAAATGATGAGGTAAGAACCAATATACGAGTTCTTTTGCAAATTGGCAGAAAATGCCAGGTGAAGAAATTCTGTTTTTGAGAGGAAAATGGTTTTCTCTTAGTGAGTGTGAGGCTGCTGCTTCTAGGGTTGGAAAATGGCAGAAAATGAGCCTTATATTAGCTGTTTAGTATTGGCTAATGACATGCTAATCGTGATTAGCTCAAATGAACCATTTTGCTCATTTGCTAAGTTTCAATCAAATGGAAAGGAGGGTGTAAGTTCTGTCCGAGTTTGGGCCTCAAACATGCTTCAAATAACATTTCAAAACAGTCCCAATTGGCCAAAATGAGTAAAATTGGTTATTTGGAAAAGTCAAAAATCAACCTCACTTGAAATTAATTAAGGCAAGTTCAAAAAGGCCATTTTGAATGGTGAAGTTTTGGTGAATGAGGATGACATTTTTAGAAAGAGGGGATCAAATGTGACTTGTAGGAAAAAACCCCACCAAATTTGGCCAAATGGTTTGAGAGATATGGCCTTTTGAAGTTCAAAAATTTTTGAAAATGAATTGATCATAACTTGCCAACCATACATGGGAATTGAGTGCTCTTGGACTTTTTGGAAATGGGAGAACAAGATCTTCAACTTTCATGTTGGGCAAAAATTCATTTGGAGCTTGTATCATGATGCAAGATTAGGATCAAGAAGTTTCCATTTTTGGCAAATTTGAATTACAGGTCAAGTTTCTATTTTGGGAAATTTTCTGTTTGACTTCAAATTCTTCCATGATGGTGTTTGACATGATATATGAGGACTATATGGACATGAATGAGCTCCCTCAAACCAAATCCCATCATCAAATCACTGATTAAATCCACAGTTGACCAAGTTTGACTTTTCTAGGGTTTTGCCTGATTGAACCACTTCTGATGAATTCCAAACCCTAATTCCTTGAGATTTTGATTCCAAATGATATCACAACATATATGAACCCTTGATGATTGATCATGGTGCCCAAATTCTTCAAGAATGGCCACCATCCACTACATTGCCTGACTTTGACTAATTTTGACCTAATTACCTGATGATTGCTTCAGCTGCAAGTAACATGGTTAGGTGACAATATTTTGTACTTTTTGATTGATAAACATATGAAAGGCAAAGATATACAAATGCAAAGTATGCTTGGTGATCAAGAATCAACTCACAAGGCAAACCACCCACTAGGAGGGAAGCTAGGGCATGCAATGATCCTTGAGGCCATGATATGATATGATATGGGCCATGAGGGATCTTAGGGCCAAAATTGGGGTCTTACAGATGCCCCTATTTAAGGTCATTCTAGCCGGAGAAGTGAAGTTTAGAAATCTTCATCTCGACGCGGTAGAATGGGCTTAAATAACAGTAATGAGACAAATTTTGGTCCCTAAGAGACCTCATGATGCAAATGTATGCATGCAAAAGACAAAATTCTGTGGGGAATATGATTCACACAGAAGAAAAGACGATCCATCGGAGTGATATACTCACCAGGAACAGAGACTTTAACAAGATTCTAGTTGGGGATAGACAAAACTGACACAGCGTGAACAAGACACGACTCTGATTAGGGAAACAGAAATCAAATTGCAGACCTCACCGGGGAGTGAAGGACTCACACTGGGGAAGAGAAAAAATTCCAAAGGAAAATAAATCCATTGGAGAGACACAAGCTGACTCCTGGGGGAGAAGCAAAAGAAAAATTCACTGAGGAAGCACCAAAGAAAAATGAGGTGTTACCGGATATAAGGGTAACAAAAACAGGAAGGAACACCAAGGATACCTGGTTGTAGGTATGTAACAGGTGACCGACCAAAGACGTGAATTGGTGTGGGTTCCAAAACACTCATCATCCTGAAGAGAGCGAAAGCAAACTTGTTTATAGGATGGATATTTGATTCTGTAAAGAATGCAAATCTTACTCAGTTGGGGAAACAAACAAAGTGTTCGACAAGAGAGTGCATGAGATATATTATCTATAGCCGTCAAAACGTAGGTAATATACTCGCATGGAAAATTATCCTAAACCGGTTGTAGGTTGTTTATAGGATAAGATCCGAAATCGTGAATTGGTTTGTGTTCCAAAACACTCATCATCCTGAAGAAAGCTAGAACAGCAGACTTGTTTATAGGATGGATATTTGATTCTACAAAGAATGCAAATCTTACTCTGCGGAGAAAACAATCAAAAGATTGACCCAAGAGCGAACGAGATATAATATCCATTACCGTCAGAACGTGGATAGAATACTCACAAAGGAATATTATCCTGAACCGGGTTGTAGGTTGTTTGTAGGATAAAATCTGAAGACGTGAATTGGTTTGTGTTCCAAAACACTCATCACCCTGAAGAAAGCTAGAACAGCAGACTTGTTTATAGGATGGATATTCGATTCCACAAGGAATACGAATCTTGCCCAGCTGGGGAAAATCAACAAAGGATTCCAACTAAAGAGCGCATGAGACATATTATTCATTATCGGCAGACCGTGAATAATATACTCGAAAGGAAAAGACACCAGAGGTACCGAAGTGTATAATAGGTGACTAACCAACAAAGAGAGACAATCGATACCAAGCATCCGGGTAAACGAAAGACGACTCAAAGGAGGATAAATTGCAAGCATTCGGCAATTATCCGACAACAAAGAAATATTCGATTCCATAAAGGGAAATAACGAATCTTACTCGACTAGGGAAACACAAAAGGCTTCGACTGAAGAGTGCATGAGATACATTATTCATAGCCGTCAGAACGTGAATAATAACCTCGCATGGAAGATTATCCTTAACCGGGTCGTAGGTTGTTTATAGGATAAAATCCGAAAAGAAAAGCATCGGGATACCAAACTAGGTATATAATGATGATCAATCAAGAGGAGCAACAAACATTACCAACAAGAGGGTAAATGAAAGGCGATCTACTGAGGAAGCACTGATGAAAATCAATGATCCGGGGAACACAATCACTGACAAAAGGTGAAAGGACCCGCTGGGGATAAAATTGCTAGCATACGGCAATTATCCACAAAAAGACTTGCTGGGGATATAAGTGCTGATCTGAGCAACTTATCCAAGCAAAGGAAACCCAACATCAAGAACTAGATGAAGATAACCACAAGGGGAAAATTGTCATCGGTTGGGATGAACAACAAAGTTAACTCTGCAAGTGGAGAGAACGGGGTTTACAACTACCGGTTTGTAGGTAGAAAAACCGCAAAGATAGGACTTACGACTGCTGGTTTGTAGGCAGAGGGCCAAAAAGGGGGGGTGGAGGTGACCAAAAAATTAGGGTTTACATCTACCGAATATGGGGTAGAAGACCAACAACTCCGCGTGGGGATAGAATAAATCACAAATCCGCACGGGAAACCAAAATAGGGTTTATAACAAACCACAAACTGCTGAAGAGCAGGAAAATAGGATTTACAACTACCGACTATTAGGTAAAGACCAACAAAGCTGGCTGGGGAATAAAAGGTGTATGACCACAAATTCTGCCAAGAAGCCAAGAGAAATAGGACTTATAACTACCGGTATGAGGGTAGAGGCCCGAAAATTCCGCCGGGGAACAACCCACTGGGAAGCACAAGACTTGTGACAAATAGCCAATTCGGGAATAATCCGAAAAGACGGACTGAATCAAGACATGTCCTAATGAGGATGTATCTCAAATAGGAAAATCCATCCCAATATATGTGTTGGGAGGAAACGGAAGAAACCGTCATCCACGAGGATATATCTCAATGGGGAACTGCAGAAGGAAAGACAAACATTTTCTGCTTATGGGGTTGACTCTATATGGAGAGATTTTAAACACCCAACATCTGCTTGGGGAGGATCTATAAAGAGATCTGTATCACCCAAAAGCAGGAAACACAACAAACAAAGGACATATGGCAAGAAATGCAACATGAATACCTGGATGTTTATGAGTATGCATGAATATGCGTAATTTATGTTTGATGAATGCTGACAAAACAGACAATTCTAACACAAACAGGTCCAGGAATCAAACGCCCGGTATTATACTTCCAGGGGAAAAACCAACTGGAGAGCCAACCCGCGGAGATCTGCATGCTGTAAAGCAAAGATCTGCAGGTACTGCTGGAGAAGCAGAGAGTCAGAGATATCAGGAGACAACCTAATCAGGGTACAGAAAGTCACAACGGGCAAGACAGCCACCAAGACAAATCTGTCGGGGAACAAGAGAAAATCCAGGATATCTGCAGGGGATCCCAGTGTCAACTGGGAAACAAAGGGTGCATTGCACAAGCAAGAACTGCTGTAGAAGCAACTCCACAAAACTCCACTGGGGAACAACCCACTGAGGGAGAATGATATCATCCAAATAGAATCTAACTGCATGAGCAACTCTACTGGGGAAAACTGTCGGCTACTCTCTTGGGGAACAACCCACTGAGGGAGGACAGATCAAACAAGCAAATTCTGCAACAAACCACTCTATTTGGGGAGAATACACATAGCAAACTGATCACAACAAGTAGATTCTGCAATATAAGCCACTCTACTGGGGATCACAAACAGACAGGAAATCAATCCGTTCACGGGAGGCCAAAGCCAACATCCAACCATACTGGGGATTGAAGGATTATTCAACAGGCGAAACTGCCACAACAAACTCACTGCAGACTAAGCTGAGGAAAAGATGGATGAACACTGGGATGTCAACCCAAATCAACCACTGAGTAGGAAAATAAATCCTGCTCTGCTGAAGAGAAGAACTCTGATGGGGAGATAGCAACAATTCCGCAGACGACTTCGCCGGGGAAAAGGTAAAGTACCGGGTATCAAACCACTGACTTACCAAACCTTCAAAAAGGAAAACGATCGTGCTGAGGAAACAGACAATTCCGCTGGCAACTGCACTGGGAAGAGTGATAACAACTCTGCTCGCGAATCCGATGGGGATATCAACAATAGTTCTACTCGTGAACGTGTCGAGGAGACAAATAAAGTCTGGGAATGTCGTCCCACTGGAGAAAGTGACGGGGCACCAAGATGACAAACCACCAAACGCCGAAACTTCTATAAGGAAACACCCATGCCAGGGAAGATTGCTGCTAGAGAAACGAAGTCTTCAACAACACTCTGCTTGCGACTATACTGGGGAACAACCCCAACAAAGATCTGAAGAAAGAAGATACAACCAAACCAGGAATATGAACAAATGTCTTACCTGTTGGAGATCATGCCACCTTCGGGAGAGCACTGAGATATTCTTGAGTATCCTTTCAATCTTGTGAATGTTCACTTTGTTTAAAACAGCAATTTTTTTGAAAAATTTGATTTGTTTAAAACAAATGACATTTTATCAATTTAAGACATGCAAAACATTTGTTGAATTGAAACAAATAAGAGTGCAAATAATTGGATAAAAAGCTCAAATTGATTTGATAGAATGGTAGCCTGCAAATGGCAAGACTCCATAGATCTGTACAAAATTTGAAATCAGTGATATATATTGGAAGAGGGCTACATTGAACATAATGATCCTTTCTCTACCAATTTGAATCTCGATGTATCCGAAGCTTCAGTTGACGACGAATCGAGAATCTTCTGACGAAATGACGACTGTGGAACAGAAAGTCTTGTCAGGATGCAGTTACTTGCCAATATCCCTAATTTTTGCCTAGATTGCCCCAAGGTGAGGTATTCAATCTAGCGGGATGCAAATATATTCTTTTTTCAAGTCCCTAATTTTTGCCTGGATTACCCTTGCGGGTTCTCCACTGAGACGCTCATTTTTGCCTAAGCCGCCCTTTCGGGTTTTCAACTTAGCGAACAATTCTGTTTTTTTTTTTTCATTCTTTTTTCAAGCATATACTTTTTTTTTTTTTTTTTTTAGGCAAAGTATCTTTTAACTGCATCTGAATTCACAGGACGAGTGAAATCCTCCCCATCCATTGTTGTAAGCATCAAAGCCCCGCCTGAAAAGGCTCTCTTAACAACATATGGACCCTCGTAGTTTGGAGTCCACTTGCCCCTGGCATCGGGCGCGAAAGACAAAACTTTCTTGAGCACAAGGTCACCTTCTCGGAACACACGAGGCTTGACCTTCTTGTCGAATGCTTTCTTCATTCTCTGCTGATATAACTGACCATGACACATGGCAGTCAATCTCTTCTCTTCGATCAAATTCAGTTGGTCATAACGACTCTGAATCCATTCAGCATCAGTCAACTTGGCTTCCATCAAGACTCGCATTGATGGGATCTCCACCTCTACTGGGAGAACGGCTTCCATGCCATAAACAAGAGAGAAAGGGGTTGCCCCTGTTGAAGTGCGTACAGACGTACGATATCCATGCAAAGCAAATGGCAGCATCTCATGCCAATCTTTGTACGTGACAGTCATCTTCTGGATAATTCTCTTAATATTCTTATTAGCAGCTTCAACAGCCCCATTCATCTTAGGTCTGTAGGGAGAGGAATTATGGTGTGCGATCTTGAACTCAACGCACAACTCACCCATCATCTTGTTATTCAGATTGGATCCATTATCAGTAATGATCCTTTCTGGCACACCATAACGGCAAATCAGCTAGTTCTTGATAAACTTCACAACCACCCGCCTGGTTACATTTGCGTACGAAGCGGCTTCAACCCATTTGGTGAAGTAATCAATTGCTACGAGAATAAACCGATGTCCGTTGGATGCTTTCGGCTCAATCATGCCGATCATGTCAATTCCCCACATAGAGAAAGGCCATGGTGATGAAATCACATTCAGGAGTGTCGGAGGAATATGAATCTTATCCGCATAAATTTGACACTTGTGACATTTCTTCACATACTTGCAACAATCAGACTCCATTGTCAGCCAATAGTAGCCTGCTCTCAGCATCTTCTTAGCCATGGCATGTCCATTGGAATGAGTACCAAATGAAACCTCATGGACCTCAGTCATCAATAGGTTTGCTTCGTGTCTATCCACGCATCTGAGTAAAACCATATCAAAATTTCTCTTGTACAGCACTTCACCACTGAGGTAGAAACTTCCTGACAACCTTTTTAAAGTTTTCCTATCTTTCACAGATGCCCCAGGCGGGTAGACCTGGTTCTGGAGGAAATTCTTGATATCAAAATACCAAGGCTTGTCATCTTTCACTTCTTCGATTACAAATATGTGAGCGGGTCTGTCCAAGCGCATCACAGTAATGTTGGGAACATCATTCCACCATCTGACAACTATCATAGAAGCAAGCGTTGCAAGGGCATCTGCCATCCGATTATCCTCTCGAGGAATGTGATAAAATTCAACTTCTGTGAAGAATGTTGAAATCCTCCTTGCATAATCTCTGTACCGAATGAGACCTGGCTGATTCGTCTCCCATTCATCCTTGATCTGATTGACAACCAAGGCCGAATCACCATAGACATCAAGATACTTGATTCTCAAGTCAATGCACTCTTGAAGTCCCATAATACAGGCTTCGTACTCTGCCATATTATTCGTGCATTTGAAAGTTAGCCTTGCTGTAAACGGAATGTGTGAACCTTGAGGAGTAATGATCACTGCCCCAATTCCATTCCCATATTGATTAACAGCGCCATCAAATACCATCGTCCATCTGGAACCAGGTTCCGGACCTTCATCAAGTGTAGGCTCATCGCAATCTTTCATCTTCAAATACAGAATTTCCTCATCCGGGAAGTCAAACTGAACAGACTGATGATCTTCAATTGGCTGGTGCGCTAAGTGGTCAGCCAAGATACTACCTTTGATAGCTTTTTGAGCTCGATACTCAATATCATACTCAGAAAACAACATCTGCCAACGGGCAATCCTCCCAGTTAAAGCAGGCTTCTCGAAAATATACTTAATCGGATCCATTCTGGATATCAACCAAGTTGTATGATTTATCATGTACTGGCGCAAACGCTTAGCAGCCCAAGCCAAAGCACAGCATGTCTTCTCAAGCGTAGAGTACCGAGACTCACAATCAGTAAACTTCTTACTGAGGTAGTATATAGCAAACTCCTTCTTCCCTGATTCATCTTGTTGACCGAGTACACAACCCATCGAGTCTTCAAGAACTGTCAAATACATAATCAGAGGTCTTCCTTCCACAGGCGGAGACAAAATCGGAGGTTCAGACAGATACTCCTTGATACTGTCGAAAGCTTTCTGGCAATCCTCGGTCCAATCACGAGACTGATCTTTCCGGAGGAGCTTGAATATCGGCGCACATGTGGCAGTCATGTGGGATATAAATCTGGAAATGTAGTTCAAGCGGCCAAGAAAACCTCGGACTTGCTTCTCAGTTTTGGGTGCGGGCATCTCTTGTATTGCTTTGACCTTTGCAGGATCAACCTCAATACCTCTTTCACTTACCACAAAACCCAACAACTTGCCGGAACGGACTCCAAATGTACATTTGTTCGGATTCAGGCGAAGTTTGAACTTCCTCAGACGCTGAAAAAGCTTCAACAAATGCTCAACATGTTCAACTTCCGTTCGGGACTTAGCAATCATATCATCAACATAGACTTCTATCTCCTTGTGCATCATATCATGAAACAAGGTAGTCATAGCTCGTTGATACGTGGCTCCGGCGTTCTTCAAACCGAAGGGCATCACTCGATAACAGAATGTTCCCCAAGGTGTGATGAATGTTGCCTTCTCCATATCCTCTGGTGCCATCTTGATTTGATTATATCCGGAAAATCCGTCCATAAAGGAAAAGACTTTGAACTTAGCTGTATTGTCTACCAACATGTCAATGTGTGGTAAAGGAAAATCATCTTTTGGACTAGCTTTATTCAAATCTCTGTAGTCAACGCACATACGGACTTTTCCGTCCTTCTTAGGAACAGGCACAATGTTGGCCACCCATTGAGGATATGTAGAAGTCACCAGAAACCCCGCATCAATTTGCTTCTGAACTTCCTCTTTGATCTTCACTGCCATATCTGGATGAGTTCTTCTGAGCTTCTGCTTCACAGGCACGCACTCAGGCTTCAAAGGCAGGAAATGTTGCACAATATCTGTATCCAAACCCGGCATATCTTCATAGGACCAAGCAAAGATATCTGAATATTCTCGTAGCAAGCTGATCAAATCTTCCTTGACAGACCCTTCAAGAAGTGCCCCAATCTTCACCAGGCGCTCACAATCCTCAGATCCCAAGTTGACCGTTTCCAAGTCTTCGAGATGCGGCTGAATGATCTTCTCTTCGTGCTTAAGGAGATGGGTGATCTCATCAGGAATCCCTTCAACATCATCTTCCTCTGCCTCAAATACAGGGAATTCAAAATTGGGAGATGGCGTTGGATCATTATGTTCAATGGGTTTTAGGATCAACCTGCATAATGATTTTGGTTAGGGAAAAACTTCAGAATTTAATCAAGCAAATCATTATGCAGATGAAAAAATGTTTGATTTTATTTTTGTTTTTATGGTTTTTTGTGTTCACTGATTTCATTACAAAAAGCAAAAAGTGAAAACAAAGGAAAAACAAATGTTTAACAATGTGAAAATTGAATGAAAACATCATTGTATATATGCTTTGCCAACAATGTCATCACTTCTCCTTTTGGCATGGGAGAAGGGTTTTAAACAAAGTGAACAATTTACTCTGATCTATGGATAACTGTAGGAACATCCACAGCGACCCAATTGTGGCAGACACCATCAGGAATAACAAAATTGTTCACATCCTCTGCATCTTCTTCAATGATAGCAGCAGCTTCCTCTTCTGCAGGTTGATCAGCATGGATGAATCCTCCACTTGTGAACAAACCTTGCTCGTTGCATGCTCCAGAACAGTAGCCAATGCCAGCCCGGGATTTATTATCTTCAAGTTCAAGCACTTTCCCTAATCCAACAACTGCACCACATTCAATGGCCAGCTTAGCATCTCGGTAGGAAGTGAATGAAGGAGACTTCTTCTCGATTGGTTCGTCAATAGATAAAGCTTGGAATGGAGTTCCAACTTCATCCTCAACATCAATGTACGAGAAGGAAGACAGATGGCTAACCAGGAGAGCCTTTTCTCCCCCTACTACAACCAATTTCTTGTTCTTGACAAACTTTAGCTTCTGGTGTAGGGTGGATGTCACGGCGCCAGCCTCATGAATCCATGGTCTGCCTAAGAGACAGCTATAAGATGGGTGGATATCCATTACTTGAAAAGTAACCTGGAAATCACTTGGTCCTATTTTGATTGGGAGATCAACTTCCCCAATCACGGTCTTGCACGACCCATCAAAAGCTTTCACAACAACCCCACTCTGCCTCATAGGAGGACCTTGATATGACAGACGAGAGAGTGTGGATTTTGGCAATACATTTAGAGATGATCCAGTGTCCACCAGCACATTGGACATTGCATCAGACTTGCAATTCATGGAGATATGTAAAGCCATGTTGTGGTCTCTTCCCTCCTCAGGGAGATCAGCGTCACAAAAGCTCAAGGTGTTGCAAGCGGTGATGTTTGCAACAATACTATCAAATTGTTCAAGGGTGACGTCGTGATCGACATACGCCAAGTCCAAGACTTTCTGCAGAGACTCCCTATGGGGTTCTGAATTCAGCAGCAAAGACAGGATAGAAATCTTGGAGGGCGTGTGTAGAAGTTGGTCTACAATATTATACTCACTCTTTCTGATGAGCCTCAGCATCTCATCAGATTCTTCATCCACAATGCCACTTGGGCCAACTGAAGAAACAGGAGTCTTCGGTACGGAGGAGGAGGATGGTTTGGCAACATCAAGTGCCAGATTCTGAACTTTAACAGCAGTCCCCACAGGACGTTCAACAGATTCAGAAGCAACAACAGGAGCCTTGGTAGGTGCAGAAAATACACGACCACTTCGGGTCAACCCACTGACATCAGCTACAGTGGTCACGGAAGTGGAAGGCAAAGGCACTTCGACCCCATCCTGGACAGCAACAGGATTATACCGGAATGGCACAGCTCGATCAGATGAATAGGGCACAGGGCCGACAGGTTTAATCACCAAAGAAGGGGAAGTCTTAGGCTTGTTGCTATTGTAGCGAATAACAACGGGCTCAGGCAGCTTGAACACTGGTGAAATGACATTCACCTCAGGTTCAACTATATCAACATTGAGGTTTTGCAGAACCTCAATGGTACCTTCGTTCAACATCTTCTGAAGCTCTTTGCGGACCTGATCGCAACCCCAGCGATTAACCGAACAGACGTGGCACTTGTCATGGTTATGCTCCAAGTAGCTGTACTGACACAGCATACGGTGTAATCCAACCAATGACTGCCTGATATGGCTAATATACTTGACCTTGTACTTCCCAAGGCATTCCTGAACCATGTTGACAGATTTCCCATGCGAAGGCAATGGGTTCCTGGTGACGTTCGGGTTTGAGTCTTCAAAACTCAGAATTCCGCTTCTCATAAGGTCTTGCACCTTAGTCTTCAGCTGGAAGCAATTTTCTATGTCATGGCCCGGAGCGCCAGAATGATAAACACAGTGCAGATCAGGCTTATACCACCACTGAGGGTTGACAGGTATAGCTGGAGGATCTCTCGGAGAAACCAACTTCCGCTCTATTAGAGAGGGATATAACTCCACATACGACATAGGAATCGGATCAAAACTGATCTTCTTCCTTTCATAACCCAGGTTTGCTTGATTACTCGTACTCCCACGAGGCTGGTAAGCCTGTTGCTGTGGACGAGATTGTTGTTGATGGTACTGCGGTTGCTGATATTGCTGTTGATGCTGATATTGTTGATGTTGATGCTGCTGATGTTGAGGAGTATTGTCCTTGAAAACAGGTGCTACGTGAGCCACCTGATGCTGATGACTGGCACGATGCGCAGGCTTCCTCTGAACAGAGGGTCTTCGATGCTTCGGCTGAGATTGCACAGCGTGTGCTTCGCCTTCTTTCCTCTTAAACGCCCCATATCGTTTAGAGGAAGAACCATCATCTTTAGCCAATCGTCCTTCACGGACACCTTCTTCGAGACGCATCCCCATGTTCACCATCTCGGTGAAATCAGAGGGAGCGCTTGCCACCATCCGCTCATAATAAAATGAACCAAGAGTCTTCAGGAAGATCTTGGTCATTTCCTTCTCTTCCAGCGGTGGAGTGATCTGAGCTGCCAGCTCTCGCCATCTCTGGGCGTACTCTTTGAACGATTCCTTGTCTTTCTGTGACATGGACCTGAGTTGATCTCGGTCAGGCGCCATATCAACATTGTATTTGTATTGCTTGACGAAAGCTTCGCCAAGGTCCTTGAAAGATCGGATGTTGGCACTGTCCAAGCTCATGTACCATCTGAGCGCGGCACCAGACAGACTATCTTGAAAATAATGAATCAGGAGTTGATCATTATCAGTCTGTGTTGACATCTTCCTGGCATACATGACCAGGTGAGCAAGTGGACAGGTGTTCCCCTTGTACTTTTCAAAGTCTGGGACCTTGAATTTGATCGGTATTTTGACATCGGGAACTAGGTAGAGTTCGGCTGCAGACTTGCCGAAGAGATCTTTGCCACGGAGAGTCCTCAATTCCTTTCTCAGCTCAAGAAATTGATCGTTCATTGCGTCCATCTTTTCATGAACATCTGAGCTCTCAGATGGCTCAGAGTGATAGATGGTGTCGTCTACCCTAGGCATGGTATGCACGACAGGAGGAGCGGGAACAGGGACCGAGCTAGATGCCGGCATATGAGCAAATGTTGGCGCAGGAATATCTGGCATAAAGCCTGGAGGCATCCCCCAAGGGAACCCGGCTGGCATGGCATTAGGCTGATGGGCACTGACTGGTACCGTTGAAGTAGAGACTTCGGAGATAACCGTCCTCTGAGCAGGAGTCGCTGGAGGCGGAGTAGGCTGATTTTGGGCAGCAAGAAGTTGCTCCATCAAAGCGCCAAGTCTGGCGACCTCTTCCTTTAGTTCTCTGTTCTCTTGTTCCAATTGCTCCATTACTCTGGCAGAGTTGACTCGCGTATAATACCGGTGAGTCAGCTTGTCTTCAAAATAAATGAAGAACACAAGGTTAGGAACAGAAGACCAGAACAAAGGGTACCTGCTTATGCAAGAATGATGCATGAAATGCTTGTGCAAATGCTTTGTTTTCAAGGAACCCTTAGGGTATTATTTGCAATATTTTGAATTGTTAAAGCATTTTAATTACTCATGGAAAATATTTCATTCAAAATATCAAGACAAAGGAGTACAGCATTTTTAAATATTACAAAGAGAAAAGGTAAATGACATCCTATGGATCCCTATTAGCTCGGGATGCTGGAAGACGAGAAGTGCACAACTTCTTGATCTCTCTCTCATAGGCAGCCTCCATATCAGCTTTCTCCTTCGCAAGTTGGTCATACCTCCTTTTCCAGAATTTGGAAGACTGAGGAAGCAGAGAAGTCCAAGTGTCGTTCGGATCGTCGATCACTCGGTGCTCGAGAAATTCAATCATAGCATCCTTCTCTTTGAGCTGCTGTAGCAATTCCTCCCTTTCACGGATCCAAGCACGCGAAAGGTCTTCTTCTCTCAACTCCTCTACACGTTGGGTAGGGAGGGTTGAAGGCCCAGCCACATCCAACGGTGTAGGTCTCGGATGATCATATGGCATCAAGTAGGTGGCAGCCCTCTGTCTGACCCAAGCAGTGTAAGGCTCCAAAGCAATGCAGTTCTTTGGACCCAACTCGTTCCTACCTTTCTTGCGAATACTGCGCCAAGCACGGACAAATCTGGCTTTCAGGCCTTGGGGATCTTTACCCTCCAGAAAGAATACACCTTCTAACAGAATGTTATGGGGTTTATCCTTTAGGGGGAACCCAAGCTGACGACGTGCGAGAATAGGATTGTAGCTAATCCCACCACATGTGCCAAGAATAGGCACATTAGGGAATTCACCACAATAGTCGATGATCTGAACGGTATCATACACGCGATCATACCAGGTGATATCATCATTGGTGAGAGACATGAGTCTCTGAGACCATCGTAGACATCCCTTGTTCTCCTTGAAAGCAACTGTCTGCGGCAAGTGCGAAATAAACCACTTGTACAGCAGGGGTAGACAGCAGACAATAACTCCTCCTCCTTTCACATTCCTGGAGTGCAAGGAAACATAGGCATCGCCCAACAAAGTCGGAACTGGATTAAGAACTGAGAAGATCCTAATAGCATTCATGTCCACGAACTTGTCGAAGTTGGGAAACAGCACCAATCCATAGATGAGCAGCACAAATAGAGCCTCAAAGGCATCCTCACTCATGGCCTTCCCACAAAAGGTAGCTTGGGCAATGAGGAACTCGGAAGGAAAACCCTGAATTCCGCCTTTGGTAGTCAGATTAGCTCTAATCAGATCTTCATCTATGTGCAACAGGTTGGAAATCTCTCGAGCAGATGGAATATCCTCTAAGCCACTGAACGGCACTTGATCCAGAATCGGAATCCCAATGAGATGAGAATACTCCTCCAAAGTTGGCAACAACTGGAAGTCCGGGAATAAGAAGCAGTGATGCAACGGATCGTAGAACTGAGCTAGAGTACTCATCAATCCTTCATCAACCTGGGTAGTCAGCAGAGGTAGAAGCTTCCCATAGCGAGCTTTGAAACCCAAGGGATCTAATACATATGATGTCAGATTCCTTAACTCTTTTACATCGGGCTGTCTAAAGCTGTACTTCTTTGTATGCCTTTTTGGTCTTTCCATGTCTGAAAATTTTGCAAATAAACCCTTTAAGTTCCTTGAAAATTTTCTTTTTCTGATGACATGAAGTGCAGATGAATGCATGAATGTATGAATGCAACAAACACACTCAAGGATCAAGCAAAGCACACCAAACAAAGGTCATGGGAAAGCTCTATGTATCCCTAATATCAATCATCCATTTTGGTGGATTTAGGTTTTCACCTTATCGACACCCAAGTTCCATTGATATTAACGGTACATGAACCGGCTCGAACACCCTTAATATCAACCAGCCGCTTTGATGGATTTTAGGTTTTACACCTGATCCGGGATCCATTGATATTAACGGTGTCTGAACGACTCAACCATGAATCAAGGGTTTGTTGAGAGTCACGAGCATGGAGTCTCGGTTAAGAACCACCCAAAGGGAGTGTACTAGGGTTTAAACCTGCCAGACATGTTCTATCAGAGGTTCCCATAATCATCGTTCCATCTTTCGAATATTATCGGAGGAACGAATACTCGTATTCCAAGAATATTCTCAAGAGAAACTCTTATGAGTGTAGTATCGCGTAACAATCGCATCAGAACTGACATCTGAACGACCTTCGCACTACGGTCCTAAAAATAGGCCAAGATGGGTTTGGTAAACTACGGTCCTTGCCTTCTGCGGAACATGATTGAAAGAATAATGTCTAACCACAAATAACTTGTGTGACATTATTAGTTCAACATGACCTCCACCAAGTGAATGGGCTCGCAAGTCAACTGGCTAAGGAATACTCCACACCAGTCAACAAGACTATGCCATTCTCCTATCCTAGAGTGCACTCGAGTTCGGGTACAGAACTCATCTCACAGATCACCAAAGCAAACAGCAATTGTATATCAAGCAATTCACACATTACAATCAATACAGTCATCCCAAATTGTACAAAAATATGTCATATAACAAATAACAATATAGCACAATAAGGGTGAAAAGTAGGCAATACCACCAAGGATTCTGGTGAGATCTCCCCAGCAGAGTCGCCACTTTTCTGTAGCGGTGTATTCTTCGCTATATGATCTATCGATTAAATCATAAGCAAGGTATACAATGAATTTCGAGTCGCCACCGCACTTTTATTTATCCAAAGGACTGGCTAAAAAGCGAACAAAAGCCTAAGAAGTTTTACACGTAGAAAACTAATAAAAAGATCAGAGAGTCTGGGTAAGGGGTAAATTACGCAATGGGAAGGTGTTAGGCACCCATCACGTCCTAGGTACTCCTAGGGAGCCCTTTTCACACTTGTTGTATAAAATTGTTATTTGTTATGACATAAAGATTGTGCAAATATGAGTGGGATGATGAGAAAAGAATATACAATTTGATTATTGGGTTTGAACGGATGAACCCGTTGCCTACGTACCTTCCATCAAAGGTAAGGATCAAAACGCCGTAGTTCGGCTAAAAGATTTCCAAAAGTTGGTGGATTCAATTTTAAACACAAGCACTGAGGCTTTTCATTATCAATGGGAGAAAACTCGACCAAGACCAACATCCACCATGCGAGGATAGCTTCGACGTACTAGAGGGGTTAACCCTGTTTTCAGTACGGAAGTCTTATAGTCGACTCACTAAGGATAAGGTGAGGTTTACATCAACCACAAAGATAATTGAAACCTATGGCTAATGCATGAAAAGATTAACAAATGGACAAGGCCAAAACAAGTGAATGAGTGAAGTTAATTGATTGTGATTATGAAAGTAGAGTCAAAGTATGATTAAGATTGATTTGAAAGAAGTATTATGAAATGAAGTTTGAAAAAAGAAAGTCAAGGACTTGGGTCCAGGTTTTTAGTTTGAAAACATGAAAATGTTTGCACAATATCTATGTCAAGTTTGAAATCAGAGTGTGAAAAGGTTTAGGACATAATGAGAATGAATGGATGGAAATGGATTGTAAAAACTTCTTAGAAGGTTCACTTCTTGAAATCATATGGAGGATGATTCAAGTGTGTCCTTCGGAATAGCAATAAGCAATAACGAAGTAAACAAACAAATGATACCGGATGCCACTCAATGGTCTTACTCCAATCTCACAAACAAAAAGCGGATGCCGGATACCAATAGATGGATTTACACCAGTCTCCTAAAATAGAAATGGATATCAGAGGCCACTCAATGGACTTATACTAATCTCCCTAACAAAGAAATAAAAGGATGGATACCGGATGCCAATCTGTCTAGGCTTACCCTAACCTCCACAGTATGGTCCTAGGAATACAAATGCCAACTTGCAGGGACTTACAATTGTATCCTCACATACAACAAACAAAACAACATGTGATCATAGGAAAGCAAAGGCCAACTTGCAGGGACTTACAATTGCATCCTCACATACAATCAACAAATGCATCAGGCAAAGATAAGATGAGTGGCCAAGGTGATGGTCTTATACTCACTTCCATATCATAGGAGCAATGGCCAATGGATGGTCTTACAATTGTCCTCAATGGGCAAACAACAATGATAATGTCACAAGGATAAATGAGATGATTATGCATTGATGAGCAATAAATGATGATGAGTGCACAAAGCATGCAAGCAAACATGTGTATATGAAGCAAATGATCAATCAATGAAAGCAATCAGCACACACTATAACCAAACAAGGAGGATCATACAAGAGGGTTAGGCATTGAAGCCAACTAGAATAGGGTCACAGGTGCTCTTAACCTTGCCATTGAGGGGCTAAGGTGAAGCAGATGAAAGGATATGAGGGGTGTGCCTCATGGCTCTTATCCCTAATCAGGGAGAGCATTGAACATCGGAAAGTGTGGGAGTTCAGAAAGTAGGAACTCTCTCCACAGATAAGACTCTATAGATCTTGGGCTTGGATCTCAATGCTACAACCATGTAATGGGAGCAAAGAGAAGACTCACAGAATAGTAGGAGATAGATTGCTTATCTCTTGGATTCTACCAATTGCCTTTCTTGAAGGACTTTTCCTGCTTGGGACAAAAGTAAACACACACAAGCATTGCCTCTTAAGGAGGACTTCAGACAGTTGCCTGGCCAAATAACAGGCCAGGTCTTCCAGACTACATGAAGAAAAGGGATTATACCTCAATGCAAATTTGCTAAATAGAAAAGCAAAGCAAGTTCAAAGAACTAAGCAACTAAAGGTACCTGAAATAGTCAAACAGAATCAGTGCATAGTTCAAAAATCAAAGCAAAAGGAAATAGAAGTCAACAGTCAACATAATCAGATGAATGTGCAAAGCACAAGACTCAAATCATATGAGTCAAGCCACCTACAAAACAAAGAGGTTAGCTCATGATAAACAATCAAGCTCAATCAAATTGTATTGTTCTCTTTGAAGCATTTGTGCTTAACCTGAAACAATGAGCTCAAACATAAGCAATAAGACCACTAGGACAAGCCTAGGGTCAAAAGAGGATGAGAAAGTCAAAACAGCAAATGAAAGTCAACCAAAATCAAGTTTAAACAATCAAGAAGCAAACTTAATTGGTCCCACATTCATATCATTCATCATCATGATTTCATAAGCAAAGGAAGTCAAAGCATGGCAAATGAAAGCTCATAGAAGTCAACAGAAAGACTTAACTAAAAACCAACCATAAACAATTCCAAAAATCATCAAATAATTCATGATCAATCCTAATCCATAACATGACATGCATATAAAATTTCAGCTCATTTAGATTAAGGGAAGTTGGTCAATGAAAATCAGAAAGTCAAAGCAAGTTCAAGCATGCTCAAAGAACTCAACCAAATATGCACCAACTTCAAAAAATCATAACTCAGTGATAACAAATGAGAAATGAATGGGATCAACACCATGGCAAAGCTTAATATGTCTAGTAGTCACATATGAAATTTCAAGTCCATCTAATAAAGTATGAGAATTTCACAAATGAAATGGCAACATGTATCACACAAGTCAACATTTTGGTCAAACAGGGGACAAAAATCTCAATCAATTGGAAAATGCTACAAACAACTCCACAAAAAATCACATGTAATCTAGACATCCAAGAGTAGGTTCATGCAAAAATTCAGATCAAATTGAGGTCAAGAAGCATACAATCAAAAATCATGAAGTTGCATATCATTGGTGTGACACAAATTGTCATACCCTACTTCAAAAATTCACAACTCTCAAACCACATAAGATAAATTCATGATCTTTACATCAAAATAAACATGAATGAGTCTAGATTAAGCACAAAAAAAAATCAGGGTCATTGGATATATCATCACAATTTCACAAAGGATTTGGCAAGATGTACAAAAATGGGTCACATTCTACAAACCCTAATGCCATAAAAAATCTACTCATCCAAAAAATCAGCAAAAATCATGATAAAATACTAGACATCAAGCAGAGCAATATGCAAAAATCCTCATGAAATTTGGATCAAAAATGATGATGTTATGATTTTTAGAAGATGATGTATCAATTTGGAATAAACATAAAAAACAAACATGGTTTAATGAGACATGGGGCACGGGCGATGGCATATTTGTAAATATCACAACAACTAACTAAAACGCAGCGTACAAGGCCAAAGCTGGAAATGTTCTGATTGGTCAGTCTCAATGGAATAGTGAACTACACATGCATATGTGAGACAGAATTCTGGGAATTTAAACAAAACCTAGGGTTTGTCAACTACAGTGTCATCATCTTCACCATGTTCAAATCGTGAAATTCAAAAACGCCCAGAAATTGGAATCCAACATATCATTAGAACCAGTACACAACATACATCAAGAATCCATCATTCACTTTCCTTAAAACACAATAACAATCATGAATCGAGGACAAATACATTCACACACCAGATTTCAAGTCAACATATCTTTTAGCATAGGCAACCATTTGACATGATTCGAAGCTTAAAACAACCAGCTAAGTAAGATCTACACAGTGCATAGCATCATTTCAAGAAATGAGAGATTCGAGATACCTACCAGATTTGAAGAGCTGAGTTGGAATGTGGTTCTCTGGTTGCAAGAGGTCAAAACAGATGCTCCTTATGCTTTGAAATGATGAATGGAGAAAGGCTTGTAGCTCAAAGACCCTGGAAATAGCTCAGATTGAAAATCACCATTGATGAACTTGGAGAAAACAGAGCTCGAAATGAGCTTCCAGTTGAGAAAATGATGCTCAAAATTGCTTGCAAAGTGGTGGTAAATGATGAGGTAAGAACCAATGTACGAGTTCTTTTGCAAATTGGCAGAAAATGCCAGGTGAAGAAATTCTGTTTTTGAGAGGAAAATGGTTTTCTCTTAGTGAGTGTGAGGCTGCTGCTTCTAGGGTTGGAAAATGGCAGAAAATGAGCCTTATATTAGCTGTTTAGTATTGGCTAATGACATGCTAATCGTGATTAGCTCAAATGAACCATTTTGCTCATTTGCTAAGTTTCAATCAAATGGAAAGGAGGGTGTAAGTTTTGTCCGAGTTTGGGCCTCAAACATGCTTCAAATAACATTTCAAAACAGTCCCAATTGGCCAAAATGAGTAAAATTGGTTATTTGGAAAAGTCAAAAATCAACCTCACTTGAAATTAATTAAGGCAAGTTCAAAAAGGCCATTTTGAATGGTGAAGTTTTGGTGAATGAGGATGACATTTTTAGAAAGAGGGGATCAAATGTGACTTGTAGGAAAAAACCCCACCAAATTTGGCCAAATGGTTTGAGAGATATGGCCTTTTGAAGTTCAAAAATTTTTGAAAATGAATTGATCATAACTTGCCAACCATACATGGGAATTGAGTGCTCTTGAACTTTTTGGAAATGGGAGAACAAGATCTTCAACTTTCATGTTGGGCAAAAATTCATTTGGAGCTTGTATCATGATGCAAGATTAGGATCAAGAAGTTTCCATTTTTGGCAAATTTGAATTACAGGTCAAGTTTCTATTTTGGGAAATTTTCTGTTTGACTTCAAATTCTTCCATGATGGTGTTTGACATGATATATGAGGACTATATGGACATGAATGAGCTCCCTCAAACCAAATCCCATCATCAAATCACTGATTAAATCCACAGTTGACCAAGTTTGACTTTTCTAGGGTTTTGCCTGATTGAACCACTTCTGATGAATTCCAAACCCTAATTCCTTGAGATTTTGATTCCAAATGATATCACAACATATATGAACCCTTGATGATTGATCATGGTGCCCAAATTCTTCAAGAATGGCCACCATCCACTACAATGCCTGACTTTGACTGATTTTGACCTAATTACCTGATGATTGCTTCAGCTGCAAGTAACATGGTTAGGTGATAATATTTTGTACTTTTTGATTGATAAACATATGAAAGGCAAAGATATACAAATGCAAAGTATGCTTGGTGATCAAGAATCAACTCACAAGGCAAACCACCCACTAGGAGGGAAGCTAGGGCATGCAATGATCCTTGAGGCCATGATATGATATGATATGGCCCATGAGGGATCTTAGGGCCAAAATTGGGGTCTTACACACAACAATCAAAGCACAGACAGCTTTCCAATCACCCAAAACAGCATGCTCCTTGGCCTTAGCCTCTAGGAAACTCAGATGAAAACCAGGCAACTTCCCCTTCTCTTTCAAACCACCCTTAATCATCTCCGGACTCAAATAAAGAACACGGGATATCCCACCAATATCAGGTTCTTCCTTAGTGGCATAGAAAGGAACCTGATTTCTGATCTGAATGCCCAAGATACCAGCATAGTCCTCCATCAAAGGCCCCAATAAGTAATCCGGGAAGACGAAACACCTCAAGCCCGGGTTATAGAACTGGAGAAAAGTATGGACGGCGCTCCTATCCCTGTCAGTGAGCCTGAAAACCATCTTCAGAATACCCCCATACGTCTCACAGAACAACCCCACATGGTCGGGTGTAATCAATGCTATCATATCTCTCAGCACGCTGATCTCTGGGTCGAAGAAACTATAGACAACATCATCCTTCAAACCGGGCCTCATATCTGAGCAAAGAAGTCTCTCAACCAGGATCTCAATCGAAAATGTCCCTGCATATGGATAAACATGAATTAGATGCAGATAAATGCAAAATGTAAATGATGCTGATGTATGAATGCAATGCACTGTGCCATCCTTCAAGTCATCTGAACAACCACTGCACTGAGTCACGGCCTCCGAATTGATCACCATCATCTGAAGGAACATGTAACCACAAATCCCACTCAGGGTTCCGAAATAAACGGAACTGAAAGATACATCACCATCATCACCAGAGATTCTCTGAACAGATAACCATAAGACCCTCTGAACCGGCCCGGGGAATCCTAAAATAAACGGATCCCCACTGATAAATACCACGGACAGCACTCCGGCGTCTCAGAAATAAATGTCCATAAATCCGACTTATAAATAGGACTCTGATCAACGGAACCATTAGTCACCATCAAAGTCACCATCAGAACATGCATCTGTACGAATCAACCCTCCCCTCACAGGTGAATTCTAATCAGGTCATCCTAAGGCGGATAATAGTCTCGACAATCGGGCAAAGATACTCAACGGGTTTGCCCTTTCGGGTGTGCCGTTGCAGCTCTCGTGAGATCGTCTTAACCAAAGATCCGGGAAAGAACGTTCACCGAAGTCAATAGCTCAAAAGAGGTAACTAGACCAAAGTGGAATACTCCACAATGGAAGAGCTCTCTCAGATGAACCTCGTCCGGCTTGTGGTATGTCACGTCGCAACAACATGCCCAACCAGCATGTGAGAAACGTGAGACCACACTAATCCTAGGTGTATACTCGGGCCTGGGTTTTAGCCCCACTCAGAACACCCACCCCAAATCATAGGAACCACCTGTACAGAGGACAGCAACATGATAGTATGATGCATGCAAATATTTATGCAAATATATACACAACAGAATAATGATAAATGCAATAAATAGCAGCACAAGCAACCTAAACTATCCTAGAGAACGCTAGGAGAGACTCGCTTAGGGAAGATGGACCAGTAAGAGGTCAACTTCTAAGTCCCCAGCAGAGTCGCCAGCTGTCGCATCCGCGAAAAACAACCGGCGGGCTCAAAACAAAACAAACAGAGCCGCCACCGTGCGTTATTTATCCCAAAAGAGGGAAAGGAAACGCTCGAAGTAAACCTGGAAAAGACATGGTCTCGCGACCAAAGAGAGATGGGATCGGGAGTCGGTTATGCGAAGGGAAGGTATTAGCACCCCTACGCATCTGTCGTACTAGACGGGATCCACGCCCAAAAGAATAGAAGAAAGGTTGCTAAAACTGCTCACAAACATCACACACACACACACTGGAAACAACACAGATGGAGGAAGAGGGGAAAGGGCTCGCTAGGACATCACATCCTATGCCTACGTATCTCATCTGGAATGAGAATCAGAGCTACCGTAGTTCGGCTCACGCACGCCGAAATAAAACACACGCAAACAGGCAAACATGGAAACCGAATGCCAATCGCTGGACTTACATCAGACTCCGAACCAAACAAACCCACACTGGAAACCAAATGCCAATTACTGGACTTATATCGGACTCCAAGCAAACAACAATAGGATACGGAATGCCAATCGCTGGGCTTACATCCATCCCCTAACACACACAGGAAAGGATAACCAACAACAAGTTAATAGGGAGTCTGGAACTCGAGCCTAATAACTGTCAAGCAAACACACACAAAAGAAAAAGGGTGCCCGGAGAGATCTCGTACGACCTCCTGCCTACGTACCTCATCTGGTATGAGGATCAGGGCAACGTAGTTCCCCTTAACAGGGGAGAAACTTTCTCCTAACCAGAGACTGGGAAATGACAAACTAGAAGGGAGACTGACTCGAGCCTAATAGTTATCATGTATTCCACAATGGTCCTAGGTTGAGTTTTCTATCTAACTTGCACAGGCAACAAGCTATCTTAAACAGCACAATCAAAACAAAGCAAACATACACACAATTAGCACACACTATATACAAACAAGGTGGACTCACACAAGGTTAGGCTGTGAAACACAAGCCAACTGGAATCGGGTGATGTTAGCTCTTAACCTTAACATTGAGAGTTAGGGTGAAGCAGATGAAATGGGAAGTGAGGATAAGACCTCACAGCTCTTATCCCTGGCCTGGGAGAGCTTCAGACAAATGAAAGTGTGGGAGTTCAGAAAGTTGGAACTCTTCTCCACATATGATTGACTCAACAAAGATCTTGGGTTAATATCCACAATGCATCAACACAATGTGTGTGAGCAAAGTGGATGACACACAGAATAGCAGGAGATAGATTGCACATCTCTTCTATCTTCCAATTGCCTTATCAAAGGTCTTTTCCTGCTTGGCACAAAAATAAACAAACACAAGCATTGCCTCTTAAGGAGGGCTTCAGACAGGTGCCTGCCCAAGTAACAGGACAGGTCTTCCAGACTACATGAAGTCAGAGAATTATACCTATGTGGTTAAGCAACCCAACAAAAGCAAGTTCAAATGAACTTAAGCAACTAATGTACCTGAAAACAATCTAACTCAATCAGTACATAACTCACAAAGTCAATCAGACAGTTAATAGTCAACAGTCAACAGACATAGTCAAACAAGCCAAGCATCAATGAGGAAGGCACAAGCTCAACTCAAATGAGCTAAAAGCAACCTACAAAACAAGTCAAGATTAGCTAATCATCAACCAAATGATCCAACTCAAGCAAATGAATCAATTCCCTTATGACCACATGCTCCTTATCCTGAAAACAAAGCTCAAACATAAGCATCAACCACTAGGACAAGTCCTAGGGTCAAAGAAGGAGAAATAATTCAAAACAGAACATGAAAATTGGCATGAATCAACTTCAATCCAATAAGAACATCATCCAAAAAGTTCCACATCCATATCATGCACCAAAATCATTTCACAAGTCAAATAAGGCAAAGCATACAAGTTGGAAGCTCATTGAAGCAACAGAATGAACAAATCCACATTAATTCCAAAATGATTCAATAAATCCCACGAAAAATCATGGCTAAACAGAACTCATCACATGATCAACATACCAAAAATCAAGGCATTTGGACAAGTGTAAGCATGGAAATCAAATTCCATAAGGCAAGGTAAGCACAAACATGCTCAATTAGGGCACAAAATGCTACATCAACTTAGCACAAGCCTAAAACAGAATTGACAAATGATAAATGCCTCAAACCAAAGACATAATAAACTTCAAAGTGTCTAGAAACAATGTGCAAAATTTCACATTCATAGAATAAACAACCATCATTTCACAAATCATTGAAGTTCATGACTATTCAAAAGTCCACAAATGGTCATCCAGAAAGAAAAATCCCAAACAAATCAGAAATCATTCCAAAAATTCCACAACATCCAGAAGAAGCATCATGCAAAAAATCACATCAGTTGGCATTTATTTGGCATGGCAAAGAAAATCATCAAATTGAGCAAGCAATGGTGTGACACACATTGTCACACCTACATTAACCAGATCATATCTCAACAACAAGAAATGCTAAAAATGCAAACTCAACACCAAAAGGTCCATGAAGATGTCTAGTTTAAGCATGCAAAGTTTCAAAGGCATTGGATTAAAATTCATCATTTCACAAAGCATATGGCAAGGTAGGTACAAGATAGCACATGCATACAAAAACCCTAAGCCAAAATATTTTTCAACCGTGCACAATTTCTGGAAAAAATCTCATAAAATACTAGACATGATGAGGAACAACATGCAACAATTCCCAGGTCATTTGGATCATTAATCATGGAGTTATGAATTTTCTAAGTGAATGAAAAATAAAAAAACATGTTGAAAGCATAGTATGAATGAATGGAATAAAATGCAACAGGCTTTTGGAAATGTGCAACAGCTGGGATTCGAACCGAGTGAGTATTTGAATTGAGCGCGTTTCTTAATGAAACGCACCGTTTCATTAAGTCTGTGTGGCAATGCAAATCAACAGCAACCAATCATTGTGCCACGCCAGGGCCACGTGGTCCAATACATGGATACAAACAGAAAAACGCATGCAAACACGCCAGGCATGGATTAAACGCGTTCTGGAAAGCAAAACCCTAAGATATTCATACAGTTCATCGTGTTCATATGCTCAAGAACACAACTGTCCAGAAATCAAAAACCAGTACACCATTGGATAGATCTTCCAACGTACATCCCGGATCAAAGCTCAATTTAACCTAATTCGACCTAGGTTCAAAGATTCAAGCGAAAGAAGCTTCACCTATCAAACTTATAATCACCATAACTACTTCATTACTTCATGAAAATCAATGAAACAAAGCTCAGATTAATCACCAATGAGAGATCTACAACATGCATCTATCAATTTCGTGAATCATGAGAGTCGAATTCTGACCTTTAAGGATATGCAGAAGTGGAATTGATGCTTTCAGGTCTTGCTAAGCACAAACAGATCTTCCTAAGCTCTTGGATGATTGAATGGATGAATGCTCAATGCTTAACCTTGCACGATTTGGCCAAAAAATCCAACTGCCATTGATGGATGTGAGCTTCAACAGTCCTCAAATCTGCATGAAATCCTTCGAATCTTGCTTCCAAAATGTTCTTCAATGCTTGTGGATTCAAGAACAAGGCAATGTTTATGAAGAAATTTGATGAAAAAGTGAGAGAACCAAATGAAGAAAATTGTGAAAATGGATCTAGATCTGAGAATTATGAGGTGTTCCTCATGAATTCTATTATGCTTAGCCTTATATATGATGTGCTAATGAAGTTTGTTAATCACCATTAAGCTAATGCCAAGGGATTAGTGAAAACCAAGTGTTTATGCAAATTGGCCAATGCACCCTTTATGCATGAAATGAATGGAACAGTGCACGATTCTCTTTCCAATTTCCCTTGAAATGTTGTCCTTAGCCAAATGCAAGTGGTACAATATGAAAACAATGCATAATTTTCAAATTTGGATTTTCCCTCCAAAATTCAAATGGAAAACCAAATATTTTTGTGATCAAAATGCATGTCTTATGATGCATGAATTGGATAGTGCATGTCAAGAGAGAAATGTTGCAAAAAGAACCATCTCATTTGGCCTTATGGTTTGAAAGTTATGCCTTCTTGAAGTTCAAATTCACTTGGCAAAGATTGATCCATATCTTTTCAACCATACATGAGAAATTCATGTTCTTGGACTTTTTGGAAATTGGAGAACAAGATCTACAACTTTCATGTTCAAAAAATTTCATTTGAAGCATTCTTGATGATGTAATCTTGAGGAGAAAACCTTTCCATTTTTGGCAATTTTGAATTACAAGTCACTTTCTATTTTTGGAAAGTTTTGTCCTGACTTTATTTTCTTCAATGTTGATGTTTGAAATGTCAAATGAGACTTGTTTGAACATGAATGAAGTATTTCTAAACACTTCTCACCTCTAAATCCAACAGTTGACTTTTGGTTGACTTTTTTCAATTGACTGATAGATGACTTGGTCATGCACAGATGAAATTTGAGCCTCAATCTCCTGATGAAATGGCTCCAAAATGAAACCCTAGCTTATACAAGCTCAATAAAACCACATGATCCCCATCTCAATGCAAAACCTCATCTCCTTGACAAACCCTGATTGGCACAATACAACTGATTAGGGTTGACCAGAGGTCAAAACCCTAATCCTAAGGAAACTTGTCAGGCACAATGAACCTCTTGGTGATGATGAGACCATGATGATAGTGATGTACCATTTCAACCAAGATAATGATCAATCTCCTTGAGGAATCAGAAACCCTAATTGAAGCACAAGCCCTCAGATGGCTAGTGATCAACTCATGAAACCCTCAAGCTTGAATCTTTTAACCTCTTTATCTTCTGAACAAGACTTAGGAGGAGGACTTGCTCAATGTTTCCACATGATATGCAAAAATGCAATGACTAATGTTCTACAAGATGAAATGCAATATGCTAAGCTAGTCCCAAGAGAGGAGGGCAAATTTTGAGGTGTTACAATGATCAGTGATAGAACATTTACCTCTTGTGACGATTGAAACCTTTGGTGCAGATCTCCTGTAACGATCAAAACCTTTGATGCAGATCCACGGAGCGATCACGAACGTTGAACGATGACAACGTCTCTACTCAGTCCACACGAACGGATTCCTTCAATCTCAGTGCTAGCTGGTACGAATGAAGGCTTTGAGTGAGAGAGAGAGAGAGAGAGAGAGAGAGAGAGAGAGAGAGAGAGAGAAAACGAAAATAATGCAACCGCAATGAATGCTTCTGCACAAGGGTTCTATTTATAGAACCACTTGTGTGGGCTTCAAGCTAAAAAGCCCACTTAAGTGTATTTTGGCCCATATCTTATAATATGCCCAAAATCACTTAAGCTCATGGTACCTTACCATATTTCGTATTCTACTTAAGTACACCGTACCTTTACGATGTTCTACAATTCACTTAAGGGCACCGTACCTTACGGTGTTCCTTAGTTACTCTATCTCTCATCAATCCATCCTTTGTGTGTGACCCTGTAGGTTTTCGCGGCATTGGCAATTATATTAAATCATGTATTTAACATAATAAACAGTGAGCGGTATCTAGCAACACATCACTGCTACCCAAGACACGAAAATGTCATGTGATCTGACAATTCCTTCTGTGATAATACTTATGTGTATAATTACCCTTTTGCCCTTATGTCTATAATGAACACAAGGCATAGACAGTGTCATCCTTGTCCAGTTCAATATTGGGCCCATAGACATTTATCCTGTTACGCAGGATGGGCAAATTCCATCTAGGTCACTCATGTCCCTCAGCATGCTTCGTGGAGTACCCATCAACTGTCTTTATGGTTATCCAGTTACGGACAATGTTTGATCAGCAATAAAGCACTCGACTCTACATCTAGGGTCCATAGTGGTTTCAGGTCAAAGAGTGGTATACACCATTATCACCATGAGAATAACTTATGACACTTTGCATAACTTTCTATATAGTATTCTCATAGCGGGTCAATCCGGTATAAATATTACTCTTAATATTCATACCTATGTTTAAGACTTGATAACTCCTTATCCATGATCCATGAGATGTGATCATCAGTCTATATACATAATAGTCTTAATGCTTTAATGTCATCCCACTTCATAATAAAGCTCGACTACGGATACTTTAAGAATAGTGTCCTTATGTTTAATGTGATCTCATGATTAAGTCATACTTGATACATTAAATAGACTAGCTATTCTAGGGACTTTATTAAACAAACGTAATAAAGAAAAAGCCTTTTATTATTAATAAATAATTCGATACAAGTACCAAAAGTATTGGCCTCTAGGGCTTACACCAACAAAAGGATCCTCTTATTCCACACCTTCAAGTATTTGAGTAAGGATGCGAAACATATTCTATATCAGCATGAAGAAAACCTTTGAAACTGTCCAAAGTGAGCTTAGTCGGAACCACCTGTTTGGCAAGTTTTTAGGAATCTTGTCGAAGGAATTTTATTGAATCCTCACAAAAAAAATCATTCTGGGAATGGATGTACAAATGCCAAGCCAAGATCAGCGCTTGGCAATCGTGGGAATTTTGGTGGTTGGAGTCTAAAAGCTAACTCATACTTGTTTTCGGGCTTGACGCACGAAGGAATTTTTAAGTCAGGAAGTTTCTGTATAAACTTGTTTTTTAAAATAAATGCTGCCTCACGGATGGTTCGATTGAGGTCATCAGGCCTGTAGGAAATTTCAAAGTATTTCCATAATGCTGGAATCTCCTTGATATGAGTTATTATACCTTTCTTGCGTCTGTCCTGTATAGAAGCAAAATCACCAGTTAGATGTTGAGTAAGGGCAAGGACGTCAAAGATTTCATTGATGTAATAGTTTTTCCATAAAATGTAAAATTATTGGGTACAATAAAATGATGGTCAAAAAGAGATGGGAGATAGTTTAGCAACTTAGGCATACTGTTACCCAGCAAATTTCAACCACGCCGAAGGAGAAAATTTAAGCAGGAGAAATGCAGCCAAAGCGGTTCGACGGTCAGGAGGGACCTAAGCCAGGTTGAAATAAATTCGACCGAGGGGGTGATATTGCTGAAGTCGAAGCAAAACATGTCATGATTGATACAAATTGTTTAAATCAGAACGTGGGGGAAGTTGCTAAAGGCGTGGGTTTATAGGCTCTGACGCGTGGCGCATCGTGAATGGACCACAACCACCTATAAGTTATTTTTATTACTATTTAAGTAGATGTGATTTTTATTTCTAGAGGCGGCATTTGTAACATTGCAAAAGAAAAACACTTGAAGTATCAAACGTCTAAGAGAAAAGAGTTAACTTCCTACAAAAATGTATACATGCTTCCACATTTATTTTCCAAACATTTAACTTATCAAGTCATTTTATTTGCTTTGTTTATTTACGTCTTTATCTTGCTTTCATCCGTTTATTTTTATTTCATCTCTTTTTACAGTCCTTTTTACCTGTCGTTTCTTGATCCAAACATTTCACCAAAAAATACACCATATACTCAACACTTATTAGTCTAGGACTTTGTAGTCAGTCCTGCAAGTAAACCTCGATAGGAATGGTAGAGATTCTTCTCACGAAAACCATGTGCGAACAAATTGGCACACCTGGTGGGACATGTTGTGCTAAGTATATGCAATTACGTAGTGGTAAAATGGTCTCACCATGTCCAAATTCAAAGGAAGAACCGTCTTCGGGAGGAGATACAGTTGCGTCGCAAGCAACTGATGTTGGTTCTGGCACTATATTTATGGTTTCGTCTGCATATAGTGGACCAATTTTAACACCGTGTCAACCTAAAACTCCAAGGCCGATGGTGATGGGGACTTTAGGGCAATACATGCCCAGTTTCACAGTGCCCATGTATAGAACTTTAGGAATGTCAACTGACTTAAAGGAAAGTATGCATAGTAGCAGTTCGACATTTGGCGAAAATCCATCATCGTCATTCCCACACTACCAGGGGTTAGGACCTTTGGCAAACCAATTTGGTCGACCCCCGTGAGTAGGCTTATAATCTCAGTCGATCCCCATTTCCACATCTAGTTCTGTCGTAATCATGAGACAATAGATGGATGAAAGCAATCACGAAATGGTCAACATGCTGACTCAGCAAATGGATACCATACTGAGACCACTAATTCAAGATTCAACTCATAGTTACCAACAACCGGCAACTCAAATGACCCGAATAGGGAATTTCCTAGATGCTCCCAGAGCGCAAGTTCAACAAACTCCCCCACCTCCACCTCGATTGGAAACCCCGGTCCGACATGAGGCGATGGTCTATCATGTGCAAGGCCTAAGTGAAAGTTGTTATGGCGGTAACAAAAAACAAAATAACAAATTAACTACGACATATTAAATAAATATAATTATGTTATTATGTTTATATGTAAAATACTTACACAAGCTGAACTATGAGAATTATGTAGTTTAAGAATGAAAATGTGAGACTCAAAGATAGGTTAATATAGCTGCTTTGTTAAAGAAATCTCCATTTGAGTCTGAGTACTTATAAGAAAACGTTTGATAAAACCATCTTCAATCTTTTCTCAAGGCATTAGACATAAGTCATTTCCATAGTTGAGACATAATTCTCCTATCTCGATAGTTTTAATGCTAATTATTTTCCATCTAAGAGAGCTAGTGGCATACTTGTTGATCCTTATCCAAGTTGGAGCCCTTCCCATGATGATGCAAAGTTCTCATACTTGTGGGTGACTAGTTGAGTATTCTCCTTAAAATGACAAAATGTCTTTTCCCAATAAAAATGAATCAAAACAAACATCTTTGTTATTTTTACCATGAACTACGAGGTTTTGATTCTCCGTTGCACTTTGTTGGTACGTAGGGATGAGACTTCAAAAATCTTGGCAAACACAAAAATAAGAAAAATATACTTCTTTTCCCATCTCTCCAATATTTTACAAACAACACCCTTTTTCAAACCAAAATGTAATATTTTCAAAGAGGTTCCCATGGAGTACCATGAATGTTTAGGGTGTTAATACTTTCGCTCTGCATAACTAACCCCTGAACCCTTGTTCTCTTTTTATTAGTTTTGTTTCAAAACTTCTTCGGGGTTTGTTCGTACTTTTTTTCTTTTATTTTAGAAACAATAAAAGCGCGGTGGAAACTCTTACTTTATGAGTTAAGTTAATCAATAACTTAATCTCAAATTTTTTACCCCTACAAGGTTGTTAAAAGAGATTCTTCACAACTTCCTTTGAAGTTCAAAGACCGGTAGAAAGGAGTCGAGGAGTCAAGAAGGCTACCCATATTTTCTTTGATTCAACCACATGTTCAACAATGGTTGGGAATTCTCGGGTAAACCATTCAGGCACATAGTTTCATTTAGCAAAGGGAGCCATCGTAGCATTAAAGTGGTAGCACTTGACAAACATCAAGAAATAAGATACGAAAGCTTCTCGATCTAACCTAAGCTTGTTAGTTGGAGTCAATAAATTTATATGTATTCCCTTGACGAGACAGTTCTTAAGGCCTTCCTTGGTTCCATTGGTAAGTTTAGCATTTATAGAAATCTCAAAGGTGGTGTTAAGCCAGAGATAAAGTAGCCAGAAGGGTCCAAATAATAATAATCCATATTTTGGCTTGATATTCCTTAAAGCTCCAGTTCCTAAGCCTAGGGATTCATAAAGGGACTATAATATTTGTTGAATAAGACAAACATCTTTTCCTTCATGTATTTAGTTGGCTAAGATAATGTATCTTTTCGCCACTTTAAGTACCTACAAGAAAAGATGCACCTTCATAGATACAATGTGAACTTCACCTATGTGAATTTAGAGATGGTGTCGTCTCAAAGTGAGAGTTTGAGTTTCTCTCACGAAAAACAGGAAAGCATATGACCATAAATAAGTGCTAGGCGAGATATGTAGGGGAAGAACCCTTAAAGAATGTGTGGGAGGTAACGCTGGTCTAATCATATGGATTAATGGTTTAAAAGCATTTATACATAATATTTCGATTAGACTTTGTATTATCCTCACTAAGGTTAAGATTTAAATCAAAAGATACCTAACTGTATTAACATTCTTTATTACTTTTTTTTGGGAATTGATCTTGTCATTATTAGAACAAGTGGGGGATTGATGTAAATTATTAAGAGTTAATAATCTTGAGTGTGTTCCAAAATGATAAGAAAATATGCATGTGAAGATAGTATTTTGAATTTAAAAATACACAATATTTTATGAAGTGTTGTAGAATGCGAAACAGTGTAACATTTGATAAAACCATTGCTGTAGGAAAAATAGTGTAACGTTTGATAAACTGTTGCAGTAGGCTACTTGCCTTTTGAATTCAAAAACAAGCAACAGTTGGTGAAGTGTTGCAATTGGGTGTTTACAAAAATAGGCAACGATAGGTGGACTGTTACAATAGATAGTTTGTTTGAATTCAAAAGTAGCAACGCTTTCTGAACCGTTGCAGTAGACTCTTTGTTTTATGAATCAGAAACAGGAAACAATTTTGAACTGTTACCGTAGCTGAGAAGTTACAACTTACAACAAAAAATGTTGTTGAAAGGATGCGTTTCATCAAGGGTCACAACCTTGTGAAACATCACCACTTTAGCCTATAAATTGAACATTCTTGATTCATGAAAAATAATAACAAATATATACACCCTCTTCACATAATTTCAGACACTCTTCCCTACATTCGAATCTTCACAAGTCTTGTGCATATTCGATTAGAAGGCTGAATTATCCTGGGTATTCTTGCGTTCCAACTCTAAGACTATAAGAGAGTGCTTGAAATACTTTTAAGAAAAGTGACACCATTCACGATTTTAGCCTCATTTTATTTTGATTTAAATTAATTATTCAATGAAATCTTGATCCATGGCATTACATTATATACTTTGATCTGGTTGCATTTTTTTAACATATGAGTTTACATCCTTAAAGATACTTGGCCGAGACAAGCTAGCCTGAAGTTTTTAAGTGGTCGTTTTCGATGTGCTTGCTTGACCGCCATAGGCTGAAACATGACATTGGATAATTACGCTCTCCATTTATTACTAAGGAATGTACCTTCATAACATTCCATTAAAACCTCTTTTAAAGAGCAAATGTTCATCCTAATAGTAATGTATTAGGTCCTAGCAGAATATTTTCTTCAGGTAATAATTTAGCTCTAGGTGATTCCTTTTGGAATAGTGCGAAAAAATTTAATATGAAAAAAATGTGTTATGTCGTAATTCTTCTTTCTTTATATTAGCTGGCCTCGATAAATGATCTGTAACTACATTCCCAGTTCATTTTTTAATAATGAATCTCTAAATTGAATTCTTGTAGTAGCAGAATCCAATAGATAAGTATTTGTTTAGAATCATTTTTGTTTATGAGATAATAAATTATTGCATGATCTGTATATATTATAATGAGCTCATTTTTCGTTATTGTGTTGTTGTGTAATTTAATCCTGCTTCTTATATGGTCCTGCTCATGTAGTATATGGCACGAACTTTCTTGTACTTCCTTTGTTTTAATACAACACCTACAATGAAAGAAATGGCGTCACAAATGATCTCAAAAGGGATAATACAATGAAGAGGTTGTATAATGGGTTTCGAGATGTGAACTTCTTTCAATTTCTAAAAGGACTCAAGACATAAATACTGAAAATCCTTCATAAGCATTCTTGTTATCATTTTAGATAATATAGGGAAATCTCTAATAAACCGACCATAAAATTCTTCGTGGTGATAAAAAAGCTTATAACTTCCTTCAGAAAGATGAGAGGTGTTAATTTTTCTATTACCTCAAATATGGACATGTCTACCTCTATACCCTTATTGCACTGTAGATTTCTAAGTACTATGCGTTCCTTGGCTATGAAATGGATATTCCCCACTTCAAAACTAAATTGACCTTTATATATCTTTCTAGCACTCTTTCCAAATTAACAACACAATCATAAAAACTATATCTGTAGCATGAATATACAACAATAAAACTTACATTATATCTTCTAGAAAATCAGAAAAATTGATCTCATATAACACTGAAACATAACAAAAATATGAATACTTTGCTAAATGTTTCAACATTTGATCAATGAATGAAAGAAGAAAATGATCTTTTTGAATGGCTTTATTTAACTTTTTATAGTTAATAAACATCCTCGAACATATTGCCGTCCTAGTCACTATATACACATGCTTGTCATTTTTAATAAACTTTATTCCCTCATTTTTTCAATACAACTTTTACAAGGCTAATCCATTTGATGTCTAAAATCAGGAAATTTGCCCAGGCGAGAAGGGGTTTTAACACCTCTTTTTTCACTACTTCTCTGATATAATCTTATGCATACAAATAAAGGGACTTATTCCTTTAAGTCTTCAATGGTGCACCCAACGGTCTTAGGATACTTAAAAAAATAAAAGTAGTTTTACAATTTCATTTTTTCCTAATCATGAATTTATAATGATAAGATGATTTAATTACTCATCTAAAACTGTGTATCTAAAGTTCAAAGGAAACAGTTTCAGCTCTACTTTGAGATTTTCCTATTACATAAAATTGAAATCTATGTCATAAGCATTTCGAAGTTTTGGTCTTGGATAGTAGGATTAGAATCTAACAATTTTCTATATGCCTCTACTTTTTCATTTTCACTATCATGGTTTGTTCTACCAATCAAACACGCCTCCAACCCATTAGTTAGATGTAAATCAGATGAGTACTCTCAACAGAGTCCTTAATCACATCAACTTGAGTACAAGAATCTCCGAATGAAGGATATTTCATTGATTTATACAGAATAAACTCAATTTTATTATCTTCTACCTCAAAAATAATATTTCCTCTTTTCAAATCTATTTTAGTTTGTCGCGCCGCGGAAAATGTCTGAGCGTATCGCATGCTCGAAGATACAACAAATTCGCCACCGAATTTTATGTATTTCCGAAGAAAATGGAAAATATCGATAAAACCTAGGGGGTAAGGAAGTCAGTTATGTAAGGGGAAGGTATTAGCATCTCTCACATCCGTTATACTCAACAGAAACCGTTTTGATTATTCTTTGCTCGGATGGGTGTTACTATCTAAAGGTTACTTGCGAAATGATAAAAGAAAAAAATGTTATTAATTAGTGTGCTCTCCAAGGATTCGAACCCTTGTGCCTACATATCCTAATAGTGCAATAAGGAAACCAGAGATCCGTAGTTCGTGGAACTAAGTGTGGTGTTGTTTGTTTTTAGGGAACAATTATAATCGTATCCTAAAAGTGTGTAGACGTTAGCTGATTTGATCCTAATTTGGATGCTCAAAGCTTTTAGTCTGACTGATAAGGAACGAATTATAAAAGTTCTTTTATGAAAATAATGTTTTGTTTTGAAAAGGTATGAGTGATGAAAGAAAAAAGGGTGTGGCGTTAACCAATAGGTGGTGACTAGCCAAAGAGAAAAAATGGTGTGGCGTTAAACAATAGATGGTGTGGCCAAATAAGAAAGAAGAGTGTGGTTGTGTAGTGAAAGTATAGTTTGGACCAAGGGTTGTGTTGTTTGAATCCATAAAGAAGTGTGTATCTAAATCAAAGAGTGTGAGGTGTCGACCAATAGATGGTGTGGCCAATGCAAAGTTTATAAGATTTTACCTAGATGGTGAAGCGTCGACCAACAGGGTCATTCGTCTCGTACCCAAAGATATTCTGAATGAGGATATGAATTCTCCCTCTCACCCCTTCTCTTCTACTTAAGGATCGTGATGCTCAATTTGAATTGTAATTGATAAGTTTCGAAGAGATACATTTGTTATGCTTTGAACAATGATCCAGTCTCTAGTCTGTCTGCAATGTTATGTCTTACTTATATTGACCTGAATCTAAAGCCTTGAGTTCGTCTTGAAAGATCCAATACAGCTCCAACACAGGGGACTAGTCTTATCAAGTGATCAAGAGACTTCTGATCACTTTACTAGGCTGAGGGAACATGCACATGTCAAAGGATTTAATTGATAAAAGAAGACTTTGATCAACTTAATCAATCTGGGTGAAATCCAATTATAAGTCAGGCACAAAGGTTCATAATCATAGAGAAGCCTAAGTGTTAAATATATAAATTACTTCTAACACCTAATTGAGGTTGAAATCTAAAGCTAATGACTAATTCTAATCTAAGGGAATCAAAGTTAAACATGCATACCGATTCCTAGAATTAAAACTAGTCTAAATCATCATGAGCATGTGCATTATTTCTTAACATTTTAAATCGAGAATTAACCTAAAAACTAAGTGATTAGCTCTAACTAAATGTATTCCATTTTTATTATTCTTTTAAAATGTAGATTAAATGGAAAAAACATTTTCAAGGTGTATTCAAAGTGTTAAAAGAGAACAAAACAATTAAAAGGTGTAAAAAGATTAATTAAAAAAATAGAAAACAAATAAAGATAAAAACAGGTGGGGTATTGCTGACAAAGGGGTGTGTATATCAATTATCTGTATGGGCTTGAAATAAGTTAGCCCAAAGTCTTGTATGATTGTTGTTGTTCAACCTAGGGAAGTGCAGCATGGAATAGGAAGGTGCGGGTGGAAAAATCCATGGGCATGCAATGGTCTCTAGGCCCAAACATATAAGCCAAGACCAAATGAGAGGGGGAATGGATTCAACAAAATTTTCGGTTACTTCGTGTAACTGATTGGGGCAGCTTGGGTAACCCCATTAGAGCAGGTTTAACAGAGTTGAATTCCAAGAGAAATGTTTATGGAAATGGCTTGAAATCTTGTTTGCCATGCCTAATTAGAAGTTATTCGAATTGTTAACCATGTTAGAACAATGCTAGAATTTTTATGAGTTAGTGTATTTGGTGGATTGACATTGGTTAGTGAAGTTTGAACATGAATGATAAAGTCTAGATATGCCATGATTTGCTTTTTTTTTTATTCTTGAATCCTTAGATGAATGTGATTTACATTATCATGACTATTTGGAATGGCCTAGCATGATGAATGTATTGCCATGTGTAAATGTTATTGGATTTGTTTTGTTATGTAGGTCAGCTAGATGAACTTGGCATGGCATGACACGACATGAAAGAACTTGAAGCACTTGAAGGCTTTATTTTTTGGAAGAATATCTTATGAAGAATAGAAGAAAAAAAGACTAAGGTCTAGGTTAGATCAGTTGACTTTGCTCAACCGTTTGACCAAAAGTTGGTCAATTGTAGGTCAAAATGTGATTCTTGTAAATTGGGATTCTTATGAAACATGACTTGTATGTTTTGTAATGAAATGGATTTGTATGACTGTGTAATCTAGATCTTTTGTAATGAATTTGAAAACTTATGAATGCTTTGTAATAAATTTGAAAACTTGATATTTAAACGAGTTCTCTCCAAGCTTGATTTTGACTTGATCTTGTGCAAAATAAACTTGACTGTAAATAGGAACTTGCAATGCCCTTCTTGAATGAACTTTGAATAACAATGTTTTGGACCAAATAATCAATCAAACAAAAAACCATGCAAGATTTCATGATCAACAGATAATCACCCCTAAAGTCGACTTCTGGTTGACCAAAATCACACTTGATAACTGATTCCATAGACCAATAGCACGATGTAATCCACAATGATCAAGGACGACATTCTATGAATTAGGGTTCTACAATCAATCCCAAGATCAAGATGCAAACTACATGAAACACAAATGTCGAGAACCAACAATTAGGGTCCCAAGATCAAGATGCCAACTACATGACGCACGAGAGAGAGAGAGAGAGAGAGAGAGAGAGAGAGAGAGAGAGCAATGAACAATGAACACAGGAAGACAACACACCATACTTCGAATAGGAGGAAGAGACCAATAAATGATTTTCGTTTCAAGAAATGAATGAGGAGGGTGAAGATTAGAAGTTAAATGAACACGGTGAAGATTGGACATTCAAATAAATGAATGAAGATGGTTAAGATGAAGAGTTCGCTATCGTTGTCGTCTAGTTCACTAGGGTATGTGTTATGAAGGAAATAAAGAACATGTTATGTTTTAATTTTGTAGGAAAGAATTTCACCACGGTTGAAAATATTAACCGTAGTGAAATATGGCACATATAACCACAATTGATATAAGTTAAGGGACACACACTTTTTTTTATAGAAAAAATGAAAAAATATTGTTTTTGATATTCGAAGCTTGTAACCCTTAATCTATCACAATGGTTATTATTATGAACCATGATAAAAATTCTTTTATATAATAAACAAATACCAGGCCCGTAAAAAGAGATGTTATTACAATTGATAAAACGACCGTCGTAATATGGTTTTATCAGAGGTATATTTTATAGTAGTGGATTTGGTGTTCTATTAAGCGCATTAAATAAATTTTAAAATTAGGTCTCACTTTATACGTTGTCATTAAAAGAAGAAAGCTTAAAGTGAAAAGGAATAGTTTTGTTATGTCCACAATTTCAAAACGTGGTTTTAAACAATTAGACAACCGTTATCTTACACCGATACTTTGAGAAGCACATCTTAAAGAGAATACGCTACGTTTTTCAACAAAAATCCATAAATTTGACAACACACAATTAAGTGTAGCCTGTTACACCTTTAGGCTACGATTTTCAAGCCATTGTCTATTCACCCGTTATCTAAAGTAAAAAATGTTGTAGTGTATTAGCTCATAATAATACGTAATATAATGTGTTTTTAATAGTAGTCTAAACCATATTGAATTTAAGTTTTTCATTTCAAAAAACTTAGCAGCAAACTATCACACAGGGTTGGAATCCGTGAGTTCAAAATTGTATCCCATTAGTACTAGTTGAATAAATATATCCTTGTTACTATATGAGAAGAGTCAAGTAAAACCCATTAGTTGCAATATTCGATTTTAGGCATGATAAATTACCAAAAGAAGAAAAGGTTGATATATTCAACTACTATCATTCAAAAAATGGATTAATTCCAACCATACTTCTAAAGAAGGAAATCCATTATTACTGCCTAACTTTCATATATTTCCATTATTAGTTATGTAACAAAAGGAACGTCTAATATCAATAAACTCTTACTTCTACTTTAAAGAAAATAAGAAAAATATATGTCAATGTCACTTATTTCTTGACATAATAGTTGAGTCGTTTAACAAGAGAAAACTATACAGTTGCAGTAATATTTTTGTCACTTTTCTATAATTTAATTAATCTGCATAATAAATTTTGTCTCTTTCTTTCTCTAATATATGTTAAATATAGGGCATGTACTAGGTCTAAAATTTGTATCTTTCTTTCTCTAATATTTGATGTGAGTAGTCGTGTAGTATACGACTTTTCCAAATTGTGATACCTTTTTTCGACTCATATTCTTTAAAATACTACATAATAAATAATAGCATTTAATTATCAAAATAATTTTTATGTAATGAGTCTATATAAAGCACTTGAAGTTTGCTATGCATAATGCGATAACCAAAGATAATAATAGAGTTGAAAGAATAAATCTTCAGAAAAAATGGCAATGCACATTTGCAAGCTTTTTCTCTTGGGACTTTTATGCATTGCATTGCTCCTATCTTCTGGTAAGAAACACAAGAACTTTCCTCCCTTGAATTCTATTTTGTACATCATTGTTAAAATATCAAATGGAGTTTTGAGTTTGAGAGTTTTTTTTTTTGTAGCAGGAGCAACAACCCAAGACGATAATAGAAAAATAAAATGCATTTTTGGGGATTGTGCAGATTGTGGAAGAAGATGCATTCTGCAGGGGTTTCGAAATGGTGAATGTGATTTTGAAATGGAATGTTGTTGTCAGAATCCTTTTTAAAAAAATATATATTATTATAAATACGCAATAATATCGAATTAAAATAAATACGACAACGTTTTCCATCTAAGCTTTTATTTTCATTGCTTGAAGCATACTCACCTATTGTCTGGTTTGAGCAGAAGTAGAAGTGGAAGAGTTGAAAGAAGAATGACTTCTTCAACATAAAGATATGATATATAGTTAAAGAATAAAAAGTTGTGATGAAAAATGTTATGTTTAAAATAATTTACATCATTGGTGTAAATTATAGTTGATATATTAATGAAAAATTACTATTGTGTTTTATAATATTTTTTTACTATTATGTACTTTTATTTATAATGTAAGGAGAGTGATTTTACTATTTTGTTCTTTTATTTATAATGGTTGCAACTTGCCAGATTCATTTTTAACAAGTAAAAGTTATTCAAATTCCCAAGTCAACAGTTTTGGAGTCTCTAACAGTAGGTATAACTTGTACAATTAGGGTAGTATAACAAGAAAAAATGTTTGCAAAAAAGTATTCACACCATTTTCAAGCACTTTTTGAACTCCATTGAAAAACCATTTTCAAACACTCTCTTTGAACTTGAAATGCATTTCAACTTTGTTCAACAAAAGGCAAGAACTTTATAACCTCCCTCAAACAACTATTGAAATTAACTAATAGTTCATTTCAAGTTGAAATTTTCAACTAGGTAAGAGAATGATCGATCTCATTGTTACCCGTCCACTGGCCAGCTACATTTCAATTCTACTCATAACACATTATTACATTTAGATCCATTAGTAACATTTCAAAAGTAATTTTTATTAATGTTACCAAAAGCCTATGAACATAAACATTTCTATAAAATGTTACACCTCTTCTTACAATTGTTAGACCTTTATAATATAGTTAGGCAACCTTTTACAGTTTTTTTTTTAAGATGGTTGCTCTTTAAACTTATGGGTATTTCTTCACCACCATGAAAATTAAAAAAATGTTCCTTGTGTTTGGAGTTGCAACTCCGAACATGTTTTTTACACACTCTTCAGAGAAAATGGATGAGTCATCCATATTTGTTCAAAAATTTAATCCTGTAAATATCATTAATTTAAAATTTAGCGTTAAAGAGATGTATCTTCATACGCCTTTTATTCGTAAACCCGGGCAAGACCCTTTCCTCTTTCTCCCTCATTTTTTGAAAAGTCACTCAAAAAAAAATCATTTGAGCTCTTTTGTTGCAAACCATTTTCAAAACCCATTTGAACATGTCTCATCAAGTTCACTCACTCCATTCTACTTCATTCGCTACAAAGTTACTCACTTCTTTCAAGCTTTTCATCCACAACTCTAATTTGGTAAGTTTCACATTCATTCTTTTTTGTGTGTGTTTTGAATTATGTTTTAGGTAACATAGGTTGTTTAAGTTATATTAGATAGTAGTACAGTCGATATAAGTAGTTGATATACACATGCATTGCCATTTGGTTGGAGTTTAGGACCGCAATAGAGTTTCTACCATTGCTTAAAATTTAAGAAGCCATCTGAAGATGCATCCCCAGATTATGTCTGGACTTTTTTTGGAGACGTATCTCCGGATTTGTGCCTAGTTGCATTTTGGTTGACTATTTTATGTAATTTTATGTACAATGTGGAAGGGCTAAAGGTAGGGCCTTAAGGATACGAGTCGATGATACCTCGTTTGATAGTTCACAAGGTCGAGGTTCACAACCATTTAGTTCTACTTCTCTTAGTTGTCTATCTCAGGTATCTACTTCACAGGGTCATATGTCTCTAGCTCATGAAGCCCCCGAAGCCCCTAGAGACCATGAGGAATCCGATGTTAATGCCCTTGTAGATAGTTATCTAGAAGACCCATTTGACACCTACTTACTTCATCTCTATAGAGACCATACTGCTCGGTATGTATGGAAAGGAGAGATATATTTATTTACCTTTGTATTACATATGTTTTAAACTAATTTAATTGTGACTAATGGTGACATTTTTTTACAGGAGTGCCCATGTTTAAACTTCGTAAACCATGGCAGAAAAATATTGGATTTGGAACAGGCCAACGCTGACGAGTTCAAGAATGTTATATGATAGTCTAGTCTTGTCGATTTATGTGTGGTTGTGTACACTATCATAAACCATGGCATGCAGGCGACATTTGTAGAGAGATGGCACTTACAGACGTCATCTTTCAACCTTCCTATTAGGGGAAAATTACTTGACCACAGAAGACTCGATCGAGAAGAAGCCAATGACATGTTGGTAACTGTAGTACCCCAAAATTTTCCCCCCATTTTGCTTTTTCATCTAACCCGTAACCTGAGGCCCATATAACCTCATTCATGCCTCATGCATATTCATCATCACTCATACCTCACAGATTCAAGGTTTCTGATTAATAAATCGAGCTTGGATTGGAGATTTTGGTATTGGAGTTGGTAATCCTTGTGATTTGTTGGAAACCCTAAATTGGTTCACGACATTGGCAGATTGTTGGATTTGAGACCTTTGGTTATTGCTTGACACTTGGATCTTTGACCTAGCTAAACCCTAATATGTGGTTTGTTTTAGTTGGTTCCAAGCATGGTTGTATTCGTAGTCCACTTCATCTCGTTTGACCCAAGACACTATCATCCATTCACAAATTACTTTGGTTCAAGTTGGATCATAGTACCATTTTGAACATGCCCTTTTAATCATAGAAATCCATTTCATCATAGAGTCACCAACTGAAGCTAGCGGAAATATACCCGAACGTATCGCGCGCTCGAACATACCACAAAGTCACCATCGAACTTTATTTATCCCCAAAAAGATGGGGAAACATCGATAATGTAGGTGTTTAATTGGCTGCATTATATGGTAAAACACTAGATGGTTACTAATGTCTTGACTGATGTCATGACATGTATGTGTGACTACAGAGTAGTTACTGCAGGACTAGCTAACACAGGATTTATTGAATGTCAAACTGGATGCTGTGACATTCATACCTGTCAACAGATACTAAGGAATAGAACAGCAGGGTTCTGTTAGAACTTAGTATTTATTTCCAGTCTGGTTATCAAGGAAAGACCAGACCTGGCATAAGGCCTACTGACTGAATGTCAAACTGGATGTTATGACATTCATCATTGACAGCAGCTGCTGAAGATTAGACAGAGTGGTGTTCTGCTATACTTCAGCATGTAACTTAGTTTGTTCTTCAAAAGAATAACAGAACTAACTTAAGGCCAAATGTGTAAATGTTAAGTTGGACACTTTGACATTTATTAATGTAAGTTGTCACTGTAGTATGGTCATTTTGATCATGTACAGGTCAGCAAAATTGTACAGTCTGTTTTCTGGAAAAACAGACACAGCATATGGACCTTGATGTCAAGCTGAATGTCGTGACATTCATGCCTGACAGCATATGCTATATTGTAGGTTGTTCAGTTTTCTGTTTCAGCTTTTTCTCAGGCTATTCTTCAGGAAGTCAACAGCTTAGAGAAAAACCAGGAAATCAACAACCAATCTACATTCAATGAACCTAACAAATAGCCTATTTGTTAGTAACCTAAATGTTGAATTTATGGGAACTTGTGTGACCTTAAATTCAGGAGAATACATGTGCAAAAGCCCAGGATACTGCAATATAAAAGGAAGGCGTTCCTTCATTCAGTTTCAGGGATTTTGAGGCGTGAAGATTTTGTGTGTCCATCATACTTCACTGCTGTATTTTTGTGAGTCTTGTATTAGACGTATCTTGTAAGCCAAGCCATTATCAAGTAGATGATAGCTTTGGCATAGAGTGTTCATTGAGTTGTAAGTGTTGTGTCACTCAAAGCTTTTAAGCGTGAGTGTTGTGTATCTTGATTAAAGCTGTGAAGCACAATCAAGAGTTTTTGAAGTGTGACTTCAACGTGTCTTTAATAGAGTTTAAAGATAGTAATCACTGAGGTGATTGAGGGGGAGTGAGTAGGAACTCTGATCTTAGATTAAGATTGAAATTGCATTGGGTAGGGATTAAGTGATAAGTTGTAAACGGGTGAGTTTAGCTTTGAATTGATACTACTAATAGTGGATTTCCTCCCTGGCTTGGTAGCCCCCAGATGTAGGTCATGTTGGACTGAACTGGGTGAACAATTACTTGTGTTATTTACTGCACTTACTGTTAAGTTCTGCATAATCCCTGTCTGTGCAGAATTGGATGTCATAACAACCAGTGTGACATCCAAAGTCTGATAACTAGAATTTCAATTGGCATCAGAGCAGGCACCCTGCCTGTGAATTTCTGGGTGAGATCTAGGGAAGTTACTTTCTAGTACCATGGACAAGGATTTAGGACACTCAAACAGACCACCCATGTTGGATGGATCTAATTATGATGACTGGAAGCCTCGTATGATAGCCTTCTTAAGGTCTCTAGACAGAAAAGTCTGGAGAGCTGTCAACAAAGGATGGGAACATCCAATGAGGACAGGTGAAGATGGAGTCAGTGTGCAGATTCCTGAAGAAGAGTGGGACAAGGAGCAAGAGGCATTAGCTCTTGGAAATTCCAAGGCCTTGAATGCATTGTTCAATGGAATCAGCAAGAACATCTTCAGGCTGGTACACCACTGTGAACTAGCTAAGGAAGTTTGGGATACCCTCAAGGTAACTCATGAAGGTACGTCCAAGGTGAAGATGTCCAAACTTCAGATGCTGACCACCAAGTTTGAAAATCTGAGGATGAAAGAGGATGAGACTATTCATGACTTTCACATGAATATTCTTGAAATTGCAAACACCTCTGGTGGACTAGGTGAGAAAATGGCTGAAGAGAAACTTGTAAGAAAGATTCTCAGGTCCTTACCTAAGAGATTTACTATGAAGGTCACAGCCATAGGGGAGGCGCAGGACATCTGCAACATGAAGGTAGATGAACTCATTGGTTCCCTCCAAACCTTTGAAATGGGCTTGGGTGAGTATGCTGAGAAGAAGAACAAAAGCATAGCTTTTGTATCTAATGCTGAAGAGGAGTCAGAAGCAGGATATACTGGAGGTGATGAAAGTATATCAGAAGCCTTAGCCATGCTTGGGAGACAGTTCAACAAGCTCATAAAGAAGTTTGATCAACAGGGTAGACCTAATGTCAAGAACATCCCGTCTGACATAAATAAAAGATCAACTTCTGAAGAAAAGGTCAACCAAGGCAAGGGAATCCAGTGCCATGGATGTGAAGGATATGGTCATATTAAGGCTGACTGCCCTACCTTTCTCATGAGGCAAAGGAAAGGGCTATCTGTCACCTGGTCAGAAGAAGACACTGAGAGTGAATCTGAAGGAGAATCGGCCAAACATATCACTGCTCTGACCAGTGTTTGTGCCTCTGAGGATAACTCAAGTGGAGATGAGCTCACCTTGGATGAGCTTGCTGTCTCATATAAAGAATTATGTGTTAAAAGTGCAGAAGTTTGCATCCAAGGAGAAAAGCATAAGAAACTCATCAAAGAGCTAGAAGCTGAGAAACTAGAGCAGCTGAAAGTCATAGAGGGTCTGAAGGGTGAGATTTCTTCGCTGATCTCTAAGCTAGACCAAATGACCAAATCCATCAAAATGTTGAATAAGGGATCTGACACCTTGGAAGAGATCCTGAAGACAGGACAGAAGTCTGGAACCACATCTGGTTTAGGCTTTGGGAAAAGATCCTCAGCTGAACGCAAACGCCCAAAGGATAAAGTCCAGAAATCCAAAGGGAAGTCACATCCAAAGTCACAACATCGAGGAACCAGAAAGAACAATCATCAGAAGAAGAAATTCAAGAGATGGAAATGTCATTACTGTGGTAGATTCGGTCACATAAAACCATTCTGCTATAGGCTGCATGGTTACCCAAACCAGACCCCTCAAGGTAGGCCTAAGAAAAAGGTGTGTACGCATAATGTCCCCATTAAGAAACAAACATGGGCGGCTAAGCAGACACCTCAGGTCAATCCTAAGCAGCTGGCATCTAAGATTCACTTCTCGCCTGAGAATCAACAGTGTGTTGCTAACCTTGCTCACACTTCTTCAAGGAGACATATCAGACAAGATTGGTACCTTGATAGTGGCTGCTCAAGGCATATGACTGGGATGAACAACCTAGTGGTGAATCTACATCCTGCTAACACCAAGTTTGTGACATTAGGTGATGGAACTAAAAGAGAAGTCATGGGTGTTGGGAAGCTGGACTGTCCAGAAACTCCAAAATTGAGTGATGTATTGTTAGTGAAAGGACTAACTGTGAAACTCATAAGCATAAGCCAGCTGTGTGACCAAGGATACAAGGTGGAATTTACCAAGGGAGGATGTGTGGTGTTGAATGGGTGCAATCAAGAAGTGATGAGAGGAGATAGATCCAAAGATAATTGCTACTTATGGAAATCTAAAGAGTCTCTCAACCTTCCCAAATGTCCTTTGGCCAAGGGAGATCAGGAAGGGAAGCTGGGACATGGAAGACTTGATCCCCTTCAGGTAAAAGGAGTGAAGAAGAGCAGTTCCAAGGGAGCTATGAGAAGAGTCTCATATCTGTCTTTAGGTAAAAGGACAGACTGTGGAAAGTGTCTGATCAAAAGTAATGAGCCCTTGGTTCCCATTGGTCATCATGCAACTGATATGACAGCAAGGGACAGACAGAGGTGTGTATTATTGACGTCTGCAGAAACTCAGTTCCTAGCTTGTGGTAGCAAGTGGTCATCTCTAGTATGGAGGAACCTGATGCAGACGGAGTACAATGTCACCCGGAATGTCATGACATTGTACATTACTAAATGTGAAACTAATAAGGGCAAAAAGGGGATGCGTGCGTCTGAAAAGTTATAGCAACTAATGAAGTTAGTTAGCTACTGTTTAATAAGTCAAATTATTAAACAACAAATAGTGAGCATAAAGCGTTTCATATTCAGTCGCTTCATTCTCCACTCGTGCAAACCCTCGTCCAAAGAAACGGTTCATCTTCCCTCTAAGATTTTCAGCATGGCTCGTCAATCCGATACCTCCTCCTACACCACCATGTCTGATTCTCTCAGCACCGAGTCTTACCACCCGACCCGGGAGGATCCAGTTGTTGACGCAGCAACTTCGTCCCATGCAAGAAGACCTAAGGAAACGGTCACCGGGTTTTCATCAGAAATCGCTCTTGATGAACACACAAGGGAAGGGTCAAGGTATGTACATAACTCCATTGCTACTATCGTCACTCAAATACTATCTGGTAATCGAAATGTTCCTGGGGTTTCTGTTCCCTTGAACACAATCATTCCTGATATTGCTGCATGTCAAGATAAAGCTGTAGTGTTGAGGAAAAATGTCACTGACAATGTTGAGCAACCAGATGCTCATGAGGGGTCAAAGATTGACAAACCCTCAGGCAAAGTGAGAGGTGAGAAGGCCAATGTTACTCAAAGTGTTGAGGACAACCCTAGAGCTGAAACGATTAACGTGGAAGAGCTCTCGGACAATGAACTTCTGGCTTCAGTTGTCCCTAGGATAGCCAAGAGAGTTAGGTCAAGAAGGGAGAAAAAGACTGTGGAGCAGAAGTCCCCCTCCAAGGAAGATGGTGAAACAAATCCTCACAAGCAACCAGAGTCAGAGAGTGCACACAAGAGGAAAGGTTATGGACCTACAAAAGCTTGAAGCAAAGAGGTGCCCAAGAAGTTGAAGACCAAGGCTGTGGTGGTTGAGTCTGAATCTGATGTCCCATGTGATGTCACAACATCAATGTCAAGGAAGAAGCCTTCTTCCAGCAGGCTGGCAACCAGTGTCCCAGAAGTTCCCATTGACAATGTGTCCTTCCACTTTGCCTCCAGTGTTAACAGGTGGAAGTATGTATACCACAAGAGGCTGGCATTGGAGAGAGAACTGGCTCAGAATGCATTGGAGTGTAAGGAAATTGTGGATCTCATCAAAGAAGCAGGACTGATGAGAACTGTGAGTAAACTCCCTAAATGCTATGAGACCTTAGTGAAGGAGTTCATTGTTAATCTGTCTGAGGAGTGTGCTGATGGGAATTCCAGAGAATTTAGAAAGGTCTATGTGCGTGGCAAGTGCGTGACTTTCTCCCCTTCAGAGATAAATCTGTATTTGGGAAGACCAGATGAAGTGCAGCCAAAACTGGAAGTGACTGACAACACTATCTGTCAAGTCATCACAGCAAAGCAAGTCCAGAAATGGCCTCTCAAAGGGAAGCTGGTAGCCAGCCAACTAAGTGTTAAGTATGCAATACTTCACAAAGTTGGAGCAGCCAACTGGGTACCCACTAATCACAAGTCAACTGTGTATGTGGCATTAGGGAAGTTCATCTATGCAGTGGGAACCAAGACAAAGGTGGACTATGGCACTTATATCTTTGATCAGACAATGAAGCATGCTGGGAGTGTTAGTGTGAAGGGACCCATTGCCTTTCCATCTCTCATATGTGGAATTGTGCTGAATCAATTTCCACATATCCTGACAGATAATGACTTTGTGAGGAGAAGAGAGAGTCCATTGGCTTTCAGCTACAAACTGTTCCTGGGTAAGCATGTCCCTGACATTGTCTTGACGTCAGGAGAAACATCCAAAGCTAGCAACCAACCAGACAAAGCTGATGTTATTGCAGTTCTCAAAGAGACCTGCAAAGAGCTGGAGGCTAGAAAGCATGCTCTGGAAAAGCTCATCTTGCAATTGGAGACTTCTGCTGAGGACACGGATGGAGCTGATAAGCAAAGTTCTGAGGAGGAGGAGGAGGAGGCCAGCTTTGAAGAGGAAGCTGATGATGAGGCTGAGGATTAAATACTTGTCTTTCTGTGTTTTCTGTCATTTGTATAACTCTAATTACTATTTGTGGATCTGTAATTTAAAGTGTTGCTTTGGCAACATTTTTGACAAAAAGGGGGAGTGACAAGTGATACCCCAAGACAACAGAAGTTTACTTTGTTAAACTTTGTTAAAACAGGTTCTCATTCTGACAGATTGAAGTTTTCCTCTACTGCAGCTTATGTGTGATGAAGTGTGTATTTAGCTTCTGTTTGTATGCTGCTATGTGTGTGAAGTTTTTATTTAACTTCCTCCCCTGCAGAAATGGTGTGTGTGCTGCTGTGTGAAGTTTGTACTTAACTTCCATGTGTGTGAGTGTGCTGCCACTCTGAGTGTATTAGCTAGTATTAATTCCTGCTAGGTGTGTGATTCCGCTGCCATGAACTCTATTATGGGGATCAAAGTGTTTTAGCCAAAAATTTGCCAAAGGGGGAGTTTGTAGGTGTTTAATTGGCTGCATTATATGGTAAAACACTAGATGGTTACTAATGTCTTGACTGATGTCATGACATGTATGTGTGACTACAGAGTAGTTACTGCAGGACTAGCTAACACAGGATTTATTGAATGTCAAACTGGATGCTGTGACATTCATACCTGTCAACAGATACTAAGGAATAGAACAGCAGGGTTCTGTTAGAACTTAGTATTTATTTCCAGTCTGGTTATCAAGGAAAGACCAGACCTGGCATAAGGCCTACTGACTGAATGTCAAACTAGATGTTATGACATTCATCATTGACAGCAGCTGCTGAAGATTAGACAGAGTGGTGTTCTGCTATACTTCAGCATGTAACTTAGTTTGTTCTTCAAAAGAATAACAGAACTAACTTAAGGCCAAATGCGTAAATGTTAAGTTGGACACTTTGACATTTATTAATGTAAGTTGTCACTGTAGTATGGTCATTTTGATCATGTACAGGTCAGCAAAATTGTACAGTCTGTTTTCTGGAAAAACAGACACAGCATATGGACCTTGATGTCAAGCTGAATGTCGTGACATTCATGCCTGACAGCATATGCTATATTGTAGGTTGTTCAGTTTTCTGTTTCAGCTTTTTCTCAGGCTATTCTTCAGGAAGTCAACAGCTTAGAGAAAAACCAGGAAATCAACAACCAATCTACATTCAATGAACCTAACAAATAGCCTATTTGTTAGTAACCTAAATGTTGAATTTATGGGAACTTGTGTGACCTTAAATTCAGGAGAATACAGGTGCAAAAGCCCAGGATACTGCAATATAAAAGGAAGGCGTTCCTTCATTCAGTTTCAGGGATTTTGAGGCGTGAAGATTTTGTGTGTCCATCATACTTCACTGCTGTATTTTTGTGAGTCTTGTATTAGACGTATCTTGTAAGCCAAGCCATTATCAAGTAGATGATAGCTTTGGCATAGGGTGTTCATTGAGTTGTAAGTGTTGTGTCACTCAAAGCTTTTAAGCGTGAGTGTTGTGTATCTTGATTAAAGCTGTGAAGCACAATCAAGAGTTTTTGAAGTGTGACTTCAACGTGTCTTTAATAGAGTTTAAAGATAGTAATCACTGAGGTTATTGAGGGGGAGTGAGTAGGAACTCTGATCTTAGATTAAGATTGAAATTGCATTGGGTAGGGATTAAGTGATAAGTTGTAAACGGGTGAGTTTAGCTTTGAATTGATACTACTAATAGTGGATTTCCTCCCTGGCTTGGTAGCCCCCAGATGTAGGTCATGTTGGACTGAACTGGGTGAACAATTACTTGTGTTATTTACTGCACTTACTGTTAAGTTCTGCATAATCCCTGTCTGTGCAGAATTGGATGTCATAACAACCAGTGTGACATCCAAAGTCTGATAACTAGAATTTCAGATAAAACCCGGGGGAAAAAGATATGTTGGGTAAGGAAGTCAGTTATGCAAGGGGAAGGTATTAGCACCCCAAACATCCATGGTACCCCATGGGAACCGTTTGGATTGTTCTCGCTCGAATAGGTGTTAACTAAAGATTACTCGCAAAATAATGGGGGAAAGGAAGGAAATAGATAAAGTGCTCGGTGAGGATTAGGGCCCTCATGCCTACGTATCCTCATAGTGTAATGAGGAATTCAGAGCTTCGTAGTTCAAGGAACTAATGGTGGGAGATGAAAAGAAGTTATGATAGGAATATGGTTTGAACCAAAGGGTTGTTTTGAGCTTCAACAAGGGTGAAAAGATGAACCCAAGAGTAAGGTGGCTATTACCGATACGTGGACTAGCAGGCCGCCACTATAAGATAAAGCCGAAAAGACGAAGAAATAGGTGTTTGGGCGCAATCCCAAACATCTCTTGGTTCACAAGATGACGCAAGAAGGAGCACAAAGAAGTAGTGCATTTGGCTCAAAGAATAGGTATATCACATGGAGTGAAAGAAGGTAGAATATGGAAGTATCATGGTGATGGACGGAGTGAAGTGACCGAAGTCACAGAATAGAGTATCTGGTGACAAGTGACTGAAGAAATATTGTTCGAAATCAAAAGGTGAAAGTATGTTGGAATCCATAAGAGAAATGGGGTTTCTACCTTAGAGGGAAACAACGTTAACCGATATGTGGACTAGCAGGCCGCCACTGTAGGGGTTTGGCTAAAAAAGGAAGGAAGTAAGTGTTTGGGGTTGTTTGCCCAAACAACTCTAGGTAGAAAGATGGACTACATTAGGTGCCCTAAAAGGGTGTATATGGAATTCCAAAGAAAGTGTATTTTGATGTCAAAGAGACAGTATGTCACTGGGTGAACGATTTATGATCGAATGTAGATAATGAATTATGAAAGATATGGATGATGCCCTAAAGCGAAGGAGGAATAATTAGAAGTATGCACGCCAAGGATTCGCATCCTCGTGCCTACGTATTCTCACTGTGCAATAAGAAAGTCAGAGCAATCGTAGTTCGGAACTATGAGACTAGAGGGAGAGAGAGATATTTGTCTAAGCAACAAGGACTCACAAGACAAACACATCTTCAATGAAGGATTGCAGTACTGGAGTGCAAGGAGTAGTGTATCACTTGCTGGGGAATTGATAATTTGAGATCAAATAAGGATAGTATCTTGGACCCAAGAGAAGGATAAACTCTTAATCGAAGAGCAAGGTAGGAATTTACCAATACGTGGACTAGCAGGTGTTAGATGCCCAAAAGTGCTTATTTGAGCTATCAAATGTGAGCATCTTTCACTCCTTTTTGTCGAGAAAGTGTTTGAAACCGCCATTGCTTTTGATGAGTTGCAATACAATGGGAAATGATCTTGGTACCCTTAATTTGTGTGTTATTGTACAGGAATTAGGCATGAAAGAGTAGAAAACAAAGACACAAGAAAGTTGGCAAAGGAACCAAGAAAGGAAGCATTCATCAGCATGCTCTCTAGGCGAGTGATGTAGCGAAGCGCTCGCTAGGCGAGCACCCAACGAGCTGCCAGCGAACATTCCCAGAATTTTACAGTAGTAAAATGATCAAACTCGCTGTGGCGAAGGAAGTAGCGAACACTCCCAGACTTGGACAAAACCATAGCTAGCACTTACTCGTTAGGCGAGCCACTAGCGAGCTCCCAGCGAGCCATTCCAGTAGCAAAACCATCTAAACTCGCTGGAGCGAAGGAGGAAGCGTGGGCTTCGCCTAGCGAAGGATTCTTCGCCTAGCGAACATCTGAAATCTGGACTTGGATGATTCTTATGGGCGCTTGTGCCTCAGGTGGCCTATTTTGGGGCTCACTAGGCGAACCATTCTGCTCGCCTAGCGAGCATGACAGCTCAGGAACCAGTACTATAAGTAGCAGGAGCTACTTTTTGGAAAGGACAAAACTTTTACACTTAGATATTTTTCAGCATTTTCTTGGGATCATATTTGTAACCTAGAAACCCATTTTCTCATATTTCTTCATCTCTTAACAATATTCCACAAAAAGAAGGTGGATTCCCATCCAATCTCGATTCTTCGACTCGGATGTTGATCAACCTTCGACTGAAACTTGTTGTACAAGCTACCATGAAAATGAGTAGCTAAGTCCTTCATTTTGTCAAGGTTAGATGTAGATGATCATAAGCTTTGTATGTATTTGGGATGATCTTCATTTGTAAACTCTTTGATGATGAATATATGGTGAAAACCTTGTTTTATTGATAACTCTTTGTGTTGGTTTATGATCGAGAGATGTTTTCCAACTCTTTACCTAGGTTTTCATCCAATCTTGTTTGTTAGCTAGAGATAGTAATGAATGAGTTTGTTCACCATAAAGTTGAACTAAAAAGTTGTCATTTTGATAGATTGTGTGAGAGATCAACAATGGATCAAAATGGGAAAACCCACAATGTGTGTTAGAGATAAACACATTGGGAGGACTTTGTGAAATTGTTTATCATCTAGTGGAGTTTATGAGATTGTTTATCGAACATATGCATGCAAAGTGATCGTCGAACCCTAACTTTGACAATATTTCTCAAATCGTAAAACCAAAACTTTTACTGCAATTTCTTACTTTTTATGCAAGCTACCGTGACCTAAAACTAAAACACCCTTGTTACTACGAGTTAAGAACTAAACAACTGTCGAACGGCGGCGATATCTCACAATCCCTGTGGAGACGATAACAAAAACCCGACACTCTAATCCCTATTCCAACAAAATGGCGCCGTTGCCGGGGATTGTGAATTGATATTGCGAGCATCGCAATAGTTGCTAAATTTTTAACTTTTGAATTTTTTGACTTGTGCTTGATAATTTGTTTGGTTTAGTGTGCAACTTTCGTTTTATGCGAGGGCAGGTTCCTGAGGACTAACTTCTTTTTGATCCCGAGATCGAAAGAACCGCAAGGAGACTGAATAGCAGAACGAGACGAAGGAGCCAACAAGCTAGACAACGACAAGAACAAGGAGAAAGTTCTTCTACAACACATCTACCACCTTTCACACCTATCATGGATCAACCACCACAACCACCATCCATTTCCACACCATGTGTCAACAGTCCGAGGAATACAACTCAGTTTGCCAACCACACGGGAAGGGAAGCCGAGATGAAGACGATAACTCTTAACTTACTATACGGAAGACCATTCACCGGAATGGACCATGAAGACCCATTTGCTTTTCTCACCAAATTTTACGAGATAGCATTGGCGGCCGGAGTTGATCAAGCTCAAGAGCTATCGTTGTTCAAAAGACTATTTCCTCATGCTTTGCTCGGCAAAGCCAAAGATTGGTACTTGGATCAAACATCTGCAGTCATGACGGATTGGAACATGTTGGAAGAGAAGTTCATCGAAAGATTTTTCTCCCACAACCGGTTCATGGAATCCAAAACGGCTATCTCCATTTTTTCGCAAGGAACCAACGAATCATTGAATGAGGCATGGGAAAGATTTAAATCCATGCTTTGAAAGTGCAAAGGGCACGGTTTTGACGAATTGACGCAAATCCACATTTTCAAGAATGGCCTTCGACCTAATTGCAAGACTTTGTTGGATGCTACTTCGGGTGGTTCTTTGTTGTCTAAAAGCGTCGAAGAAGCTACTGATATCATTAATCGAATGGCTCTAAATGACCTCCAAAGTCAAAGTAGAGGCAACACTTTGAAGAAACCGGGAGTGCTTGAACTTGGGACAAACGATGCTATTCTTGCCCAAAACAAACTCATTTCACAACAAGTTGAACTCTTAACTCAACAAATAAAAGAGTTGAGAGAACCTTCAAAAGCTAAACAAATAGCTTGTTGTGAGCTTTGCAAGGGTGATCATGACACCGGGTTTTATCCACCTCCCGGGTTCGAAGAAGTGAATTACATGGCGAACCAACGAGACTACCAACCGAGGCAACAACAACAACAACCGTATCAACCACATCCTCAAAATCAACAACAACACTTTCAAGGGAATCAAGGGTTCCAACCAAGGGCTAACTATTACCATAACCAAGGTTATGGGGGTGGTACTTCTAGCCGTCAAAATCCTCCCCAAAATCCTTACCAACCTCAACAACCTCCGGTCGTGACTTCAAAGCTAGAAGAGACATTGACACAATTTATGCAAATGTCAATGGCTAATCAAAAGAGTAACGATGCGGCAATCAAAAATCTCGAAACTCAAGTCGGTTAACTTGCTAAACAACTTGCGGAACAACAACCCGGACCATCTTTTTCGGCGAACACGCAAACGAATCCTAAAGAGCATTGTAAAGCGATAACAACGAGAAGTGGAAGGGAGTTGATTAGTGAGAGAAAAAAAGAGATGAGAGTGAAAAAAGAGTGGATGAGAAAAATGATGAGGAGAAAAAAAATAGAGGATAGTATTGATGGTGAAGTTGGGGAGTGGAGTGAGGAAGAAGTTGAAAAGAACGAAAAGAATGGTGAAGTAGAAAATAAAGAAAGTGTGGAAGTCGAAAAAAATAAGAATGATGAAGTGATGGCGGAGGGAGTGAAAAAGAAAAGAGAGAGGAATTCTAGATTTGCTAAAGGAAAGGAGGTAGTGAGCGCTACTCCAATCCAAAACCTTCCGTATCCGCATGCTCCATCTAAGAGGGAGAATAAACGGCATTACGCCCGGTTCATGGATATATTCAAACAACTGAAAGTGAACATTCCGTTTGCCGAAGCATTAGAGCAAATGCCTAAGTATGCAAAATTCATGAAAGACATACTTACTAAAAAGTGGAGGTACACGGAACCCGAGACAATCTTGCTTGATGCACGATGTAGTGCCATCATTCAAAAAACTCTCCCAAGGAAGGAATCCGATCCGGGCCGAGTCGCTTTACCGGTAACCATTGGAGACACCTACACGGATAATGGCTTGATTGACTTGGGATCTAGCATCAATTTAATTCCCCTATCCATTGTTAAAAGATTGGGAAATGTTGAGATCAAATCTACAAAGATGACTTTACAACTAGCTGATATGTCTACCACTTCACCATATGAAGTTGCTCAAGACATGTTAGTGAAGGTTGACAAATTCTTCTTCCCGGTTGATTTCATTGTGATTGATATGGAAGAGGACGACGATGCTCCGCTTATTCTTGGCCGACCGTTCATGAAAACTGCACGCATGATGATTGACGTTGACGACGGTTTGATGAAGGTGAGGGTCCAAAATGAAGAAGTGACTTTTGATCTATTCGAAGCCATGAAGCATTCAAAGGATAGAAGTGATAGCTTTCGCATTGATGTGATCTAAGAGGCAACTTTTGAGGTTTCTAAGCATATTCATTAGATATCTCCTATGGAGTTAGCTCTTGATGACTCTTTTGAAGTTTTCACAATTGAAGAAGAGCAAGCTCTTGATGAATGCCTAAGGGAGCTTGATAGTCTAGAAGAGTTGCATCTGTGGGAAGTTGAGGAGGAATTATTAAAGAAGGAGGTTAATGAAGAGAAATTGCCTATTGAATTGAAAATGTTACCTTCTACTTTGAAGTATGCATTCCTCGACGAGACCGAAGCAAAGCCGGTTATCATAAGCAATCTTTTGACAAAGAATGAAGAAGCCCGTTTGATCAATGTTTTGAAAAAGAATCAAGAAGCCATGGGTTGGACTCTTTCCGATCTCAAAGGAATTAGTCCTTCCTATTGCATGCACAAGATCTTAATGGAAGAGGATTTTAAGTCGGTAGCTCAACCGCAACGCCGCTTAAATCCTACTATGAAAGATGTTGTTAGAAAGGAGGTTGTTAAGTTGTTGGATGCGGGAATGATTTACCCGATTTCGGATAGCCCTTGGGTTAGTCCTGTACATGTGGTTCCGAAGAAAGGTGGCATTACCGTGATTCGAAATGAAAAAGATGAGTTGATCCCGACAAAAGTGGCAACGGGGTGGCGTATGTGCATTGATTATAGGCGGTTGAATACCGCAACTCGAAAAGATCACTTTCCACTCCTGTTCATGGATCAAATGTTAGAAAGACTTTCTGGGCAACAATACTATTGTTTCTTAGATGGCTATTCTGGGTACAACCAAATTGCAGTTGACCCGACCGATCATGAAAAGACGGCTTTCACGTGTCCTTTTGGAATTTCCGCATACCGTAAAATGCCCTTTGGGTTGTGCAATGCACCGACGACTTTCCAAAGATGAAGCTATTTTTGCCGACCTTATCGAGAAAACAATGGAAGTCTTTATGGACGACTTTTCTGTATTTGGTGGTTCTTTTAGTCTATGCTTGGACAACTTGGAAACGGTTCTTGAAAGATGTGTGAAGACATATCTTATTCTTAATTGGGAGAAGTGCCACTTCATGGTGACCGAGGGGATAGTGCTTGGTCATAAAGTCTCTTCAAGAGGGCTTGAAGTTGATCGTGCTAAAGTTGAAGTGATTGAAAAGTTACCTCCTCCGGTGAATGTGAAGGGAATCTGAAGCTTTCTGGGACACGCCAGTTTCTATCGGTGCTTTATCAGAGACTTCTCAAAGGTAGCTAAGCCTTTGAGTAACTTGCTAGCTAAGGATCAGGTATTTCTTTTAACTGATGAGTGTTTACAAGCTTTTGAAATTTTAAAGGAAAAATTGGTTACCACTCCAATTATAGTCGCTCCAAATTGGAATTTAAATTTTGAGCTCATGTGTGATGCGAGCGACTATGCGATCGGAGCGGTATTAGGCCAAAGAAAAGAGAAATATTTTCATGCGATACAATACGCAAGTAAAGTTCTTAATGAGGCTCAAGTTAACTATGCCACCACTGAAAAAGAATTACTTGCGATAGTGTATGCTCTTGAAAAGTTTAGGTCCTATCTTATTGGGTCCAAGGTCATAATGTATACCGACCACTCGGCGATTAAATATTTGCTCACCAAACCGGACTCGAAGCAAAGGATCATCCGTTGGATCCTCTTGTTGCAAGAATTTGATGTTGAAATCAAAGACAAGAAAGGATCGGAAAATTTGGTGGCAGATCATTTATCTCGCTTAGTTAATGTGGAGGTTACCGCTTCCGAGAAGGAAATCCGGGAAGAGTTTCCTGATGAAAAACTTTTCAAAATTCAAGTTAGGTCGTGGTTTACGGACTTTGCAAACCACAAGGCTAGTGGTTTGGTGCCTCCCGACCTAACTTCGAACCAAAAAAGGAAATTTCTCTCGGATGCTAAGTATTACGTGTGGGACAACCCATACTTGTTTAAGTTGGGTGGTGATAACCTTTTGAGGAGGTGCGTTACTGGCGATGAAGCACAAAGCATTCTTTGGCATTGTCACAACTCGCCTTACGGCGGTCATTATAATGGGGTAAGAACGGCCACTAAAGTCCTTCAGTCAGAATTTTATTGGCCTACTATTTTCAAAGACGCAAATGCCCATGCGCAAAGTTGTGATAGTTGCCAAAGAAGTGGTGGGATTGGTAAGAGAGACGAGATGCCTCTCCAAAACATCCAAGAGGTTGAAGTATTCGATTGTTGGGGTATCGACTTCGTTGGACCATTCCCACCCTCATATGGTAACGAATATATGCTTGTGGCGGTTGACTACGTTTCTAAGTGGGTTGAGGCGATTGCCTCACCTCGGGCGGATGCTAAAACGGTAATAAATTTTTTGAAGAAAAACATCTTTTCCCGTTTTGGAACCCCCCGTGTGTTGATTAGTGACGGAGGGTCTCACTTTTGTAATGCACCGTTAGAAAACGTTTTAAAACATTACGATGTATCACATAGAGTGGCGACTCCGTATCACCCACAAGCAAACGGTCAAGCCGAAGTCTCTAATCGTGAGATTAAGAGAATTCTTGAAAAAAACCGTGTCAAATTCTAGATAAGAGTGGTCACAAAAGTTGGATGAAGCGTTATGGGCATACTGTACCGCTTTTAAAGCTCCAATTGGGCTAACTCCCTTTCAATTGGTGTTTGGTAAAACTTGCCATTTGCCGGTTGAATTGGAGCACAAAGCTTTGTGGGCTCTGAAATTATTAAACTTTGATAAGGATTTGGCCAGTGAAAAAAGGAAAGTGCAATTGCTTGAGTTGGAAGAAATGCGCAATGCCGCATATCACTCGAGTTGGTTGTACAAAGAAAAGGTAAAAAGTATCATGACAAAAAGCTTCGGAAGAAGGAATTTGTGCCCGGACAGTTGGTCCTATTGTTCAATTCCAGGTTGAAGCTATTCCCCGGAAAATTGAAATCTAAATGGTCCGGGCCATTTCGTGTCAAACAAGTCAAGGAATATGGAGCTGTTGTCATTGAGGACTTGGAGAAGAAAGAAAGTTGGAAGGTTAATGGCCAACGTTTGAAGGTTTATCTTGGCGTTCTTGTGGATCGCGAGAGCTGTGCTATCTCCTTGGATGCTCGTCTGTGAGCATCTCGAACAGTCGAGCTTATCCGACGTTAAACAAGCGCTTGTTGGGAGGCACCCCAACATTGTAAGTATTTACAACTTTCTGTTGTGTGGAATTGGTGTTCAAATTGTTGGAAACTTGCTGAGATGTGCTTTGCATGCTATTTTGAAAAAACAAAATACTGTCATGCTCGCTAGCTGCTCGCTAGGCGAAGGCAGTAGCGAGCTGATTCGCTAAGCTGCTTGCTAGGCGAAGCAGTAGCGAGCGCTGCGTGGCAGAAACCCATTTAATTTTCAGCAGGCCACTCATTTGGGCCCAAAAACCATTTTTAAGTGTTGTAGTCTGAACCTCACGAACTCACAATCACTCTCTCACTTTCCATCTCACACAAACCCTTACTATTACATTGCAAACCCTAACCACCGTTGCATTTCAAATTCAATCGATCTCTCCAATCAGGTTTGTCCTATCTCATTTACTTTATGCTGTCAAGTTGAAATTTCTGAAGTATGAGACATTATGGGTGAATTTGGGAGAGTGGGTATAATTAGGTTTTTGATCCGCTGTCGCGCGCGGATCAAAACGAGTAATTTTGTAAAAACGTAATACAACGACAATTAAACTCGAATATCGTCTCAAGGATTCTTGTTTGTAAAAATTAAACGTAATCGAATGGGGGGGTGATTTGGTGTTCAATTACAAAAATGCAGAAAATAAGTGATTATTTGAATAAGCTGAAACGAATCAACCCACTATATCATCTTCCAACTTATCATTGATCCCTATAAAATTCCAATTCCCTAAACGAGTCTGATCCTATTCGATTACAAAAGCTACTGACAAGCGCAATAACAATTATACAAAGTCTGTCCCTGAATTCCGAGTAAAGCAAACGGATTAAAACTATTGCGAATTAAGCAAACGCAATATGATCGAACGCGATAATACAAAAGCTACACTAATCACGAAATTGATTCAAAAGCAGACAACAATCAAATTAAAGAATTCTATCATGTAAAAACAATTAAATTAAGCAAGTAATTGTGATTATAGATATAATTCAAAGGAACAGATTAATGGAAAATTATAAAAGAACCTCAAAGTGGCCTCCGATTACAGTGAATTGATTCTTGGGAAATTAGTTCTCCATAGTCATTCTTTGCAAGCTCTCAAATTCGTACATGAACAGTGATTTTTTCGTCCCATTCCCAATGGTGTACGACTGCTAGACCTAGGGGAAAATAAAGACCCGTTTTACAACTCAACTGGGTCGACCCAGCCCACTACAAATGACCCAACAAAAATACAAATAAAATTCTGCAACTTCAACAGACTTTCTGGCCCTTCTACAGTCCGATTCAGCTCTCTACTGCTGAACAAAAGTTGTAGATCTTTTCCTTAGCTTTCCAACGCATACTCACAAGCCTCAATCTGATACTCGTAGCTCAAGATATGATTTTTCTCGTGAAAGCTGCTAATGCTGAAAATATAATGCGAAAAACAAATAAGTGCAAAAATAAAATAAATTGTAAAAACACATTAAAACATAAAAATAAGCAAAGTAAACCGAAGAAATGCTTAAGTACAAACATGGAAGAACGTGCATCAAAATGCACTGATCAAATTCTCCCACACTTGAACTTTTGCACTCCGAGCAAAACGAAAAACAAAACAAAGAAAGCACAAATACATCATCAGTTACTCATCCTAGGCTACAAGTCATCTTCGGTTAACTTTGCATTGATAGGTACTAATCTTGCATACTAAGGTTATTGTAAGAACACTAATCCACAGTTATGCAGACATAAACCTCCTGAATACACAAATCAACTTGAATCATATTATTATACTAAAACCTAACTTACTCATCCTTCTTTTGCTCTTTTTCATTCAGGCGCAATCACGTTAAGCCCGTTATCTCCACACACTCATAGCAAGGCGACCAGTTAGTGACTCTGATCCTTTTTTGCACAGGGTTCTGGTACTTAAGTGGCATAACCCTTTGCTTACTCACTTGTAGTTGCGGGGGATCGGACCGTAATTCGCCCTACCAAGTTCAACACCAGAAACCGCTGAACCAACTAACAATGAGTCAAAAACTTTTTTTTTGAAGGTTCTACAATCGTTAAGTTAAGTGACCGGGTGAGGATCACCAAACTTAGAAGGTGCATTCCGTTATTTTTTTTCTCTCTTTTTTTTTCTTTCGGAACACTCACTTATATTCATCGGCTTCCCTGCGTAGAGTGTGTGTGAGATGGTGCCGACTGCTGAAATAAACTACTCAAGAGCTGTCAGAGGATGCAAATGTACGGCTAAAACATAATAAAAATTCAACTCAATTTCCATATGCAGGAGACTTACGGTGTTAAAACAATACCGATCTTGTGAATTTTTCTCAAGTCTCCGCAAACTCGACTCAAAGTAATCTATAGCCTAAAACTTTCAAGAAGATGCATTTTTTAAATTTTTTTAATGACTAAAAACAAACAAAACACTAACAAAAGCAAAGAAAACACACAATTCCCTCCCCCACACCTAAACTAAGCATTGCCCTCAATGAAAGGACATTACTAATAAAGTAGAGAGAAGGAAAGAAGGACTCCCTGATCAAGTTGCAGTGTAGTCAGGCACTTCCAAAGAAAGCTCCTCTATGCTGACATCTTCAGGCACCGAACTTGCATGGAATAACTTCAGACGCTGCCCGTTAACCTTGAAGACTTTGTCAGTACCTGCACTTTTTATTTCTACTGCGCCATGAGGGAAAACATTAGTAACAACAAAGGGGCCAATCCATTTGGATCGAAGTTTCCCAGCCATAAGCTTAAGGCGGGAGTTAAACAATAAAACTTGTTGGCCCACAGAAAATTCCTTCCTAGAAATCATCTTATCATGGAAGTGCTTAGTTTTCTCTTTATAAATCCTAGAGCTTTCATAAGCCTCTAATCTATGCTCTTCCAACTGTTGTAATTGGAGTTTTCTTTCAATACCTGCTTGTTGCATCTCCAAATTACAACTTTTCACCGCCCAATAAGCACGGTGTTCTATCTCAACAGGAAGATGACATGCCTTACCAAAAACAAGTCGATAAGGATACATCCCAATGGGTGTCTTGAAAGCGGTTCTTTGAGCCCAAAGTGCGTCTTCTAGATGACGGCTCCAGTCCTTCCTGTTTGGCTGCACCATTTTCTCTAAAACCTGTTTGATCTCCCTGTTTGAGATCTCAGCTTGCCCATTAGTTTGTGGGTGATAAGCAGTAGAGACTCTGTGCACAACTCCATACTTCCGGAGTAAAGCTTCCATGGTGCAGTTACAAAAATGAGTGCCTTGGTCACTGATGATAGCTCGCGGTATTCCAAACCTGCAAAAAATATTAGACCTGACAAAATCTGCAACAACTCTAGAATCATTAGTCCTAGTGGGGATAGCTTCCACCCACTTTGAAACATAATCAACAGCAAGCAAAATGTAAAGAAAACCAAATGATACAGGAAAGGGACCCATGAAGTCGATTCCCCATACATCAAATACCTCACAGAAAAGCATAGGTTGTTGAGGCATTTCACTCTTGCGAGTGATGTTTGTACCTACTATCTGGCACTCTTTACAAGTGCGGTAAGTCTCATAAGCATCCATAAAAACAGTTGGCTAATAGAAACCTGAATCAAGGACCTTTCTTGCCGTCCTTTGAGGACCAAAGTGTCCGCCGACTTGAGATGCATGAGAAAAATTCAAAATAGATTCAATCTCATTGTCGGGGACACATCTCCTGATTACCTGATCACTACCAAACTTCCATAGATATGGATCATCCCAAACATAATATTTGGCATCACTCTTGAGTTTATGAACCTGTGATTTCGATGCACCTGTAGGAAAAACACCAGCAACAAGAAAGTTAACAATGTCAGCAAACCAAGTTGTAATCCCATGCAAAAGAAACAACTGCTCATCAGGAAAGTCATCCTGAATAGGAAAAGGATCTTCATTTCTCTCTATCCTGCTCAAGTGATCAGCCACTAAGTTCTCAGCTCCACTTTTGTCTTTAATCTCAACATTAAACTCTTGGAGCAACAACATCCACCGAATCAATCTCGGTTTTGCATCCGGCTTCTTCAGCAAGTACTTTAAAGCTGCATGGTCAGTAAAAACAACAACCTTGGAACCTAGCAAATAAGATCTGAATTTATCAAGAGCAAAAACAATAGCTAGCAGTTCTTTTTCAGTGGTAGTGTAATTTGACTGTGCAGAATCTAAAGTCTTAGAAGCATAGTAAATAACATGGGCATCCTTGTCAACTCTTTGTGCAAGGACATCCCCAACAGCATAATTAGAAGCATCACACATAAGCTCAAAAGGGAGAGTCCAGTCACGGGGCTGGATTATGGGAGCGGAGGTCAATGCTTTCTTCAAGAAATTAAACGCTTGTTTGCACTTGTCATCAAAGCTGAAAGTGACATCATTCTTCAACAAGTTTGACAGCGGAAGAGCTATCTTGCTGAAATCCTTGATGAAACGCCTGTAAAAACCTGCATGACCAAGAAACAACGAATCTCGCGAACGCAAGAAGGGTAAGGCAATGTAGAAATTACATTAATCTTAGCAGGGTCAACAGAAATTCCTTTTTCAGAAATAATGTGACCAAGAACAATTCCCTGCTCAACCATAAAATGACATTTTTCATAATTCAAAACAAGGTTAGTCTCGATGCATCTTTCTAAAATCAAGGTTAAACTGTTCAAGCATGCATCAAAAGAGGAACCATAGACAGTGAAATCATCCATAAAAACCTCCATGCAATTTTCGATAAAATCAGAAAAAATGCTAATCATGCATCGCTGGAAAGTGCCAGGAGCATTGCAAAGACCAAAAGGCATCCTCCTGTAAGCAAAAGTACCGAAAGGACAAGTAAAAGTCGTCTTCTCTTGATCCTCTGGTGCAATATGAATATGAAAATAACCTAAAAAACCATCAAGAAAACAATAGTGTGATTTACCAGCTAACCGTTCAAGCATTTGGTCAATGAACGGTAAAGGAAAATGATCCTTTCTCGTAGCCTGGTTCAATCTCCTGTAATCAATATAAACTCTCCAGCTGTTCTGAACTCTAGTGGGAACAAGTTCATTCTTTTCATTTTTCACCACTGTAAGTCCAGATTTCTTAGGTACAACCTGCACTGGGCTTACCCATTTACTGTCAGAGATAGGATAAATGATACCTGCTTGCAAGAGTTTGGTTACCTCTTTCTTCACAACATCAAGAATCAAAGGATTAAGCCTCCTTTGGGGCTGCCTTACTGTTTTGGATCCATCCTCAAGTAGAATCCTGTGCATGCACATTGATGGACTAATACCTGGAAGGTCGGCTAATGTCCACCCGATTGCCTTCTTGTGCTTCTTCAAAACCTGCAAAAGTTTGTCTTCTTGATCGAAATCAAGGTTAGAAGAGATAATAACAGGAAGTTTTTCATTACTCTCCAAGTAAGCATATTTCAGGTTCTCAGGGAGCTCTTTTAGCTCTAAGGACGGGGGCTGCTCGGTGGATGGAGTGCTTGGGGCAGCCGGAATGTCAAGAGCATCAACTGCAAAAATAGGTTTATTGGTAACAACTTCACCTGTAGGAATTGTATCAGCCTGCAAGGCAGCATCAATCTCAGCACAGACAGCACAAACATTAGTGTCAGTACAATCAGAACATGAATAAATATCAGCAAAACCAAAGAGAGATGGAAAATCAAGCGTAAATAGTTCAGAACTAGCGTCTTCAACTAATTCAGAAATCAGCTCAATATGAAAAATGGAATGCTCCTCCACAGGGTGTTTCATGGCATCAAAAATGTTAAATTTTGCGACAGTGTCACCAAATTCCATGGACATGGTTCCATCGTCAACATCAATTTTTGTCTTCGCCGTTTTCATGAACGGTCTGCCTAAAATGATGGGAGCTCTGCTTGTCTTGGTTTCTCCTTCCATGTCTAGAATATAGAAATCTGCAGGAAAAATCAAATCGTTAACTTGAACAAGAACATCTTCGACTACCCCGACGGGTCGAGCGTTGCTCCTGTTCGCCAATTGAATGATTAAACCTGTATGCTGCAAAGGACCAAGACAAAGGTTATTATAAACAGAAGTAGGCATAACATTAATGCCCGCTCCCAAATCAAGCACGCAATTCTCAAATTTACTATCCCCGATGGTACAAGGAATAGCAAATGTTTCCGGATCCTTCTGCTTTTGTGGCAGAACCTGAGTAGTGAGGGCTGAAACATTTTGCTCGCCTACAATCTGTTTGGATGATTGTTTGGGCTGAATAAAGGCAGAAATATTTTGTCCTAAGTTCACTCTTTCACTTCCCTTAATTCTCCTTTTATTGGTACACAAATCTTTCAGAAACTTTGCATACTTAGGAATCTGCTTAATAACATCAAGTAGCGGAATGTTTACCGCAACCTTTCGGAAAACATCCAATATCTCTCTTTCTTTGTCTCCCTCCTCAATTCTTTTATTTTTCAGAACTCTATGTGGAAAGGGGACTGGTGGCACATACTCCTTTTCTTTAATTTTTTCAGTTTCGACCACAACAGAAGAAGGAGAAGAAAGTTCAGCTGGGTGAGATTCAGAAGGAGAAAGTTCAGAAGTTACCTCAATGATTTTTTTATTTTTTTCAAGGGCTGGTTCTGTAACTTTTCTAGATCTCAAAGAAATTGCGCTCACATTAGCATTAGCACCATTCGGATTGACAACTGTCTGGGCTGGAAGTTGGTTTGAACCTTGAGCTTGGAAGTGTGTTCAAGGTCTGAATGCTGGCATCGGTCCTTTGTTGGAACTGGAGGTTGTTCACGGCCATTTGCTTAACAAGATCCTCTAAGGATGGTCCGGAAGGTGCAGGGGCAGCCACTTGAGGTGAGTTCTGTTGTTGGCTGGATTGTGGATTTCCATATCGAAGGTTTGGATGGGTCCTCCAATTAGGATGGTATTTGTTGGTGGACAAGTCAGGAGTGTTGTTGTACCTGTTTTGATTGTAAAGGTTGGCTGCATAAGCTTGTGGCAGCTCAGTAATGGACTCGTCTCTCAGAATAGGACAAGTATCGGTCGGGTGCTCAGGAGAAGTACAAATGCCACACACAGTTGCTGTTTGAGGTTTTGCTATCGCAAGTTGTTTGACTAAGGTGGTGAGTTCGTCAATTCTGGTCTCTAAAGCCTTGTTGGAAGAAACATGAATTTGACTCACGCCTTTGCTGTGAACAGAATTGTCTCTAGTAGTGAACTGTTGAGAATTAAGAGACATGTTTTCAATAAGTGCTTTGGCAGCAGCTGGAGTTTTATCGACTAGTGCTCCACCACTAGCAGCATCAAGAATATTCCTATCCATCGGTAACAACCCCTCATAAAAGTACTGGATGAGTAGTTGCTCTGTGATCTGGTGTTGAGGGAAGCTAGATACCAAGTGCTTGAATCTCTCCCAATACTCGGTCAACGACTCATTACCTTGTCTAATACCACAAATCTCCTTTCTTATTGAGGCAGCTCTGGAGGCAGGAAAGTATCTCTCTAGGAACACTTTTTTCAGGGCAGTCCAACTTGCAATTGAGTTTGGCTCGAGATAATAAATCCAATCCTTTGCTGCACCCTGCAATGAAAAAGGAAAAGCTCGAAGTTTGATGTGATCTTCGGTGATCCCTTCAGGCTTCAATGGTGTAGAACACACCACCTGGAACTCTTTCAAATGCTTGTGTGGATCTTCACCTGCAAGACCACTAAACTTTGGCAACAAGTGTATTAAACCCGATTTTAATTCAAAAGGAACAGCAGCAACATCATATTCAATACACAAACCATTGTAATTCACATCAGGAGCAGCTAATTGCCTTAAGGTTCTATTATCAGCCATTGCAAAATCAAGTTCAGAATCCGAAGCAAACAAGTTATGCAAATAGTCAGACCCAGAATCAGACTCAATTGTGGGTGGTGAACTATTGGTAGCCTGGACTGTTCTACGTTGTGTGTGCAAAGTTCTCTCTATTTCAGGATCAAAAGCAACAATTTCAGAACAGCGAGACCTAGTAGCCCGGACTAACGGAACAGCAATGCAGCAACAGCAACAACAATGAAAATTCCAACAATGTCCTAAAAGTCAAAAAAACAAACACAAAGAAAGAAATCGATCAAAAATAATTCAAAAAAATAAACTGACACCGAAATTAATCTAATGACTTAAAAATATAATTTTGAGATTTTTTTCGATTTTTTTCGAGACGGTGAAAATAGTAAAAAATTAATTAAACACAAAGTTTCCAAAAACCGGTTTTTTCTGACTCTAGACGCAACTTCGAACGCGAAACTGTAGAAAAATTCGGAAAAATAACAGCAAATTGCAGAACAACAAAACACACAATACTTAAAACTAAACTATTGGCTAATTCGACAAGAATCCCCGGCAACGGCGCCAATTTGATCCGCTGTCGCGCGCGGATCAAAATGAGTAATTTTTAAAAACGTAATACAGCGACAATTAAACTCGGATATCGTCTCAAGGATTCTTGTTTGTAAAAATTAAACGTAATCGAATGGGGGGGGTTGATTTGGTGTTCAATTACAAAAATGCAGAAAATAAGTGATTATGAAAAGTGATTATTTGAATAAGCTGAAACGAATCAACCCACTATATCATCTTCCAACTTATCATTGATCCCTATAAAATTCCAATTCCCTAAACGAGTCTGATCCTATTCGATTACAAAAGCTACTGACAAGCGCAATAACAATTATACGAAGTCTGTCCCTGAATTCCGAGTAAAGGAAATAGATTAAAACTATTGCGAATTAAGCAAACGCAATATGATCGAACGCGATAATACAAAAGCTACACTAATCACGAAATTGATTCAAAAGCAGACAACAATCAAATTAAAGAATTCTATCATGTAAAAACAATTAAATTAAGCAAGTAATTGTGATTATAGATATAATTCAAAGGAACAGATTAATGGAAAATTATAAAAGAACCTCAAAGTGGCCTCCGATTACAGTGAATTGATTCTTGGGAAATTAGTTCTCCATAGTCATTCTTTGCAAGCTCTCAAATTCGTACATGAATAGTGATTTTTTCGTCCCATTCCCAATGGTGTACGACTGCTAGACCTAGGGGAAAACAAAGACCCGTTTTACAACTTAACTGGGTCGACCCAGCCCACTACAAATGACCCAACAAAAATACAAATAAAATTCTGCAACTTCAACAGACTTTCTGGCCCTTCTACAGTCCGATTCAGCTCTCGACTGCTGAACAAAAGTTGTATATCTTTTCCTTAGCTTTCCAACGCATGCTCACAAGCCTCAATCTGATACTCGTAGCTCAAGATATGATTTTTCTCGTGAAAGCTGCTAATGCTGAAAATATAATGCGAAAAACAAATAAGTGCAAAAATAAAATAAATTGTAAAAACACATTAAAACATAAAAATAAGCAAAGCAAACCAAAGAAATGCTTAAGTACAAACATGGAAGAACGTGCATCAAAATGCACTGATCAGTTTTGCATGTATGTTTAGGTTTGCATGAATGTTTAGAACGATGCCTTGCATGATAAATCACTTAGTTTCTGAAATGGGTACCATTAAACTTAGGGTTTTCTGAATTTGGATGGTTATCGAATGAGAACTTAGAATCCTGTATCATTCGCTAGCATATTCTCTAGGCGAATCAGTGGCGAGCATTGGCTGCCACTTCGCTAGGCGAACCTGTAGCGAAGCTTCGCTAGGTCCTCGCTAGGCGAAGCAGTAGCGACCATGACAACAGTTGGTTTTTTCTGTTTTGCTCTCTAATCTGTTTTGTGGTTGTGTGCTTTTCCTTTTCTGTGTTCTACAGATGGCATCCAGGTCGAGCTCTTCGAAAAAGAGGAAGGCCGGGAGCACTTCCCGCACGGTCCCCATTCAGTTCGACACCGACAAATTCGTCGGGGCAAAGCAAGCCGCTCGCTATGTGGCATTGGAAAAAAGAAAAATCTTGCCAGAAAAGAGGTTTATGATCAATCCCGAAGGCGATTATAGAACATTTTCTGGGTTGATTCATAGCAAGAAATGGGACCGGTTGATCTCCCCAATTGAAAGCTATGACATCGAGATAGTGCGTGAGTTCTACGCGAACGCACTGCCTAATGACGACGAGCCTTTCACCTGATGACTAGAGTGTCAGGCCGTCAAGTTGCTTTCGATAGGGATGCAATCAACCGCGTGCTGGATGAACCGCTCCATCTGGGAGCCAATGAAAGGGACACATACCATAGGGATTTGAGGCTTCACAGAGACACCGATTCTATTTCTGCAGCCCTATTATTTGAAGGGAAATCAGTTGAGTTGAACCCATTTGGGGTTCTTATGAGGTACCATAGGGAGGACATGATTCCCTTGGCTCAACTGATCCTAATGGTGGTTCTGACCAATATTAAACCCAAGTCTCACACCTCAATCGTGCCGATCCCAGTGGCACACTTGGTCCATTGCATTCTCACTAATATTCAGATCGATGTGGCGAGAATCATTGCTTTAGAGATGAAGTCTGTGGTTGAGAGCGGGCTGAAGTCGGGGGCACGAGTTAACTGCCCCCTTTCTTTTCCGTGTCTCATCATGGCTTTGTGCCAACAGTCGAGGGTGAAGCTACCCTCCCGCAGCCAAGTGAGGATTCCGTCGGCTATCGACGACAGATATGTGGCCAAGTATTGCAAGCCAAAGAACTTCAGGAGTAGTGCAGCTGCTGATGAGACCGGGGCTTCTGATGGTCCTGGTACTTTTGCTCAAGGATTTGATCCTTTCCAGCAGGCTGTCTGTAATTATAATTGGGATTGGATGACGGCAACTCAGCGCGCCATGATTGATATTCACGATTCTATGCAGTTGTTACAGTTGCAGGTTCGTGACCCTTCCGGAGAGCATCCGATGATGACGCGTGAGCAGTTCCTACAGCACGCTAGCTGGCCTGTGGACAGGCCTGTTTTTGGAGAGGGGGCGGGTGCTGATACTTCTGGTGGCGCTGAGGATGATGGTGATGATGAGGATGGTTCCGGTTCTGAGGTCGGTAGTGATGAGAGTTCTGAGTCCTATGAGGACTAAGTTTATTTATGTTATGTTTTATTTTCTTGTATTTTTTGGTATTGGTTATGTACTTTTGGGGTGTTTTGTCCCCCACGCACATTTTTTAAAATTTTGAAGTAATGATTGTGTTTATGTTTTAAATTATTGTGTTTGTTTTAAATTTCTTTTGTTTTAATAAATTTTTGGTTGATTGAGTGTCAAACCTTCTAGATTGGTTGCTCCTCAAAGAAGTATCCAATGAAGGTGCATCCGAGCTTGGATGGCAATGATAAAAAATAAACAAGCGAATAATGCTAAGGTACATGGTTACCTCCAGTTAGAATTTTAGAATGCATTAAAAGCTTTACTCTTTTCATAATTTAATATTGTTCTTTTTGCAACATAATTGAATGAATGATTCATCTAGGATTCAAAACCACAAATTGTGAGGAAACCTCCATTGTACACTAAAATGCTGGATTCTAATAAACTTTGTTGATTCATTTGATTCATGCTTTGTCTTTTATTATTGTGAATTTGTGGAAGCAATTAGAAATGATCAAGGCGCTTGTTTTCTTTCGAGCACAACCAGTTCCAAATACAACTTACCCGTGAGCAGAGAGTATTCGTGAACCCCTTTGAGCTTAAACAGTTGAATCTCTGCTTGAAATAAGGCGAGATGTCAAAATCTTTTTTCTTGAAACCCGGAAATTTTTTATAATTGTTCTTTTGTCGTAAAAAGTCAAGAGCATTCACTTAGGGTGAGTAAAAGATAAGTTGGGGAGAACGAAAATGAGAATCGGTAGGTGCCACAACTCTTGAATAACCGAGCAAGCATTGGAAAAAAATTAGAAAAGAGAAACATCTGTTTTGTGAATACGATGTAGAAAAAGAAAAAAAAATAGAGATAATGAAAATAAATGCTTGCTTGGAAGAAAAATAGTGGAAAAAAAATTGAGTTGTGAAATAGGAGTTGTGAAGGTTTCAAATGAGAAACAAATGGAACGAAGTTAAGATGTGTAAATAGCTTGTACAGTGAATGTCTCTTTTGCATCGGCAAGTTCGTTTTCAATGGCCTTAGTGTAGGTGTTTAATTGGCTGCATTGTATGGTAAAACACTAGCTGGATTCTAATGTCTTTACTGATGTCATGACATGCTGTGGAAGTGTTTGTTTGACTGCATTGTATGTTAGAATATCTAGCTGTACTCTGATGTCTTGACTGATGTCATGACATACTTGAGTAGTTTACTGCAGGATTAGCTAATACAGGATGTATTGAATGTCAAATTGGATGTTGTGACATTCATCCCTGTCAGCAGATACTGAGGAATAGAACAGTTGGTGTTCTGTTAGAACCTAGTATTTATTTTCAGTCTGGTTATCAAAGAAATACCAGACCTGGCATAAGGCCTACTGTCTGAATGTCAAACTGGATGTTATGACATTCATCATTGACAGCATATACTGAACAATAGACAGAGTGGTGTTCTGCTACACTTCAGTATGTTTTTCAGTCTGTTCTTCAAGAGGATAACAAAACTGACTTAAGGCTAAATGTGTAAATGTCAAATTGGATGCTTTGACATTTGTTAATGTAAGCCGTTACTGTGGAATGGACAGATTGGTCCTGTACAGTTCAGCAAATTTGTACAGTCTGTTTTCAGGAAAAACAGACTTAGCATATGGTCCTTGATGTCAAGCTGAATGTTGTGACATTCATTCCTGACAGCATATGCTAAATTGTAGGTTGTTTAGTTTTTCTGTTTCAGCATTTTTCTCAGGCTATTCTTCAGGGATTCAACAGCTGAGAGAAAATCCAGGAAACCAACAACCAAGCTACATTTAATGAACCTAACAAATAGCCTATTTGTTAGTAACCTAGATGTGGAATTTAGGGGAACTCGCGTGACCTTAAATTCAGGAGAATACAAGTACAAGGCCCAAGTGCTGCAATATAAAAGGAAGTCATTCCTTCATTCAGAACTGGGGATTTTGAGGCGGGAAGATTTAGAGTGTCCATCATACTTCACTGCTGTATTTTTGTGAGTCTTGTATTAGACATATCTTGTAAGCCAAGCTATTATCACGTAGATGATTGCATTGGTATAGGGTGTTCATTGAGTTGTAAGTGTTGTGTCACTCTAAGCTTTTAAGCGTGAGTGCTGTGTATCTTGATTAAAGTTGTTAAGCACAATCAAGAGTTGTTTGAAGTGTGACTTCAAAATTGTCTTTAATATTGATTAAAGGTAGTAATCACTGAGGTGATTGAGGGGGAGTGAGTAGGAACTCTGATCTTCGTGTAAGATTGAAATTGCATTGGGTAGGTATTAAGTGATAGGGTTAAACAGTTGGTTTAAGGTCTGAATTAATACTACTAATAGTGGATTTCCTCCCTGGCTTGGTAGCCCCCAGACGTAGGTCATGTTGGACCGAACTGGGTAAACAATTACTCATGTTATTTACTACACTTACATTTTTCTGCATAATCCTTGTCTGCGCAGAATTGGATGTCATAACAACCCGTGTGACATCGAAAGTCTGTTAACTAGAATTTCACTTAGATATGACCCTTATTTGTAAACCTAACCAAGCTACAACCGAAAAAGACCTTAGTGATCTTCGCGCTTCCGCATTTTCATTTATAATTGTTAGACATTGTATGAATTGAATTGATTTTTGCATTATTTGTTGGAGAGTGAAATTGTCCCCGCGGTTGCAAACGCGTAATTTCTTCAATCCTTATTCGAAGAGGAGAGATAAGGTGATTCATTCAGGATAACATTATTATGGATTGATACATGTTTTGCATTGCTTTAAAGCCTTAGTTCTTGTGTATTATGATATTCTAACCATTGGGAACTTGTGTCTGGTTGATTCTCTTGTGTTTGAGCCATTTTATCCGATTTCGGAGAAACCTTTTTCTTTAAGCAAATCCTCTTGTCCTTCAAGAGGCATACTTTGCTTGAGGGCAAGCAAGAATCTAGTTGGGGAGAGTTGTTAGATGCCCAAAAGTGCTTATTTGAGCTATCAAATGTGGGCATCTTTCACTCCTTTTTGTCGAGAAAGTGTTTGAAACCGCCATTGCTTTTGATGATTTGCAATACAATGGGAAATGATCTTGGTACCCTTAATTTGTGTGTTATTGTGCAGGAATTAGGCATGAAAGAGTAGAAAAAAAAGACACAAGAAAGTTGGCAAAGGAACCAAGAAAGGAAGCATTCATCAGCATGCTCGCTAGGCGAGTGATGTAGCGAAGCGCTCGCTAGGCGAGCACCCAGCGAGCTGCCAGCGAACATTCCCAGAATTTTACAGTAGCAAAATGATCAAACTCGCTGTGGCGAAGGAAGTAGCGAACACTCCCAGACTTGGACAAAACCATAGCTAGCACTTACTCGCTAGGCGAGCCACTAGCGAGCTCCCAGCGAGCAATTCCAGTAGCAAAACCATCTAAACTCGCTGGAGCGAAGGAGGAAGCGTGGGCTTCGCCTAGCGAAGGATTCTTCACTTAGCGAACATCTGAAATCTGGACTTGGATGATTCTTCTGGGCGCTTGTGCCTCAGGTGGCCTATTTTGGGGCTCGCTAGGCGAACCATTCTGCTCGCCTAGCGAGCATGACAACTCAGGAACCAGTACTATAAGTAGCAGGAGCTACTTTTTGGAAAGGACAGAACTTTTACACTTAGATGTTTTTCAGCATTTTCTTGGGATCATATTTGTAACCTAGAAACCCATTTTCTCATATTTCTTCATCTCTTAACAATATTCCACAAAAAGAAGGTGGATTCCCATCCAATCTCGATTCTTCGACTCGGATGTTGATCAACCTTCGACCGAAACTTGTTGTACAAGCTACCATGAAAATGAGTAGCTAAGTCCTTCATTTTGTCAAGGTTAGATGTAGATGATCATAAGCTTTGTATGTATTTGGGATGATCTTCATTTGTAAACTCTTTGATGATGAATATATGGTGAAAACCTTGTTTTATTGATAACTCTTTGTGTTGGTTTATGATCGAGAGATGTTTTCCAACTCTTTACCTAGGTTTTCATCCAATCTTGTTTGTTAGCTAGAGATAGTAATGAATGAGTTTGTTCACCATAAAGTTGAACCAAAAAGTTATCATTTTGATAGATTGTGTGAGAGATCAACAATGGATCAAAATGGAAAAACCCACAATGTGTGTTAGAGATAAACACATTAGGAGGACTTTGTGAAATTGTTTATCATCTAATGGAGTTTATGAGATTGTTGATCGAACATATGCATGCAAAGTGATCGTCGAACCCTAACTTTGACAATATTTCTCAAATCGTAAAATCAAAACTTTTACCGTAATTTCTTACTTTTTATGCAAACTACCGTGACCTAAAACTAAAACCCCCTTGTTACTACGAGTTAAGAACTAAACAAGTGTCGAACGGCGGCGATATCTCACAATCCCTGTGGAGACGATAACAAAAACCCGACACTCTAATCCTTATTCCAACAGCAGGCCGCCACTATAAGGTAAAACCAAAAAGAAAGACTGAATTAAGTGTTTGGGGTTGTTTGCCCAAACAACTCTCGATTGAAGAGACGGACTGTCATCAGGACGTCCTAAAAGGATGGACAAGGCGTCCAAGGAGAAGTATGATTGATCTCAAAAAGATGGTATGATTGAATGAATGGAGAATGATTGATTAATAAATAGGGTAGAGAAGGTAGGTTGATAAATAAGATAGATAAGATAAGATAGATCGATAAATAAGATAGCTTGCGAAGAAATCGAGTTCTCCTGCTTACGTACCCTTATAGTGCAATAAGGAAATCAAAGCTTTCGTAGTTCAGCCCACTAGGGCTGAAAAGAAATTGATTGGAGGCAAGAAGAAATGGATGATTGAGATTGAAATGATTTGAATGATTGAGAATTGAATGGAAAGAAGAATGGATAGACTTGACCGTTACTGGATAAGAATCACACTAAAGTCTATGGGTAGAGGAGGATACGATAAGAAACGAGTCAAACGTCTCGCACCCAAAGATATCCAGAATGAGGGTAGGAAAGCTCCAGTCTCATTCCTTCTTTACCACTTAAGGCTCGTGGCATATAATCCTCATCTTAAACTTGAAGGGGAATGAGAAGAGTCTTTGTAGTTGTTTCTTGTGTTGAAGATGAGGACATTATCAATCGTTTGATTCGAATTGCACTAGAGTCTATGAAAAGAGGTGAATACGATGAGCGCCGGGTCATATGTCCCATACTCAAAGATACTCAGAATGGGGGTAGAAATACTCTAGTCCCATTCATTCTCCATTACTTAAGGCTCGTATCGTACAACTTGATTCATGATTGATAAGTTGTTGAAGTTGTCCTTGCTTTTGTTGTTTTGCTTTTGTAGTGAGAGACTTGTCAATTGTATGGTTAGAATTGTGCTAAAGTCTATGAATAGAGGTGAATACGATGAGCGCTGGGTCATACGTCCCATACCCAAAGATATTCAGAATGGGGGTAGGAATACTCCAGTCACACTCCTTCTCTATTGCTTAAGGCTCGTGTCACACTCTTCTAACTTTGATTTAACAAATGTTGAAGATGCCACCTTTGACGTGCTTGAATAATCCCCTGCTTGGTATGACTGAGGATGCCTTGATAGAAGATCTTGTCTTGAGGCCTTGAGCTCCACAGCTTGGAAGAAAAGTCATATTAAGTGACCAAGGGTCTTTTGGTCGCTCAATTTAGACTGTGGGATTATACAAGTTCAAAGGATTTAATTGATCAAAATTTCTTTTGATCAATTTAACCATGGGTTTTATTTTGGTTTTAGGGAACTAGGTTTGGATCTAATCAAACTTAGTAATTGTTAGAAACTATCCTAAGGGATCATGTATTAAAAGTTGATTGAAAATTCTAAGTTAGAAGCCCTAAGGGAGCATGCACATATTGGTCAAAATATCGATTAAAAGGCCTATGTATAAGTCCGAATATTGCAAGGGAATGATTAAATTCTATGTCACATTCTAATCCTAAAGGGATCATGCAATTTTATCACAAAAATACCAAAAATAAGCCCATAAGGGCAAAATGGTCATTTGCCAAATATGTCAAATTATTCATGACCTAAAGTTGATTCTAACCTAATGTGGAAAATTGGCCTAAGGTTAAGAAGTGTCAAGATCTTAAATTTAATCAAGCCTAATTGTTCCTAATTAGAAAAATCTAAATAAAACCCTAATTAAAACTCTAATGAAAAGTCCTAATTAAATTCTAATGAAAATTCTAATTAAATCTTAATATACTAATTAAATCCTAAAATCAAGATTTATTAACCTAATTAAACTAACAATCTAATTAGCCTAAAACTTTCCATGTTAATCAAGAATTAAGAAACCTAATTAAATCCTAATTTCTAACTAGAACAATTAGCAAAAACTAGATAAACCTGGAAATGGGCTTCTGGAGAAAAATGGGGTGCAGGCCCACGATGCACATGAACAGTGGCGGAGCAACCAGTGGGCTTTAGGCCCATGATCTTCTTCAACAAGCTAGTGGGGTGCAGGATCCAACTGGTGGTGTAGAGAGCGATTTTGGGCCTATGGGCCCAAACTGAACACAGCTAACCCAGTTTGAAGCTTCAACTGCAATGACCATCTATCGACGCCGCAATTCTAACCTGCATTCCCTGGTTCTCATTTTCATTTTGAAATAAATAAAGCGAAGCTATGAACAATTTCGCATATGGAACCGTCATCCTCCAAACCCCAAAATCGCCCGCACCCATACCCAATCGGGAGCACAGAATCTCCGTCGTTGTAACAAGCACACGGCCGATGAAGGATTTTAGGTGGAGATTTAAATTTAAAAGAGCTTGAATCGAAGAAATGGTTGACTGGTTATTTGAGGTATATGGCTTAAATGGTTTAAGAGTTTCTTTGGCTTTCAAAGCTTGCACATTAAGTAAAAGGTTTCCTTTATTTATAGGGAAAGTGTTGAGCAGCTAACACATGTGCAATGGATCTGAATTTGTGTGATTGGGGTGGAAAAATCGTGATTTTCAATTCGTGTGAAAACAAATGTGAAATGCAAAGTCCATGGCACCATGTTTGGCTTAGCCAAATGAGATTCCCTTGTGCGTTTACTGATTTTCTTCATGCCAAATGTTCACATCATTTCAATTAATTGAATGCAAAAAGCACCAACTCAAAAGGAGGCTTAAGGAGAAAATGACAAGTGTTGAAAGTTAAGGTTGTGACATGCATTCTAGGTCAGTCGTTTGGTCAAGCAGCCTTGGCACACTTTGGGCATCTTGAGGTCCCAAGTTCATGACACAATAATTTTTGATTCCCTCGTGAATTTTGAGTCAAACTTGAGAAAAATTATCTTTGACATAAGATTAACAAGATGCAAAAAATAATGGGATCAAAAGGGTACTTAACCTGAGAATGGCATGGCTACCAAGTAGGGGTCATGACAAGGTTTTGACCTAGTTTGGACACTTATCCCTTTCCAAATTTGAGGTCCTTATAGGTTGAATTGATTTTTTAGCCTTGAAGAAAAGTTGTAGAGGAACTCATTAGAAATACTTGGCTCAAAGAAGCTTGTCAATTGGTTGAAAATTGAAGAAGTTATGGGCTTTGGACCAAAAGTGAGCCATACATGCAAATTAGGTCAACCAAACTTGTGTCAACTTGAATTTTTTTTGCATCCCAAGCCAAAATAATGATGGAAATAGTATCCCTTGGAGAGATCTTGATTAAAGCTTGAATGATATTGAGGATGACTTGAAGAATGAGTGAAATGGCATGGATATAAACTCATGAACCACTCTTGAATCAATGGACCATAACTTGTATCTTCCTTGATCACAATGACCATTTTTTTGCCTTGATATAAGACTTGACCACCTACATGAACAAGGGAACAAACAAGTATCACTCTCATGATACTTTGGTTAGTTAACAAGTTAATAAAAGTGAAAACCATAGTGTTAAGATTAATCCAAAGAGTGTGGTCATGCTTGTGAGTCAATGACCAAATGAAATGGTCATGATGATGCATGATATGATGTTATTTATGCAACTGAAACTTAAGCAAAAAGGTAAGAAAGTGAGACTAAATTTTGGGGTATTACAGATGGAATATCATTGTCGCTGCTGGCGAAAACTAACTTTTCTTCATCTGGTATACGATGAATTGCATCTCTGTAAACACCACAATTTGTATGGCTAAGCATTTCCAAAATGTTGTGAAAGCCACAAAAGGGGGAAATCTTCATAGGTGGAATGATCACCACACTGGTTATAGGTCTTGGGTTTGGACATGGGCTGTAGAATTTATATATCATTCAATGTAGTACTCGGTTGGACATGGAAACGTACCTCACAATAAGGTTAATTACTAAAAAAAGATGATGATTATATCTTACGACTATCATAAATAATACATTTCATTACAAATCTGTCACCTTACCAAACAAAAATCCGAGGTATAATTCCAAGACGCACCATGTTTTTTTTTAGTTTAAAAAATATTGTATATTCTCTCAGTTTTTTAATATAACCGACCTGAAAACTAATTTAGGACATGCTTTGAATCTCAGCTAATGAATTTATGCTTTTATTTTTTTAAAAGTGATGCCTTTATTTTTATTATATTTTTTATTTGTAAATTAAATGATCTATACTTTCGGTTTTTTTAATAGCCGAGGGGGTTAGATAATCAGATTTTAATATAAAAGCACTCGTTCATTAATTTTTACCCTAAACCTAACTCATATATAGTTGTTCCAAACTCGTACACCATGCATTTGAATGGATTGCAAGACAGAAAAAATCTTCAAACTTTTGTGTTGTATGTTGTTCTTCTAACATCAACCTTGAATAAAACATTTTTTTCTTCTTCTGTAATCTATCTCACATAATGGTGTTTTTGTTGATATTGTGGTTGTTGTTGTTGTTTCCACCTCTTTCAAGGTCATTTTTATATTTTATAATAACATTCATATGTTGTCAGTCAAAGAAAACACTCCATAATTTATTGTTTTCCTCGGTTGATAACATTGAGAAATTTATTCCTAAACATATTGTAAATTGCAATCAATATTATTGTTTCACAATACAAGATTTTGAAAATTTTGTTTTTAATATAGTCATTTTTTTAAATATTGCATCACACAACATAAGTGTTGAATGGTAAAAAAATTGAAAAAAGAAACAATACATGTTATCTTCAATTTTTTACCATTCACAATTTTTTGCAAGGAATATATTCCCTCAATTCTTTAATAAAATCGAGGGGAAAGTCCCTATGTTATTTTATTTTTTAATTAAAAAAGAAATAAAATTTCCCCTCAGTTTTATAAAAGAACCGAGGGGTATGGTTACTCCGTAACCTATAACGAATCTATGTATTACATTCATAAAGTAATAACACTCAAAATATTGCAAACACATCAATCCACAAGAATCTCTCTGTATCCAATAAGAACGTGAACACCACAACTATATATCGTGAACGTTATCTTGTGAAAGTAAAACATTGATAATGAAAGCATTTTTCATGAAAATAATGAAATTTAAAGAAGCTTTGAACAAATCTCTGGGATAAATTACAAATGCAGAAAAAAAATTGTTCCAAGGTTTGTTTTCTAACAAAATATTTTATCTTTAATTGAAATTTTATGTAATATATCTAACATTTTTAAATGTTATATAATAAATTGGATGAGTTCATAACTATTGAACTTGAAAATCAATGGGTATGCAACTAAATGTGGATTTGTTCTTCTCCAAGAATAACAGGGGCGATGATGAATCAGATGTGTTAAAAATTTGTATTTGTAGATTAAAACCAAAATAATGTAATATAAGAAATTTTGTATTTTAATTAAAAAAATAGATATTTGTAAACAACATAATTTAATATTCTATGTAAACAATGTAGTTTGTATTTTAAAAAATATATATATATATTTTCCCTCGGTTTTTGACAGAAACGGAGAGATATGTGACCCTAGTTTTGAAAATATAAAAAATGTGGTTGTTGGAGATCGAACTAATGACCATTTCAACTATCCCCTCTCAAAAATTGAGAAATAAAATGGAAAATTTTCATGACGCCCTTCATTACCTCGCTTGGGTAACCAAGATAAATTTCCCTTCGTGTCCGAGGTAAAATGTGTTTTTTTGTGGAAGTTTACTCATCCATGACATCCCCAAAGAGTTTGTAGTGCTACTCAACCCCTCCATTATTGAGTACCAGAATAACATTAAATAATAATAACACAACTAAATATGAGAGAAGAGTATAGGAATGAGAAGAAATACAATTAATTCTAACTCTTGGATGATTATAGGATGATTAAAAAACTACAATATGAGTTATCTATTTATAACAGTCTCATGTACTATAATAAATGAATACATATTTAGTGAATTCTACGTAATCTTATCTTCATCATAGAAATCAATGATTTCTATTGCATTGACATTTTCTTTCTACAAAACAAATGATTTTATATCCTCACATCCTTTACAACTATTAAGAAAAGAGAAAACTAGACCTATAGGGTACTTCCAAACAAAGACATTAATGATAAGACAATGCGCTAAACAAGAAAGACAATATTGTCTGACAACCAACAACCTCCACCACCTCCTCCTAGCATATGTTATGCGTCATCACTTCTGATCACGAGTGGTGTTATTGAATTGAGAATAAAATGATAAGACAATGCGCTAAACAAGAAAGATAGATTGCTATCATAATGGGATAGTCTGAATTAATAAATGGGCAAAATGAAATCCTTAGGAAACTTTAGTTGATGATGAAAAGATATGTACAACTTGCATGTCTCTCAAAGCCACTTCCAACAACATCCACTTCATAATCCATAAGTCTCGGTAAGTTATCATTTTTCCTCTTCTTTTACTTTTACTTAAATATTAAGGACAATATTAGGTTTAGGTATAGGGAGATTTTGAATTTTATAGTATTTAGTATAACTCATTGATTAGTGTCTTTTGGTTTATGTGCATGTTTCTAATTGAATTGTTTTCCTACATGAATCATATTTAAGCTTTTGAAAAAAAAATGATATAAAAAGCATATAGATACATGAGAAGTGAGGCTTAAGTCTAAGGATTTTGGGGAAGACTTGATAAATCGGTCTTATCATGACGCATTTTCTAAGTATTTCACATGATGTGGTATGGCATACTTTCTAAGATTTAGGTATGAATATGTATGATCAAATCTATATTGGAATTGTTATTTTTGAGGGAGACTCTAGAAAGTGTTTAGGTAAGACCCTTAAGACCAGACGAATACGGAGAAAATAACCTCAAAGATGAATGGATCATGTCTTTTCAAGTTTTTTCTTGATGAAACAAATTTTGTCTTAATTATTTCAATGCAAGAAAATTGCTTAAGGATAAGCAATTATATAAGTACGATGAGATTTGATCAGTGGTATTTTTACAATTTTTTGGAGTGTGTTTTGTACATTTTTCTTTGTAGTTTTATTTCACTTTGTTCATTTTTCTGTTCTTTTTCGACCTTTATTTCACTTTGGATCATTAATGGGTATTACGTAAATATTTTTCCTTAGAAAAATATCTCGTTCTGGATCATTAATGGGTATTACGGCCAAGAAGTAAATCATATTACCATCACTGGAATTATTACGGCATCTTGTAATTCCTATTACTGGACTTTTATTTTCTCTACAAGTCTTAATTTTCTATTGCTCCTTAGAGCCCTTTTGTAATATGTTTAAGCTTAATCCAAGTTATTACTTTGTTTTATATTTTGTTAATCATATTATTGTTTTTATTCAAAATCATGTATGCTTATATCTTTGTCATTCTTTAATAGTTATTTAGGATTTGGAAGATGATGATTGTCCAAATGACACGTCTCATGTAAGTTCTCTGTTGAAAGTTAAATTACGAGAAATAATTATTGTTTCGATTTTTTATTTTGAAGGCTCAAATTCTTTATGAAAGTAAGGACTTAGACTTTGAGAAATGACAATCTCTCTATCTCTCTCCCCCCTCCCACCACCCCCCCCCCCCTCTCTCTCTCATATTATACTATTTTTTTGTTTGTTTTATCCTGTAAGAAAGATATGTTTCACCGACTTCTTAAATGTCTTGTCTCTCTCTCATTATACTATTTTTTGTTCGTTTTATCATATAAAAAGGATACGTTTCACGACTTCTTAGATGTCTTGTTTCTACATAAACAATTTAAAAAAAAAATTGAAATGAAAAATATTATATTTATAATTGTTTGGCTAAATTATAGGCTGTCTCTTTATTTTACCTTATTCAAACAATATTGGTCTCTCAATGAAAAACTAATGATGTGTCCATTTTTTTAATAATGTATAACATTTATTTTTTATTTTTGCAGTTTTTAAAATTTGTTTAACCCTCATTTCACTCGTTTGTACTCAAAACTGAAGTCATGTCCATTTTTCAGTTATGTATAACTTATATTTTTTATTTTGAAATTCTAAAAATGTTTCTATTTGATAGGTTATTTTACGAAGTGACGCATCATTTAAAATCAACATGTCAAATTTAAATATAAAAATGATAGAGGAGAATCAAAATTAGTTGTATTTGATTGATTGATTAATTATGCGAATAAAGTAAAATATGAAGACTATAATTAAGGCTAATTATTTTCCTTCTTATTTTGGTGATATTAAAAAAATTATTATCCTAAATTAATTATTTTTTATAAATAATTGTCTCGATTATAACTTTTATAATAAACTAAGTTTAATAAGTTATATTTTAAATTTTAGTAAGAAATTAAATTGTAAATGTTTTATTAGTGATAAAGATGTGTCCAGTGTATGATTTTTATATACCTATGATTTATAGTTTTTTATTTCTTTTATATTGGTTTTTTCTATTCATCAAAATAGTTGCAAATTACCTAAGAATCAAGGTTAAGGCTAAAGAAACATTTTTTTCAAAAGACAAAATCGAGAAATCATCTAAGAATCAAGGTTAAGGCTAACGAAACATTGTTTTCAAAAGATAAAATCGTGATCGGTTATCATACTTAAAAAAGATAATATCTAACAATTATAATAAGACGAACTTAAGGGCAAAGAAAGTATTAACACTAGAATGACGCACATACTTCTGATTCAGACCCTTTAGCATTTTAGTCTCCAATGAGAGTAATGGTTTCTCTACACCAGAGTTCCACATTATATACTTATTTATGTTGTAAATAAAGAATTTTTTAAAGATTAAGTGTCTGTTTGAAATACTTTTTGAAAATAGTTTTTTGAATTTCAAATATTAAAAATTTAAAAACCTGTTTGATAGACTTGTTTTTTAAAACAATTTTTATAAATCAATTTCAGTTTTTCAATTTTAAAATCTAAAAAATTAAAACAGTTTAAAGATGTTTTTGTTTTTAATTTTGCTTCTGAGTTCCAAAACACACGGAAAACTCACTGTTTTCATTAATAGTAGTTAATTGTTTTATTTTTTCAATCTAACTTAACTTTTTTACTTTGTTTTATTTTTTCATTCTCTCACCATTAACTGGCCACTTCGTGATTTGATGCATACACTCACCTCATTTTTCCTTTGTCATTTAAAAAGATAAATTATTTATTAATTTTTTTATTTACCAAATTATTTTTAAATATTATAAATATTAATAAAATAAAAAATATTTATTCATTTTAATATATTTATTCAAGTAGTTATAATATAACTAAAAATCTTGTAATTAATTTTTAATATAATAATTATATTTCAAAAAAATTTAATTACCAAATAAATATTTGTTTCTTTTTTAAAAATTAGGTTGCCAAACAAATTTTCTAATTTTCTAATTTAAAAACAGTTTTTAAAAATATTATTATCAAACAAATTTTTATTTTATTTTCTTTCCAAAAACACTTTCTTAAAACTGATTTGTAAAACACTTTTTTAATATTAAAAAACAAAATTGATTCAAACGAACCCTAAAGATGTGAGAAATTATCACGCTCAGAATAAATAATATTTTTAGTCATAGTAGTCTAAACTGGAGTTCTACAATAACATCTGTAATATAAAAATAAATTAAATAAATATTTAATTAAAAAAAATATCTTATATAAGATTCTTTATAGTAAACATCAATTAAATTAAATAGTTCAGTAGTCTACTCTTTACGGGCTATATATTTTGTTGACATATGATTTGTTGAGAAATTTGACAAGGAAAAGAAAACTACACACTTGTAGTAAAATAATAGTCACTTTTCCATAGTTAAATAAAGTGCATGAGGCATAATATATAAATATCTAGATAGATGATGTTTCTATACATGTCCCTTAAAAGAAACTCTACACATTTAAGTATAAAAATTCAATTCTCTCTAATTTTGGGATACGTAGATATGATCAAATACAATAAGTAGACGTGTAGTATGAGTTTTTCTATTTATATTTTAATATAAATAAATGATAATTTTTTCCGACAAATGACTATTACATTATTATTTAATACATGATTATTTGCAAAGTGTTCTTCAACTATATATACACGGCTGTTTAACCATGTGTTTGCCTGCATCTTAATTATGACCGATTCACCATTATAAGGTCTAAACCGAAAATTAAACAAGTATTTTTGTGTGAAAAAATATATATCTTTATGATAAAAAATTTATCAATTACACAAATGTATTAAAAAAATAGAATACTAAAAAAAACACTTTCATATTAATTTGAAAGAAACACATATATATTAATTGTTTTTCTTCATTACTATAAGATCTTAGACCCAAACCCTCTTTTAGGGATACATGCATCAATCTACTTAGCGAGCGAGGGATACATGCATCAATCCACTATTAAACAAAAAATTAAGAAGAATCGTTCGACCTCAAGCTAACAAATCAGTGTTTTCAAGAATGAAGCCTCTTGAATAGAAGATTAATTAGAGGATATGTGGTAACTTCAAAACGAGGATTAGTCGCCAAAGGCAACCCCAAACACTTAAAAAGAAGGGTCATAAGGTTATAATGGACAAACTCACCACCTATACCAAAAATATTGAAATCCACATTAACTCATATTTTTCTGCTCTTTAAAATATTAAACTAACATCTCAAAGTCAACTCAATAATTCTAAAGATAATATTAATACTCCGAAGATTCTCAATAGAAGATTCAACCAAGATAAGAGTCTCGTCTTCATATTAAAGATGAGATACAACTAAATCGGAGGATCTCACTCTAAAAATTATAAAGAAAGTACAAATCAATAGCCTTAATAATCAAACAACTGAAGCCTTATGTCATAAGAAGGAAAAGAGAATGAACTAGAACATCATATTTTTTCAAACCTTTTTGAATAATAATCTATTGGGTATGATAACATTCACCTCCACCACAAGATTTTCATCAAACACAAAAATATTCACCCATGACCTCCACTTATCATTAAACATGAATCTGAAAAACATATAAACTAAAATACTCCAATATATGAATCATATAGTTTTTCAAAATCCAATTTAAATTGAGACATGACTTTCTAGATATCTTAGTTCAAATCAATCACCTCATTCACAAACACCACATCATCCTCTAATATTCTACCTTTCAAGAATGTCGACTGGTTTAGAGAAATAAACTTATTTATCACCACCATTAATCTAGAAGTCAACACTTTTACTATCAACTTATATAAAATATATCACTTGAGAAATACGTTAAAAATCTCCTAATTAAAAAAGAGACTTAACTTTATAGACTAAAATCACAAAATACGATTTAAAGCTATGAAGTTAAGAAGTAAAACAATGAAATTGGTCAAACATAATCCCCAAATCTACCATTAGCAAGCTCCGGAATCTTCTTAAAAAGAAGAAATTAAAATCATCATAACTAGGATTCTTATTACCATCACAATGGCTCACTACCTTATATAATTTCTGAAGAAGATCACAATGGCTCACTACCTTATATAATTTCTGAAGAAGAAAGGGCTAGTTAACACCAAGTTATCTTTACTCTAAAGAGATCAAAAGGTAACACCATCAAGACGAGGTCTATCTGTGTTCAACTCAACAAAGATATGAAAAAAATATTTAAAGACCTCTTGTCAAATTTTAGACACACTTTCAATCTAGATCTCGCCAACTTAAAGGGATAAGATTGCATTCCATGTCCTCCTACTCAGAGACATGAAAAAAATCAATATTAAGATCACCTATCTTAAATCACTTAGATTTGAACCTTTGAAACATATGAGAATCTTTTATCTTAAGTAAGGACAAAAGATCTACACTAACTTTAGATCTAGCCTCCATCTCCTTCAAATATAAATTTAATATAAACATTTATTGAATGGATATTTTCTCAGTTTCACTACGCCAAATAAGGGAAAAGAGGGCGCTTATTTTGGCCTATAACAGCGCTTTTAAGCGCCCTCTAATCTGGCGCTGGCATAGGTAAAGACAGCGCTTTGTTTTCCTGGAGAAAGCGCTGTCTAAAGTGGCCACATTATAGTGCGCTTTTAGAAAAAAGCGCCCTCTGGAGTGGTCCATAAAGGGACACCTTAGAGGGTGCTTTCTGGAAAAAGCGCCCTCTAAAGTTGTCAATGTAAAGTGTTTAGAGGGCGCTTTCTGGAAAAAGCGCCCTCTAAAGTTGTCAATGTAAAGTGTTTAGAGGGCGCTTACAGGAAAAAGCGCCCTCTAAAGTTGTCAATGTAAAGTGTTTAGAGGGCGCTTTCAGGAAAAAGCGCCCTCTAAAGTTGTCAATGTAAAGTGTTTAGAGGGCGCTTTCTGGACAAAGCGCCCTCTAAAGTGTTAGTTATTTTAAAAAAATTTGTTTGAAAAACAGTGGATATATATTTAATTGGTAACCTGTTCGCATGCTGCAAAAGTGTAAAATTCATATTGATTTCATCCTTTAATCCAATGTTATACACCATTAATCCATTGATATATACAACATGAATCCATTTATATACAACATTAATCCTCCATATATACAACATTAATATATGATTCTTTGATCAACAATATACATTTAAGAGAATAAAACATAGCAACCAACAGTGACCACTGTATCCAAAAGCTGTCTAGTAGTTCTAACCAATACTAAACAAAATAACGCCCATCCACCCTTGGTGGCAAACATGTTCTGTATATCCAAAAGCTGTCTAGTAGTTCTATCGCACATCCATTACGTGTAGCCTCGGAGAACATCCTTGTGAATTTCAACATACGGCTCAACCTCATTCTCATTGTGCAGAACATACAAATGCACTTGATCCCGTTCGACCCTTGATACTGCCACGATTTTATTTCCAATTAGATTTTTTCCTTCTTTCTTTTCGACAAGCTGAGACTTGGGGAGTCCGATTGACTGAACATTAGACCGAAGCTTCCCTAAAGTCCAATCTCGAAGAGTGTAGCATCGAGTATCAACCAACCTCAGTCGGAACCGAAGCCAGTTATCTCACTACTTTCTAATGGCTAGGATGAGTCAATTAGGGTTCTAAAGGTCTGGTTAATGCTTTGATGACACCACGCTGTCGCATTACGTGAAAAACCGGCGGGAAAACGAAACAACAGAGCCGCCACCGTGCGTTATTTATCCCAAAAAGAGGGAAAGGAAACGCTCAGAGTAAACCTGGGAAAAGACGTGGTCTCGCGACCAAAGAGAATGGGATCGGGAGTCGGTTATGCGAAGGGAAGGTATTAGCACCCCTACGCATCCGTCGTACTCGACGGGATCCACGCACAATAGGAAGGAAAATGGTTGCTAAAAACACTGCTCACACACACACATACTGGCTGAAGGAGACACAAGAAAACAGACTGAAACTGACTCGGCAGGATATCGCATCCTGGGCCTACTTAGTCTATCAAGCATAGACATCAGAGTCTAAGTAGTTCGGACTGGGGAAACGACACATGCTCGCTAGGATGTCGCATCCTATGCATACGTATCTCCTTGGACGAAGGAGAATCAGAGCATTCGTAGCTCGGCTGACACGCACACAAACAAACAGGACACACACAGGCAAACGTGGAGCCCGAATGCCAATCACTGGACTTACATCAGCATCCGAACCAAAAACACACACAAAGAGGCCAACATGGAGCCCGACTGCCAATCACTGGACTTACGTCGGCATCCGAACCGAACACACGCACACTGGAACCCGAATGCCACTCGATGGACTTACATCAGCTTCCAAGCACACAACAAGACACAGGAAGAAGAAGGGTCTCGATTGCAACCAGGGCAAGAGAAAGGGGAGGTCTCAATCGCAACGAGGGCGAGAGAAAAGAATTAGTGTTAGTTGTTAGTCAAACTCGACAAGACATCGCATCTCGTGCCTACGTATCTCATCTGAACATGAGAATCAGAGTTGCCGTAGTTCGGCTAAACTATTCCTGTTGGTTTGTGTTTTTTAAGTGGACAACGTCACTACACAATCTACCTGATGCTCGACCTTTGGAGACTTACTCACCTGTAGTAGAAGGAGTTGACGTATCCTTAAGAGGGGATAATGTTTGTTTGTGTTTTAGGAAAGCTCAAGCAAGAAAGGAAGTCCTATACGAAGGAACCGTGCTACCTTAATTGTCATGCAAACGAGACTACGCGGAGTCTAGCAAACCTAGGGGATACAGTCACACCATACAAACAAATACAGCATGAAATAAACACACCAACAAGGGGCTCAAACATCAGGGTTAGGCTTTAGTCGAGGGGTCATATCAACCTCAACAAACAAGCCTCTGTATCGGGGTCAGGTTAGCTCTTAACCTTGCCATTGAGGGGCTAAGGTGAAGCTAGATGAAAGGTGATGAGGGGTGTGCCTCATTGCTTCTATCTCTGGTCAGAGAGAGCATCAGACAAAGGAGCGTGGGTCCAGAATGGGGGGACCCTTCTACGCTCAGGACATAGACTCGACTGTACAATGTACAAGATCTTGGGCTTGGATCTCAATGCTACAACCATGTAATGGGAGCAAGGAGAAGACTCACGGAATAGTGGGGGATAGATTGCTTATCCCTACCTTCCACCAATTGCCTCAAATGAGGACTTTTCCTGCTTGGGACAAATATAAACATACACAAGCATTGCCTCTTAAGGAGGACTTCAGACAATTTGCCCGGCCCGGTAACAGCCGGGTCTCCAGACTACATGAAGAAGAAAGTTCTATACCTCAATGCCAATTGCTTATAAGCAAAGCAATGCAAGTTCTTAAGAGAACTGAGCAACTAAGTGTACCTGTACAAAAGTCAAACAGAATCAGCATCTGCTTTCACAAACAGACAACAATATAATGATCAATTAACAATCCCAATCAAACAATGGTGTGCATAGCACAAGTCCATGTGGACCAACATCCTACAAAACAGCCACATTAGTTTACAAGTATCAAGCAAAACATCCCAAATGTGAAACAATATCCTTAAGCCTTAACTTCTTAACCTGAAAAGCCAAAAACAAGTTCAAATGTAAGTGACAAGACCACTAGGACTAGCCTAGGGTCAAAAAGAAGGAAAAATCCTAAAACAGCAACCAATTCATGATCAAAGTCAAGCTATTTCAATAACAAAGGGATCCCGATTGGTCCCATATCCAAACTATGTACACATTTCAATTTATGCAACATATAAGGCAAAAGATGCAATGTTAAGTCACATATGAACGGCCAGCAAGATCACATACAAATAAATGCCAAAAAGGATCAATAAAATCCACAAAAATCATATCATAAACAGGGGACATTCAACAAGCTTCATGTCAATTTTCGAGCCATTTGGACTAGTAGATCAATAGGAATTAATTAAACATGACAAAGCATGCAAAAACAACATCAAATGAGGCCCAATAATATGCATCAACTTCAATCTAATGGTAAACAGTGATGGTATATGGGAAATACATGGGACCAAAGCTAAATGTGAGCTCAATGTGTTAGGAACTACCCTATCAAACTTCATGGTCATATCATTCATCATGCTCATTCTATGCACAAAATAAGGCAAACTAGTTCAAAGGAAGCACTAAGCCTACAAACAGAATTATTGCATTCAAATCCACATCAACACAATCCCAAAAATTCTCAAATAAATTACACCTAAACAGGGGGTATTCAAGGTCTACCATGTCAAATTTGAGCTCAATTGGGCAAATGGAACCATGTCAATGAAAATCAACAAAAACAGACACAATTATAGGCTCCAAATCACAACATCCATACATGCTTCCACTTCAAAAATTCATAACTCAATGAAAACAAAAAAGAAATGGATGAGATCAAAACAGGGAGGTCCTAACATGTGTCTACTACAAGCATGTCAAATTTCATGATCATACAATACCACATGAGCATTTCCCAATCAATCTACCAACATGTATCATACAAGCTTGCACAATTCAATCATCAGAAATGAAAAATCATGATCAATTAGAAAACATAATGAACAATTCCACAAAAATTCACAAAGGATCCTAACATGTTAATGAGCATCCATGCCAAATTTCAATCAATTCTAACAAGTATAGGTCATACTAAAAAATCCAACAAATTGGCATCAAGAGGTGTGACACCAATTGTCACACCTAAGTTCAAAAATTCATAACTCCATAGCCAGGTATCAAAAACTCATAAAATTTATATGGAAATAAGCATCATCCAGTCAACAATCATCACAAAAATTTCCAGACATTTATTTTACAATATGAGAATTTCATGATCAAATTAGTCTAAGGTATCAAAATATACACATGTGGAAGAAACCCTAGGTCAAATGAAAAATATTCCATGCACAACTTTGACCAATAGGTCAAAAATCATCTATACTCAATGACAAAGTCAACAAAATAATTTTCACAATTTTCTGATTTTTCTACATTTTTCTATGAATTTTCTAAGGTGCTAAAGTATTTTTAAGAATTAAAATGAATTAATTTAAATTAATTAAAATGCCAATGGCATTCTTGTAATTAGTGCATGGCGGGGGCGGTAAACGCCTGGTTTGAAATTTCAAACAGAAATTTGGATCAAACGCATCTATCTTCATCATCTTCAACATGAAATTTCCAGAAAATTAACAAGAGCTCAAGAACACGCAATTCACGAATCAGCACCAAAACAAGCAATCTTATAGTCGTTGGAACCGTTACAACATGTAGATCACAAATATGCATTCCAATCAACCTAACAACTCCTAAATTTCAAGAATCGAGTGATCTAGGGTTCTAGATCTAAACTTCGAGTCGCGATTTCTCAGCACACAATCAACCATTTGCAATTCTAAAAGTAGCATGATAATCTACGTAATATGGCCTTTCTCACGCATACAAACATTCAACGATTCTTGAGGATCGAAATTTTACCTACCTGCTATGGCAGCAGCGATTTGTGACGTGTTTGTGCGCGGAATTCAGCAACAGTAGAAGAATGATGACCGGTGAAGTGGATGCAACTCGCGGCTTGGCTCGAATCTACCTCTATCACGAACAATCTTCAAACACCATGGATGGATCTCCTTTGGACAGTGGAGTTTGGCACGGCTTTGGTAGATAACAGGTGCAAACAGATGGAGCACGTATCAATGCAAGATCAATGCCTGAAGAATCTTCCGAAATGATCAAAGATTGATGGAGTTTTGAGGATTTTGGTTTTTGTGGATTCTTGAAGATTTTGAGAGAATATTGATGATTTTGATCTGAATTTTTTGTGAATGAAAATTCTGTTATGTTTATGGAGTAATTAGGCTTTTATATGTCAGCTTAATCCACAATTAACCAAGGTAATTAACCAAATGGCATTGTAAGCAAAAATGCATTTTCACTCAAAAATGGCCAAAACACCCTTCCTCTAAATCAGTCCATATCCCAGCTCAATTTTGGTTCACACAAGTCCAAAATACCATATCTGATGTGTAGAAACAATTCCCACTTCCATAGGCCATGTAATTTGCAATTTCATCATGTGGTAGAAAAATGCCTAATTATGCACTTTCATTCTTCAAGCCAAAACTCAAATTATGAGGCCTAGCCATGAAATGAGGATTCAAACACATTCCAAATGCCATTCCTGAAGTGTTACAAAAAGTCCCATCTCAAAATTCCAAATATTTCACAAGTTGGACGATTTTGCCCCTGGTTCAATTTAACAGTCCAGTTGAAAAGTGACTTTTTGCCTTGGCCACTTTTGGAAAAATCCAATGATGCACCCTTGAAGTACATGTCAAATGGAGTTTGTGCATATAAAGAACTTGCAATTTGGACAATCCATGTGGAAGTTATGGCCTCCTGATTACGGGTCTTTTTTGAAATTCATCTGACCATATCTTGCAAACCACACATGATAATTTCAAGTTCTTGGACTTTTTGGAATGGTGAGAACAAGATCTTCAACTTTCATGTTGGACAAAATTCCATTTGAAGCTTGTATGATGAAGTTATTTTGAGGAGAAAAAGTTTCCATTTTGGGCAGCTGAGATTACAGGTCATCTGCTATTTTTGGAAACTTTCTGTCTGAGCTCAATTCCTTCAACCTTGGTCTTTGTCATGTCAAATGAGACTTATATGGACATGAATGAGGTCTTTCAAACCATTTCCCACCTTCCGATCCATAAAATCAGGCACAGTTAACCACAGTTGACCACAGTTGACTTTCTAGGGTTTCTGGTTGACTGAACAATGACTGGTGACTTCTGAGCATCCAATCTTTGGCCAAACCACTTCAAAATGATCTTTGGACCATATGAGCTTGAAAAATCAACCCTAGGGCTTTGTCTCAATAAAAAATGGCACTTGCTTGCTTGATTGACCTGATCTCCTGACCAGTTTGTCCTGATTGGTCAGCTGAGCTTGCACTTGGGCAAATGGACAATGCAATGTTATGCAGTGGACATTGTTAATGCTATGACCTAATATGAAATGAATGTATTCAATGGTAGGGTGCAAATTTGAGGTGCTACAGCTGCCCCTATTCAATCAGCTGGGAACCCGAACGGATGAGAGCATCGGCTGTCAGACTTTCAGGGTAAACAGGGATTGAATACCAAGAACCGTAGAAATTTGCACACTGCTGGGGATTATTTTTGTTTTCTTGTTTTTTGAGGTACAACCACATCCAGACATCGACACACGATGAATGGGATCAGAAATCATCTCAACTAGATGCCAACGGACAACTAGGAAAAACTCAACGTTTACCAAGACCAACGGAGAGGTAAACTCAACTCTAGTGAGGATAACCAGGAAAGGATACAACCATACGTCAGCGGACGTAATGGGAAAAACTCAACGTTTACCAAGACCAACGGAGAGGTAACCAGACATCATCGGATGAATGGGAAGAGAGATACAACCATACGTCGGCGGACGCAGTGGGAAAAACTCAACGTTTACCGAAACCAACGGAGAGGTAACCAGACATCATCGGATGAATGGGAAGAGAGATACAACCATACGTCAGCGGACGAAATGGGGAAAAACTCAACGTTTACCAAGACCAACGGAGAGGTAACCAGTCATTAATGAATGAATGGAAAGAGAGATACAACCATACGTCAGCGGACGAAATGGGGAAAAACTCAACGTTTACCAAAACCAACGGAGAGGTAGCCAGTCATCATCGGATGAATGGAAAGGGACATACCATACGTCAGCGGACGAAATGGGGAAAAACTCCACGTTTACCAAGACCAACGGAGAGGTAGCCAGACATCATAGGATGAATGGGAAGACTCGACCAGACGTCATAGGACGAGAGGGAGAAGCTCGACGTTTATCGACACCAACGGAGAAGGAGAAAACTCAGCCAGACGTCATAGGACGAAAGGGAGACTCAACGTTTATCGACACCAACGGAGAAGGAGAAAACTCAGCCAGACGTCATAGGACGAAAGGGAGACTCAACGTTTATCGACACCAACGGAGAAGGAGAAAACTCAGCCAGACGTCATAGGACGAAAGGGAGACTCAACGTTTATCGACACCAACGGAGAAGGAGAAAACTCAGCCAGACGTCATAGGACGAAAGGGAGAAGGAGAAAACCCAGCCAGACGTCATAGGACGAAAGGGAGACTCAACGTTTATCGACACCAACGGAGAAGGAGAAAACTCAGCCAGACGTCATAGGACGAAAGGGAGAAGGAGAAAACTCAGCCAGACGTCATAGGACGAAAGGGAGAAGGAGAAAACTCAGCCAGACGTCATAGGACGAAAGGGAGAAGGAGAAAACTCAGCCAGACGTCATAGGACGAAAGGGAGAAGGAGAAAACTCAGCCAGACGTCATAGGACGAAAGGGAGAAGGAGAAAACTCAGCCAGACGTCATAGGACGAAAGGGAGACTCAACGTTTATCGACACCAACGGAGAAGGAGAAAACTCAGCCAGACGTCATAGGACGAAAGGGAGAACACAACCGGACACCAAATAGGACGTCTACTGGGGATTCTGGCTGGGAAATCAACCAGACATTAATGAATGACTGGGAATAGGGTATACAATCAGACGTCATCGGACGAATGAGAAAAACACAACGTTTATCGAAACCAACGGGGAGGTAAATCCACTTGGGGAAGGGTACAACTAGACGTCATAGGACGAATAGGAAAAACTCGACGTTTATCGACACCAACGGAGAGGAGGAGACTCTGAGGGGAATCATCTGGCCTTACCAAATGATCTGCGGGGAATAAGCAACTAGACGTCATCGGACGCATAGGAAAAACTCGACGTTTATCGACACCAACGGAGAGGAGAAAACTTCTGGGGAGAATGAACACAACCAAATCATCAACGGATGATCGGGAAAAACTCGACGTTTATCGACACCAACGGAGAGGAGGAACTTCACTAGGGAAGGGACGACGTTATGAACATCGAAAGATGATGTTTACAGACACCAAAGAATACCAGACACTACGCATGACTGGGAAAGCACCGAAAGATGGTGTTTACCGACACCAAAGAAACAACACACGCAGGTGCTGACAGGATACTGACATCTACATGTCTGGGCAAGACTGAACACTTGCGGGGGGTCTCACTGGGGAACAAGGTCACGACAGCGAGCAAACAGGAAGGAACACCAAGGATACCGGGTTGTAGGTATGAAACAGGTGACCGACCAAACGTGAATTGGTTGTGTTCAAAAACACTCAACATCCTGAAGAGGGCTAGAAAAGCAGTCTTGTTAGAGGATGGACATTCAATTCCACAAGGAATACGAATCTTACTCGACTGGGGAGGACGACTTCGACCCAAGAGCGCGTGAGACCTATTATCTATAGCCGTCAAAACGTAGATAATAGACTCGCATGGAAGATTATCCATAACCGGGTTGTAGGTTGTTAGATGGATAAACGACCGACATCATCCTGAAGAGAGCGAAAGCAAACTTGTTAAAGGATGGACATCCGATTCCACGAGGAATACGAATCTTACTCTGCTGGAGAAAGCAATCAAGAGACTGACCAGAGAGTGCATGAGATATATCATTTATAGCCGTCAAAACGTAGATAACATACTCGCATGGAAGATTATCCATAACCGGATTGGTTGTTAAATGGATAAACGACCGAAAAGAAAGGCATCGTGTACCAGGAACAGGTATGCAAAGATGACCAATCAAAAGAGGATAAAGTTGCCAACTCGGAGCAAATATCCAAAGGGAAGTGAGAAAACCCACCGGGGACAATACTGCTTGATCAAGGCAAGTATCCAGAGGGGACAAGACTATCAATACCGCCAACTGGGTACTGATAACTGCAAAGAGGGGATTACATCTACCGGTTTGTAGGTAGAAAACCACGGAAAAGTAACCAGTCATCGATAAGATGAGCACACAGGGTTAACTCCACCAAGGGGATGAAAGTGGGATTTTACAACTACCGATTAGTGGGTAGAAAACCACAAAGATAGGACTTACAACTACCGGATTATAGGTAGAAGCCAACAAACAGAATGAACCACAAAGGTTACCTCTGCTAGGGGATGAAAGTGGGATTTTACAACTACCGGTTTGTAGGTAGAAAACCACAAAGATAGGACTTACAACTACCGGTTCGTAGGTAGAGGCCACAAATTCCGCTGAGGATAAGATGAATGAGTGCCGATTAGTGAGCAACTATCCATTTATGCCCCAGGGAAAAACAGGAGACAGCCACAAGGAAGCCAATTCAGGATCGATCCAAAAAGGCAAACTGAACCAAGACATCCTAATGAGGAAAGAACTCACTAGGGAAAACCCATCCCAAGGGGAGGGAACGGAAACAACCGTCATCCACGAGGATATAACTCAGTGGGGAGCGCAGAAGGAAATGGTAGACACTTTCTGCTTAAGGGGTAGACTCTACATGGAGAGATCAGACACACCCACATCTGCTAGGGGAATTGTACTGCTGGGGATACTCGCTCGACTAAGGAGTCGCTTGCTGAGAAAACACCAACCTCTCAACCATGCTGGGGAACCCAACTCTGAAGCCGATCCAATGGCGCGATGCTAAACTCTTTCCAACAACCCAATCTCGGCTGGTCACCACTGCCTAGGGCTAATGGACATGTTTGCAATGTTGATGCATGAGTTTTTTTTTGTTTTACACAATGCCCCATGATCATGGAAATGCTATGCACTAATGATGCAATATGCTATGCTTGTCTAAATGATGGATGCATAAAAATACGTCCCCTCCAGAGACAACACCGGGGAACTCCAGGAACTGTGCTGAGGATCTCATTATCACGTCAATTTCCACCCTGCTGGGGGAAGACAATCCTCGCTGGGGATGAACTCCATCGAACCCGAACTGCATGGAGATTACTCTGCTAGAAGAGGCAACCAACCCTTACCTCTACTGGGGATGATTTCACCGGACTCGATCCGCTTGGGGACCTTGCTGGGGAAAACCATCAACACAACCTCTGCTGGGAAGACAGCTTCAGACTTGGAAAACAATCACAACTCCGCTGGGGCTTTGGTAACTTTCAGGCTTGCTGAGGAGGCACCGATCTCGAATCTGCTAGAGAGATGACACTCTCAAACCCATTGGGGAAATACGACCTATCGGACACGGGCCGCCCTTCGATTCGTCGAACACTGGTATTCACCATCATACCATAGTGTTGACTTTCCACTTTTGAGAACTCCCAGACTCGCCTGGACTCTTCTGATTCATCCCACGAGGATCGAATTCCTGGGATTCATACAAACTTCCCGGTCCTCAGACTTTGAAGAGTCTCCTTGATTAAACCTTCCAGGATCGTCGTCGTAATCCTTTACCGTCCTTTCATTGTTCGTCTATCCCTTGCCCCTGGTTGGACTCTGTGGGGATCTTTTGTCAAAAGGTTTCATATCACTACAGGCCAGCGAATGAAGATATCTAAAAGCACCTGCACAAGAGATTGTTAGATAAAAGCGTGCCCCCGGCGTGCCAACACTTCAACATCTTGGTCACTAAAACTTCCGAATAAGATTTCCAGATTTCAATCTTATAAGCATGCATCGGAAGGGACCTCTATGTTTCAAAATGCAAATATTCTTATCAAAACGAACGGATGTTTTCGTAATCAAAGCGGTAATGAAAACAAAAACAAAACTATTTGACTGAACACGCACTTTATTGACTGAAACAAAAAGGATGGCTCAGAATTGAGCAACACACAGGAGGCAAACCCTGGAAAGAGGTGATTGCGCATAAAAGGAAAAAATCTATCCTAATGGCAATGTGAAATCGTGATCTCATCGGGTTCCAACTCGGTTACGCCCCATATGTCCTCAAGACTTTCCGCACTTTCGGCCTTCTGAACCAGACGCTTCCGATCGATCTCTGTCGGGGACTAGCTATGATGTCTTAAACAAAGCACAAACGATCATGCTAGACGCAATTGTTCGTTTCCTTCCCTCTTTTGGCTGGACCGCCCTTTCGGGTTTCAGTCCACCGGGATACCCTTTTTTGCCCAAGCCGCCCTTGTGGGGTTTTCGACTTGCCGGGTGTACAGTTTTTTCATTATCCCTAACTTTTGCCCGAACCTTTTCTCCTTTTTCTTGGTTCGCCGGGATGCCCTTTTTTGCCTGGACTCTTTTATTTTTGTCCAGCGGGTCAATTTTTCACGAAGTATCTTTTAACTGCGTCCGCATTCACAGGGAGTGGAAAATCTTCATCATTCGTGGTCATCGATCACAAGGCTCTGTCAGAGGAGACCTTTTCGACCCCGAACGGACATTCATAACTGTTTATCCACTTGCCCCACGATCGTCTTAAGGAGGAAGGATCCTTTTCAACACCACATCTCTTCCATGCTACCCACGAGGTCTCACTTCTTAGTTAACAACACGCTTCATTCACTGGGTACAATTGCCCCATGACAAGTAACTGTCGAACTCTTTTCTCAATCAGGCTCAACACGTTATACCGGGTCCTTATCCACTCGCCCTTTTCTAACTTCTCATCCATATGGACTCTCCACAATGAGATCTAGCCTTCAGCAGGCAATATCACTTCCATCCCATACTGAATGAGGAAGGTGTTGCCCTAGTAGATGTACGTATCAAAGTACGACACTCAGGATACCAACTTCGTACTCAGCCACCATCGTTGGTGCTTTCAACTGTTATCGGGGAAGCACTAGCTCACTCACTTTAAACTCTCCCCATCAGACATCAGAATCCGTTCGGATTCAGGGTCAGGCCCCTCCTCCGGGATCGGTCACTCTCAATCTTTCGATTTGAGTACCTCGAGATGTCCTCATCAGGGACTTCAAACTTCCTTGGTTGAGAATCATCGATGGGTTGTTGGGCGAGATAACCATACAATACCTCCTTCTCGATTGCTTTCTGGGAGGTATACTGAATATCGTATTCAGTTGACGCCATTTGCCCTCTCGCAACCCGTCCGTTCAACGCTATCTCCTCAAGCACATACTTGATCAGATCCATTTTGGACATCCACAAGGTGGTATGAACCAGCATACTGTCTCAGTCGGCGAACAGCCTATGCCAAAGTACATCAAGTTTTCTCGAGCAGTGAGTGTATTGTTTCACAGTCGATAAACTTTTTGCTTAGGTAAATTGCATGCTCTTTTCGACAAGACTAGTCATGCTGACACATACACACCTCGTAGACCCCTTGAGGGCTGTCAAGTACCAGATTAACAGTTGTTTCTTCCAAGGAAGGCATCAGAATCAGAGGTTCCTGCTACTCATTTTTTCTTTCCATGCCCCTTGGCAGTCATCATTCCACCTGACCATTTGATTTCTTTTTTTTTTTCGGCTCAGGCGTTTCTTGTATTGTTTTTTTTTTCTTTTCTTTTTTTTTTCGCAGGATCGACCTCGATTCCTCTTATCCGCTCACAATAAGCCTCGACAGCTTACCGGACAGCACTCCACAAGTGCACTGATTCTGACTCAACAGTGTGAGTTATCCCGACCGGTCAAACAACTTGATCAAGTCCACCGGATGCCCCTCTTCTACTTGGGACTTGGTCATCATGTCATCAACATGGCATTCGCTTTCACGGTGAGTCATATCATGAAACAAAGTCACCGTAGCCCTTTGATCCGTGGCACCGGCCTTCTTCTTCACTAGAGGATAGTCTTCTCTCGATGGTAGCTCGTGCCCCATAACATGGGTATTCCACCCTGGTGTATCTGGATGCAACCAGGTGAAGATATCAACCTGCTCTTTCAACAGGGCTACCATTCTGTTCTTGACTTGCCTCTGAAGCGGCCTCAACTTTCATTTCCCTTCTGACCTCGGCGGTACTTGGGATTACCATCTTGACTAGCTCCTCGTGTGGTTGAATCACCTTCTCCTCTTATTTCAACAACCAGGCTAATCCCAGCAGATCACAATCTTCTTCGCCTTTTTCTTCGGCATGATAGCTTGGATTGTCGAAGTCATATAGAGGTGTAACCAAATTGTTATCGATGAGATCAGGAGAGTAATCACTTTTGTGGCCGGAACCAAATGCATCAAAAGGAAAGAGAATAAAAACATTGCCATTTTTATTTTTTTTTAAAACTGCAAAAATGAAAAACAGGGAACACCGCTTTTAATCACAAAACATCCGTTTATTACTGATGCAAAATGTTGCACAATGAAACACATGAGATGGCCCTTACAATGGACCAGTACGTATCGGGCAAAACGTATGGCTTTCATGCAAACAAAATAAAACCAGAAATACTACACTTCCGGATGAGCGACAATGGTGATTTTGGAGGCCTTCCAGTTGCCTGGTACGCACGACTTTATCCACAGCTCTAGCTCGCGGTCGCGGTCGATCTCTTCACTCACTGAACAAGCATGATCAGAATTCAGCATTCCTGCACTGACAAAGGTGTACGATGGACGACGTCCTCTGTTTGGTCTAGACGACTCTTGATCTGGCCGATAACCGATCCCAAACATGTCTGCCTTTACCGGTGTTGAGTGGATCCATCAGTTTGGATTTGTTGTCCCTAGCAGGATGTCTGAGCAAACAAGCTATGCGCACCGGTTAACACCTACAAAACAGCAAATGGGTTAGTATGACTCACACATGCAATGTCTATCCGTACTAGGAATATTCTGTCCTTTGATTCCAGCATCACTGAGACAAATAATTTTTCATCAACAACATTCTGACATCTGGATATCTCTCAACCAGAATCTTAATCAAAAGTGGACCCTGAATACGGACAGACATGGGTTGAATGCAGATGAATGCGAAATGAGACCGATGCAAATGCATGAATGCAGGTCACTGTGCCACCAAGTCATCTGATGACCCATCAAATCTCTGGACCAGTCACAGTCATCGGGATTAAGTCACCATAAATCCGACTTGGGGAGTTCCGAAATAAACGGAACCGGAGATTACATCATTACTATCATCACAGGAACATCCGCTGAACGGATGACAATCAGATCCTCTGAACAAGTACTCTCAAATTCAACCCGGGGATCCGAAATAAACGGAACCCGCTGATAAACCACGGACAGAACTCCGGCGTCCCAGAAATAAATGTCCATAATTCACAGTCACCATCAGTACCAAGAGTCACCAACAAGTCACCAACCCGTCAGCAACTGTACCTGTAATAATCATTCCCTCCCACTCACGGGTGTCATCTAGGCCAGGGTAAGGTCGAGAGAAACGCAGCATAAATAACCTTTCGCAGAATATCATCCTGTGCACACCCGATGTATGCACCGATAATATCCCACCAGGGTCTGAACTGCTCGTGATATCAATGTTCCGCTAAGTGGCGCCATACCACCCGCTTCCCATGAATCACTCTATTCCTAGGTTTCCTAGATTGCACTCATAGCCTGGGTATTGGGCCTTTTACCTCGAGTAAATCCCACCCCCAATCAGAGAAATACAGCCAGCACAGCAGATGAATATGAATGGATGCAAACATTAATGCAAACAATACATGCAAACAATAAACAATGAATGCAATAAATAAAGCAGCAAATAACAACCAAAGCCCTAACCTAGAGAGCGCTAGGAGAGACTCGCTTAGGGAAGATGGACCAGCACAGGTCAACTTCTCATGTCCCCAGCAGAGTCGCCAGCTGTCGCATTACGCGAAAAACCGGCGGGAAAACGAAACAACAGAGCCGCCACCGTGCGTTATTTATCCCAAAAAGAGGGAAAGGAAACGCTCAGAGTAAACCTGGGAAAAGACGTGGTCTCGCGACCAAAGAGAATGGGATCGGGAGTCGGTTATGCGAAGGGAAGGTATTAGCACCCCTACGCATCCGTCGTACTCGACGGGATCCACGCACAATAGGAAGGAAAATGGTTGCTAAAAACACTGCTCACACACACACATACTGGCTGAAGGAGACACAAGAAAACAGACTGAAACTGACTCGGCAGGATATCGCATCCTGGGCCTACTTAGTCTATCAAGCATAGACATCAGAGTCTAAGTAGTTCGGACTGGGGAAACGACACATGCTCGCTAGGATGTCGCATCCTATGCATACGTATCTCCTTGGACGAAGGAGAATCAGAGCATTCGTAGCTCGGCTGACACACACACAAACAAACAGGACACACACAGGCAAACGTGGAGCCCGAATGCCAATCACTGGACTTACATCAGCATCCGAACCAAAAACACACACAAAGAGGCCAACATGGAGCCCGACTGCCAATCACTGGACTTACGTCGGCATCCGAACCGAACACACGCACACTGGAACCCGAATGCCACTCGATGGACTTACATCAGCTTCCAAGCACACAACAAGACACAGGAAGAAGAAGGGTCTCGATTGCAACCAGGGCAAGAGAAAGGGGAGGTCTCAATCGCAACGAGGGCGAGAGAAAAGAATTAGTGTTAGTTGTTAGTCAAACTCGACAAGACATCGCATCTCGTGCCTACGTATCTCATCTGAACATGAGAATCAGAGTTGCCGTAGTTCGGCTAAACTATTCCTGTTGGTTTGTGTTTTTTAAGTGGACAACGTCACTACACAATCTACCTGATGCTCGACCTTTGGAGACTTACTCACCTGTAGTAGAAGGAGTTGACGTATCCTTAAGAGGGGATAATGTTTGTTTGTGTTTTAGGAAAGCTCAAGCAAGAAAGGAAGTCCTATACGAAGGAACCGTGCTACCTTAATTGTCATGCAAACGAGACTACGCGGAGTCTAGCAAACCTAGGGGATACAATCACACCACACAAACAAATACAGCATGAAATAAACACACCAACAAGGGGCTCAAACATCAGGGTTAGGCTTTAGTCGAGGGGTCATATCAACCTCAACAAACAAGCCTCTGTATCGGGGTCAGGTTAGCTCTTAACCTTGCCATTGAGGGGCTAAGGTGAAGCTAGATGAAAGGTGATGAGGGGTGTGCCTCATTGCTTCTATCTCTGGTCAGAGAGAGCATCAGACAAAGGAGCGTGGGTCCAGAATGGGGGGACCCTTCTACGCTCAGGACATAGACTCGACTGTACAATGTACAAGATCTTGGGCTTGGATCTCAATGCTACAACCATGTAATGGGAGCAAGGAGAAGACTCACGGAATAGTGGGGGATAGATTGCTTATCCCTACCTTCCACCAATTGCCTCAAATGAGGACTTTTCCTGCTTGGGACAAATATAAACATACACAAGCATTGCCTCTTAAGGAGGACTTCAGACAATTTGCCCGGCCCGGTAACAGCCGGGTCTCCAGACTACATGAAGAAGAAAGTTCTATACCTCAATGCCAATTGCTTATAAGCAAAGCAATGCAAGTTCTTAAGAGAACTGAGCAACTAAGTGTACCTGTACAAAAGTCAAACAGAATCAGCATCTGCTTTCACAAACAGACAACAATATAATGATCAATTAACAATCCCAATCAAACAATGGTGTGCATAGCACAAGTCCATGTGGACCAACATCCTACAAAACAGCCACATTAGTTTACAAGTATCAAGCAAAACATCCCAAATGTGAAACAATATCCTTAAGCCTTAACTTCTTAACCTGAAAAGCCAAAAACAAGTTCAAATGTAAGTGACAAGACCACTAGGACTAGCCTAGGGTCAAAAAGAAGGAAAAATCCTAAAACAGCAACCAATTCATGATCAAAGTCAAGCTATTTCAATAACAAAGGGATCCCGATTGGTCCCATATCCAAACTATGTACACATTTCAATTTATGCAACATATAAGGCAAAAGATGCAATGTTAAGTCACATATGAACGGCCAGCAAGATCACATACAAATAAATGCCAAAAAGGATCAATAAAATCCACAAAAATCATATCATAAACAGGGGACATTCAACAAGCTTCATGTCAATTTTCGAGCCATTTGGACTAGTAGATCAATAGGAATTAATTAAACATGACAAAGCATGCAAAAACAACATCAAATGAGGCCCAATAATATGCATCAACTTCAATCTAATGGTAAACAGTGATGGTATATGGGAAATACATGGGACCAAAGCTAAATGTGAGCTCAATGTGTTAGGAACTACCCTATCAAACTTCATGGTCATATCATTCATCATGCTCATTCTATGCACAAAATAAGGCAAACTAGTTCAAAGGAAGCACTAAGCCTACAAACAGAATTATTGCATTCAAATCCACATCAACACAATCCCAAAAATTCTCAAATAAATTACACCTAAACAGGGGGTATTCAAGGTCTACCATGTCAAATTTGAGCTCAATTGGGCAAATGGAACCATGTCAATGAAAATCAACAAAAACAGACACAATTATAGGCTCCAAATCACAACATCAATACATGCTTCCACTTCAAAAATTCATAACTCAATGAAAACAAAAAAGAAATGGATGAGATCAAAACAGGGAGGTCCTAACATGTGTCTACTACAAGCATGTCAAATTTCATGATCATACAATACCACATGAGCATTTCCCAATCAATCTACCAACATGTATCATACAAGCTTGCACAATTCAATCATCAGAAATGAAAAATCATGATCAATTAGAAAACACAATGAACAATTCCACAAAAATTCACAAAGGATCCTAACATGTTAATGAGCATCCATGCCAAATTTCAATCAATTCTAACAAGTATAGGTCATACTAAAAAATCCAACAAATTGGCATCAAGAGGTGTGACACCAATTGTCACACCTAAGTTCAAAAATTCATAACTCCATAGCCAGGTATCAAAAACTCATAAAATTTATATGGAAATAAGCATCATCCAGTCAACAATCATCACAAAAATTTCCAGACATTTATTTTACAATATGAGAATTTCATGATCAAATTAGTCTAAGGTATCAAAATATACACATGTGGAAGAAACCCTAGATCAAATGAAAAATATTCCATGCACAACTTTGACCAATAGGTCAAAAATCATCTATACTCAATGACAAAGTCAACAAAATAATTTTCACAATTTTCTGATTTTTCTACATTTTTCTATGAATTTTCTAAGGTGCTAAAGTATTTTTAAGAATTAAAATGAATTAATTTAAATTAATTAAAATGCCAATGGCATTCTTGTAATTAGTGCATGGCGGGGGCGGTAAACGCCTGGTTTGAAATTTCAAACAGAAATTTGGATCAAACGCATCTATCTTCATCATCTTCAACATGAAATTTCCAGAAAATTAACAAGAGCTCAAGAACACGCAATTCACGAATCAGCACCAAAACAAGCAATCTTATAGTCGTTGGAACCGTTACAACATGTAGATCACAAATATGCATTCCAATCAACCTAACAACTCCTAAATTTCAAGAATCGAGTGATCTAGGGTTCTAGATCTAAACTTCGAGTCGCGATTTCTCAGCACACAATCAACCATTTGCAATTCTAAAAGTAGCATGATAATCTACGTAATATGGCCTTTCTCACGCATACAAACATTCAACGATTCTTGAGGATCGAAATTTTACCTACCTGCTATGGCAGCAGCGATTTGTGACGTGTTTGCGCGCGGAATTCAGCAACGGTAGAAGAAGGATGACCGGTGAAGTGGATGCAACTCGCGGCTTGGCTCGAATCTACCTCTATCACGAACAATCTTCAAACACCATGGATGGATCTCCTTTGGATAGTGGAGTTTGGCACGGCTTTGGTAGATAACAGGTGCAAACAGATGGAGCACGTATCAATGCAAGATCAATGCCTGAAGAATCTTCCGAAATGATCAAAGATTGATGGAGTTTTGAGGATTTTGGTTTTTGTGGATTCTTGAAGATTTTGAGAGAATATTGATGATTTTGATCTGAATTTTTGGTGAATGAAAATTCTGTTATGTTTATGGAGTAATTAGGCTTTTATATGTCAGCTTAATCCACAATTAACCAAGGTAATTAACCAAATGGCATTGTAAGCAAAAATGCATTTTCACTCAAAAATGGCCAAAACACCCTTCCTCTAAATCAGTCCATATCCCAGCTCAATTTTGGTTCACACAAGTCCAAAATACCATATCTGATGTGTAGAAACAATTCCCACTTCCATAGGCCATGTAATTTGCAATTTCATCATGTGGTAGAAAAATGCCTAATTATGCACTTTCATTCTTCAAGCCAAAACTCAAATTATGAGGCCTAGCCATGAAATGAGGATTCAAACACATTCCAAATGCCATTCCTGAAGTGTTACAAAAAGTCCCATCTCAAAATTCCAAATATTTCACAAGTTGGACGATTTTGCCCCTGGTTCAATTTAACAGTCCAGTTGAAAAGTGACTTTTTGCCTTGGCCACTTTTGGAAAAATCCAATGATGCACCCTTGAAGTACATGTCAAATGGAGTTTGTGCATATAAAGAACTTGCAATTTGGACAATCCATGTGGAAGTTATGGCCTCCTGATTACGGGTCTTTTTTGAAATTCATCTGACCATATCTTGCAAACCACACATGATAATTTCAAGTTCTTGGACTTTTTGGAATGGTGAGAACAAGATCTTCAACTTTCATGTTGGACAAAATTCCATTTGAAGCTTGTATGATGAAGTTATTTTGAGGAGAAAAAGTTTCCATTTTGGGCAGCTGAGATTACAGGTCATCTGCTATTTTTGGAAACTTTCTGTCTGAGCTCAATTCCTTCAACCTTGGTCTTTGTCATGTCAAATGAGACTTATATGGACATGAATGAGGTCTTTCAAACCATTTCCCACCTTCCGATCCATAAAATCAGGCACAGTTAACCACAGTTGACCACAGTTGACTTTCTAGGGTTTCTGGTTGACTGAACAATGACTGGTGACTTCTGAGCATCCAATCTTTGGCCAAACCACTTCAAAATGATCTTTGGACCATATGAGCTTGAAAAATCAACCCTAGGGCTTTGTCTCAATAAAAAATGGCACTTGCTTGCTTGATTGACCTGATCTCCTGACCAGTTTGTCCTGATTGGTCAGCTGAGCTTGCACTTGGGCAAATGGACAATGCAATGTTATGCAGTGGACATTGTTAATGCTATGACCTAATATGAAATGAATGTATTCAATGGTAGGGTGCAAATTTGAGGTGCTACACACGCGAATGCCAAATTTTTCCTCAAATGAACATGAGGAACATCAGGACATCCAAAGTGTCACATTAACCGTAGCCATCATTTTAACCATTCCAGTATACGCCGGATAGTCGCGATGATCTATTGCTACTTACCTAAGGTACACTAGATCCGGGTGTAGGATCTTTCACTCAACAATACCCTTAAAAGAAGGAACAATTAGGAAAACATAAATGATTTTTTTTTAAGATGACCTCTCTTTATGTCCCCAGCAGAGTCGCCAATTCTGTCATACGGTGAACTGGACTTTTTGTTTTTAATCGCAATGTCGCGGTTAGCAAGAGTCGCCACCGGCTTTTCTTTTATCCCATAAGGAAAGGTGGAAAAGAACAGGAAAGACCTTAATTTAGATTCTTAGGTTCGGGAGGTACGTTATACAAAGGGAAGGTATTAGCACCCTTTGTATCCATGGTTATCCATGGGCTCTTAATTGCTCAATCATTTATGTTTTTCTAGTTTGAAAAAGGTGGTTGAGAAATGTGTAGGAAGTGTTTTGAAAAGGAGAATTTAACTTTGTAATGATTCTTGCATGAATGTATACAAAGTGGTTATCTCATTTAGGTTTGAAAGTTATTTAGAAAAATATAACTCAGCAATGATCCTAGTATGGATGTATGCTAAGTGGTGATTTTCCAAAAAGGATGTTTGAAATGTGTAAGGTGGGAAAAATATTTTAGGTTATGAATGAGCAATTAAGGGTTGTACCTGTCCGAGGTCTTTCAGGGCGTTTCCTATCCTTATGAGGGTAAAACTGTCCTTACTATTGAGAAGTAAGTAGTTTTATCCTCGGGATGTAAAGGGTCATCGTAGGGTCGTTGATTGGTCATTGAAGGTAACAGTTATGAGGATACCTTTGCATTCGAAGGGACTATCATCCTTTAGCCATAGGCTACACCGAAGGGTCATCGAGGGACAAAATCGTATTTTCGAAGGCAACATCCGAGGGACCATGATTTATTTTATGATGATTTAACCGAAGGGTCTTTGCTAAGGGTATCCCCACATTCGCGGGACATGACCGTAATACCCAATCGGGGGGTAACAAAGAGAGGTCCGATACCATTTATTTAAAGTCCATATTTTAATTGTTCATTAGGTAATTATGATGAATCTCCACATTAAAATCAACACATTAAAATCAATACATTAAAAATTAATACATTAAAATTAATTAGGCAATCAATATGAATCTTCACATTAAAGTGAAGCAATTTAGAATCCATCTCCACGAAGGTCTCCCACACGTAAAGTGGAGTACCTAGCCGGCCGCTTCATTGGGGATATGGAAGCTTTTACACCATTCAACACACGGGTTAGAGCATTAAGATAAAATATGATTTGACAATTGCACCATAAAATAGACATAACAGTTATGAGTTCGGGCCAAGTGATGCAAAAATCGCAATTAAACAAACATAAGACCAGTAAAGAGACAAAGCAGCCACTGTCCCGTTCGCCTCTGCTTCGCCTAGCGAAGGCTCAGCGAAGGCTCGCTGCAGGCTCGCTTAGCGATGAGCTAGCGAGCGGCCACGGGTTTGGAGTTTGACAGCAGCATGACTTCCGAAAACCTGCACTTTCATGGCATTGGATTATAGGCATAGCATATACAATTATACAGGATGTTCATACTTAGATTCACATACGAAATCAGATTACATATCAAAACTTTAATCGGAATGCATCATGTATGTAAAGAATATCAATTGGAAACGTAAAACAGCGGTGATACGCAAACCTGTGTGCAATCGCGATATTGAAAGGGACTGATTGATTGGAGGCCGGATTGAGTTGGGCGGCGGTAGTTTCGGCGCGGATGGGCTGCCTTCAGGTTAGCAGGGTTTTCGCACCAGGGTTTCCGTGTATGCATGTGCTGTGATATGATGTGATGAGTGAATTATGCGTCTGGAATAAATGCGAGCATTGTATGCATGTATATGTTATGAAATGATGTAATGTATATGATGCGGAATGAAAATTGTATGTAGGTGTGTGATGTGAAATGATGTAATGAATGCACTATGCGTCTGAAACGTTCTTCCAGGGGACTCTACTGGGAGAATGAATCTCATTCTTCTGGTTGGAGATATTTGTATTGATGACCCTTTCTCGGCTGGGGGATACTTGATTTCTGTCTGATGGTGAAAACACTCCACAGAGCCTGGCTGGGGGTGGAAGAGATGACCCATTTGTCTAGTAATGCCACTCTCTTCTGGGAAATAATTGGCGTTGCCGGGGAATAGGATTAGCAACGGATTCATTGGAAAGCATGGTTAGACCTTCTCCTTGATCCTGAAGTCTTGTAGCAATCGCTATTTCTATTTTAGGCACGTATTTTTGTAAACATTGATCATATTCAAATGCATATATCAATTCAAGTTAAGTCAATGGACGCTTATGCAAACAAAACAGAAAAAGTGAAAACCAAAGCATCTTTTTTGGAGATAAAATTGTATTGATTTTGAAAGAGGGCCTATAAACAGGCAGTTTGTGTACAAGGAGACAAAAATCCTAGTAAGAGGAAATTGTCAAGAAAACAAAGAGAAAGCTATGCAGAAAAAGTCCTATCGATTCTAATTCCACTACTGTCATTATGTCTTCAAGCATCTCATCCCTTGCTGTCGGATGGAAGTGATTGGCTTGTTCAGTCCTTGGAACTTGGTTGAAGCTGACAGAGAGCGGGACATAGTCATACGCTTTAATCCCTAATTTTTGCCTGGACCACCTTTTCAGGTTTTCAGTCCACCAGGATACCCTTTTTTGCCCAAGCCGCCTTTTCAGGTTTTCGACTTGCCGGGTGTACGTCTTTATATGTTTATCCCTAATTTTTGCCCGAACCCCTTTGGTTCGCCGGGATGCCCTCACTTTTGCCTAGGTACGTCGACCTAGCGGATCTCTTTTATGCGTAGTATTTTTTAACTATGTCCGCGTTCACAGGATGCGGGAAGTCTTCGCCATCCATTGTAGCAAGTATCATGGCTCCACCGGAGAATACCTTCTTAACCACAAATGGCCCTTCGTATGTGGGAGTCCACTTGCCTCTGGGATCCCCTTGTGGTAGAATGATACGCTTGATCACCAAGTCGCCAACTTGATACACCTGTCTCTTAACTCTTTTGTTAAATGCCTGGGTCATGCTCTTCTGATATATCTGCCCATGACAAACAGCCGCAAGTCTCTTCTCATCAATCAGATTTATTGATCGAGTCGAGTCTGAATCCATTCATCTTCATCTAAGCCCGCCTCTTTCATGATTCTTAGAGAGGGAATCTGAACTTCCACTGGTAAAACGGCTTCCATTCCATAGACTAAAGAGAAGGGAGTTACCCCTGTCGAAGTGCGGTAACCATGAAGAGCAAGAGGTAACATCTCATGCCAGTCTTTGTACGTTATGTCGTTTTTTGTATGATCTTCTTGATATTGTTAGCAGTCTCCACGGCGCCGTTCGTCTTTGGCCGGTACGGAGAAGAGTCATGGTGCTTTATTTTGAACTGCGTGTAGAGTTCAGTTTAGTACCATTATCAGTGATAACTCTCTCAGGAGACAGCGGGTTTCCCAGATGTATATTTGATAGAATCCATCTTAGAAATCAATAAAGTGGTATGATTCAACATATACTGTCTTAGTCGGCGAGCAGCCTAGGCCAAAGCGTAGCAAGCTTTCTCGAGCTGTGAGTATCTTGTTTCACAGTCGGTACCTTTTGCTAAGGCAGTGTATGACATGCTCTTTTCGACCAGACTCGTCATGTTGCCCCAGCACACCTTATTGAATTTTCTAACACGGCCAAATACGTGATTAGAGGTCTTCCTTCAACTGGCAGCATCAGAATTGGAGGTTCTTGGAGATATTTCTTGATTTTGTCATTCATCATTCCATACCATCTCTTGATTTTTCTTTTTCTAGTAATTTGAAGATGGGTTTGCAGGTAGCAGTCAAGTGTGGGATGAATCGGGCAATGTAATTCAAGTGCCCCAAGAAACCTCTGACTTCTTTCTTGTCCATTTCAGTACTCAGACTTATAGTTTCAATTGATTCCTCATGCGGCCGTATAGTCTTTTCCTCTTGTAGTACCAGTCTGGCGAGTTCTCCAGGGACTTCACAATCCTCCTCACTTCCATCCTCGGCTTGGTAGATCGGATTTTCAAAGTCATAATGAACAGTAGCAGAACTATTATCAACAGGATCCAGAGTGAATATGGATACGCGATTTGTTACGTGAGTGTGTGTAAGAAAACATAGCTTGTTTGAAAAATGACAGGAAAGATAAAGAGCGCAATATTTGAATGCAAAAAGTCCATTGATTTATTGAATATGAATATGCTTATGAAAATGACAAAAACCCTTGAAAAAAATAGCTATTATGCCCCGGGTCTAGACACAATGCTTCGAACCACAAAAATAGCAATAACAATTACTCCTGACTAAAGGAAATCGGGATAATGTCTTCAGCCTTCCAATTATTGAGTCCATCACCAATTGTTGGGAAAATCCAGCTATCCAAGTCATAATCGTTATCAGTATCTTCCACAGCATTGACAGTCTCGTCATGATTAGGCAGAGGGGCAGTAATGACATTAGGAATCTCCGGAGGATCAAATTCAAATTCTCCAGCGTCGATCATATCCTGAATCTTATTTTTCAACGACCAACAATCGTTTGTATTATGCCCGGGGCTATCGGAGTGATACGCACACCTGGCATTGGGATTGTAACTAGGAGAAGTAGTGTTGGGTTTTGCAGGAGGATTTCTGAGGGTAATTAAATTCGCCTTTAGCATACTTTGCAGTGCTTGTGCTAAAGTCATATTGATCTTCGTAAACTGCCTTCTTCCCGAGTTAATGTGCCTCATAGATTTCTTGTCTTTTTTCTTCTCGAGCAAGAGAGCCTTCAGTTCCTCCTGCCCCTTGGATAAGTTCAAGATCATCTCCTGGAGTTGAGCATTCTGAGCCTGGAGATCTTTGACAATTTGTTCGAGGTCCATTTTTCTGTGTGGAGGAAAACTGTGAGAACACTGATCCCTTTAGAGTACCTGTTATGCTATGTTATGCTATGCAATGCATGAAATGTTTTCAAGGCCTTTTGGAATTTAACTTTGCATAAACTACCAAAAAGGGAAACTTTTTTTTTTTTGAACAAAACAGAGCAAAGTTAAATCCCTAAGTCCTTGAAATGGTTAGTACAATATTATGATGTTATGATGTTATGAGGTTATGCAAATCACACAACAATCATTCCTAGGTTTTAAGGCTTGCATGAGTTCCATAGGTAAGTACCTTCCCCACTGAAGTTTAGTTGGTTCATCCTGTCCTAGAATAGTAACCGGGTTCTAGAAGGATCTCCAATCATTGACCTTCCTTTAAGTCCACTTCAGTGCAACACCAAGTGGTTGACCAAAGCTTCCCTAAAGTCCAATCTCGAAGAGTGTAGCATCGAGTATCAACCAACCTCAGTCGGAACCGAAGCCAGTTATCTCACTACTTTCTAATGGCTAGGATGAGTCAATTAGGGTTCTAAAGGTCTGGTTAATGCTTTGATGACACCACGCGAATGCCAAATTTTTCCTCAAATGAACATGAGGAACATCAGGACATCCAAAGTGTCACATTAACCGTAGCCATCATTTTAACCATTCCAGTATACGCCGGATAGTCGCGATGATCTATTGCTACTTACCTAAGGTACACTAGATCCGGGTGTAGGATCTTTCACTCAACAATACCCTTAAAAGAAGGAACAATTAGGAAAACATAAATGATTTTTTTTAAGATGACCTCTCTTTATGTCCCCAGCAGAGTCGCCAATTCTGTCATACGGTGAACTGGACTTTTTGTTTTTAATCGCAATGTCGCGGTTAGCAAGAGTCGCCACCGACTTTTCTTTTATCCCATAAGGAAAGGTGGAAAAGAACAGGAAAGACCTTAATTTAGATTCTTAGGTTCGGGAGGTACGTTATACAAAGGGAAGGTATTAGCACCCTTTGTATCCATGGTTATCCATGGGCTCTTAATTTCTCAATCATTTATGTTTTTCTAGTTTGAAAAAGGTGGTTGAGAAATGTGTAGGAAGTGTTTTGAAAAGGAGAATTTAACTTTGTAATGATTCTTGCATGAATGTATACAAAGTGGTTATCTCATTTAGGTTTGAAAGTTATTTAGAAAAATATAACTCAGCAATGATCCTAGTACGGATGTATACTAAGTGGTGATTTTCCAAAAAGGATGTTTGAAATGTGTAAGGTGGGAAAAATATTTTAGGTTATGAATGAGCAATTAAGGGTTGTACCTGTCCGAGGTCTTTCAGGGCGTTTCCTATCCTTATGAGGGTAAAACTGTCCTTACTATTGAGAAGTAAGTAGTTTTATCCTCGGGATGTAAAGGGTCATTGTAGGGTCGTTGATTGGTCATTGAAGGCAACAGTTATGAGGATACCTTAGCATTCGAAGGGACTATCATCATTTAGCCATAGGCTACACCGAAGGGTCATCGAGGGACAAAATCGTATTTTCGAAGGCAACATCCGAGGGACCATGATTTATTTTATGATGATTTAACCGAAGGGTCTTTGCTAAGGGTATCCCCACATTCGCGGGACATGACCGTAATACCCAATCGGGGGGTAACAAAGAGAGGTCCGATACCATTTATTTAAAGTCCATATTTTAATTGTTCATTAGGTAATTATGATGAATCTCCACATTAAAATCAACACATTAAAATCAATACATTAAAAATTAATACATTAAAATTAATTAGGCAATCAATATGAATCTTCACATTAAAGTGAAGCAATTTAGAATCCATCTCCACGAAGGTCTCCCACACGTAAAGTGGAGTACCTAGCCGGCCGCTTCATTGGGGATATGGAAGCTTTTACACCATTCAACACACGGGTTAGAGCATTAAGATAAAATATGATTTGACAATTGCACCATAAAATAGACATAACAGTTATGAGTTCGGGCCAAGTGATGCAAAAATCGCAATTAAACAAACATAAGACCAGCAAAGAGACAAAGCAGCCACTGTCCCGTTCGCCTCTGCTTCGCCTAGCGAAGGCTCGCTGCAGGCTCGCTTAGCGATGAGCTAGCGAGCGGCCACGGGTTTGGACTTTGACAGCAGCATGACTTCCGAAAACCTGCACTTTCATGGCATTGGATTATAGGCATAGCATATACAATTATACAGGATGTTCATACTTAGATTCACATACGAAATCAGATTACATATCAAAACTTTAATCGGAATGCATCATGTATGTAAAGAATATCAATTGGAAACGTAAAACAGCGGTGATACGCAAACCTGTGTGCAATCGCGATATTGAAAGGGCCTGATTGATTGGAGGCCGGATTGAGTTGGGCGGCGGTAGTTTCGGCGCGGATGGGCTGCCTTCAGGTTAGCAGGGTTTTCGCACCAGGGTTTCCGTCCTTCGTCTTGGTCTCTCCGTTTCGGTGTCCGTCCGTCTGTGTGTGTCTCTGTCTGTGTGTCCCCCTTTTTCGTGGCTGAAGAGCTGGTATTTATAGTAGTAGTGGTGGTGACCTAATGGGCTTAAAATGAGGTCCAAAACTTCAGATTTTCGCAAGCTTCGCTAGGCGAAGGAATTGCTCGCCTAGCGAGCAAGCTGTTCTGGGCTTTTTTCTGGATCTGATGCTTCGCTGGGCGAGTGTCATGATGAAGTGTTCGCTAGGCGAAGGAATTGCTCGCCTAGCGAGCAAGCTATCTTGGGCCATTTTTGGATTGGGCCTGTTGTGAGCTGGGCTTTTGTTCATTTGATGTCAGTGCCTTGCAGAACAAGTCGGAGGGTCTGGAGGAATGCTTTGTAATATCAACGGGCAAATTTTGGGGTATGACAGCTGCCCCTGTTCAATATTCTTGAACCGAGAGAGTAGAATGGTATGTGCCGTTCGTGGTCTGGAGGTGAAAGATTATTGAACACTAGAATGCCCCAAAAATTTGCGCTTGTCAATCAAGAGCTAGTCTTGATGGAGATGGGCTTAGAGATGCCATCCAGGAAGTTTGATGACGAGCTTCCGATTGTGTCGTACGTTAGACGATGTCTGAAGACATGGATGTCATATCGGGTCATACGCTAGACCGTATAGTGAATCATCCATCATGCTGTTGACTTCGCTGGGGAGTCAGAGTATGCTATATACTGCTGGGGATGAGGGATCAGAATGGATCATACACTGGACCGTATCTGAATACCAGAGTGAGTTGTTCGTTAGGCGGATGACTTTGCCGAGGATGAAGAATCAGAACGGATCGTACGCTAGATCGTCTCTGAGTTGAAGACCCAAATAGGTCTTATGATAGACTGTATTGGAGTTGCAGGATGAGCCGTCCGTTAGGCTGTGTCTGATGACGAAAGGGGGTAGTCGTACGCTAGACTACAATTCAGAAATGTACCTGTCACTAGGTAGCATCTGAGGAGATGAAGGTCTAACTTGGTCGTACATTAAACCGTATCTGAGCATAATGAGCCGTCCATTAGGCTGAATCTGACGATGAAAGGGAGGTAGTCGTACGCTAGACTACAATTCAGAAATGTACCTGTCACGAAGGTAGCATCTGAGTAGATGAAGGTCTAACTTGGTCGTACATTAAACCATATCTGAGCAGAATGAGCCGTCCATTAGGCTGAATCTGCTTAAAAGGGAGTAGTCGTATACTAGACTACCATTCAGAAATGTACCTGTCCGAAGGTAGCATCTAAGTAACAGAATGAGTCGTCCGTTAGGCTGAATCTGCTTAAAAGGGAGAAGGTTTCTTGATTCTTCTCCAAATTCAGGATAATCATTATCAATTTTCAACCACTGTGGTGAATCTGCCGGATGTCGATACTTTCCATCTATAATTCTTTCATCTGCATGCCAGGTCAAGTGTCTTGAATCGGTTTCACTACGAAACATGCGTCTAAATCTCGGAATAACAGGAAAATACCACAAGACTTTTGCTGGAGACAACTTGTTCTTATATCGTGAGACACCGCATTTAGGACACTCATTTAACGATGCATACTCATTTCGAAACAAAACGCAATCGTTTGGACATGTATGTATCTTATCATAGCTCATGCCAATAGAGCACAACATCTTTTTGGTCTCATATGTTCGATTGGGAAGAACATTATCCTCAGGAAGCATATCTTTCAAAAGGGCTAATAACTCTGTGAAACTTTTATCCGACCACCCATTGCCCGCCTTTAAGTTGTACAACTTTAATACCGCAGACAATCTTGTGAATTTAGTGCAACCATCATACAAAGGTTTCTCTGCATCACTTACCAACCTCTCAAACATTTCGGGACAATCCTTAAGATCTCCTTCAAGTGCTTCTGCAATCTCTTCAACTCGATCACAATCGTATGTATCTGCGCCACTATAGTTTGAGGCATAGGTCGTACTATCCCCCGGTTCAACATTATCGTTACTTTTCTCACCATGCAAATTCCAACATGTATAACGTCGATCAATTCCATGCCTCATTAGATGCGATGTCAACTGAACTGCGTCAACCCGTTTTCCATAACAACAACCCAAGCAAGGACATATCATTCTACTGGGGTCTTCGGCGTGCGCAACGACAAACTTAACGAATTCTGATACCCCATTCTCGTACTCTCTCGACAATCGATTGGAAGACATCCATGTATTATCCATTACTAATTAGAATAAACAAAAAACAATTTCAGAAGAGTTCAAACACATTCGGACCTAGGTCGTATAACCCATTGCATGCGCTATCATGGTCACTAAAAACCAACCGTCAATTTCCTATTGCATCCGCTATCATGGTCGAAACAAACGTAGAAGGAGGAAACGCGCAGTAATAAGGTAAAACAGAAATTGGGAAAAGCGTGTACCTTTGATTGGTAGAAGGAGGAAACGCGCATGTAGATCTAACAGAGGTGGAAGGAAAACGCCTCAGAACCCTAACGTGAAAAAGAACGCTAATAACAGATAGTGAAATAACAAAACGCGCAGTATGTTATAATTTTAATGTTTACTAAAGGGGACATTAGAGGGCGCTTGTGGAAAAAAAGCGCCCTCTAAAGGGGGCCTAAGAGGGCGCTTATGAAAGCGCTCTCTAAGGCTTTCCAGAAGCGCTTTATAAGCTGGAAATGCACGTGGACTTATAACAGCGCTTTATTAAAAGTGCCCTCTAAGGGTAACCTTAGAGGGCGCTTTCTAAAAAGCGCCATGTATTGTTGTCCCTCTATCTCCTCCTTATTTTTTCGTTTCACCTTAGAGGGCGCTTGTGGAAACAAAGCGCCCTCTAAAGGGGGCCTAAGAGGGCGCTTATGAAAGCGCTCTCTAAGGCTTTCCAGAAGCGCTTTATAAGCTGGAAATGCACATGGACTTATAACAGCGCTTTATTAAAAGCGCCCTCTAAGGGTAACCTTAGAGGGCGCTTTCTAAAAAGCGCCATGTATTGTTGTCCCTCTATCTCCTCCTTATTTTTTCGCTTCACCTTAGAGGGCGCTTTGTTACAAAAGCGCCCTCTAAAGTGCGCTGTCTATTGCTCCTTATTTTTCGCTTCACTTTAGAGGGCGCTTTTGTAATAAAGCGCCCTCTAAGGTGCGCTGTCTATTCCAGTTTTTGGCGTAGTGTTTATTTTCAATTTTCATTCTATTACATTTTACAATAAATTTTATTAGTTTTGATAAAATTTCTTTCTAAAAAAACCCTACTTATTCACTATTCATTTCAAATTTGTAATAAATAACTAAGAAAGTTATCAACAAAATAATAATTAATATTGATGAAAGAAAACAATTTTCTACTAATGCGATAATTAAAAAGGAACTATTAAATTTTGTTTGGGAGTTTGGAGGGGAAGAAAGATGAGAATTTTGAAAAAAAATAAAAAATTGAATGAAAAAAATAGAAAGATTTAGCCGAGGAGAACTTTAGAAGATTTATTCTTATTCAAAATTCTTCTCATTTGAAGGAACTAAAAAATTGTATTAAAGAAATGGTTTAGAGGGTTTTTTATTAAACAAATTGTTGAAATATAATCTATGATGTTATAGTATTCTAAAAATTTAATAATATATTAATAATAAATATTCTTTTATCATTTTATATCTTAAAAAAAATATTAAAAAAATTTCTATATATTTTTAGAAATTCTTTTCCGAGCTCTCACTTTCTCTCCCTTCTAAACTTCCAAACAAATCATAAAACAAACAGTATCATCAAATAATTACTATATAATGAACATGAAGTTTTCTCTTCATATTGTGAAAACTAAAGAAAAGAGAGTTCAAAGATAAAATCTTCACAAAAATGGCATTGCACATGTACCAATTTTTTCTAATGGGACTTTTATACATCGGGCTGGTCCTCGCTTCGAGTATGTAACATATCAACTTTGCACCTAAATTCTTCTTCTTCTAACAGAGAATTATCAAAAATAATAATAATATTATTTTATTATTATTTTTCTTAGGCCAATATTTGGTTAGATCCAAAAGAAAGTTTGTTCTACTTTTGTACATCATTCTTACCTTATAAATCTTTATCTATAAAACTGAGTTTTGAATTGGGAATTTATTTTTGTAGCAGGAGCAACACCAACATCACCAAGTTTGATCAATGATCCAAATATTGACGCATCTAGCTGCTTTCAATATTTGAATTGCATAATTAAATAATAAATATCATTTTTATTGAGTAATTATTTTATTTTCATAATTTACATTGGACTCAACTCAAATGTCCCCAGACCAATACAACATGCTTTGATATGTTAAATTCTGAATGTGAGTTTTTCTTCTATTTCAAACATTCTCAAAGTATTTATTTCATTCATAATATAGCGAGTATAATCGAAAATAGAACGTAGAATAAGTTTAAGGTTAATATTGAGGCATCTTACTTCTATAGTTGATATTTTTCAATTTGTAGGAGTTTTATTAGAGACTCTAAATAAATATATCTGAGTGGTTTTTCTTTCCAAGTCAAGTTGGGCTTTTCAATGAAAAGAAATTAATCAAGATGGATTGCTCATAATCCACATTGCGTCTATTTCTTCTTGAAACATTATCTTTAATTGGAGATTTTTTTGAAATAACTGTTTTTTCAATAATAATACGAAAAGAATCATAATTTAAAGTATTTATCAATATAACAACTTTTAAGAAAAATGAATCAATATGTCATTTGTTATGGTGCATCCATTGATCAAGTTGTATTCAGATGTCACTGCAATTAGCGCATACGTGTAAAATGTGAGAGCATGCGCCACTGCAATTGACGCATGTATGTAAAATGTAGGAGTATGTGTCACTACAATTGACGCATGTATATAAAATATAGGAGTATGCGTCACTGTAATTGGCACATGCATATGACTACACCTTTATTTTTTTACATTTGTCAATTGCAGTGACACGTACTCCTATATTTTACATTCATGCGTCAATTGCAGTGACACATGCTCTTATATTTTACATATATGCGTAAATTGCAGTGGTGTATGATCCTACATTTTACATGGATGCGTCAATTACAGTGGCACATATTCTCACAAACATGGATAGTTTGATAAATAAATTGAAAAATAATTATTTTGATATATAATTTTAAAAAGTTAATTATTTCAAAAAAAAATTAATTAGATTTTAAATAAGAATGGTTAAATCCCACGCAGATAAGTGAAATAATATCTTAAGATTTTATATAAATATGTAATATAAAAATCTAAATCTCTTGAAATCCACAAATATTTAATTCATTGAGATTTTCCATCGTTCCCAAACTCTCCAACACTAATGTATCGAATATTGGTTACAATGACAAATTTAATTTGATATAGTTTTCAATTCAACGTTTTTTTCTTTAATTTTATTGTTGTACAGTGATTGTACAAGGATCCCTTTTTCCATATTACACCTTAACTGTCATCTTTTATTTTCCTTTTACTAAAAAAAATGGAACGTAGAGGAGTGGTAGAAGCTCTAGCTAACACGTGAACATTACAATTTGTTGTATTCCAAAATAACAACATTTATAGCATGCTATTCTTACAATAGTAGTAGGGGTGGCAAAACGGGCATGCCCCGCGGGCCGAGCCCGTTTTGCCCACACTTTTGTGCGGGACAGGTCAAGGATTTAAGCCATCACCCTCAAATGTGTCCGCCCCGCCCTGCCCCGTTTTTTTCGCGGGTTTTTGCGGGCACGTGTATTTACATAAATTTTTGCATTTTTACGCTTAAAGAGTGCAGTGTCCGTGGATTTTCCCCACCCCGCCCTCACTTTTTTGCGGGGCGAGTCTAAGTTTTAGGCCCGCATCCTCAACTATGACCGCTCCGCCCCGCCCCGTTTTTTTGTGGGCTTTTGTGGGGCGGGCCTAAACGGGGAGGGCATGCCCGTTTGCCACCCCTAAATAGTAGTATGAAAAATGATATTCATACACTGTCTTGTAAACTCTCTTGAACACCTACACCATATATTAATCTTCATCAATACGGTGAACAGTAAAATATTATAATAATATATTATTTATTTTTTAAATATAAAAAAATATTTTTTTAAATATTTTTTTATTATTTAAATATTTATTAATAATTTTCATAATTTTTTTAATCAATTTCATAATTTGCATTAACCAATTTTTGTGACTATCCAAAATTACTTTTAATATCTGAACGTTATTAACCAATTTCGTAGTTTCATTAGCCAATTTTTTACTTTTCATTAACGAACTTTGATTTATTAATAAAAATTATTTTTAATATCTGAACGTTTATTAACCAACTTTGTTACTTCATTAACCAACATTTTACATTTCATTAACCAACTTATTTACCTACTTTAAATAACTGTTCACGCGCACTGTTCATAGGCATTGTTCACGCGCACTGTTCAAGTATTGTTCATAAATATATTATTTTTTATTTTAAAAATACACTGTTCACCGATAAATACGGTGAATAGTATATACGGTGTACGTATTAGGTGTAAAAAATGGTGTAGGAATAGCAAAGTTGTAGTACTATTAGTGTACACCAAATACTTGCCTCAAACGTGTTCACCACATTTACACGGTGAATAATATTAATTTATAAATAAATAATTATTATTATTATAAAAAAGTTTAATTTAAAAAAAAAATTATAACATAAATATAAACTTTATGATTAATCAACAAACTCAGGAAATAATACTAATTTATCCGTAAACAACACTCTTATAAATAGTAGTAAGACAAACCAACTCTCCACATCTGAAACATCTTAGAGAAGCATAAACTTCTTCTCCACTTGTTTCGACCCCGCTCCTACAGGAAAACGGTTAGAAAAATAACGAGTACCGACAATGTTTAACATACATGACGCGTATTAGGGAACATACAACATGACAAAAACATGGACGAACAGACCGACCTACTCTGATACCACCAATGTAACAATTTGAACTCCAAAACTTATAAATAAAGCATTAAAAGACAATTCAAAGTGTCACCACGACAATCCTTCAAAAATTCATCAAAATCATTTGAACTACACAGCAAAAAAAAAACATGTTCGACACAACTTCATAAATAAGTTATAACTTCAAAATAACAAAAAACGCCAACAACTTCGAAAACATAATAAATCATGTCTCTGGGGTTACACGATCAGACCAGTGAACCACTAATGTATCGTAAAATGAATAAATAAATAAATAAATAAAAGCAAAGGGTAGCTCCAACAAGCCATCTTCCAATACACAACAACGAGTAATCAAACCTGAGTATCTACAAGATGTCCATGATGGACAACATGAAAGCAAAAGGGGTGAAAAACAACAAACCAATATAAACAGTGTAAGAAGTGCTAAGGTAGACAACATACAACAAGCACACATTCATTACACCACCAACAATAACATAGTCTCACACCCTTCATAACAACATGCACATATTTAAAACCAATCAACAACATCATGAACCATAAACTGCATATGCAAACACGTAAGAAATGAACTCCATAACTGACTCATTATGCATGTGGTATCATTCATGAGCACTCAGGTTCATCTCGCTCCCGATCATCACCATAGGACCATAACACACCAAATCATTATCATCACCATAGGTAACGCGTCACCAGCTTCCATTTAGAACCGGCTACTCGCTCCCGATCCCCACCACATGACTACAACACACCAAAACTAGACCAAAGTTGTTCACCATGATGCATGACTCTCAACAACATGCATTTTCACCAAAAGGTTCACTAAAAGAATCACCATGCACATCTCACCATTTATACACAATATCATTCATCATATGCAACAATTAATCAGTGTTATGACATCAATAAATAACAAAAAAACATTAAATCAACAAATATAACTTTATAAGAATTCATTCATATTACTCCACCAAAACAACAACACATCATCTTATAAACGTAACAATTTGCTAACCAAACACACAAGTTAGCACAAACATTGCTATAGTAGACACATGATTACAATTCAAACAATTCACTAAGAACTTCCATGAGGTAGCTTTACGCATTAGTTTTTCAACTCTTCGAACGACGACTCATTTGGACTTACAAAATGAAAGTTATGATCAAAATCGTCGGACAATGCTATAAAAGACAACAATTTTTTTGGAAATTTGGCCCAGGACAATCGATTGTCAAGGGATGACAATCGATTGTCAAGGGATGACAATCGATTGTCAGAAACATGTTTCGTTATTAACTTGACAAAAATTCTCTTTTCCATGCTAAACAATTGATTCCCCCCCCCCCCCCCCCCCCTTGCAATCGATTGTCATCATTTATTTATTTTAAATTACATAGTGCAATCGATTGTCATATGGTGAGAATCGATTGTGACTGTTACTTTTTCCATACAAAAAATATAGAAATTTTTAGTATTCGATCTTAATCCACCCTCATCCCTAAAAATTCATACCTAATTTAAATTAATTCATACAAATTTAACAAACCCATACACGGTTCTTAATAGTGAATGATATTAGCATAATCATCAACATATACATCACTTATTTCATCATAATCCATAACAATTTCATCATCAAATTCAACAATAATTTTCATCAATTCATGAATAAAACTAAAGCTTTCACACCTGCATCAATGGTAGAACCTCATACATAATTGTTCATGAGAATTCAAGCACATATTCAGTCATAGCAACACATATAAGAACAAGATCAATCAACAATTTTCCAGAATTTCATCATACAACAATTCATCAAAGAAACTCTAATGAAAGTAAGAGTCTCTCTTCTCTACTCCATCATGAAATACACCTAAATTGATAGCCCTTTCTCCCTTTTACCTTAGTTTTACATCAATGATGATGATTTGAATAACTCCTATGGATTCTTCTTCCCAATCTAGCTTTCTTTCTCCCAAATCCTTGTCCTCTTTTGCCTCTTATTTTCACGTACTGTAAATCTCTCCCAAAAACCTATATTCTCTCCCAACTTTTTGAATATATAGTAACCTCATTACTTTTTCCTAATTATTAGTATCACCAAATTTAACTATAGTCTCTCTCCTCTTACCACAAACTTTCCTCAATGCACACAAATGCTCTAAAACTCATTTTCACCAGTTTTCTCAGTTTATTAATAATAATAATTAAAATTCCAATTATTATAATTATTTTCTATTTTATTCTAAATTCTCACCACACCATACTATTACTACAACATTGTTTACTGTAGAATTTGGTAAGCAAAACAAGTTTGATTTTACTTAAGGGATTAAACTCGAAAAGATCCAAAGACATATTGTGTGAAAACCAAAGGTTTGAAACATATTTAGACGCTAAAGTGGAAATATAAAAGAAACAAAAGATAATTTAAATAAATTCAACGCAGTAAATGATTGAAATAAAGACTTTGATTTATAAAAAATGGAACGCGTATGCATACATTCTTGACTCTTTTCTCACAAACATACTAAAATTTTGAGTTTTACAGTTTGTGTACAATTGTAGACCCCTAAGACATAAGTGAATGCTTACTTATATACTAGTCCTAAGCTAACCATCTACAACGGTCGACTAAGCAAAATATGACATGTCTTCGTCTCCATGTAGACTCTAACTTCGACGGGCTTCCATGTGTCTTCAAATAACTGTCTGATTTTATCCACTTACACCTCATTCAATTATGTGGAGAATAAAAGGCTTGGAAAACTCTGAATTTCACTAAGTCTCAAAACCAATCAAGTCTTTGGTCTCTTTCTGATTAGAAATTCAACCAAAGTTGGGATCATCTTTCGACCAGGAAAATTTGTCGAGATGTCTACAAGATTATATGACAATTTTGATTCTAGAAATAAACCTATCATCAAACAAGAAAAATTATCACATCTTTATAATTAATTCTTATTTCGAAAATCAGAGTAACAAAATTGCCCCCCCCCCCCCAAATGCCATGTTTCAATTTTTAATCATAAAGAGAAAAATGGCATTTTTAAAGTATTTTCGACACGGTTTAAATCCTTCTGTTGACGATCAGCGTCATCATTACAAATTAAATGGAAATTGGAATTTCCCATGGATTTCTTCAGAAATTCATAATTACTCCTATTTTCCAGGAGATCTTAGGTTTGCACGACCTCAATAACTCCCATTAACTTTCCCACATCTTGAGAAAATGTGGTTTCTCGATTCAACACGCGTCTTCCATGTGTCACATATTTGGAGGGAAAACACTTATATAAATACCATTTACTTTCGCTTCAACCATAACCTTTCATGCATAAAGAATTCTCACTCTCATAATAAGCTTTTCAAACTCAACAATGGTAACTTCCACTTCAAACCTCAAAATAGACACTGGAAAAAGCTCTTTGGCATTCATGATTCTGACATCAGAAGTAAACGATGGAAGAGATTTCGTACCTGAACCACTTATGGCCAGAGAAAAAATCACCATCTCACAAAACTAAGTACTCATCCCTTTCACCCTTTATGATAAACTTTTAGGGTTCTTACGACCGTTTTCGACGGCTAAGTTACAACCTGGGAAGATAAAATACGTCTTCCCATATTGTCCTGTTACGATGCCTTATGTGTTAGAAGAATGCTCCCTCGACTTAAACTTCATGGAAACACCCGTGAATGTCTTCTGATATTCTCCTCATACTAAAAACAAAGAGTATATCGCTTGACTCGACAGAGTCCAAGGCAAAAGACAAAAATAATGGGAATATCTAGGTATCTTCGATGTCATCCAATTATCTAGAACTGGTTCTAGGTATAACCCTACCATGTTGCTCATGTCTATTTTATCTTGGTAGGGTTCTACCAATACATTTCAATTTCCCTATGGAATGTTCACACCGACATTATTGGATATAGCACCATCACGAAACTTAACCCTATAGGCGAAACCTTCAATCCCACACTAAAAATTGATAATGAGTTCGTCTTCAAATGTCCCAACTTTAAAAACTACATCTCCGACCATCACCAGAAAAAGACTGAAGAGGTCTCTGACTAAGAACATGTAGCTTTTTTGACTCTTTTATTGTCTTATTTTTTCTTTTCTTTTGTTCCCTTAAAAGTAGTCAAAAAATATGTCCCTTTAGCAATCCAACTCCTCGAAGGTCGAAGAATCTTGCTTAGTAAGTTACTCTTAGCCAACTTGTATCAATATATAGGTAGTGATTCCTACAAACTCAAACATATTCCTGAAACCTATAAAAAAACACCTTCTTTCTGGTTCTTTCTTGCATTTACAACTTTGGTTCAATGCCACATTCGAACTAAAGTATCACATAACTAGTTGAAGAGCTTCGATAGAAGAAAATGACTGTAGGAGAATCCAAGGCACTAGACTTTCCCTAAACACTCTATAGGATACTCCCTCGAAAATAACTTTCATAAAGTACATTAACCTGTTCCTCGAATCGGCAACCTTTATTTCAACCATGGTCCCTTCGTGGATAGATGTATTGGCCCGACCTAGTTTCGAAACAAGTTTCATGGTGTGACTCCTTCTGCTGCTGAAATGTTGAACTCCATTTAAGCAACCTTATTAACTCTGAAACTCCTATCCACTCGTATTGAGACAAGAACTGTTGGCTTCGGCTTCATTGGCTATCAGCCCAATTTAGTGGTTAGGCAATTTGGTTTCAACCAAGTGCTGTCAAAAGCCCTCTATACCTGGGAGGATAACATCTGCTAGTCGGAAATGAGGTTTTCCACTCAGGAATACAGAGACTGCATGGCGTTTTCTCGACAAGTCTTAAAATTGCCTACATTTTAATACCAACCATCCTTCTACTCTATAGTAGAGTTCCATGGTTGGTGGTCGACATGCTTTAAAAGCAGTTTCTCCGAACAAAGCTTTGAAAGAGACTGTTGACTGCCTTCTCCAACTTAAAAGAAAATTCTGAGAAGAAAGAAGGTACATGCTAATCCATTATTATTTTCATACTTTTCTGTTTATCCCTTCGACCTCATACATATTTCCTCTGTAGGTGAAGCGGAAACAAAAGACGAGACCAACATCAGAGATCCATCTAATGCACCTGAGGCCAAGAAAGAAGAACCTCAAAGAAAGAGGTAACCCTTTTCTCCACCTATACAATAGCTAATTTCAAAGCGATTCTAACATTCCATTTTTTTCAGAATCGAAAACATGATCCAGACTCCCCAACGACCACAAACTTAAGAAAAAGGAGAAATCCCAAAAAACTACCTCAACACAGGTATGCATCTAATTTCCTTATTTTTTGACTTTGATAATTCAGTAACACTAACTAATCAACTTCTTAGACTGCACCAAGACCAACAGAGACCTTGGTCGAGATCGAGAGTTTAGTAGACAGCGAAAGAACCCTGATTTTCTCAAGACCTAAACTCAAGGCCTCTCCCAAACCAGGCGTTAGCAGGATGAAAGGCGCCACTCAAAAAACAAAACCTCCAAAGGATACAAAAACCTTGAATGTTAGTCCTTCTAATAAAGGAGAAAAAATGTCCACTCCTGATGCCAAAGTATATGACGAACAACCCAAAGATCGTCCAGTCGAAGAAAAATAAATTAATGAACCCAAGGTATTTCTCTAAAGCATAATTTTAGGAAAATTTGATTTCTCAAGTCTACCCAACTTCGATTAATCATTCCTTTATCTTTTAGGGACCACCACAGTTGGACGAGAATGTGGTGGACGAATTGACAGGTATCACTAGTTCGATTCCCACTGAAACTTTTTCTCTCATCCACTGGTAAGATTTTATTGATTATAGTATTTAGTTTGTTCATCCAGAGAATAAACCAATCAACGAAGATGCATGTGCTTCTATAAAGCTGAATCCTGCAGTAGAAGCTAACTTCGACCCACCATCTCCCCAACGAATTGAAGAATTTTACGACACCATGGCTTCTGTCCATGACAACTTGTCTCCGGACAATCCAAAAGCTAAGAATTCTGAGAAAACAAATGAGAAGCAAGATGCTTTAGGTGTCAATAATTCTCCAACAGAAGAATAAGGTCACCTCACCCTTGTCAGAAATAATCAAGCTCAACCTATTATTCATGATTCGTCATTCAACACTTCGCTGAGCCAAGAAGAAATTTTGGCCATTAAAAGGAAGAATCTGACAGAAGCCTTGAGGAGACTTCAAAAACTACACAAGCTCTCAATTGGCACTAGATATTCCAATTCTTCAGATGCATCGTCGGTTGATGCAAGTGAAGGCTCGGTGAACCTCTTGTTCCAACAATTGAAAGCCAACATTCTCAAAGCTGATTTTTTCAATGACCTCGAAGAAGACGCTCAACTTGGCGTCGATATTCAAAAGTTGTTAGTTGAAATTAACAAACAACAGGTCCCAGATTCCATGGTCTAGTTTTTGTTTGATTTTGAAGCTTACTTCGATTAGGTCTACCGAGATATCAACCTCAAGAAGCCCTATAATGCCCATCTTCAGCAAACAAAAGAAGCTATAGTTGTAGCGTGGGACTTAAGTGGACCTTCCAAAAGGAGGTCGATAGTCTTGAAAATCAACTTCAAAAATACTTGGACTAGAAGGCTTCACTTGATGAAAAAATTTCAAATCGTCGCACCCAGATTGCTGAACTGACCAAATAAATTGATAATTTGGAGAAACAGAAAGTTGAGCTTCCATGGGAAAAATCGTTGCCCACTAGAGAAATAATTGATCAAGAGGTAACCAAAGGTGTCGAACACGAAGAAGTTGCTCTCCAATTAGGATTGAACCTAGTCCATTGCTTTTCAACTACATGCATTACCGCTCGACACATCAACGTATTTGATAATTGTGTATTGGCGTTCGAATATATTATTAACAAAATAGATAATACAAATAATATTTAAACACATATTGTTATTTAAACAACATTTTAAATAAATTGAAAATATTCATGCAATCAATTTTTTTTATAAATATGTATTCTATATGTTTAAATAATAGAAATGTGAAACTTTGAATAAAAAAGGAGAAAATTGAAAGGGAGTAATTTATATTTAAATGTATTTTTGAGATTGAATATTACTATTGTCACAAAAATTTAGTCGTTAATTTAACGACTAATTTAATTTAATGACCGATTTAATGACTTTAAAATTTTACTGTTATAATATAAAGTTTTATTCATTAATTCAGTGGTCGGAGTGGTCAAAAAATTTCAATCACTTATTTGGTCACTAAAATCAATTTTTTTAATACACCGTAGTAGCTTTCTTTTATTTTCTTATTTTACTATTGTTTGTTCGACCTTTACTTTTGTTCCATATGTTTTGAAGAAGAAAGGAAAAAATATAACGTCTAATGATCAACGCACAAGATACAGCAGTAAAATTGGAATATAGTCCCATGATAATTAAAAAGTAACCTGGATTTTAGTTAACCTTGTCTATTCACAAATGCGGATTGCACATTAGAAAAATTGAAGGGGGCGAAGAAATTATAGAATTTGTTAAATAGATTCACTAAATAACTAAATTTAAAAGATGGAGAGACAAATTGTTTTTTAATCAGAATCAAGTGATCAAAAATACATTTAATGTTAGATGTAATAGAATTCAAGAGAAGCAAATAACAACGGTTATGGGAATGACTTGTTTATTCATTGTAAAAATTCAGCAAATAAATAAAGAAAACAAGAACAACCTACAATCCATGCACTACCTAGAATTAAGGAAACAAACTTGATTACAAAACTTGACTAAATCTGCTAACAAATAATGCTAAAAACTAGGGCAATAAATTGACTAAGCCTTATCATTCTCTCCCTTGAACTAGACTGCATTTGCAACTAGTTAACTCGTGAAAAATCACAGACTCCAAGCTTCCATCTCAATTCCCGAAATGACTCCAATTTCAGCGGTTTAGTGAGGATGTCTGCTAACTGATGCCTTGTACCACAAAACTGAAGTTGCACAACTCCATCATTCACAATCTCCCTTAAGAAATGGTAGCGCACATCAATGTGCTTTCTCTTTCCATGCATCACCGGATTCCTCGACAACTTAATGGTTGAGTTATTGTCACAATAGATGACAATACTTTCACTGCCCTTGTAGCCTATCTTCTTCAGCATCCTTTGCATCCATATTGCCTAACAACTATTTCCCGCAACTGCTACAAACTCGACTTCCATCGTGCTCAACGTTACTATTGGTTGCTTTCGAGAATACCAAGCTACTGCAGCTCCACTTAGCATAAAAACATAACCAGGAGTATTTCTTCTATCCTCAATCGATCCGACATAATCACTATCTGTAAAGCCAATCAATTCCAAATTTCCTTCCTCTCTGTAAAGAATTCCAAACTTTGTCATACCTTATAAGTAACGTAGCATTCTCTTCGCCGCCGAATAATGAACTTCAGTAGGTCTTGACATATACCTGCTTAATAAGCTAACTGCATAGATTATGTCTGGCCTCGTAGAAGCCAAGTACATTAAACTTCCAATCAAATTCTTGAAAAATGAACCATCCATCTCAACACCATTTTCATCTTTGGAGATTTTAAATCCCGGAACCATTAGATTTTCAACAAAATTGCTATGCTCCATTCCAAATCTTCTCACCGCTTCTATCGCATACTTCGTTTGACTAATGCATATACCGCCATCTAACTGAACTACCTCAATACCAAGAAAATACCTCATCTTATCCAAGTCTGACATATCAAACTCATTCATCATGAACTCTTTGAATTCAGACATCATTTTTTCATCATCTTTGGTATAAATTAAATCATCAATATACAAGCTAATGTTCAAATATTTATCTTGTTTGACTTTTCTAAACAAAGTTTGCTCACTATCCTCCTTCTCAAAGCCTTCCTTTCTGAAGTATGATTCAATTCGGCTAAACCATGCTCGCGGGGCCTACTTGAGTCCGTACAAAGCTTTGTTAAGCTTATATGCCTTATGCTCCTCATTCTTTATTTCATAACCCCTTGGCTGCTCCACGTACATATTCTCAACTAACTTTCCATGAAGAAAGGCCGATTTCACGTCCAGCTGAAACACACACCAACCTCTTTGTGCAGAAAGTGCCAAGAATTGTGTCCATATGAGCTACATGAGCGTATACTTCTTCATAATCAACTCCACATTCTTGAGCATACCCTTTGGCGACTGTTAGTTGTAAATTTACGTGTCGGGTTTTTGTTATCGTATCCACAGGGATTGTAAGATATCACCGCCGTTCGATGGTTGTATTAATTCTAGCTCAAGTAACAATAGGGTTTTGATTGATTGTCATATTATCTTGCATACAAAGGTATTAAATTGCGGTAAAAGTTATGGTTTGATTAAATGAGAAATATTGCCAAAGTTAGGGTTCAATGATTACTTTGCAGGTATTTGTTCGGTCAACAATCTTATAAACTCCTTTAGATGATAAATCATTTCACAAAGTCCTCCCAATATGTTTCTCTCGAACACACATTGTGAGTTTTCCCATTTTGATCCATTGTTTCTCTCGAACACAATCTATCAAAATGACAACTTTTTGGTTCAACCTTATGGTGAACAAAATCATTCATTACTATCTCTAGCTAACAAACAAGATTGGATGAAAACCTAGGTCAAGAGTTGGTAAACATCTCTCGATCATAAACCAACACAAAGAGTTTTAAATAGAAACAAAGTTTTCATCATATATTCACCATTAAAGAGTTTACACATGAAGATCCTTACATTTACACCCAAAGCTAGTAAGCACCTACATCTAACCTTGACAAATGGATGACTTAGCTACTCATTTTCATGGTAGCTTGGTCGACAAGTTTCGGAAGAAGGTTGATCAACATCCAAGTCGGATAATCGAGATCGGATGGGAATCCACCTTCTTTTTGTAGAAGATGGTTACAAGATGAAGAGAAATGAAATCTAGGTCAAAAATATCTCTAGAGCAAAAGCTGGAAAAATAAAGTAAAACTAAGGTATGGTGCTCAAAAGTGGCACTTGCTACTTATAGAGTAGTACTGGGCTGTCATGCTCGCTAGGCGAGCAGAAAGGCTCGCCTAGCGAGGGTCTAATTGTGGCACCAAAGGCACCTGTGCCCAGAGAAACAGGGTCTGTTGAACTGTCATGTTCGCCTAGCGAACAAACCTTCGCCTAGCGAAGGACACGCTCCAACCTTCGCCCCAGCGAGGTTGAGAGGTTTTGCTACTGGAATGCTCGCTGGGGACTCGCTAGCGCTTCGCCTAGCGAGTGAGTGCTGGATGCTCTTTTCACCAAAACAGAACGAACTCGCTACCACCTTCGCTAGCAGCTCGCCTAGCGAATTTATTGTCAATTTACTGGAGCTTTTCGCTAGCAGCTCGCCTAGCGAGCAGGTTGATGAATGCTTGTATTCATTGGTTCCTTTGCCAATTTTCTTGTGTCTTCATTTTCAATTAGTTCATGCCCTTTTCCTGCACAATAACACACAAATCAAAGGCACCAAGCTTGTTTATCAATGTAATGCATTTCATGTAAAACAAATGTGGTTTTGACAATTTTAGCAAGGAAATAGAGTGAAAGATACCCTTAATTGATGGCTCAAATAAGCACTTTTGGGTATCTAACAACTCTCCCCAACTAGATTCTTGCTTGTCCTCAAGCAAAGTATGCCTCTTGAAGGACAAGAGGATTTGCTTTAAGAAAATGGTTTCTCCGAAGTTGGATAAACGACTCAAACACAAGCGAAATTAGCATATACAAGTTTCCAACGGTTCGAATAAAATAATACACAAGAACTAAAACTTAAATAGCAATGCAAAATATTTATCTATCTACAACAATATTATTCTGAATGAATCATCCTATCTCTCCTCTTCGAATAAGGAATGAAGATTTTACGCGTTTGCAACCGCGGGAATAATCTCACTCTCTAACAAACAATGAAGAAATCAAATAGATTCATACAATGTCTAACAATTATAAATGGTACTGTGGAAGCATAAAGATCACTAAGGGCTTTTCGGTTGAAGCTTGGTTAGGTTAACAAACAAGGGTCATTTCTAAGGCCATTGAAACGAAAGTGCCGATGCAAAAGAGACATTCACAGTATTAATCACACATCTCGACTTTGTTTCATTTGTTTCTTATTTGAAACCTTCACAACACAAATTTCACAACTCAATTTTTATTTTTCACTATTTTTCTTCCAAGCAAGCATTCATTTTCATTCTTTCTATTTTTGTTCTTTTCTTTCACATCAAATATACAAAACAGATGTTTCTTTTCTATATTTTCTATACATATATATTTTTTTTTATGCTTGCTCGGTTTTTCTTTTCTTTTTCAAGAGTTGTGGTACTTACCGATTCTTTTTCGTTCTCCCCAACTTATTTCTTCCTCACCCTAAGTGAATGCTCTTAACTTTTTACGGCAAAAGAACAATAATCAAGATTTTCCGGGATGTAAAAAAAAAGATTTTTGAGATCTCGCTTTATTTCAAGCCGAGATTCAACTGTTTAAGCTCAAAGGGGTTAACAAATACTCTCTCTGCTCACAGGTAAGTTGTTCTTGGATGTAGTTGTGCTCAAAAGAAAACAAGTGCCTTGATCATTTCTAATTGCTTCCACAATTTCACAATAATAAAAGACAAAGCATGAATCACATGAATCAACAAAACTTATTAGAATCCAGCATTTAAGTGTACAATGGAGGTTTCCTCACAATTTGTGGTTTTAAGTTCTAGATGAAACATTCATTCAATTATGTTGCAAAAAGACAATATTCAATTTACCAAAAAGAGTAAAGTTCCTAATGCATTCTAAAATTCTAGCCGGAGGTAACCATGTACCTTAGCTTCATTCACTTGTTTATTCTTATCATTGCCATCCAAGCTCGGATGCACCTTCATTGGGTACTTCTTGAGGAGCAACCAATCTAGAAGGTTTGCCACTTAATCACCCAAAAATTTATTAAACAACAAAATTAAAAACATAAATAAATAACATTAACTGAAAATATAAATTTGTTCATGAGGGACAAAACACCCCAATAGTACAACACCAAAGTCAAGATACAAAATCCGAAAATACAAATAGAAATAACATAAGAAAACTGAAAAGTACAAAAACTTAACCCTCTAAGGGCTCAGGACTCCTCCTCGCTACCGGCATCAGAACCGGTAGCCTCATCATCAACATCATCATCATCATCATCGTCATCAGCATCAGCGCCCACCCCCTCACTATACACTGGCGTGTCCACAGGCCAGTTGGCGTTAAGCAGAAACTGCTCACGCGTCATCAAAGCATGAGCACCACTTCCTTGCAGCTGCAACCGCTGCATAGAGTCGTGCATATCTAACATGGCTCTCTGGGATGCCGCCATCCATTCCAAACTGTAATTGCACACAGCTTGGACGTATGGATCTAGTCTAGGAGTAGAAGTACTAGGACCATCAGAAGCCCTGGTACTCCCTGAAGCAGCACTGCCTCTAGCAGTCTTCGGTCTACAATATTTGGCCACATACCGGTCATCGATAGGTGACGTGATCCTTACCTGACCCCGAGACGGAAGTCTCACCCTTGCCTGAATGCACAAACTCATGATCAAACACGGGAAAGCTAGGGGACAATTAACACGAGCCCCCGACTTTAGCCCGCTCTCGATCACGGACTTCAGCTCATTTGCGATGATCCTCGCGACATCGATCTCGACGTTGGTGAGGATAGAATGGACCAAATGTGCCACTGAGATCGGCACTGTAGAGGAGTGGGATTTAGGCTGGATGTTGGTCAAAACCAAGAGCAGTATCAGTTGAGCCATGGGAGTCATGTCCTCCCGGTGATACCTCATTGGAACCCCAGATGGGTTCAGCTCAACAGATTTCCCTGGTAAAAGCAGGGCGGCAGTAATGGCAGGAACATCATGGTGAAGCCGTAGGTCAGTGTGGTATTGATCTTTCTCATCAGCTCCCAGCTGGAGCGGTTCCCCAAGGATTCGGTTGATGGCATCCCGATCAAATGCAATAGGACGCCCGGCCACTTTAGATACCCAAGTAAAGGGCTCGTCGTCGTCAGGCAGTGCGTTAGCATAAAATTCCCGCATTGTAGCTATGTCGTAATGCTCTAAGGGATTAATCAACCGATCCCATTTCTTCGCGTCAATCAACCCGGCAAAATTTCTGTTCGTGCCCTGAGGGTTGATGACGAAACGCTTCTCTGGAAGAATTTTCCTCTTCTCCAGAGCGATGTACCTTGCAGCCTGTTTTGGACCGACAAACTTGTCAGTATCGAATTGGATAGGCACAGTCCGGGACGTAGTTGCTGCCTTTCTTTTCTTAGCCGCTCCAGACCTTGACTCCATCTGAAAAATATGAGAGGAAACAACACACACCAAACAAATAAATTAGACATCAAAGCAATATTCAAAAGACTGACATGCTCGCTGCTGCTTCGCCTAGCGAAGTGGCAGCGAACGCTCGCCCCAGGTTCGCCTAGCGAGTGCTAGCGAACCTTACGGGTTTTGGGATTTTTCAGCATGTTCAGAGATTCTCCCCCAAAACCCATACTCAAATGGTTCCAACATCAGAACCTAATGATATATCAAGTAATTAACCGTTCTATACTATTGGGGATTACATATTTGCATTCAAAACCTAAAATCCCCAATTCTAAAACCTAAAATCCCAATTTGCAAAACCTAAATTACACATGCAAACCTAATGTTTCCCATACTCCACTCATCCTAATTGCGATTCAAATTGGAAATATAGAGTTCAAACAAAAAGAGAAATGTAGTAGGGCAAACCTTAGTTACACGGATTTGGAAATGTGAAGTGAGTAGAGTTTGCAATCGACCGAGTAGGAAGAGAGTGTTAGTGAGAGAGATGCAATTGAGAGATTGTGGAGAGCTCTGTAAAAAATGTTCTCAGCAGGGTTGCAAGACAACAAAGTTGTGTTAGGGCAAAAATGAGTGCCCTGCTGAGTTTTTAAATAAGTGTTGTCATGCAGCGCTCGCTGCTGCTTCGCCTAGCGAGCAGCTAGCGAATCAGCTCGCTACTGCCTCGCCTAGCGAACAGCAAGCGAGCATGACAGCAATTGCCTTTTCAAAGGCAGCAGTTCATGTTCATACAGCATGGTTTAAGCACAAAGAAACCCAACACAACACAACACAAAAACAGTAAATACTTACAATGTTGGGGTGCCTCCCAACTAGCGCTTGTTTAACGTCGGCTAAGCTCGACGGTGTGATGCTCACTGAGGAGCATCAAGCGGTAGAGCACAGCTCTCGCGATCCACATGACCGCCGAGATAAACTTTCAACCGTTGGCCGTTCACGGTCCAACTATCTTTCTTGTCTATGTCTTCAATGACAATAGCCCCGTACTCCTTCACCTCTTTCACCCGAAATGGCCCGGACCATTTTGATTTCAACTTCCCGGGAAACAATTTCAACCGGGAGTTGAACAATATGACCAATTGTCCGGGCACAAATTCTTTGTTACGGAGCTTCTTGTCATGATACTTTTTTGCCTTTTCCTTGTACAACCAACTTGAGTGGTATGCGGCATTGCGCATCTCCTCCAACTCAAGTAGTTGCACTTTCCTTTTGTCACCGGCCAACTCATTTTCAAAATTTAAAAACTTTAGGGCCCACAAGGCCTTGTGCTCCAATTCTACCGGCAAATGGCAAGTTTTACCAAATACCAATTGAAAGGGAGTTAGGCCAATTGGAGCTTTAAAGGCCGTACGGTAGGCCCATAATGCTTCGTCCAATTTTTGGGACCACTCCTTTTTTGAATTAGACACAGTTTTTTCGAGGATTCTCTTAATCTCACGATTAGAGACCTCAGCTTGCCCATTAGCTTGTGGGTGATACGGAGTCGTCACCCTATGCGATACACCGTAATGTTTTAAAATAGTTTCCAAAGGTGCATTACAAAAGTGTGACCCTCCGTCACTTATCAACACTCGGGGGGTTCCGAAACGGGAAAATATGTTTTTCTTCAAAAAATTTATCACCGTTTTCGCATCCGCCCGAGGTGAGGCAATCGCCTCAACCCACTTAGAGACATAATCGACAGCAACAAGCATGTACTCGTTCCCATAAGAGGGTGGGAAAGGTCCTACGAAATCTATGCCCCAACAATCAAATACTTCCACTTCTTGGATATTTTGGAGAGGCATTTCATCTCTCTTACCTATCCCACCGCTTCTTTGGCAACTGTCACAACTTTGCGCATGGGTATGTGCGTCTTTGAAAATAGTGGGCCAATAAAATCCCGATTGAAGAATTTTAGTGGCCGTTCTAACCCCATTATAATGTCCGCCGTAAGGCGAGTTGTGACAATGCCAAAGGATGCTCTGGGCTTCATCTCCAGTTACGCATCTCCTTAATAGGTTATCACTACCCAACTTAAACAAGTATGGGTCATCCCAAACATAATACTTCGCATCCGAAAGGAACTTCCTTTTTTGGTTCGAAGTTAGGTCGGAAGGCACAAAACCACTAGCCTTGTGGTTTGCAAAGTCTGCAAACCACGGCCTAACTTGAACCTTAAACAGTTTTTCATCAGGAAATTCTTCCCGGATTTCCTTTTCAGATGCGGTAACCTCCACATTCACTAAGCGGGATAAATGATCCGCTACCAAGTTTTCCGACCCCTTCTTGTCTTTGATTTCTACATCGAATTCTTGTAACAAGAGGATCCAACGGATGAGCCTTTGCTTCGAATCCGGTTTGGTTAGCAGATATTTAATCGCCGCGTGGTCGGTGTACACAACGACTTTAGACCCTATAAGATAAGACCTAAACTTTTCTAGCGCATACACTATTGCAAGTAGTTCTTTTTCCGTTGTGGCATAATTTATTTGAGCCTCGTTAAGAACCTTACTCGCATAATGTATCGCATGAAAAGTTTTGTCTTTTCTTTGGCCAAGTACCGCTCCAACAGCATAGTCACTCGCGTCACACATTAGTTCAAAATTTTCATTCCAATCGGGAGCGACTATTATTGGAGCGGTAACCAATTTTCCATTTAAAACCTCAAAAGCTTGCAAACAATCTTCGGTGAAGAGAAATACCTGGTCCTTGGCGAGCAAATTGCTCAAAGGCTTAGCCACCTTTGAGAAGTCCTTGATAAAGCGCCGGTAGAACCCGACGTGCCCCAAAAAGCTTCGGATGCCCTTCACATTCACCGGAGGGGGTAATTTTTCAATCACTTCAACCTTAGCTCTATCCACTTCAAGCCCCCTTCGAGAGACTTTGTGGCCTAGCACGATCCCATCGGTCACCATGAAGTGACACTTCTCCCAATTAAGCACCAAATTGGTCTTCACACATCTTTCCAACACCGTTTTCAAATTTGCCAAGCATAGACTAAACGTCCCACCAAATACCGAGAAGTCATCCATGAAGACTTCCATTGTTTTCTCTATCAGATCGGCAAAAATGGCTTGGACACATCGTTGGAAGGTCGCCGGTGCATTGCACAGCCCAAAGGGCATTTTACGGTATGCGAACACTCCAAACGGACACGTGAAAGCCGTCTTCTCATGATCAACCGGGTCAACCGCAATTTGGTTGTACCCGGAGTAGCCGTCCAAAAAACAATAGTATTGTTGGCCCGATAGTCTTTCGAGCATTTGATCCATAAATGGGAGTGGAAAATGGTCCTTTCGAGTCGCGGTATTCAACCGCCTATAATCGATACACATTCTCCATCCCGTTGCAACTTTAGTGGGGATCAATTCCTCCTTGTCATTCCGGATTACGGTAATCCCCCCCTTCTTCGGAACAACGTGCACAGGACTAACCCACGGACTATCCGAGATCGGGTAAATCATTCCCGCATCCAATAGCTTTACCACTTCCTTTCTTACAACCTCCTTCATCGTAGGATTTAAGCGGCGTTGTGCTTGAGCCACCGGCTTAAAATCTTCCTCCATCAAAATCTTGTGCATACAATAGGATGGACTAATTCCTTTTAGATCGGAAAGAGTCCAACCCATTGCTTCTTGATTTGTTTTTAGCACAACGATTAGACGGGCTTCTTCTTCGTTTGTCAAAAGGTTGCTTATGATGACCGGCTTTGCCTCGGTCTCATCTAGGAACACATATTTCAAAGTAGAGGGTAGCACTTTCAACTCAATTGGCGCTTTTTCGTCAATAACCTCCTTTTTCAAGTTTTCCTCCTCTACTTCCCATGGTTGTAGGTCGTCTAAACTATCAAGTTCCTTTAAGCATTCCTCAAGAGCTAGCTCTTCTTCAACAGTGAAAACCTCCAATGAGTCGTCAAGAGCTAACTCCATAGGAGATATCTCATGAATATGCTTTGAAACCTCCATAATAGCGTCTTCGATCACATCGATGCGGAAACTATCATTTCTATCTTTTGAATGCTTCATTGCCTCGAATAGATCGAATGTCACTTCCTCATTTTGAACTCTCACCTTCATTAAACCGTCATCAACATCTATCATCATTCGCGCGGTCTTCATGAACGGTCGGCCCAAGATGAGCGGAGCATCATCATCTTCCTCCATATCAATAACAATAAAATCAACCGGGAAAAAGAATTTGTCGACCTTTACCAAAACATCTTGGGCTACGCCATGAGGATGGGTCGTCGACTTATCCGCCAATTGCAACGTCATTCGGATGGACTTAATCTCAATGTTGCCAAGTCTCTTGATAATTGACAAAGGTATAAGATTAATACTTGACCCCAAGTCAATAAGTCCTTTCCCGACATAAACGTCACCAATTTTAACAGGCAATGTAACTCTTCCCGGATCAACCTCTTTTTTAGGAAGTGTCCTTTGAATAATCGCACTACAACTCGCATCAAGGACGATGGTCTCCGGTTCCGTATACCTCCGCTTTTTTGTTAGTATGTCCTTCATGAACTTGGCATACTTGGGCATTTGCTCCAAGGCTTCGGCAAACGGAATGTTGATTTGCAACTGTTTAAAAATATCCATGAACCGGGCGTAATGCCGTTCATTCTCCCTTTTGGACGGAGCATGAGGATAAGGAAGATTTTGGATTGGAGTAGCGCTCACTACCTCCTTTCCCTTTGCAACTCTAGCACTCTTCCATCTAGGCTTTTTCACTACCTCCCTTATTACCTCATCACTTGTATTTTTCTCAATCTCCACACTTTTTTCTTTTTCAACTTCACCATTATTTTTATTCTTTTCAACTTCTTCACCCTCACTCCACTCTCCTACTTCACCATCAACATTTTCCTCCAATATTTCCTCCTCAATTTCTTTCTCTTTCTCTCTTTGTTCACTCTCAACTCCTTTTTTATTCTCACTACCCAACTCCCTCCCACTTCTCGTCATGATCGCCTTACAATGTGCATTAGGATTTGTTTGCGTGTTTGCCAAAAAGGAAGGACCGGTTTGTTGTTCCGCGAGTTGCTTGGCAAGTTGCCCAACTTGAGTCTCGAGATTTTTTATGGCCGCGTCATTGCTCTTTTGGTTAGCCATTGACATTTGCATGAATTGCGTCAATGTCTCTTCCAATTTAGAAGTGACGACCGGCGGTTGTTGAGGTTGAGGTTGATAAGGATTTTGGGTAGGGTTTTGACGGCTAGAAGAACCACCTCCATAACCTTGGTTATGATAATAGTTGCTTCTAGGTTGGAACCCTTGGTTCCCTTGGAATTGTTGTTGTTGATTTTGAGGGTGCGGTTGATAAGGTTGTTGTTGTTGTTGTTGTTGTTGTCTCGGTTGATAGTCCCGTTGATTGGCCATGTAGTTTACTTCGTCAAAACCGGGAGGTGGACAAAATCCGGTGTCATGTTCACCTTTACAAAGTTCACAACAAGCTATTTGTTTAGCTTTTGACGGTTCTCTTAACTCTTTGATTTGTTGCGTTAAGAGTTCCACTTGTTGTGAGATGAGCTTGTTTTGGGCAAGGATGGCATCGTTCGTCCCTAGCTCAAGCACTCCCGCCTTCTTCAAAGAATTTCCTCGACTTTGACTCTGAAGATCATTTAAAGCCATTCGATTTATGATGTTTGTGGCTTCTTCGGCACTTTTTGACAATAAAGAGCCACCCGAGGTAGCATCCAACAGCGTTTTGCAGTTTGGTTGAAGTCCATTTCTGAAGATATGGATTTGAGTCATTTCATCAAATCCATGCCCTTTACATTTCCGAAGCATGGACTTGAATCTTTCCCACGCTTCATTCAAAGATTCACTGGTTCCTTGTGAAAACACCGAGATGGCCGTCTTGGATTCCATGAATCGGTTATGGGAGAAAAATCTTTCGATGAATTTCTCTTCTAACACGTTCCAGTCTGTCATTACGGCTGGTGTTTGATCTAGGTACCAATCCTTTGCTTTACCGAGCAAAGCGTGGGGAAATAATCGTCTGAACAACGGAAGCTCCTGAGCCTGATCCACTCCGGCAGCCAATGCTATCTCATAAAATTTTGTGAGAAAAGCAAATGGGTCTTCATGGTCCATTCCGGTGAATGGACTTCCATATAATAGATTTAGAGTTCCCGTTTTCATCTCAGCTTGCCTTCCGGTGTGGTTGGCAAACTGAGCGGTGTTCCTTGGACTATTGATGCATGGAGTAGAAATAGGTGGTGGTGGTTGTGGCTCCATGTTTGGTATGAATGGTGGTGGATTTGTGGTTGAAGAACTTTCTCCTTGCTCTTGGAGTTATCTAGCCTGTTGCCTCCTACGTCTCGTTTTGCTATTTAGCCTCCTTGCGGTTCTCTCGATCTCAGGATCAAAAAGAAGTTCGTCCACAGGGATTTGCCCTCGCATAAAACGTAAGCTGCACACTAAACCAAACAAATTACAAGCACAAGTCAAAAATTAACAAGCTAAAACTTAAACAACCATTGTGATGCTCGCAATATCAATTTACAATCCCCGGCAACGGCGCCATTTTGTTAGTTGTAAATTTACGTGTCGGGTTTTTGTTATCGTATCCACAGGGATTGTAAGATATCACCGCCGTTCGATGGTTGTATTAATTCTAGCTCAAGTAACAATAGGGTTTTGATTGATTGTCATATTATCTTGCATACAAAGGTATTAAATTGCGGTAAAAGTTATGGTTTGATTAAATGAGAAATATTGCCAAAGTTAGGGTTCAATGATTACTTTGCAGGTATTTGTTCGGTCAACAATCTTATAAACTCCTTTAGATGATAAATCATTTCACAAAGTCCTCCCAATATGTTTCTCTCGAACACACATTGTGAGTTTTCCCATTTTGATCCATTGTTTCTCTCGAACACAATCTATCAAAATGACAACTTTTTGGTTCAACCTTATGGTGAACAAAATCATTCATTACTATCTCTAGCTAACAAACAAGATTGGATGAAAACCTAGGTCAAGAGTTGGTAAACATCTCTCGATCATAAACCAACACAAAGAGTTTTAAATAGAAACAAAGTTTTCATCATATATTCACCATTAAAGAGTTTACACATGAAGATCCTTACATTTACACCCAAAGCTAGTAATCACCTACATCTAACCTTGACAAATGGATGACTTAGCTACTCATTTTCATGGTAGCTTGGTCGGCAAGTTTCGGAAGAAGGTTGATCAACATCCAAGTCGGATAATCGAGATCGGATGGGAATCCACCTTCTTTTTGTAGAAGATGGTTACAAGATGAAGAGAAATGAAATCTAGGTCAAAAATATCTCTAGAGCAAAAGCTGGAAAAATAAAGTAAAACTAAGGTATGGTGCTGAAAAGTGGCACTTGCTACTTATAGAGTAGTACTGGGCTGTCATGCTCGCTAGGCGAGCAGAAAGGCTCGCCTAGCGAGGGTCTAATTGTGGCACCAAAGGCACCTGTGCCCAGAGAAACAGGGTCTGTTGAACTATCATGTTCGCCTAGCGAACAAACCTTCGCCTAGCGAAGGACACGCTCCAACCTTCGCCCCAGCGAGGTTGAGAGGTTTTGCTAATGGAATGCTCGCTGGGGACTCGCTAGCGCTTCGCCTAGCGAGTGAGTGCTGGCTGCTCTTTTCACCAAAACAGAACGAACTCGCTACCACCTTCGCTAGCAGCTCGCCTAGCAAATTTATTGTCAATTTACTGGAGCTTTTCGCTAGCAGCTCGCCTAGCGAGCAGGTTGATGAATGCTTGTATTCATTGGTTCCTTTGCCAATTTTCTTGTGTCTTCATTTTCAATTAGTTCATGCCCTTTTCCTGCACAATAACACACAAATCAAAGGCACCAAGCTTGTTTATCAATGTAATGCATTTCATGTAAAACAAATGTGGTTTTGACAATTTTAGCAAGGAAATAGAGTGAAAGATACCCTTAATTGATGGCTCAAATAAGCACTTTTGGGTATCTAACAGCGACCAAGCGAGCCTTGCATTTTTCTACTTCTCCAAGCTCGTTCAACTTTGTTTTGTATACCCATTTGACTCCTATTTCTTCCCTCCTTTCAGCAGGTCCCTAAGATCCCACGTTCCATTCTTCTCAATTGATCCCATTTCTGCATCCATGGATGCCCTACATTTCTCCTCCTTTATTGATTTGTCAAATGAAGTAGGATCAGAGTGAACGACATGAGCAAATAAGACTATGTGAGTTTGTACCTCTTCTTCTTCAACGGAAAGTCCATCACCAGGGACATAGTCATTCATCCACACTGGTGCTCTTCTATTTTGAGGTTTTGTCACTAGAGAAATTGTATTTTCTACATTACTATCAACTGCATTTTCTGCATTTTCTTCTTCATTACCATAAACTACATTTTCTTCTTCATTGCCATCACTTGATTCCACACTTTCTTCACTTTTCTCATTTTCTCATTCCAAATCAAACTTGTTGTCTTCTTCAAATCTCTTCTCCCAATTCCATTGCCCGCCTTCTTCAAAGACGACATCCTGACTGATAATAATCCTCTTTGAGGTAGGATCATATAGTCGGTATGCCTTTGCTCTCCTCTTACACCAAAAAGGACACAACAATGACACTTATCTTCAAGCTTTGTTCGTCGAGCATCTGATACATGAGCATATTCTATACAACTAAAGACTCTCAAGTGCCCAATTGAAGGCTTCACCCCACGCCAAGCTTCCTCTGGCGTCGTTTCCTTCACTGATAATGTTGGACATCTATTAAGAACATAGAATACCCAATTTACCACCTCTGCCCAAAATTTTCTTGGAGCATTTTTCTCAACCAATAAGCTCCTCACCTTATTCATCACAATTCTATTTTTCCGATGCTCATGTAAAGGTAGTGAATGCACCTGACTTACAATCAAGAAAATACACCCACGCCTTCCTACTATAGTCATCAATGAAGCAAATGAAATACCTCTTGTTTCCCTCTGAAAATGGAGAAATCGGGCTACAAATATTAGCGTGGACCAGCTCCAACTTTTATGATGCTCTCCATGTACTTCTCCTTGGGTTACATCTTGATGTTGCTTCCCTTTCAAGCAATTAGTGCACACAAATTTACCATTAGGAAAACTTGGCAAGCCTCTCACCATGCCTTTTGTTTGCAAAGTCTTCACCCTTTTGTAGCTCCGATGACCAAATCTTTGGTCATTGCTTAGAAACACTCTTCCTTGCCATCCCATTTGGTTGATTTAGTGCTCTAAAACAACACAAACATTTGATTTGTCGCCATGTTGGTTAGGAATACCAAACCCTTTGTGCGGTGATAAATCTGACACTCATTTGGCTGCATTAGTACATCCAAATTAACCCCTTTCTTGTAGTGCCCAACACTGAGAAGATTATTCTTCAAACCAGGCACATAATAAACATTTTGTACAAGGTGATTCAATCCTTTTATTATCAATCGAATACTTCCTTTTCTAGAAAGGTTCATGCTTACATAATTCCACAGTCTAACCACCTTGTTGAACCCTTCTTCTAACTCACAAAATAGTGAAGAATCACCATACATGTGATTGCTGCACCCAGAATCAATATACCACACAACATCTTGATCGTCTCCAAGCGTGTCGACATATGACATTAGCACCATCTCTTATGATTCCTCAAACCAATATAATTTACATGGCAATCGTACTGGAAGTGTCCAAGCTTATGACACTTGTAACACTGAACTTTTTCTTTACTCCTCGGTTGGCTACCTCTGCCTCTGCCTGTCCCTGACCTCCTCGGAAAGTAGCTCGTCTGCGTCCTCTTCCACCATAACTCTCTTCATGAGTTGCCTTCAAAGCATGTTCATCTTTTCCACTTGCTTTGAATTTTGGCTCATGAACAAGTAGAGAACTTTGCAAGGCATCCACAAATAGTTGATCTATGTCCTTGGCTTCCTCAATGGAACAAACAATAAAGTTCCACTTATCAGTGAGGGTTCTCAAAATCTTCTCAATGATCTTGACATCATCCACATCTTCTCCATAATTCCTCATGTCATTTGCAACCATCATTACTCGACCAAAATAATCAGTGATCGATTCATACTGCTTCATTGCTAAGACCTCAAAGTCTCGGCATAGACGGTTGAGCTGAGTTATCTTCACTCGAGCATTTCCTCGACACTTCAACTTCATGGAATCCCAAAGTTGTTTATATGTCTCCTTCTACGTGATCGTCTTCAAAATTAACTTGTTAAGCGACTGAAACAAGTCATTCTTAGCCTTAAAATCCTTCAACTTCATCTCCCCTAGGTTCTTTATTTGCTATGTCGTCATTCTATCTTTACTTTTCGGCTTTGTGTAGCCTGATTCAACAACAACCCAATACTCCTTGGATTGAAGGAGATTCTCCATAACCATGCTCCAATGATCGTAGTCGTCGTCGAACTTCAGAATGAAGGTTGCTGCAAAGTTTGCTTCCAAACCCATCTCTCTTTTCAAATCTCTCAAGTCACTGCTCTTGATACCAGATTGTTAGATGCAACAAAACTCAAATGAAACAAATAATAGTGGTTATGGAAATGACTTGTTTATTCATCGTAAAAGTGCAACAAGCCACGTACTATCTAGAATTAAAGAAACAAATTGACTATAAAACTTGACTAAATCAGCTAACGAAGAATACTAAAAACTAGAATACTAAATTGAGTGAGTCTTATCATTTAAGTCGTTATATTATAAGTGATAAATATTTGTTATGTATCAGTGATAAAAGTTTGTCCCATATTTTTATAATTTTCAATAAAAATTATTTGTCTTATGTTTTATAATATGATATAATAATTGAAATTTGTTATATATTTTATTTGTTTGTACAGATTACGTTTAAATATATTATAATTATATTTATTTCTTTATAAGTTTCCAAAAAAACTAAATTGAACTAATTGATTAGTTGCAAAATTTTGTGTCATGTAAGAAAGATACAACGCTTCATCGACTTCTTAGATGACTTGTTTATGCATAAACAACTTAAGAAAAATTGAAATGCAAAAAATTATATTTATAATTGTTTGACTAAATTATAGGTTGTCTCTTAATTTTACCCCATCCAAATAATAATGGTCTCTCTTTATATTTTTGCAACGAAAAGTAAATGATGTGTCCATTTTTTTAATTATGTATAACATATATATATATATATATATATATATATATATATATATATATATATATATATATATATATATATATATATATATATATATATATATATATATATATATATATATATATATATATATATATATATATATATATTTTTTTTTTAATTTTAAAAATGTTTTTAACCCTCATTTCACTCGTCTGTACTTAAAATTGATGTTATGCCTTTTTTTTTCAAATATGTATAACCTATATTTTTTATCTTTGAAGTTTTAAGAATATTCCTATTTGATAATATGTTATTTTACAAATGATATATATTTTAAAATAGACATGTCGTCAAATTTAAGTGTAAAAATGACAAAGGAGAATCAATAATTATGCAAATTTGATAAAATATGAAGATCAAAATTATAATTAGGACTAATTATTTTCATTCTTAAACTAATTATTTTATTATAAGTATTTGTCTCGAGTATAATTTTTATAATAAACAAAATTTAATAAGTTATATTTTAAATTTTATTAAAAAATTAAAGTATAAAAAGAACACGAAATTTAATTAGTGACCGATGAAGATGTGTCTTGTATGTTTTTTTTAATGTCCCTATTCATCAAAATAGTTGCAAATTAACTAAGATTATATTATATACAATATTCATATTCATGAAAATGGTTCAACATAATTATCTTTTTATTTATATTAAGAGTAGTTTATATAAGATACTCGTATTTTTTAAATTAATAAATTTTTTATAGATTAAAGTTGTGACTAAGTGTAGACTTGAATTCTACCATAACATCAGTAATATAAAAATAAATTAATTAAATATTTAATTTAAAAAATGTTTTATATAAGATTTTTTTATAGTAAACATCAATTAAATTAAATAGTTCAGTAGTCTACTCTTTACGAGCTATATATTTTGTTGACATATGATAGTTGAGAAATTTGACAAGGAAAAGGAAAACTACACACTTGCAGTAAAATAATCGTCACTTTTCCATAGTTAAATAAAGTGCATGAGGCATAATATATAAATATCTAGATAGATGATGTTTCTATACATGTCCCTTAAAAGAAACTCTACACATTTAAGTATAAAAATTCAATTCTCTCTAATTTTGGGATACGTAGATATGATCAAATACAATAAGTAGACGTGTAGTATGAGTTTTTCTATTTATATTTTAATATAAATAAATGATAATTTTTTCCGACAAATGACTATTACATTATTATTTAATACATGATTATTTGTAAAGTGTTCTTCAACTATATATACACGGCTGTTTAACCATGTGTTTGTCTGTTTCCTAATTATGACCGATTCACCCTTATAAGATTTTTTTTAAAATAATCAAGTTTTTCAAAAAAAAATTACGAAAATAATCCTATTTTAAAAAAAAAGTACCAAAATAACCAAGTTTGGTAGAGGATGCGCCGGGGGAATTGACGCACCCATGTACCTTTAAAAAAAAACGAAAATAACCATATTTTCAAAAAAAATACCAAAATAACAAGAATCAAACACACAACCTTTTGATCAGAAGTCAAACACATTACCATTGCACCAGAGACCCTTCATGTTAATTTATTTCATCATATATTTAATATACCGTGTATAATTACAGTAGATTAATAAATTACTAAAACTTAGTTGAAAATTTTTTCACTTAGTTTTAAAATAATGTATAATTACAGTAGATTAATTTGTTTCATCTCTATATGTCTTAATTATTTTCACTTAGAACTTTTATACCTATTTTAAAATTTTAAATTAACTAAATATATATTTAATTTTATTTTATCATTGTTTTAAAATATATAAGTTAAGAATATTATTTAATATTTGCATTTTAATTTTTTAAGAGTATAATCGCAATTTTATATTATAACATTAAATATAAAATATAGATAATATCCATTCGACATATCAAATATGAACGTAGATAGTTAAAATATTTATGTTTATTTAAAATTGATTATAATAAAATTAAATAAAATATATATTTTTTATTTTATAAAAAGAATTATTTAATAAAAAAGAGTATTGTATAAAAGAATATTTTAATTTTATAAAAATAAACATTAAATAAAATAATGGATGAAACATAATTAGTGACAAAATTAAAGACCAATTCTAAATAAGCTATTATTTACAATGATATATTTAGTGACAAACTCATTGACGTGATGGATTTTAATATGATTTTTTATTTTATGTAAGAGACTTGACAACTAAACTAACATCTCTATATATTAAATTAATATTAATAAATATAAAATTGTTAAAAATATCATGTGATTTATAGTTAACATCTTTGTTACGCTCACATTAGTATGTATACGATTTATGACATAAATTTTAAAATAATAGGAAGACAAATGAAATTTTGGTCAATTAAATAATAGGAAGACAAATGAAATAAAAAAAATTGTCCCCCTTCTAATTTTGGTCAATTAAAAAAAAATTCAAATAAAATATTCTTAGTTGAATTTTTTTTGCTTATTCTATTTTTAATAAATTGAAAACATCATTTTGATTTATGTTAGTAATTTTTTTTAATAAGACTTTTAACCTATCATTATCTTCCCCTTCTCATCTACCAAGTTTTAGTAATTTATTAATCTATTATAATCATACACGATATATTAAATATATGATAAAATAAATTAACATGAAGGGTCTGTGGTGCAATGGTAATGTATATGACTCTTGATCAATAGGTTGTGTCTTTGATTCTTGTTGGTTGCAAAATTAAATTTTCTATTCACAAGCAACACACAGGCGCCAGATGCATTGGGTCTCCTCTTACTGGTTTGGATGGTTCATCTCTTTAAATTAAAGGAGAGACACTCCTTTCTATCACAAGGATAAAGATGGAAAACCCAATGACATACCCCCTAAAAAAAGAAATAACTAGAGTATCACATTTAACTTTCAAAAAATCAAATTGTCACTAGTTCCTAAAATAAATTTCCACTTCCATTTAGTCAAAATAACTTACTTAATCAGACAAAGATCTCTCTTTTACTCTTAGGTATACATGCATCAATCCCCTTAATCTATAAGATCTTAGAATCTCCTTTTACACCTCCGCATATATATCCTATTTGAATTCTAATTATTTTCTTCCACGCATTTAAAATATTTTCGTGAAAGATAAGAAAAATATAATATTAAGTACAAAATTAAGATGAACCGCTTGATCCTCAAACTAACAAACTAGTGTTTTCAAGAATGAAGTCTCTGGGATAACAAATTAATTAGAGGATATGTAGTAACTTTAAGACGAGGATTAGTCGCCAAAGGCAACCCCAAACACTTAAAAAGAATGGGCTCAAGGTTAAAATGGACAAACTCACCACCTAAACTAAAAATATTGAATCAACATTAACTCATATTTGTCTGCTCTTTAAAATATTAACCTAAAGTCTTGAAACCAACTCAAAAATTCTAATGATAGCATTAATACTCCAAAGATTCTCAATAGAAAATTCAACTAAGATAAGAATATCGTCTACATATTGAATATAAGACACAACTAAATCGGAGGATCCCACTCTAAAAATTATAAAGGTACAAATCAATAACCTTACTAATCAAACAACTTAGCCCTTCTGCCATAAAAAGGAAAAGAAAATGATCTAGAACATCATATTTTTTTCAAAACCTTTTGAATAATAATCTCTTGGGTATGATAACATTCACCTCCACCATAAGATTTTCATCAAACACATAATCATCACACATGACCTCCACTTATCATTAAACCTGGATCTAAAAAACATATAAACTAAAAAACTCAAATATACGAGTCATATACTTTTTCAAAATTCAATTTAAATATGAGACATGGTTTTCTAGATCTCTTAGTTCAAGTCAATCACCTCATTCACAAACACCATTCCATCCTCTAAAATTCTACCTTTCAAGAATGTGGATTGGTCTGGAAAAATAAACTTATTTATCACAATCCTTAATCTAGAAGTCAATACCTTCACCATCAACTTATATAAAATATATTACTTGAGAAATAGATCAAAAATCTCCTAATTAATAAGGAGACTTAATGTTAGGGACCAGAGTCACAAAATACGATTTAAAGTTATGACGCTAAGAAGTAAAACAATGAAATTAGTCAAACATAATCCCTTAATCTATCATTAGCAAGTTCCATAATCTTCTTAAAATGAAGAAATTAAAATCATCATAACTAGGACTCTTATTACCATCACAATGGACCACTTCCTTATGTAATTCCTAAAGAAGAAGGAGGCTAGTTAAAACCAAGTTATCTTTAATCTAAAGAGACCAAAAAGTAACACCACCAAGACGAGGTCTATCTGTATTTGACACAACAAAGATAAGAAAAAAATATTTAAAGACCTCTTGTCAAATTTTAGACACACTTTCAATCAGACTTCACCAACTTGAAAGGATAAGATTGCATTCCACGTCCTCCTATTCAGAAGCATGAAAAAAAAACAATATTAATATCACCTTTCTTAAACCACTTAGATTTGAACCTTTGAAACAAATGAGAATCTTTGATCTTAAGTAAGGACAAAATATCTACACTAACTCTAGATCTAGTCTCCATCTCCTTCTCATATAAATTTAAGATAAACATTTATTGAATGGGTATTTTCTCAATTTATTTTTAATTGTCATTCTATTATATTTTACAATAAATTTTATTAGTTTTGATCAAATTTCTTTCTAAAAAATCCGTACTTATTCACTATTCATTTCAAACTTGTAATAATAACTAAGAAAATTATCAACAAAATAATAATTAATATTGATGAAAGAAAACAATTTTCTGCTTATGCGATAATTAAAAAAGGAACCGTTAGATTTTGTTTAGAAGTTTGGAGGGAAAGAAAAATGAGAACTTTGAGAAAAATGAAGAATTGAGTGAGAAAAATAGAAAGATTTAGACGAGAAGAATTTTGGGAGATTTATTTTTATTCAAAACTCAAAATTCTTCTAATTTAAAGAAATTAAAAATTATATTGAAAAAAGAGTTTAGAGGATTTTTGATTAGATAAATTGTTGAAATATAAACATTTAAAAATATATTAATAATAAACACTTTTTATCATTTTAGATCTTTCAAAAAATATTTAAAATATTTCTATATATTTTTTAAAATTCTTTTCTAAGCTCTCACTTTCTCTACCTTCTAAACTTCCAAACAAAGCATAAAACAAACAGTATCATCAAATGAGTACTATATAATGGACATGAAGTTTTCTCTTCATATTGTGAAAACTAAAGAAAAGAGAGTTGAAAGATAAAATCTTCACAAAAATGGCATTGCACATTTACCAATCTTTTCTAATGGGACTTTTATACATTGGGCTGCTCCTCGCTTCGAGTACGTAACATATCAACTTTGCACCTAAATTCTTCTTCTTCTAACACACAATTATAAAAAGTAATAATATTATTTTCTTATTATTTTTCTTAGGCCAATATTTGCTTAGATCCCCAAGAAAGTCTGGTTCTTAGTTTTGTACATCATTGTTACCATATAAATCTATATCTTAAAGACTGATAGAGGAGAATGTTTCGATGCACTTCGTTGTTGTTGTATGGTTTAAAATTAAGATAAATTAGATTACTATAAAAACTTATATATGTTTTACTAAAGATTTAATAAACAATCTCATAAAATAATAAATAAAATAATCCAATAAATAATGCAAGAAACATATCTCTCCAGAGCTTTTATTATTCACGGTCGAAGAATATTAAGATGTCAGCAGAAAAAAAGTGGAAAGCAATGGTCAAGCACAATGTGAAGGAATGATGCAACCTGGGAATATAATTATGCTCTAAAAAATTAGGGTGAAAATTGTTTAGATTAAAAGCATGTATACTTTTAACATTGCAAATGCATGTATACTTTTAATTAATAAATACAATTTTAATTGAGTAATTAATTTATTTTCAGAATTTACATTGGACTCAACTCAAATGTCCCCAGACCAATACAACATCCTTTGATATGTTAAAATCTGAATGTGAGTTTTTTTTTCCTTTTTTTTATTTAAATTCAAACATTCTCAAAGTATTTATTTCATTCATAATATAGCTTGATATGTTAAAATCTGAATGTGAGTTTTTTTTCCTTTTTTTTATTTAAATTCAAACATTCTCAAAGTATTTATTTCATTCATAATATAGCGAGTATAATCGAGAATAGAACGTAAAATAAGTGAGATGGAAGTACAAATATTTTTAAGCTTAGTATTGAGTGCACGCATGTAAAACGTAAGACCATGTGTCACTCCAATTTACTTATGCATGTAAAATGTAGGAGTATGTGCCACTGCAATTGATACATGCCTATAAAATGTATGAGCATGCGTCACTGTAATTGACATATGCATGTGACAACTCCTTTATTTTTTTTAATGCGTCAATTGCAGTGACACATATTCATATATTTTACATGCATGCGCCAATTGCAATGACACATGCTCTTATATTTTAGATATGTGCGCCGATTGCAATAACGCACACTACTACATTTTACATTGATGCGTCAATTGCAGTGGCACATATTCTCATAAACATGGTTAATTTAATAAATAAATTGAAAAATGATTATTTTAATATATAATTTTTAAAAATTGGTTATTTCAACCTCAGGAAAGAATACTAATTTATCCATAAACAACACTCTTGTAAATAGTGGTAAGACAAACCAACTCTCTACATCTAAAACATCTTAGAGAAGCATAAACTTCTTCTTCACTTGTTTCGACCCCGCTCCTACAGGCAAACAGTTAGAAAAATAACGAGTACCGACAATGTTTAACACATATGACGCGTATTAGGGAACATACAACATGACAAAAACATGGACGAACAGACCGACCTACTCTGATACCACTAATGTAACAATTTAAACTCCAAAACTTATAAATAAAGCATTAAACGACAATTCAAAGTGTCACCACGACAATCCTTCAAAAATTCATCAAAATCATTTGAACTACGCAGCAAAAAAAACATATTCGACACAACTTCATAAATAAGTTATAACTTCAAAATAGCAAAAAGCGACAACAACTTCGAAAACATAATAAATCATGTCTCAGGGGTTACACGATCAGACTAGTGAACCACTAATGTATCGTAAAATGAATAAATAAATAAATAAAAGCAAAGGGTAGCTCCAACAAGCACCTTCCAATACACAACAACAAGTAATCAAACTTGAGTATCTACAAGATGTCCATGATGGACAACATGAAAGCAAAAGAGGTGAAAAACAACAAACCAATATAAATAGTGCAAGGAGTGCTAAGGTAAAGAACATACAACAAGCACACATTCATTACACAATCAACAATAACGTAGTCTCACACCCTTCATAACATGCACATATTCAGAACCAATCAACAACATCATGAACCATAAACGGCATATGCAAACACGTATGAAATGAACTCCACAACTGACTCATTATGCATGTGGTATCATTCATGAACACTCAGGTTCATCTCGCTCCCGATCATCACCATAGGATCATAACACACCAAATCATTATCATCACCATATGTAACACGTCACCAGCTTCTATTTAGAATCGGATACTCACTCTCGATCCCCACCACAGGACTACAACACACCAAAACTATACCAAATTTCATTCACCATGATGCATGACTCTCAACAACATGCATTTTCACCAAAAGGTTCACTAAAAGAATCACCATGCACATCTCACCATTTATACACAACATCATTCATCATATGCAACAATTAATCAGTGTCACGACATCAATAAATAGCAACAAACAACATCAAATCAACAAATATAACTTTATAAGCATTCATTCATATTACTTCACCAAAACAACAACACGTCATCTTATAAACGTAACAATTTTCTAACCAGTCATACAGGTCAGCACAAACATTTCTACAATATACACATGATTATAATTCAAACAATTGACTAAGAACTTCCATGAGGTAGCTTTACGCGTTAGCTTTCCAACTCTTTGAACGAAGACTCGTTTGGACTTACAAAATGAAAGTTATTATCAAAATCGTCGGACAATGCTACAAAAGACAACTAAATTTTTGGAAATTTGGCCCAGGACAATCGATTGTCAAGGGATGACAATTGATTGCCAGCAAACATGTTTCATTATTGACTTGACAAAAATTCACTTTTCCATGCAAAACAATTGATTGGTCTCCCCCTGCAATCGATTGTCATCATTTATTTTTTTAAATTACATAGTGCAATCGATTGTCATATGGTGAGAATCGATTGTCACTGTTACTTTTTCCACACAAAAAAAATATAGCAATTTTTAGTATTCGATCTTAATCCATCCTCATCCCTAAAACTTCGTACCTAATTTCAATTAATTCATACAAATTTAACAGACCCATACACGGTTTTTAATACTGAATGATATTAGCATAATCATCAACATATACATCACTTATTTCATCATAATCCATAACAATTTCATCATCAAATTTATCAGTAATTTTCATCAATTCATGAATAAAACTAAAGCTTTCACACCTTCATCAATGGTAGAATCTCATACATAATTGTTCATAATAATTCAAGCACATATTCAGTCATAGCAACACATATAAGAACAAGATCAATCAACAATTTTCCAGAATTTCATCATACAACAATTCATCAAAGAAACTCTAATGAGAGTAAGGTCTCTCTTCTCTACTCCATCATGAAATACACCTAAATTGATAGCCCTTTCTCCCTCTTTACCTTAGTTTTCCATCAATGATGATGATTTGAACAGCTCCTATGGATTCTTCTTCCCAATCTAGCTCTCTTTCTCCCAAGTCCTTGTCCTCTTTTGCCTCTTATTTTCATGTACTGTCAATCTCTCCCAAAAACCTATATTCTCTCCCAACTTTTAGAATATATAGTAACCTCATTAATTTTTCCTAATTATTAGTATCACCCAATTTAACTATAGCCTCTCTCCTCTTACCACAAACTTTCCTCAATTCACACAAATAGTTCAAAACTCATTTTTCACCAATTTTCTCATTTTATTAATAATAATAATTAAAATTCCAATTATTCTAATTATTTTCTATTTTATTCTACATTCTCACCACACCATACTATTACTACCACATTGTTTACCGTGGAATTTGGTAAGCAAAACAAGTTTGATTTTACTCAAGGGATTAAACTCGAAAAGATCCAAAGACATATTGTATGAAAATCAAAGATTTGAAACATATTTAGACGCTAAAGTTGAAATATAAAAGAAACAAAATATAATTGAAATAAATTCAACGCATTAAATGATTGAAATAAAGACTTTGATTTATAAAAAATGGAACGCATATGCTACATTCTTGACTCTTTTCTCACAAACACACTAAAATTTTAAGTTTTACAGTTTGTTTACAATTGTAGACCCCTAAGACATAAGTGAATGCTTACTTATATACTAGTCCTAAGCTAACCATCTACAACGGTCGACTAAGCAAAATATGACATGTGTTCGTCTCCATGTAGACTCTAACTTCGACAGGCTTCCATGTGTCTTCAGATAACTGTCTGATCTTATCTACTTACACCTCATTCAATTGTGTGGAGAATAAAAGGCTTGGAAAACTATGAATTTCACTAAGTCTCAAAACCAACCAAGTCTTTGGTCTCTTCCTGATTAGAAATTCAACCAAAGTCGGGATCATCTTTCGACCAGGCAAATTTGTCGAGATGTGTACAGGATTATATGACCATTTCGATTCTGGAAATAAACCTGTCATCAAACAAGAAAACTTATCACATCTTTATAATTAATTCTTATTTCGAAAATCAAAGGTAACAAAGTTTCTCCCGCAAAATGCCATGTTTCAATTTTTAATCATAAAGAGAAAAGTGGCATTTTTTGAAAGTATTTTCGACACGGTTTAAATCCTTTTGTTGACGGTCAGCGTCATCATTACAAATTAAATGGAAATTGGTATTTCCCATGGATTTCTTCATAAATTCATCATTACTCCTATTTTCCATGAGATCTTGGGTTTGCATGACCTCAATAACTCCTGTTAACTTTCCCACATCTTGAGAAAATGTGGCTTCTCGATTCAACACTCGTCTGCCATGTGTCACATATTTGGAGGGAAAACATTTATATAAATACCCTTCACTTTCTCTTCAGCCATAACCTTTCATGCATAAAGAATTCTCACTCTCACAATAAGCTTTTCAAACTCAACAATGGTAACTTCCATTTCAAACCTCAAAATAGACACTGGAAAAAGCTCTTTGGCGTTCATGATTCCGACATCAGAAGGTAACGATGGAAGAGATTTCGTACCTGAACCATTTATGGCCAAAGAAAAAATCACCATTTATTAAAAATAAGTACTAATCCCTTTCACCCTTTATGATAAACTTTTAGCGTTCTTAGGACCGCTTTCGACGGCTAAGTTATAACCTGGGAAGATAAAATACGTCTTCCCATATTGTCCTGTTATGATGCCTTATGTGTTCAAAGAATGCTCCCTCGACTTAACCTTCACGGAACACCCTTGAGTATCTTCTGATATGATCCTCCTACTAAAAACAAAGAGTATATCGCTTGACTCGACAAAGTCCAAGGCAAAAGGCAAAAACAATGGGATTATCTAGGTATCTTCGATGTCATCTAATTATCTAGAACTGGTTCTAGGTATAACACTACCATGTTGCTCATGTCGATTTTATTTTTTTGGTAGGGTTCTACCAATATATTTCAATTCCCCTATGGAATGCTCACACCGACATTATTGGATATAACACCCATCACGGGACTTAACCCTATAGGAGAAACCTTTAATCCCACACTAAAAATTGATAATGAGTTCGTCTTCAAATGTCCCAACTTTAAAAACTACATCTCCGACCATCACCAGAAAAAGACTGAAGAGGTCTCTGACCAAGAACATGTAGCTTTTTTGACTATTTGGTTGTCTTATTTTTTCTTTTGTTCTAGTTCCCTTAAAAGTAGTCAAAAAATATGTCCCTTTAGCAATCCAACTCCTCGAAGGTCGAAGAATCTTGCTTAGTAAGTTACTCTTAGCCAACTTGTATCAATCTATAGGTAGTGATTCCTAAAAACTCAAACATCTTCCCGAAACCTATAAAAAACACCTTCTTTCTAGTTCTTTCTGGCTTTTACTACTTTGGTTCAATGCCACATTCGAACCAAAGTATCACATAATTAGTTCAAGAGCTTCGATAGAAGAAAATGACTGTAGGAGAATCAAAGGCACTAGACTTTCCCTAACCACTCTATATGCTACTCCCTCGAAAATAAATTTCATAAAGTACATTAACTTGTTCCTCGAATCAACGACCTTCATTTCGACCATGGTCCCTTCGTGGATAGATGTGTTAGCCCGGCCTAGTTTCGAAAGAAGTTTCATGGTGTGACTCCTTCTGCTGCTGAAATGTTGAACTCCATTTGAGAAACCTTATTAACTCTGAAACTCCTATCTAATCGTATTGAGACAAGAACTGTTGGCTTCGGCTTCATTGGCTATCAGCCCAATTTAGTGGCTAGGCAATTTGGTTTCAACCAAGTGCTGTCAAAATCCCTCTATACCTGGGAGGATAACATCTATTGGTCGGAAATGAGGTTTTCCACTCAGGAATGCAGAGACTGCATGGCGTTTGTTCGACAACAAGTCTTAAAACTTCCTACATTTTAATACCAACCATCCTTCTAATTTATAGTAGAGTTCCATGGTTGGTGGTCGACATGCTTTAAAAGCAGTTTCTCCGAACAATGCTTTGAAAGAGAGTGTCGACCGCCTTCTCCAACTTAAAAGAAAATTCTGAGAAGAAAGAAGGTACATGTTAATCCATTATTATTTTCATACTTTTCTGTTTATCCCTTCAACCTCATACATACTTCCTCTGCAGGCGAAGCGGGAAAAAAAGACGAGACGAACATCGAAGATCCATCTAATGCACCGGAGGCCAAGAAAGAAGACCTCAAAGAAAGAGGTAACCCTTTTCTCCATCTATGCAATAGCTAATTTCGAAGTGATTCTAACATTCCATTTTTTCAGAATCGAAAACATGATCCAGACTTCCCAATGACCACCAAACTTAAGAAAAAGAAGAAATCCCAAGAAAACTACCTCAACACAGGTATGCGTCTGATTTCCTTATTTCTTGACTTCGATGATTCAGTAACACTAACCAATCAACTTCTCAGACTGCACCGAGACCAACAAATACATTGGTCGAAGTCGAGAGTTTAGTAGACAGCGAAAAAAACCTGATTTTCTCAAGACCTGAACTCAAGGTCTCTCCCAAACCAGGCGTTAGCAGGATGAAAGGCGTCACTCAAAAAACAAATCCTCCAAAGGATACAAAAACCTTGAATGTTGGTCCTTCTAATAAAGGAGAAAATATGTCCACTCCTGATGCCAAAGTATAGGACAAACAACCCAAAGATCGTCCATTCGAAGAAAAATAAATTAATGAACCCTAGGTATTGCTCTAAACCATAATTTTAGGAAAATTTGATTTCTCAAGTCTACCAAACTTCGATTAATCATTCATTTATCTTTCAGGGACCACCACAGTTGGACGAGAATGTGGTGGGCGAATTGACAGGTTTCGCTAGTTCGATTCCCACTGAAACTTTTTCTCTCATCCACTAGTAAGATTTTATTTATTATAGTATTTAGTTTATTCATTCAGAGAATAAACCAATCGATGAAGATGCATGTGCTTCTATAAAGCTGAATCCTGCAGCAGAATCTAACTTCGACCCACCATCTACCCAACGAATTGAAGAATTTTACGACACCATGGCTTCTGTCCATGACAACTTATCTCTGGAAAATCCAAAAACTAAGAATTTTGAGAAAACAAATGAGAAGCAAGATGCTCCAGGTGTCAATAATGCTCCAACAGAAGAAGAAGGTCACCCCACCCTTGTCAGAAAGAATCGAGCTCAACCTATTATTCATGAATCGTCATCCAACAGTTCGTTGAGACAAGAAGAAATTTTGGCCATTAAAAGGAAGAATCGAACAGAGGCCTTGAGGAGACTTCAAAAACTACACAAGCTCTCAATTGACACTAGATATTCTAATTCTTCTTATGCATTGTTGGTTGATGCAAATGAAGGCTCAGTGAACCTCTTGTTCCAATAACTGAAAGGCAACATTCTCAAAGCTTATTTTTTCAATGACCTCGAAGAAGACGCTCAACTTGGCGTCGATATTCAAAAGTTGTTGGCTGAAATTAACAAAGAACAACTCCCAGATTCCATGGTCCAGTTTTTGTTTGATTTCGAAGCTTACATCGATCAGGTCTACCGAGATATCAACCTCAAGAAGCCCTATAATGCCCATCTTCAGCAAACAAAAGAAGCTATAGTTGTAGCGTGGGACTTAAGTGGACTTTCCAAAAGGAGGTCGATAGGCTTGAAAATCAACTTCAAGAATTTTTGGACTAAAAGGCTTCACTTGATGCAAAAATTTCAAATCGTCGCACCCAGATTGCTGAACTCACCAAATAAATTGATAATTTTAAGAAACAGAAAGTTGAGCTTACATGGAAAAAATCATTGACCACTAGAGAAATCATTGATCAAGAGGTAACCAAAGGTGTCGAACACGGTGAAGTTGCTCTCCAATTGAGATTGATCCTAGTCTCATTGCTTTTCAACTACAAGCATTACCGCTCGACACATCAATGTATTTGATAATTGTGTATTGGCGTTCAAATATATTATTAACAAAATAGATAATACAAATAATATTTAAACACATATTGTTATTTAAACAATATTTTAAATAAATTAAAAATATTCATGCAATCAATTTTTTTTATAAATATGTATTCTATATGTTTAAATAATAGAAGTGTGAAACTTTGAATAAAAAAAGGAGAAAATTGAAAGGGAGTAATTTATATTTAAATGTATTTTTGAGATTGAATATTACTATTGTCATAAAATTGTAGTCGTTAATTTGACAACTAATTTAATTTCCTGACCGATTTAATGACTTTTAAAATTTTACTGTTATAATATAGAGTTTTGTTCATTAATTCATTGGTTGGAGTGGTCAAAAAATTTCAATCACTTATTTGGTCACTAAAATCAATTTTTTTAGTACACCGTAGTAGTTTTCTTTTATTTTGTTATTTTACTATTGTTTGTTCGACCTTTACTTTTGTTCCATATGTTTTGAAGAAGAAAGGAGAAAATATAACGTTTAATGATCAAGGCACAAGATACAACAGTAAAATTGGAATATAGTCCCATGTGAATTAAAAAGTAACCTGGATTTTAGTTAACCTTGTCTATTCACAAATGAGGATTGCACATTAGAAAAATTGAAGGGGGGGGCGAAGAAATTATAGAATGTTAAATAGATTCACTAAATAACTAAATTTAAAAGATGGAGAGACAAATTATTTTTTAATCAGAATCGAGTGATCAAAAATACATTTAATGTTAGATGCAATAGAATTTAAGAGAAGCAAATAACAGCGGTTATGGGAATAACTTGTTTATTCATGGTAAAAGTTCAGCAAATAAATAAAGAAAACAAGAACAACCTACAATCCACGTACTACCTAGAATTAAGGAAACAAACTTGACTAAATCTGCTAACAAATAATGTTAAAAACTAGGACACTAAATTGATTGTCTTATCATTCCCTCCCTTGAACTAGACTGCATTTGCAGCTAGTTAACTCCTAAAAAATCACAGACTCCAAGCTTCCATCTCAGTTCCCGAAATGACTCCAATTTCAGCGGTTTGGTGAGGATGTCCGCTAACTGATGCCTTGTACCACAAAACTGAAGTTGCACAACTCCATCATTCACAAACTCCCTTAAGAAATTGTAACGCACATCAATGTGCTTGCTCTTCCCATGCATCACCGATTTCCTTGATAACTTAATGCTTGAGTTATTTTTACAATAGATGACAATACTTTCACTGCCCTTATAGCCTGTTGGTTCTAAGTATTAGCAACAATTTTGGTAAAACGAAGAGTGTTCACAAGATGTTATGTGTGAATTCTTAACATGAGATATCCTATGTACCTGCTGGAGCTTAAGGAACATAATCATGCAGGATTTTTTCAGAATGTCATACACAAGGTCATGGCATCTGATATGTGTGTACCTGCTGGAGTTTAAATGAAAGACATGTTCATGCAGGATTGTTTCAAGATGTCATACACAAAGTCATGGAATCTAATATGTTTGTACCTGTTGGAAGTTATAAATGGAATTATGGAATTATGCAGGAATTGTTCTAGGATATCATACCCGATGTCATGACATCCTGTACACAGAACATTCAGTGTGAATGTCTGGTGTTTTGTGATTGCACAATTAATGGCAATCTATGTATGATTGAAGATCTGATTTGCATGCGCTTTCAATCATTGATTACAACCTGATTTACTTATTTTCCAAGGAGATCTAACCAGCTGTTATGAAAAGATTTAATTGGAAAATAGATTTAGGGTTTTCAAGATGTCCAAGCCCAGCTGGAAGCTTCTATAAAAAGGGACTTAGAAAACCTGTTTTACAACACAACCAATACTGAGCGAAATATAGAGAGAGAGCTATGGTTTGTGTCTGTTTAGTCGTGAGACTTGTAAGCCATTTAAGTCATCTTTTGATGATTGAATTGGACTGATTTGTGGTTGTAATTTGTCACTCTAAAGTTGTTAAGCAAGAGTGTGTGTCTACTTGATCAAAGTTGTGAAGCAAGATCAAGTGTGTGTCTTCTTGATCAAAGCTGTGAAGCAAGATCAAGAGTGTGTCTTCTTGATTGAAACTGTGAAGTAAAATCAAGAGTGTGTTATTGAAAAGTGTTTTCTTTTCTCAAGGGATTGTTGTTTAAGATCACAGGTGTGATTGTAGGGAAGTGAGTGAATTCTCATATCTAAGAGTGCTTAGGTAGAAATTGCACGGGTAGAGATTAGGTGAGAAAGACTGTAACTTGTTGAAGTGTACGGAGAGTCTTTGAACTGATTCTATTTTAGTGAATTTCCTTCCTGGCTTGGTAGCCCCCAGATGTAGGTGAGTTGGACCGAACTGGGTTAATAATTGCTTGTGTATCTTGCATTACTATTCTCTATCTTTATTCTGTTTGCATTACTCAGATATTAGTGTCGTGACATTACCTTCGACATCTCATATCTGATACCAGAATTTTAATTGGTATCAGAGCAGGCATCCTGCTCTGGTTCTAGGTGAGATCTAGGGGCAATACTTTCTGGTACAATGGAGAGAGATGGAGGATCTGTTCACAGGCCACCAATTTTGGATGGATCTAACTATGACTATTGGAAACCTCGAACGGTAGCCTTCTTAAAATCTTTGGATACTAAGGCTTGGAAGGTTGTGTTAACAGGATGGGTTCATCCAGTAATTACTAAGGAAGGAGCAGCCACAACTGATAAGAAGCCTGAAGAACAATGGTCCAAGGAGGAGGATGATTTAGCGCTTGGAAATTCTAAAGCATTGAATGCCATATTCAATGGAGTAGACAAGAACATCTTCAGGTTGATAAACAATTGTGAAGTGGCTAAAGATGCTTGGGACATTCTCAAAACCACTCATGAAGGCACATCTAGGGTTAAAATGTCTAGACTACAGTTGCTCACCTCCAAGTTTGAAAATCTAAGGATGAAAGAAGATGAAAACATACATGAATTTCATATGAGCATTCTTGAAATTGAAAATGCCTCAGGAGCCCTGTGAGAGAAGATGTCAGATGAGAAGCTGGTAAGGAAAATACTCAGGTCACTCCCTAAGAGATTTCCTATGAAAGTAACAGCCATAGAAGAATCCCAAGACATCTCCAACATGAGAGTTGATGAGCTAATTGGTTCCTTCCAAACATTTGAGATGAGATTAAATGATGGTTCTGAAAAGAAAACCAAAAGCATGGCCTTCATGTTAAACACAGAAGATGAAAATAGTCAGGATGTTGATGAAGACTTGTCAAAATAAGTAGCAATGCTGGGAAGACAGTTCAACAGACTACTGAAAAAGATGGATGTAAGATCCAAGGCTAATGTCAAGAACATCTCACCTGACATCAGTAGATCCAACAATGCTGAAAGAAGAGAAAGGTCATATGATAAGCCCAAAGAAGGAAAAGAAGTACAGTGCTATGAATATGATGGGTATGTACACATTAGAACTGAATGTGGAACCTACCTCAAGAAGCAAAAGATGAGTCTTGCTGCCACCTGGTCTGATGAGAGTGAAACAGATGAAGCTGCAAATCTGGTAACTGCCTTGACAGGAAGATGGGGTTCTGATGAAGACTCAAGTGATGATGAAGTAACCTTTGAAGAGTTGACCTCTACCTACAGAAAGCTGTGTCACAAAAGTGTAGAGCTATGTAAACAGGTTGAAAGCCAGAAGAAGGAAATAATTCAACTTGAGAATGAGAAGGTAGAACACTTGGAAACCATCTCCAAATTAAGAACAGAAGCAGTGGTTCTGAATGCCAAGTTAGAAGTTGAAAGTCAGAAGATAGTACAGCTGGAGAATGAAAAGGCAGACCATGTGGAAACCCTCTCCAAGGTAAAAACTGAAGCTATGTTCTTAAATGCTAAACTGGAAGAAATGACCAAGTATGTAAGGATGTTAAACAATGGATCTGATTCCTTAGACAAGATTCTTCAAAATGGACAAATAACAGGAGATAAATCTGGCATTGGGTATAATGAGTCTAAGTCTGAGAGCAGTTACACTGGTTGCAAACCTCAAGCCAAACCTAAATGCAGCCATAGTAAAAGTAAACCTGAGATGTCACATCATATGTCACAACATCAGAGGATACAGCAGAAAGGGAAACACCAAAGATGGAGATGCCATTACTATGGGAGACTTGGTCACCTGAAGCCCTTCTGCTATAAGCTGTATGGTTATCCTAGCCCTGTTCACCATCAGACTCACTATCAACCCAGACCCAAGCAGCACAGGCCTATCAACAAGAAGCTATGGGTTCCTAAACTAATGTTACAAGTCTAATAGCTCATATTCCCCTCAGAATCTTAGCCAAAGAAGAGTGGTATTTTGATAGTGGATGTTCTAGACACATGACTGGAAACATAGACTTGATAACTGATCTTCATCCTCATGCCATAAGCCATGTAACCTTTGGTGATGGAGCAAAGGGTGAAATAAAAGGGATAGGCAAGCTTGATTGTCCTGGAGTTCCTAAACTTGACAATATCCAACTGGTTAAGGGCTTGACTACAAATCTAATAAGCATCAGTCAACTATGTGACCAAGGTCTGAATGTTAACTTCACCAAAACTGAATGTCTAATCTCTAACAAAGACAGTGAAGTAATTATGAAAGGAATCAGGACCAAAGACAACTGTTACATGTGGAGCTCTCAAGTTGATTATTCCTCAAAGTATACCTATGTCAAAAAGGAAGGGATGGAGATGAGTATAACTGCTAGAGGACAAGTTTGTGGGAAATGTCAGACAAGGATGTCACAACAGAAGCTCAAACTTAAACTCACTTTCAAAGGAGAAAAGGTCATGATGGCCCAAATAGCTAAGAAGTTAGATCAAATGGGTGGACATGTGACTAATCATATGCAGTCTAAAATTGGAAAGAGCTTTGTTGGAACTTGACCACAAGGGACTATGTGTCTATCTCAAAGCAAAAGTACCAAGAACAATGTGGAGAATATTGAGATGAAGAGTGAAAGGACTCTTGCTCCTACACATTTGAAAGATAAAAATGATGTTGATGATGAAAGTATATCAGATGAAAGCAGTTGTTCTCAACTAGGTTGGATGAAACTACTGATAATTGCATACAATGTCACACACGATGTCATGACATTGTATTATGACAACTTGTATGTTGCAACTATGTCCAAAAATCATATTCAGCACAGTTGGACCAAGTACATTATTTGTTGTCATCACTCAATTAGAAAATATATGGAAAACAAATTCTTAGTTCTAAAGCATGAAATGCAACTAGCTGACAAGGCTGCAGGGGATTTGGATGATATTCAACTTGAATATGTAAGAGGGAAATTAGGGATTTGGATTCTTGAGAAATTATGGCAATTAATATGGAGTGGAAAAGGTAATAAAAATATTGTTTGTCCAATTAAAAGAAAGAGCCACATTAATGATGAATCATTACCTTATATTGGAAATAGTATCTATGTCATCTACACACGCTACCTGAACACAACTCTTTCCATCTTCATCAAACTTCTCAGAGGACCTCTGCTAGGGCAAAGAAATTTCTCTCAAAAGTTCAACAACATGTCTCAACATCCTTCATCATCTGGGTCAAAACCCTCTCATCATGCAACGACTCCTTCCATGGAGTTTCTAGATGAAGACGTGCTGGACGTCACTCCTCTGTGTGTGATACCCGGTGATGCCCCAGGTCCCTCTTCCACGGCTGGAAGTAAACAAGGTAATATCCCTGATAAATCTCCTCTTCCAAAGGACATCCATTATGCTGATCGTGCCATTAGGAACCTAGTTACTAGGATACTAAGTGAAGGGCATTCAGTCAAGGGTGTTTCTACCCCTCTGTCCAGAAGGGACCCCTCTCCTGAGGAGGAACCCCAAGTTGAGAAAGATGATGACTCATCTAGATCAGAAAAGGAAGTGGCTGCTGAGGGGCTATGTTCTCTAGGAAAAACCCTACCTAGCAAGAAACCAGCAAATATGTCTCAGGAGAATATTATTGACCTAGAGGAAGAAAGCTCTGAAGAAGAGGATGACACTTTGGTCCATCTTGTAAAACCAAGTGTAGCTGAGAAAATGAGGACTAGAAAAGGAAAAAGTGTGGCTAAAATGAGAACAGCAAGAAGAGTGAAAAAGGTTGTTGGTGTAGGACCCTCCAAATCTTGGAGTAAAGTTGAGGTTAGGAAAATGAAAGAAAGAGACAGTTCTGACTCTGATAAGGATGTCGAAGACGATGTCCCAGACATCTCCCCTACAAAAAGGCAGGCTGTTAAGAAGTCTCCTGGCAAAGCTGCTGCTGTGCACCTAGACAATATCTCTTTCCATTTAGAAGATGGTGCTGCAAAATGGAAATTTGTCATTCAGAGGAGGGTAGCTGTTAAAATAGAGCTTGGAAAAGAGGCTGTAGAGGTAAAGGAAGTAATTGATTTGATCAAAAATGTTGGACTAATGAAGATTGTGGTTGCTCTACCCCCAACGTTATGAGGGGTTAGTAAAAGAGTTTATTATGAATATCCTTGAGAATATTTATGAAAGGAGCAACAGGGAGTTCTGTAAGGTGTTTGTAAGGGGTAAATGTGTGAAATTCTCACCAAGCATTATCAACAAGTTCATAGGAAGAGGAACTGATGGAGGAGTGGATCTAGAGACTACAGACAATGAGGTCTGTAGGATTATTACAGGTGGCCAAGTTAAGGAATGGCCTAGTAGGAATCACTTATCACCTGGCAAGCTCACTGTCAAATATGTCATCTTACACAAGATTGGTTCAGCCAACTGGGTGCCTACTAATCCTATCTCTACCATCTCCATTGGTCTTGGCAGAATCATTCATGCAATTGGAACCAGGATAAACTATCACTTTGGAAGGTTTGTATTTGATCAAACTATCAGACATGCCTCCACAAATGCTATGAAGCTACCCATTGCCTTCCCATCCATTATTTGTGGTATTATCTTGAGTCAACAACCAGACATACTCAATACAAATGACATTCCAAGCAGAAGAAAGCCCCCACTATCCATTCATTATAAGCTGTTTGAGGGAAGTCATGTCAATGATGTTGTCATGACATCTGCCAGAAGGGAGCCTGCATCTCAAGGAAGCTTAATTGATCAACTAAAAGATACCTGCAAGGAACTGGATAATGGTATAAGGGTAGCCAAGGCAAGAAAAGAATCTCTGGAAGTTCTTATTAGGAGCCTAGAAAAGGAATAAATGGAGAAGGCTGGTGAAAATTCAGATGTCAATACCTCAAGAGAAAGGTCAAAAGCTCAATCTAGTGGCAGCTCTGAAAGCTTTGAAGGCTCTGAAGATGAAGGTGATACTTCTTCCTCTGATTGATGGTCCCCCCCCCCCCTTTTTGTGTTGAAGACTGAAGATTGTGTGACGTGTGATGTGAAGACGGTTGTGGATGATGTTTTGGAAGCTGTTCTGGTGTCTGGATGCTGAAGTTTTATTGTTTTTTTGAAAAATGTGTAATTTGTGGCAGTCCTCATTGATGCCTGTTTGTAATATTTTGGGCTCTTAATGAGTTCCATGGATTTGTTCATTATCTCAGTTATCACAACTGTGTATGATGATGGTTTGTACTGCCTAACTATTATGTTTTAACATTCTTAATGTTATAACATCTGTGCTGACATTCTCTGCTAGGCTAATTGACATTAATTTTGTCTAATTGGTCACCTTTGGTCAATTTTGACTAAAAAGGGGGAGAAGTGTTTATGTGGAGTTGGAGCTGTGAGGAGATGTATGTGGCTGGACAGATGGACAGCTATTGTTAAACAGAATGTTGTTCTGTTTACAGATGTCAAAGGGGATGTTTGATGTGGTGGTACACAGGTGGTGATGTTGAAGCAGATGTCAGAATGACATTCTGATTGTTACAGGTGTTGTGGTTACAGGTGTTGTTATTTTCATGGAGATGTACGCATAGATTTAGGGGGAGAAGTAGTACCCTTGTGCATTTGTGTGTCTTACTAGTTGCATCCATAACTAGTAATTCTGTTTGTGTTGCACAGATTTAGGGGGAGGAGAAGTACCCTTGTGCATGTGTGTATTACTAGTAGCTATAGCTAGTAATTGTGTTGCTTCTGTTGCTGTTTAAATTGTTGTTCAACTGTGGATAGTTTTCCTGTGAACAAAAAGGACAGATATATGTTTTAGCCAAAATTTGCCAAAGGGGGAGTTTGTTGGTTCTAAGTATTGGCAGCATTTTTGGTAAAACAAAGAGTGTTCACAAGATGTTATGTGTGATGTCTTAACATGAGATATCCTATGTACCTGTTGGAGCTTAAGGAACATAATCATGCAGGATTGTTTCAGAATGTCATACACAAGGTCATGGCATCTGATATGTGTGTACCTGCTGGAGTTTAAATGAAAGACATGTTCATGCAGGATTGTTTCAAGATGTCATACACAAGGTCATGGCATCTGATATGTTTGTACCTGCTGGAAGTTATAAATGGAATTATGGAATTATGCAGGAATTGTTCCAGGATGTCAGACTCGATGTCATGACATCCTGTACACAGAACATTTAGTGTGAATGTCTGGTGTTTTGTGATTGCACAATTAATGGCAATCTATATATGATTGAAGATCTGATTTGCAGGCGCATTCAATAATTGATTACAACCTGATTTACTTATTTTCCAAGGAGATCTAACCAGCTGTTATGAAAAGATTTAATTGGAAAATAGATTTAGGGTTTTCAAGATGTTTAAGCCCAGCTGGAAGTTTCTATAAAAAGGGACTTAGAAAACCTGTTTTACAACACAACCAATACTGAGCGAAATATAGAGAGAGAGCTAGGGTTTGTGTCTGTTTAGTCGTGAGACTTGTAAGCCATTCAAGTCATCCTTTGATGATTGAATTGGACTGATTTGTGGTTGTAATTTGTCACTCTAAAGTTGTTAAGCAAGAGTGTGTGTCTACTTGATCAAAGTTGTGAAGCAAGATCAAGTGTGTGTCTTCTTGATCAAAGCTGTGAAGCAAGATCAAGAGTGTGTCTTCTTGATTGAAACTGTGAAGTAAAATCAAGAGTGTGTTATTGAAAAGTGTTTTCTTTTCTCAAGGGATTGTTGTTTAAGATCACAGGTGTGATTGTAGGGAAGTGAGTGGATTCTCATATCTAAGAGTGCTTAGGTAGAAATTGCACGGGTAGAGATTGGGTGAGAAAGACTGTAACTTGTTGAAGTGTACGGAGAGTCTTTGAACTGATTCTATTTTAGTGAATTTCCTTCCTGGCTTGGTAGCCCCCAGATGTAGGTGAGTTGGACCGAACTGGGTTAACAATTGCTTGTGTATCTTGCATTACTATTCTCTATCTTTATTCTGTTTGCATTACTCAGATATTAGTGTCGTGATATTACCTTCGACATCTTGTATCTGATACCAGAATTTCATAGCCTATCTTCTTCAGCATCCTTTGCATCCATATTGCCTGACAACTACTTCCCGTAACTACTACAAACTCGACTTCCGTCGTGGTCAACAAACTATCGGTTGCTTTCGAGAAGACCAAGCTACTGCAGCTCCACTTAGCATAAAAATATAACCTGAAGTACTCTTCTATCCTCAACCGATCCAACATAATCACTATCTGTAAAGCCAATCAATTCCAAATTCCTTCCTCTTTGTAAAGAATTCCAAACTTTGTTGTACCTTGCAAGTAACGTAGAATTCTCTTCTCCTCCGAATAATGAACTTCAGTAGGTCTTGACATATACTTGCTCAATAATCTAACTACATACATTATGTCTGGCCGCGTAGAAGCCAAGAACATTGAACTTCCAATCATCTGCTTGGAAAATGAACCATCCATCTCAACACCATTTACATCTTTGGAGATTTTAATCCCGGAACCATTGGATTTTCAACAAAATTGCTATGCTCCATTCCAAATCTTCTCAACACTTCTATCTCATACTTCGTTTGACTGATGAATATACCGCCATCAAACAGAACTACCTAAATACCGATAAAATACCGCATGTTACCCAAGTCTGACATATCAAACTCCTTCATCATGGACTTTTTGAATTCAGACATCATTTTTTCATCATCTTCGGTATAAATTAAATCATCAATATACAAGCTAATTTTCAAATATTTATCTTGTTTGACTTTGGTAAATAAAGTTTGTTCATTGTCCTCCTTCTCAAAGCCTTCCTTTCTGAAGTTTGATTCAATTCGGCTGAACCATCCTCGCGGGGCCTGCTTGAGTCTGTACAAAGCTTTATTAAGCTTATATACCTTATGCTTCTCATTCTTTATTTCATAACCCCTTGACTGCTCCACGTACACATTCTCAACTAACTTTCCATGAAGAAAGGCCGATTTCACGTCCAACTGAAACACACACTAACCTCTTTGTGCAGAAAGTGCCAAAATCATTTGAACCGTGTCCATACGAGTTACATGAGCGTATACTTCTTCATAATCAACTCAATATTCTTGAGCATACTTTTTGGCGACCAAGCGAGCCTTGTATTTTTCTATTTCTCCAAGCTCGTTCAACTTTGTTTTGTATACCCATTTGACTCCTATTTTTTTGCTCCTTTCCGCAGGTCTCTAAGATCCCACGTTCCATTCTTCTCAACTGATCTCTTTTCTGCATCCATGGTTGCCCTACATTTCTCCTCCTTTATTTCTTCGGCAAATGAAGTAGGATCAGAGTGAACGACATGAGCAAAAAAAATATGTGAGTTTGTACCTCTTCTTCTTCATCGAAAAGACCATCACCAGGGACATAGTCATTCATCCACACTGGTGCTCTTCTATTTTGAGGTTCTATCACTAGAGAAATTGTATTTTCTACATTACCATCAGCTGCATTTTATGCATTTTCTTCTTCATTACCATAAACTACATTTTCTTCTTCATTGCCATAACTTGATTCCTCACTTTCTTCACTTTTCTCATTTTCTCATTCCAAATCAAACTTGTTGTCTTCTTCAGGTCTCTTCTCCCAATTCCATTGCCCATCTTCTTCAAAGACGACATCCCGGCTGATAATAATCCTCTTGGAGGTAGAATCATATAGTCGGTATGCCTTTGATTCTCCGCTTACACCAAAAAGGACACAATAGTGACTCTTACCTTCAAGCTTTGTTCGTCGAGCATTTGATACATGAGCATATTCTATACAACCAAAGACTCTCAAGTGCGTAATTGAAGGCTTCACCCCACACCAAGCTTCCTCTGGCGTCGTTTCCTTCACCAATGATGTTGGACATCTATTAAGAACATAGAATGCCCAATATACCGCCTTTGCCCAGAATTTTCTTTGAGCATTTTTCTCAACCAATAAGCTCCTCACCATATTCATCATAATTCTATTTTTCCGATGCTCATGTAAAGGTAGTGAATGCACCTGACTTACAATCAAGAAAATACACCCACGCCTTCCTACTGTAGTCATCAATGACGCAAATGAAATACCTCTTATTTTCCTCTGAAAATGGAGAAATTGAGCTGCAAATATCAGCGTGGAGCAGCTCCAAATTTTATGATGCTCTCCATGTACTTCTCCTTGGGTTACATCTTAATGTTGCTTCCCTTTCAAGAAATTAGTGCACACAAATTTACCATTAGGAAAACTTGGCAAGCCTCTCACCATGCCTTTTGTTTGCAAAGTCTTCACCCTTTTGTAGCTCAGATGACCAAATCTTTGGTGCCAGAGGTGAGCTTCGTCTTCAGTGTCTTCGGTCATTGCTTGGAAACACTCTTCCTTGCCATCCTATTTGGTTGATTTAGTGCTCGAAAACAACACAAACATTTGATTTGCTGCCATGTTGGTTTGGAATACCAAACCCTTTGTGCGGTGATAAATCTGACACTCATTTGACTGCATTAGTACATCCAAATTAACCCCTTTCTTGTAGTGCCCAACACTGAGAAGATTATTCTTCAAACCAGGCACATATTAGACATTTTGTATAAGGTGATTTAACCCTTTTATTATCAACCGAATACTTCATTTTCTAGAAAGGTTCACGCTTACATAAATCTTCATTCTAACCACCTTGTTGAACCCTTCTTCTAACTCACAAAATAGTGAAGAATCACCACACATCTGATTGCTGCACCCATAGTCAATATACCACACAACATCTCGATCGTCTCCAAACGTGTCGACATATGCCATTAGCATTATCTCTTATGATTCCTCAAACCAACATAATTTACATGGCAATCGTACTTGAAGTGTTCAAGCTTATGACACTTGTAACACTGAACTGTTTCCTTACTCCTCGGTTGGCTACCCTTGTCTCTGCCTTGTCCCTGACCTCCTCGGAAAGTAGCTCTTCTATGTCCTCTTCCACCATAACTCTCTTCATGAGTTTCCTTCAAAGCATGTTCATCTTTTCCACTTACTTTGAATTTTTGCTCATGAACAAGTAGAGAACTTTGCAAGGCATCCACGAATAGTTGATCTATGTCCTTGGCTTCCTCAATGGAACAAACAATAAAGTTCCACTTATTAGTGAGGGTTCTCAAAATCTTCTCAATGATTTTGACATCATCCACATCTTCTCCAAAATTCCTCATGTCGTTTGCAACCATCATTACTCGACCAAAATAATCAATGATCGATTCACACTGCTTCATTGTTAAGACCTCAAAGTCTCGGCGTTGATGGTTGAGCTGAGTTGTCTTCACTCGAGCATTTCCTCAACACTTCAACTTCATGGAATCCTAGAGCTGCTTATATATCCTCCTTCTACGTGATCGTCTTCAGAATTGACTTGTCAAGCGATTGAAACAAGTCATTCTTAGCCTTTAAATCCTTCAGCTTCATCTCCCCCAGGTTCTTTATTTGTTATGTCGTCATTCCATCTTTACTTTTCGACTCTATGTAGCCTGATTCAACAACAACCCAATACTCCTTGGATCGAAGGAGATTCTCCATAACCATGCTCCAATTAGCGTAGTCGTCGTCGAACTTCAGAATGAAGGCTGCTGCAAAGTTTGCTTCCAAACCCATCTCTCTTTTCAAATCTCTCAAGTCACTGCTCTTGATACCAGATTGTTAGATGCAACAAAATTCAAAAGAAACAAATAATAATGGTTCTGGGAATGACTTATTTATTCATCGTAAAAATGCAGCAATTAAATAAAGGAAATAGTAACAACCTACCAGTCACGTACTACCTAGAATTAAAGAAATAAATTTGACTATAAAACTTGACTTAATCAGCTAATAAACAATGCAAAAAACTAGAATACTAAATTGACTAAGCTTTTCGTTTAAGTCGTTATATTATAAGTGATAAATATTTGCTATGTATCAGTGATAAAAGTTTATCCCATATTTTTATAATTTTCAATAAAAATTATTTGTCTTATGTTTTATAATATGATATAATAATTGAAATTTGTTATATATTTTATTTGTTTGTACAGATTACGTTTAAATGTTCAAACTGGTTAATGAGTGATTTGTGTATCATAGGAAAGTGAATGGCTGTTTTTTAATGCATACTAGGTGAAAATGCAACACAATTGTAAAATATGTCCAAAAATATGAGTTAAATGTCACAATTTAAAATTAATAAAAAAAATAAAGTCGTGAATTCAGTGACAATTAATTTTGTTCAATTTATAATAGTTTTAAGTAAATATATTATAATTATATTTATTTCTTTATAAGTTTTCAAAAAAACTAAATTGAACTAATTGATTAGTTGCAAAATTTTGTGTCACGTAAGAAAGATACAAGGCTTCACCGACTTCTTAGATGACTTGTTTATGCATAAATAACTTAAGAAAAATTGAAATGCAAAAAATTATATTTATAATTATTTGGCTAAATTATAGGTTGTCTCTTAATTTTACCTCATCCAAATAATATTGGTCTTTCTTTGTATTTTTGCAACGAAAAGTTAATGATGTGTTCATTATTTTAATTATGTATAACATATATATTTTTTTTTAATTTTAAAAATGTTTTTAACCCTTTTCACTCGTATGTACTTAAAATTGATGTTATGCCCTTTTTCTTTCAACCATGTATAACTTATATATTTTAAAATAGACATGTCGATAAATTTAAGTGTAAATATCACATAGGAGAATTAATAATTATACGAATTTGATAAAATATGAAGATCAAAATTATAATTAGGATTAATTATTTTTATTTTTAAACTAATTATTTTATCAAAAGTATTTATCTCGAGTATAATTTTTATAATAAACAAAATTTAATAAGTTATATTTTAAATTTTATTAAGAAATTAAAGTATAAAAGGAACACGAAATTTAATTAGTGACCAATAAATATGTGTCTTATGTATGTTTTTTTTATGTACCTATTCATCAAAATAGTTGCAAATTAACTAAGATTATATTATATACAATATTCATATTCATCAAAATGGTTCAACATAATTATCTTTTTATTTATATTAAGAGTAGTTTATATAAGATACTCGTATTTTTTAAATTAATAAATTTTTTATAGATTAAAGTTGTGACTAAGTGTAGACTTGAATTCTACCATAACATCAGTAATATAAAAATAAATTAATTAAATATTTAATTTTAAAAAATGTTTTATATAAGATTTTTTTATAGTAAACATCAATTAAATTAAATAGTTCAGTAGTCTACTCTTTACGAGCTATATATTTTGTTGACATATGATAGTTGAGAAATTTGACAAGGAAAAGGAAAACTACACACTTGCAGTAAAATAATCGTCACTTTTCCATAGTTAAATAAAGTGCATGAGGCATAATATATAAATATCTAGATAGATGATGTTTCTATACATGTCCCTTAAAAGAAACTCTACACATTTAAGTATAAAAATTCGATTTTCTCTCTAATTTTGGGATATGTAGATATGATCAAATAGAATAAGTAGACGTGTAGTATGATTTTTTTCCATTTCTATTTTGATATAAATAAATGATAATTTTTTCCGACAAATGACTATTACATTATTATTTAATACATGATTATTTGCAAAGTGTTCTTCAACTATATATACACGGCTGTTTAACCATGTGTTTGCCTCCATCTTAATCTTAATTATGACCGATTCACCATTATAAGGTCTAAATCATGCGAGTATGTTATCTACGTTCTGACAAAAATAGATAATATATCTCATGCGCTCTTCAGTCGAAGTCTTTTCCTTCCCCAGTTGAGTAAGATTCGTATTTTCTTATGGAATCGAATGTCCATCCTGTAATCGAGTTTGCTTTTTCAGCCCTCCTTTCGGATGATGAGTGTCTTGGAAATATTCCCCAATTCACGCCTGGTTGGTCACCTATTATATGCCCAGTAACCGGTATCCCTGATGTTCCTTCCTTTCTGCTCCCTATTATGACTTTTTGTCCCCTATGGAGTCAGATTTTCTTGAGTTGGGATATACCTTTCAGGTTTTCCTCAGATTTTTGGATGATTGATATCTCTCACCCTTATACCGGTCTTAGATATTCTTTCTCCCCGAGCGTGTTGTTCTTTCACCCTTATACCGGTATTTTGATCACATGTCTCTTTGAGTTTATTACGCAGTAACCGGTAATACCTCACTTGTCGTTTCCTCAGCTGAGTCCTTTGTGGACATTCCCCGTTTGAGTCCAGATTTTTATCCAAGGCATCCTTTGTGGATAGTTTTGTTGTATTGGCATATTCCCTAATACATGCATCTTTGTGTCAGCTCGAGTCTTTACATTGATTTATTTTCATGGAATCCTTTCGTGTCTCCCAACAAATTTTAAGTCGTGACCTGCTCACGCATTTTATCCCCTTTATTCCCCAGTAAAATCCCCCAGAGTCTCTGTCCCATTTATGAGTGTATTACTATATGGATTTTCAGTTTCTCCTGATTTCTTTTTCCCTTTGTGGACATATATCCCTACGAAGTATTAACTTTTGCATACATACATTTGCATCATGAGGTCTCTTAGGGACCAAAATTCGTCTCTTTTTATTATTTAAGCTCATTTTACCTCGTCGAGACGAAGATTTTAACCTTCATATCTCCGGCTAGAATGACCTTAAATAGGGGCATCTGTAAGATCCTAATTTTGATCCTAAGATCCCTCATGGCATCATATCATTGCACATTGCATTTGCCTCAAGGATCATAGCATCTTGGCTCTTTTACCCTAGGGTTGGGACTTGTGTGAGTTGGTTTGAGACCACCAAGCATGCTTGAATTGTATATTATTGCTTTTATTTTTTTTTTTTGCTAACCAAAAGCACAAAAATATGTCACTAACTTCTTTTGTTTTGAAGCTTGAGCAATCATGTGATTCAAGACTCCTAGGAGACCCCTATACTCATTGAAGTGGCCAGATGAAAGTGAAAGCAAGCATGACAATGGTCCCCAAAGCTCTCAATTATCATATATGCCTCCCAAGTATCTCAATTTGTCAATTTGATCAAGATAAACCAAAGGGCTTGAGGATTGTTTCCCAAGGAAACCCTAATTTAATTGTGCATTGACTGTGCCTTGCTCATGAAGCAACCTCAACCTATGATAAAATACAATCAAGGGAAGTTATTTCATTCATCATTTTATGCATATTTTAGCTTATGTGAGTGTCCTCAATCATCCATTCATTAAGATTAAAAGTTTGGCCTTGAGAAGTTGATCGGTCAATTCATCTAACTATTTTGAAATTCACCGAGACCTAACTTTTTATGTGTTTGTCAAATGATGATAACCCCAAGAGAAAAATTGTTCTTAATAACCATATGAACAACTTTCATGTTCATCAAAAATTCATTTGAAACTTGGAAGGTCATCATTCATTTCAAAATATTATAGGTCATTTTGACTGAAACCCTAATTTTAGGTCAACTTCCCAAGGACCTAACTCCTTCATTTTTTTATGATTTTGAGGTAGGACCAAGTGCATTGGAAATTTTAAGATGTTTACTTAAAATTTTATGTTGGACATAATTTCATAATCCTAAAAGAAATACATGTGATAATACAAACCATTATAGGTCACTTTGGACCAAAGTCATTGAAATGTGAAAAATTCCAACTTCAAGTGCCCATAACTTTCTTATTAAAAATCCAAATGATGCAAAATTTAAGTCCATATTGATTGTCTTGAAACGATGTACAACATTGATGTTGGAGGTTGTGTCATTTGAGGCTTGAATAATTGAAAAAGAAGGGCTTGAAGTTGGTCCATTTTGGCAAAATTTTCATATACATGTTTTGTACATTGAACTTCATGGCCAGTTTTCAATATTTTCCCAACTTCAAATGGATTTTTGTTCAACATAACATTTGTCCCTTATGTCAAGACCTTTCCAACCATTACCCACATGCCTATGTTTCAATTTTGCAAATGGCATTTTCGAAGAGGAGAAGTTTTGGTTTCAATTATGCATACCATGTTAAAATTCCATGCACAAGCTTACACATTGCAATCTGTACGTCCAATTTCATTTGGTTGATGTTTAACACTCAATTGCCATTGCTTTTGGGCCTCACATGCGCCTGTACAGGCCCATGCATGGAGGACCCAAGCTCATGCACACACGAATTCTTCATGGCATTAGATATCCCTTGGCTATAAATAGAATGCTTCATTCACTTCAAACTTAAACCTAAAGGCGCCTGAAGCTCTGCACGTTTGAATCCCTAACTCTCACTCAAAGGAATTCTGATTTTTCTCTCAATTTTTCAAGTTCGATTTTCAACTTCATTGGTTGATCTTTGACTTATAATTCCTTAGCCTATCTTCCTTGTTACTTCAAGAGCAAGCTGCATTGAAGAATTGGAGTGGATCAAGTACTGAAAAGCTGCACTTCAAAGGTTGATTCTCAAGCTGTTTTCATTCGAATCTCTTTGGATATTGAGCATTTCTTGTATTGGTTGGCACCTCTGAAGTCCTCATGTGAGAGGCAATTCGTTTGTGCTTTTAATTTTGTGAATTGAGCAAGTTCAGATTGAACACCTCATTTTTCCATCTCAGATTTCTCTCTCTCTCTCTCTCTCTCTCTCTCTCTCTCTCTCTCTCTCTCTCTCTCTCTCTCTCTCTCTCTCTCTCTATATATATATATATATATATATATATATATATATATATATATATATATATATATATATATATATATATATATATATATATATATATATATATATATATATATATATATATATATATATATATATATATATATTATATATATATATATATATATATATATATATATATATATATATATATATATATATATATATATAATATATATATATATATATATATATATATATATATATATATATATATATATATATATATATATATATATATATATATATATATATATAAGGATCTTGAGTGGAAACTAAGGTCATAGGGATGATGTACATCACCCTAGCTTTCGAATGATGTATGGATCGTGAGTTTTGGTTGAGGTTGTGAAACCTGCAACTCTGGCCGGAACAATGAAGTTCACTGGAGAAGACGGTGGTTTCCACCACCATCCCCACGTGGATGAGTTCCTGGCCCTTGGATTCATTGCTTCAGATCTAATCTTGGCTCTTGGTTTGATTGACTATTTTAAATGCTTTGTGGTCCGATGTTGACTCAAGTGTTCCATGCGCGCGCACCTCCTGGCTATTTGATGTGCCGCGTCAATTAATGAACCAAGATCCAAGCGCTGTGGATTTTTTGCTATTTTTAATTTCTGTTTTAATTTTCTTTTATTCCATTTCATTTTAAAAATTCATAACTTCTTTATTTGGAATCACAAAAATATGGGACCAATTGCAAAAAAATTCTCTTGAATTCTAGTTCCTAAAAATGATTTTTAATTATTTTTGTGATTCCATTTAATATTTTTTGTGAATTATTTCATTTCTGATTGTTTTTAATTCATTTAAAATACTTTTCAATATTCAAAAATGCCAAAAATATTTTCTTAACATCTTTGGATGATGATGGATCTATGAAAAATATTCTCATCAATTAATTAATTGATTTGAGATTTATTTGAGATTTTAGTCCAATTATGTTATTTTTCTTCATTTTTAATTGTTTAAAATTAGTTTCTGTTTTCAAAAAATGATGAAATTTTTTGTCAAACCTTGGTTGACCATGTTAGACTTATGATGATCCAATTGGACTTTTCCAAGTTGATTTGAATTGGATTTGAAGTTTGACCTTTATTTGTTCATTTTATTTCAAGTATTATTTTAATTCCAAAAAATACCAAAAATATTTTTGTTATTTCTTGACTTCTAAGCTTCATCTCACTTCTGTTTACCATTGATTGATGTTGATTCCTTTCATATTTGGTCAATGTGTGTTGGTTATGTTGTTTGAATTTCAATTATGTACGTTCCATTTTCCATCTTCTTCTTCTTCTTTTTCCTTTTTGACCAATGAGTTAATGATTGGTGGTTAGCCTTGACATATGAGAGGCTTAACCTTCTTTGATTCAAATCAAAATCATCTTGATCAAAGATCAAGTGAATTGCTTTGCATTAAAGATAGGTTGCTTTTTGGTCAAGCAAAAAACCTAAATTCATACAAGGTCATTCTTCTTTTCTTTTGGCATGACAAGTTGTAGGAGCTTGGCTTACTAGTCATGATCTCTAACTTGTGTTAGTTGCCTATAATTTTATTGACTGGCCTCAGATAGGTGTGACTACTACTTAGTCCACTTACGATTGCTTAACATAGCGCTAAATTGCCTTATGGCACACTAACACTAACTTTTAATTCAAGCATTTAATTCTTGCAATTTATTTTAATGCAATTTAAATTTCTTCTCATTAATTCATTTGTCTTTTCCCTTTGCTCACTTGAGCTCATGTTTATGTGTATGCAATTTTCCTTTTGCTCACTTGAGCACATTATTGTGTATATACTATTGCCTTGTGCTTGTTGTGTTTTTGTTTGTGTGAACCCAATGCAAATGGAGAAAGGACTTAGATTTAGGACCTTACCTATGCTAAATGGAGTTTCAAGAGCAACTAGGCCTCATGCCTTTAGAATACTAAATATGTTGAATAGCAACTAGGCCTCATGCCTTTAGAATGCTTAATCTTGAAGATGACATTGAAATGACCCTAATTCTAAACTCACTCTTATCCCTTCTTTTTATTGTATTGTGGAACTTTTTGATTTGTGTGTTCTTGTGATAGGGATCCCAAACTTGAGCTACTTAGAAAAGACCATTGTCATGAGCATCCAAGATAAGAGAGACAAAGCCAATTGGAAGACTCCTAGGAGCTTGATTGAACATTTTTGCTTGATTGCTTGAGTTAATTGCTTATTGCTTGATAATTCCAAAGAAAATGAGCAACTTGGATCATCTTTATGATCTAAAGAAGGGAACTCCAAGTGGTTTTATTTCTCTTCCCTCATCTTTGCATGTTTAGGACCTAGTGTAACACCCTTCTAAAATACCCCAATTATTTAATTAAAAATAATAAACATATAACAATTCAGAGTAATTATGCCATTCAAGGGTGTCACACATAATATTCACACCATTCAACAATATAACGGTCATGCTCTTTTATTAATTCAAAACATAAACATTTGCATAAAACGCAACGGATAGAGATCTCCTCAATCATGTAAAACATGTAACATTCACATGTAATTTATTCAACAACATAAAACATCCCATCCCGATGTTACATCTATCAGAGCACGACCCACTAAGGAGACTACACTAGACTCCAAGCATTCGCTTCTACTCAACTCATTTCTCGTTACCTGAAAAATAGTTGTAAGGGTGAGTTCCTCAATCAATATAATAAGCATTATAAAATATCATGCAATATTAAGTAATTTAACACATTAACCACCCTAATCACAACATACAATCAGTAACAGCACATCAGCTCACATCATACTCAACATTCCATAACACACAAGTATAATCTCAAATCATACTCTACAACAACACAAACACACGTATAATATTGGAATACATCCATTCATATTATACGCCATACATACATTATGCAATGAGACTCCACACATGCGGTACCGACTATTCTTGAACATATAGTTCAAGCTCACCGATCCCTCCAGATACGGCTACTAAGCTCACTAGTCCCACTCATTTGAGACCTAGTGACTCACTCACTAATTCCTCACCATGGGAATTAGCTACAGCCCCGAAGGCTAGACTATGCACACTAATCATCTAGCATGCAAACATCAACAACAAACCCACAATGGTTCACTCACTAATTCCTCACCATGGGAATTAGCTACAGCCCCGAAGGCTATGCTATGCACGCTAATCATCTAGCAATGCAGCATCAACAACAATTCACAATGGACATATGCTCACACTCTAAGCCATACAACAGTCCATTCACAAATACATGCATAATATATACATTCATAGCATTATGCATATCATCATACATCATCCACACATGTATCAACACATCATATCATGTCAATCAATTAAACACAGTATTAGCACACTCTACTAATACCTATACTGCTCAAAACAGCGGGAAATAATCCCTATTACATCATACGCCAACATAGGTCAACTCTCAATTATGTACACAACATTAAAAAGCCAATTTTTCCACTCTGCAACAGTGTTAACCGGTTAACGCAACAATGTTAACCGGTTAACGCAGGCAAAAACACATTTTCTGGCAAAACGCAACAGTGTTAACCGGTTAACGCCCTGGGTTAACCGGTTAACGCAGGCAAAACAGCACCTTTTCACAATTCAAAACAGTGTTAACCGGTTAACACCCTGGGTTAACCGGTTAACGCAGACAAAACAGCAGTTCCTGCGCTAACACAAGGCAGAATGCAGAGTTCTCCGCATTTTCCGCCGTTGGAGGACCTCCGGACCTCCGATTCCGATTCCGTAAAAAGCTATACGTTCGGAATTTCACAACTAACCCAAACACAGATTCAATTACAGTCTAAATACAATTTATCCAACATCATTCTTCAGCATCAATAATCCCAATTAGGGTCAAATTAACGGCTTATCACTACCCATCACATATTATCCCATAATACCCATTAATCGACGATAAACCCCCCTTACCTGAGTTAATCTGGCGAATCTCAAGCTCCAAGCTCTTCTCTTCTCCAACCTCCTTCCTCTCGCTCTTCCTCTTTGCCCTTTTCCTCTTTCACGATCGCTTCTCTGCTTTTTCACGTAAAAACCTTTTCTTTACAAAAATGAACTCTTTTTCCTTAATTCCCACTTATATATTTTCCAAATTATATTATTATTCCAATAATAATAATAATTCAATAATTCCAACATAATAATAATAATAATAATCCAATTATCTAATTAAATTAATAAATATATTATTAACTTAATTTAAATAATTATCATATTATTATCGGGGTGTTACAACTAGCCCTTCTCTTCTTCCCTTCATTCTAACCCAAGCCAAACTTTTTGTGCAAACATTAACATTGTTTTCAAAAACTAGAAACCTAGGCACTATGCCTTTGATTTTTCAAACTTTTTTCATAACACTTATTTTGAATTGAATCTTAAGTCAACTTTGACTTTATTTTGTGAATACTTTTCATTTGTAAATACAACTCACTCAATTGTTTTTGTGGTTCCAATGACCACTTTTGCCAAAGCTTTTCCTAAACATTAGCTATTAGGTTTGAGTTATCATAGAGGTTGATATAATACTCACATATATCCTTAGTGATTGGACTATAAGTCTTCCATACTTATTATAGGGTGGATCCCTCACTAGTATGTTTAAGCTCTTCTCACATGGTGGATTTGTGGTTTAGGTTGAGTTTTCTCTCTTTGATAACAAAAGGCCTTAAGGCTTTTGACCAATCAATTCACCAACTTATTTTGAGATTTTTACCCCGAACTACGAGGTTTTGATCCTACCTTTTTTAAGATGGTATGTAGGCAATGTGTTTATCCATTCAAACACAAAATTATAAATAATTTGTATATTCTCCTCTCATCTCCCCAATCATGTTTGCACAAATATTTTTCACAAATACCAACCCACTATACAACATTTGTAAAAAGGGCTCCCTTAGAGTACTAAGGATGTTTTGGATGCTTAAAACATTCCCATTGCATAACCAACCCCCTTACCCAGATCTCTGACATTTTTATTAGTTTTTGATTTGATAAAACTTCTCGGTTTTTGTTCGCTTTCTAACCTTTCCTTTGGATAAATAGAAGTGCGGTGGCGACTTGAATTGTATGATTTACTTTTGATTTAGTCAATAAATCTAAAGGTAACGAATACCCCGCTACAAATACGATTTAAAGTTATGACGTTAAGAAGTAATACAATGAAATTAGTCAAACATTATCCCTTAATCTACCATTAGCAAGTTCCATAATCTTCTTAAAAGGAAGAAGTTAAAATCATCATAATTATGACTCTTATTACCATCACAATGGGCCACTACTACCTTATGTAATTCCTGAAGAAGAATGAGGCTAGTTAAAACCAAGTTATCTTTATTCTAAAGAGACCAAAAAGTAACACCATCAAGACGAGATCTATCTATATTCGACTCAACAAAGATAAGAAAAAAATATTTAAAGACCTCTTGTCAAATTTTAGACACACTTTCAATCCAAACTTCACCAACTTGAAGGGGGTAAGATTGCATTCCACATCCTCCTATTCAAAGGCATGAAAAAAAATCAATATTAATATCACCTTTCTTAAATCACATAAATTTGAACATTTAAAACAAATGAGAATCTTTGATCTTAAGTAAGGACCAAAGATCTACACTAACTCTAGATCTAGCCTCCATCTCCTTCTCATATAAATTTAAGATAAACATTTATTGAATGGGTATTTTCTCAGTTTATTTTTAATTGTCATTCTATTACATTTTACAATAAATTTTCTTAGTTTTGATCAAATTTCTTTCTAAAAAACTCATACTTATTCACTATTCATTTCAAACTTGTAATAAATAACTAAGAAAATTATCAAAAAAATAATTATTAATATTGATGAAAGAAAATAATTTTCTGCTAATGCGATAATTAAAAAGGAACCGTTAGATTTTATTTAGAAGTTTGGAGGGCAAGAAAGATAAGAACTTTGAGAAAAATGAAGAATTGAGTGAGAAAAATAGAAAGATTTAGACGAAAAGAATTTTGGAAGATTTATTTTTATTCAAAACTTAAAGTTCTTCTAATTTAAAGGAACTAAAAAATCATATTAAAAAAAAATTATAGGGTTTTTGATTAGATAAATTATTGAAATATAATCTATGATGTTATAGTATCCTAAACATTTAAAATATATTAATAATAAACACTTTTTATCATTTTATATCTTTCAAAAAATATTTAAAATATTTCTATATATTTTTAAAAAATTCTTTTCTAAGCTCGCACTCTCTCTCCCATCTAAACTTCCAAACAAAGCATAAAACAAATAGTATATCAAATAAGTACTATATAATGGACATGAAGTTTTCTCTTCATATTGTGAAAACTAAAGAAAAGAGAGTTCAAAGATAAAATCTTCACAAAAATGGCATTGCACATTTACCAATCTTTTCTAATGGGACTTTTATACATTGGGCTGCGCCTCGCTTCGAGTACGTAACATATCAACTTTGCACCTAAATTCTTCTTCTTCTAACACACAATTATAAAAAGTAATAATATTATTTTCTTATTATTTTTCTTATAAATCTTTATCTTAAAAACTGAGTTTTGAATTTGGAAATTTTGTTTTTGTAGCAGGAGCAACACCAACACCAACACCACCAAGTTTGAACAATGATCCAGATATTGACACATTTGGCTGCCTTCTATATTTGGATTGCATGTTTACTTGTTGTTGCAAAGAAAGATGCATGAATCTGGGATATTCAAGAGGAGAATGTTACAATGGAGTCGGTTGTTGTTGTATGGTTTAAAATTAGGATAAATTACATTATTATAAAAAACTTATTTATATATTTTACTAAAGATCAAATAAACAATCTCATAAAATAAATAATAAAAACTCAAATAAATAAAGTAAGAAATATCTCTCTCCAAAGCTTTTAATTTTCACTCTCGAAGGATATTAAGATGTCAGCAGAAGAAAAAGTGGAAAGCAGTGGCCAAGCATAACGTGAAGGAATGATGCAACCTGAGAATATAATTATGCTTTCAAGAATTAGGGTAAAAGTTGTTTAGATTAAAAACATCCACTTATGTTTGTGTTTTAATACTGTAAATGCTGTATACTTTTAATTAAATAATAAACACCATTTTAGTTAAATAATTATTTTAGTTTTAGAATTTACATTGGACTAAGTATTTATTGCATTCATAATATAGCGAGTATAATCGAGAATAGAACGTAGAATAAATGAGATGGAAGCCTCCTTTTACAAAAAAGATTTAAGCTTAGTATTCAGGCATCTTACTTCTATTGTTGATTTTTTCAATTTGTAGGAGTTTTATTAGAGACTCTAAATAAATATATCTTAGTGGTTTTTCTTGTAATTTTGGTTGATCAATTCTTTTTGATGAGGCTATGTGATCTAGTCTATAGTTTCAAAATAACTAGTAATTTTCTTTCTCTTTGCAATTAGTCAAATGGGCTTTTCAACAAAAAGAAATTTATAAAGATAGATTGCTCATAATATACATTTGCTTCTACTTCTTCTTGAAACATTATCTCTAATTGTTGGGTTTCAAATGGGAGTGTTAAAACCCCACGAGTCGATTAAAATTTGAGGAAATATTTGATTTATAAGAGAAATTATGCATATCTTTAATGTCTTAAGAGATTAGGTGAATAATGTAATATCAAGATCTCTTAAATCCATAAATATTTAGTTTATTATAACTTCCAATCCTTCCCAAACTCCCCAACACTAATGTTTCAAATACATTAGAAGTGTAAGATCAAATATATTTATCGAGAAGCTAATTGTTGTACAAATCACTTTGCAAGAAGTTCAACAACTAATTGCTTATTGGGATTACGATGAGTTTAAGGGGATATCTTTAAGGGGAAAAAATAGAGCATCTGGGTTAGACAGTTGCATTCACACAACAAGAAGTATCAATATTGTCTAACTTGCACAATGAGCTTCATGTGAAGATTCATATTAAGAGTAATGTCGAAAATGTTTATGAGCGTTCATGAAAAAACTCAAGTAAGTTGTCATCATATTTAGTTATTTTATTTAATTCTTTTATATAATTAATTTTTTTAAATATAAACTCTAATTATATAATATTTTTATGTATGTGTAAGAGGAGTATGATAAACGATGAGCACTTTACCTATCCAAGCAATCTGAAGTAGCAATAACGACAAGATCATATCCTATTGATACTATTGTGTTATTGCATACTTGGAATTGTATAACTGGCGTGAAGAAGAAAAATGGGAGAATATATACCGTAGGGGATTTGGTCACAAATATGAAGCCTTCAGATAGGTGTTTGAGCAAGAAAAATGTTGATGGAGAAGGCTCGTCGCGTCCACCAATACTAACAGCTGAAATGAAAGAAATGTGAAAATTTTAACTTATGATGAGGTAGCACGCGAAGCAATAAGAAAGGAAGAGATAGATGAAATGAGGGGGAAAACAAATAGAGTTATAAGAAGCATATTGCGAATTGTATATAAGCGTTCACAAAAATTTGAACAATTTATATTATCATAGATGAACCAAACTTCTCGTGGTGGATAAGGAGGTTTTGGAAGATACGTTGGAACATACATATTAAGAGGAGATGGTTGACAAGGACAAAATGATGTAGAAGAGAAGAGCGAGTGGGATGTTGGGGTTATTAATTCAGGGGTTCAACATGAGGGGGCATTTTTCATTGGGGTAATATGCGTGTGAATTCTCTCATTTATATTTTCTAATTAATGTGAGACTTCCCCACACTTTGTTTCTCAATATTTCCAACTCACACTTGTTATTCTCAACACTCTCTATCAAGTGTGATTCTGTCCATAATGTCCCCCCTTAATCAGAAGTTCTTTCATCCACATACACTTGTATTACAGTTGACACCCTTTTAAATGGGATATGTCTCCTATCCACCATCATGTGGGAAATACTTTTGATACAAGTGAGTCATGATACCAGTGTTAGGTCATCAATTTAGGGGTTCAACATGAGGGACCATTTTCCATTGCGGTCTTTTTTTATGAGCAACACACCTTGTGAGAGACACACCTCATACTCATCCAAAACAATAAGGTAATAGGTGTGTGGGTTCTCTCACTTATAAATGCTCAAGTCTCCATTTTTCTAATCAAGTTAATAAACTTTTAGACAAGATTTATGGTAGGAGTTGAAGTCTAGAAAGGATGGTAGTCAACATGTTCTGAATCTGATAGTTGGTCTCATCCTAACAATCAAGTATGGTACTTACTTCTTCATTTTCATTATTAAGTTCTTCCAAGGTCTTCAGAATCACAAAATTAACTGGCTTAGAAGCATGAGGTTCAGAAGATGCAATCCTAGATGTTGATCCAACTTCATGCTGAGGATCTAAGTTCAGTGCAGTCGCATAATTTGCTCCGACTTTAGGCGGAAGAACTATGTTCTGCTCAGAAATGGGAATCCTATAAGATGCTCCAACTACTTACTGATTAGATAAAATTAAAGAAGAGGAACCAGATTCAGTCAGAGATATAACTTGTTATGATGCTGGGAGCGCCAAAATCTTAGACCTAGCTAAGGACTCATTAACATACTTCTCTATCTCCAGAATTTGAGTCACTACTTCAGAGAATATGGGTATGAACTTTTCTATGACAACATCATAAGAAATTTTCTTGAGGAATTTGAAGCAGTAATTTGACCAGATCGTGTATCGATCCCATAATGCAATTGCTTTCAACAGGGTTGACACAGTTTGTGACAACCTTTCTTATAAAGCTTAGACTTCCAACTATTTTTAATTTTATATCAGTTAATAATTCATCAAATGAGAGTGTATGAGAGGTATGTTCAGAATTATTTGTGGGGGTTCTCATCTCTTTACTCATTTCTGAGTCTGACTCAAAGGATGGAGATAGTTCAACTACAGTTGGATCCTTATTAGAGAAAAGTTCTCTATCAACATAGGAATCATCTAAAGAAAACAAGTCATCAAAGAGCGGGTCAAATACATGTGTATCAATCTGATTCAGGATTATTTGGATGATCAGATAGTGCGTGTCCATGTGAAGGTGGAGGTAGAGGTTAAGGTTGAGGTTGAGGTGGAGATGTAGGTTGTTGTTGGATTGGATTATTTGTGGTTTCAAGTTCATTAGGCTTTGGTTCATTTGTGGTTTCTGGTGCATTGTTGTATCAGGTACATTTATAGGTTTTGTTATGGTACTAAAAGGTTGATTTTGAATAGATGTGTTGGGCAAAATAATTAATAAAGAGTTAACATTTACATAATCAGAATTAGTAGAAGTCTCGGCATTAGAAGACTTACTTGGATTCTGGTTCGTAGGAACTTCGGTAGATTGTTTCTCAGCTTCTTTATTCAGTTGTCCAAATTCTTCTACACAAACTGTAGACCTCAAAACCCATCTGGAGGTCTCAAACTTCTTTGGCTGCTTAATTGGAGATGGAGAAGGAGGATTTGAGGGTCCTTCATCATACTTTTTTGCCCTTACTTTCCTCTTAAGAGTTGCATCTGGAGGGGCATCTGACATGTTGTGAATGTCCACCATTGGATCAATACCTTCCTCCAAGCAGCTTTTCATGTATTCCCTCAGAATTTTTGGGGGGTCCAGCTTAGCGAATACGAGGAAATCATCAATCTCTACCCTTCTGATAGAAACATATTATTTGTCCAACACTACAGGGCCCACAACATCTAAAATCATTAACATATTTTTCAGATTATTTCCATTGAAAGACTTTCCCACATCCGTGTAGACATCTTCAAGAAAATTTATCTCTTCCAACTTTTCCACAAACTTAGTTTCAACCAAAATGTCATAAATTAGTATATCCAAGGGAATCCACTTCCTGGGTTTTCGACCTAAGTTTCTTGTTGCTTAACTATATCCCTAAGATATTTGAACAATATGGAAGGAAGATTTAACTTAACACCTTTGGTCAGATAATACAACATGTATTTTTGGTTAATGATGATGTAATCAACATAGTTTCCAACAGGACGATGATGAATGCACCCCAAAAGAATCTTAACCCAAATCCTCAACCTAGGTTGGAGATTGTTGACTCCTTAACTCTTTCCTTCTTGGAATATGGTAGCAACCACTTCATTCAATTTTACCCCTTTTGTGGACATTTGATAACATCTCTTCCCAAAACCATAATGGTTCAGTAGCTTGGCTATGGATTTTTCATAAGATTTCAAATTTCTGACCCAGGACGCAAAAGAAGATATGAACATCTGTGGTTGTTGCATGTATCCAAAAATATTTGACCAATGCAAGATATACCAGACCTTTCAATCTCTTAAAGAAAACTTCCCATCCTTAGGAAACGATATCACTAGCGAGGCCAAACCCATTTGGGCTAAAGAGTTTCCTTGTATTCACTAAGAATACAAAATGATATCTCACTCATCCATAAATGAAACAACATTTCAACCTACCTATGGCCTTGAGGCCATGATAACCCTTTGACGTATGGTATTTAATTTGGAAAACCATGCATATTTTTCCAAAACTTGTGCCACTGAGATAAAAAGATTTATATTTAATTCGTAACAGAAACTGTAAATTATGGACTTGACCAATACAAAGATTCTTTATACTAAATTTCTCTGAGTTTTTCTCGTGATCTTATTTACAAATCTTCTATGGAAAAAATGCGGGGGTCTTCTAAAACCTTACCAAGGGTTAAAAAAGGAGGCATCACCTACATGACGAAAGGAGTGAAAAGACAAAGCTCGACACACAATTATGATGGTTCGGGGACCTTACTTGATCGGATAGCGACCCTCAAGATGGATGGACCCCTAAATTAATCCACCTTTTCTTAAGTTTTAAAAGTGGGGACACCCTTGTCTATGAATTTCCTCACGAGTTGATACATGGAAATCATTATTACAAAACACACTATATGAAAGAAAGTGTTAGAGAAACATGGAAAAACTAAGGCGAAGACATTCTCCATGACAATATTCAAGTTACAACAAAAGGATCAAGAACAAACTAAATGTCCGAAAAATTATCAAAATGAAACAAAGAATAATATATATCATTTAAGACAAGTTGCCCATCCATCACAAAAGGAGATATGCTCTAAAAAAGTATCGAAAGTCTCATTTTCAACATCAAGAGGTCACCAATAGCTTGAGACTTGTCCTTTTTGAAGAAGACACTCACGTTGCAGCACATGTGCTTATTATTTGAGTATGGACTGCACTTTTTCTTTATTTTAAATAACAAGCATCTTCATCCATTGCTTTATCAAAACTTAATTGAGATTGAAGTGCTTCATTAATATATGTAGTACGAAATAAATTTTCATCTGCGTGTATGAATTTGTTTTTCAATTTTTGGAATAATGGAGTGTTTTCTTTTGTCAAATGGAGTGTATTTTCTTAATTATTAAAAAGAATGCTGAAATATAAAAAATTAAAAGATATAATTATGTTCGAGGAATTAGTTTTTCAACTGTGCATAGAGAATTATGTATTTAATAAAAACATGCTATTTAAAGAATTATGTATTTAATAAAAACATGTCAATTAACACAAGACTTTACTATTTAAATGCCCATTTGAAATTGACATAATTAAATTTTTTAGCCCTAAAAATAATATTCTTCAAATATCTCAAATTGATTTATTTCATCAAATTTTGTAGAAACTTTTAGGAAGAATCTTCATTTTAATTTGATGAAATATCTCAAAAGTTTCAATAAACTTTTAGGAGGATCAAAACTGTAGATGAAAATTTTTAAGAAAATCATTTTTTAAAGAAAATATTTCTAGGCATTAAAAATGAAATTTGAGATAATTAGGAGGACCACTAACATATTTAACCTAAAAATGTTATTATAGATATTTCATCACTTTATTGAAACTTTTTTTAGATATCCAATTTTAAAAAGAGATTAATTGAAATACACTGTCAATGTAAAAAGATTTTACACCATCACTTAATTATAGACGTTGGATATTACACGAAGTTTGACTTTTATTTTAAAAATCTATAAAGTAATACAAATGGGTGATGGTGATGAACCGACGGTGTAAAACTTTTTACACTGACAGTGTATAGTAATTAATCTCTTTTAAAAAATTATTTAATTTTAAAATTATTTCAAATAGTTTTTCATAAAATCATTATTGAGATACAACTTTTGAAAAAATTGTGATTTTTACTATATTTTAATTTTTGATAATGTATATTTATTGTTATAGAATGCCAAAATTAATTTTTTAATTTATAGAAAAATAAATTTAAAAATACTTTTAATATTTTGAAAAATATTTTTATAAAAATTATTTTTAAAAATATAAAAAAAAATCAATCTTTTAAAGATAAAACAAACCGATCCCAGTGTTAATTACTATATCGGATTATTTTATGTTATTTCCCCCACTAATACATTTGATTTCGGCATAATAACAACAATCAATTAAGTTAATATTTTATTCTTTCTTTCCTCTTTACCATTTATTTTAAAGATATATAAAACAATAGTTTCATGTATAATTTCATGTATTTTGTAAAATTTATTAAATAAGTTAGATTTATACTTTAGGAATCTGTTACACCTTTTAATTTTTCTAAAGAATTAATTCTTAAATATATCAAGCACCTCACTTTTATTTTTTATTAAATATATAAATATAGTCAGAACAAACATCAATAAAAATGACAAAATATTTTTTTACATTCCTAATTCAAGTTATATCAAGTTCATATATATTAGAGTATATCAAATTTAAAGGTCAAATTCTCTAACAAGTAATTTATGTGAATTTTTAGTATTGTAGTTTGACTATAGAAATCTCTTTTTTTTTTTATATATTAGTAATAGATAATTTTAGAAATAATTCTAAATAAATTAAATTCAAGGTTTTGAGTTTATTTACTTCATGGAGTTTAGAATGTTTAATCAAAAATATTTAGAAAACAGTTAGATTTATTTGAATGTTTTTTATAATATCAGTGCAACAAAGTCAAACTTCCGGTCGAGTTTAATGTTGTTTATACTATTTTTGATGGTCCTCATTCATCGCTTTTTATGAGTTATACTGCATTCCTTGGATGTAGCATAGTCAGCATATTGTTAGATGATTGGAAAGATATAGCAGATGAGGTGAAAAATAGCATATGAACAGACATTCAAGTATATTAATTTTAATTTTTATCGATTCGATATTACTTTATATAAACACTAATACATACTTATTGATGTAAATGTGTAGTTGATGTTTGAGTTTAGTGATGATTCAAAGTTGGAAAAAAATGGACCACTTATGTTGGTACGACTTGGAGAAGTTTTAAGTCATGACTCATGAGTGACTACATTACGAAGCCTAAGTCTAATATTAAGCACTCGTGGGTGAAATATCATTTACTTGACAAGAAGGTTTGGAAAAAGTTTGTGAAGTCTCGTAGTTCTGAGGAGTTCATGGTTAGTACCAGCTGTATTTTTTGATAATTTTATGGATACAACAATGGACGTTAATATTTTTACTATGTTTAAAACATGTTAAAAGTGAAGTAGGAAAATTGAACAAGTCTAAAAATAAATACCCCCATATATTATCTCACATGGGATACAGGAAACTTGATAAAACAATGATTAATGAAAGAAGAAGAACTATGAGATGGGGACTCCATGAGAAGTGGAAAAGGGCTCGATAAAGAACAAATAGAGACTACACTTCAGATGCCTCAAGAGCAGTCGCTGAAAAAATTATAAGTACGATTTGTTGTGCATATGTTATGTGTTATTTAAATCCCTTTGGTAATAAATAATGTATGTCTTATCATGTTGTGTAGGATTCGTTGGTTAGCTCAGCCCGTGAAGGTTCCCTTTGTTCCAGAACCACGATATGATACATTAGTAGAAGCAATCAGAACAAAGGAGTACGGTGGTCATGTCTGTGGGGTTGGAGATGACATTGGCATGAGAGTGTCTTTTGGCACGTCTATAAAAAATATCGGACAGGTGCAAAAAGAAACGTTGGAAGAGCTTCAGAGGAATATAGATACTCAAAAGCAGGAATTTTAAGAGAAGTTAGAAGCGGAGTGTGAAACTCATAAGAAATAATTGTAAGAAATAAAATAGTTATATGCAGTATGTGAGAGTGGGAATATTGTGATATCTGAAATGTATGATATATATTGTGTTAATTCTGTTTTGTGTTCCTGTGTTTTTTATGATGTAGAGAATCAGTGGAACTGTCCCACTATGTACCAATGAAGATGATGATGTTGATGATCAATTGTATGCTATAAATGTTGTATGTGGTGTAAACACAAAAGGTAGTTATGTTATGTTATGTTTCCCCCATCGGTAGAGAGATTCATATCAGGTTATTGGCTCCCTCTGAAGAATCATATTCCAACATGTTATGTTATGTTATGTTATGCGCAACGAAGATGTGATGTTTACTCTCGCGTTATAACATGGTCCAGAGATTGAGTGGGTTAAAGGAATTATTTATCATTCCTAAAGATATAAAGGATGTGATTGTTGGAAAACGGTGGTTGGACATAGGGTTACTACAAGTTTGGTGCACGTAAGTATATCTCACTATGGTACATTCGTTGTGTTTGTATAGAACTAATTCTTCACGTGTTTTTAGTATTTGTTTAACTATATAGGTACATTCACCGCGTTTGTATAGAATTAAATAAATTGAGTACTTATGGATTGTTGGATCCAGTTAGAGTACGATTTACAACTAATTCTACAAAAAGCATTGAAGAATAATTAACATCACAGATAGCATGGGGAGGGGGGATGTTAGTTAGCACAATTCCATAATGAGTAATTTTAGGATTATGGTTGCTCTATTATAGTTAGTTTTCATGTTTTACCAAATACCAATTATATATGCTTGTATTATTCATTCAAAGAACATTATCAATTGATCACCATATCTCTTCAGACGAATATGGTAACTACACAGTGTTCGTTACACTATGAACTTGATCCTATGATGAAATAAATTATTACTAGGTAACTTTATGTTTATGATATTTTTAGTAATATTTTATTTGACTTTGTAATTACCTTAGTGTGTAATATTTTTAAATCATTTTCAATATACAGGATTGTGGAGAGACACTATAGGTTGAACAACTCTAGAAACAAACTCACATTTTATGAGCCCAAGATAAGTGGATTAATTGTGATATTCACTTATATATATATATATATATATATATATATATAGAGAGAGAGAGAGAGAGAGAGAGGTAAAAAAATATAGGTATGTAATATATGAAAAAATAAAATAAAAACAAAGTATTTGATCACGGTTATTTATATCAACCGTTGTTATAGATAGAATGTAAAATATTATAAACCATACAATCACTGAGTTTCAAACTCATGACCTTTCGCTTTATATCACAACGGCTGTATATTTTGACCGTTGTAATATATAGAGCACTACCTAGTTTATCACAACGGTCATACGCTCGTGGTGAAAAGCATGATAAATACAACCACACCTTACCTTATAATGGTTAGTCGGATGTGAGTTATTGGTTATTATTAGCATTTGATCCTGTCAAGTAGTTAACAAACAGTAGCTATAGTTTAGGCATCACTCTAGCTAATTCTATTTAATTATCATCATGTATTATAGCTTTATATACTGATGCAAATCTCTGTAAAATATCATTCTCATATAAGTGAAAAATATACTCTTATATGGTATCAGTAGTTTACTAGCTTTACAGCAAAACCGATCCACAATCTCACCATGTCTTCCTCGACAACATCTGAAATTTCTATTACACCAAATACCAATTCTGTTATTGCCCTAAACACTCACTCGTCAGTGAAACTGAGCAGCAACAATTTTCCTGCTTGGCAAGTGCAATTCAATGCACTCCTTGTAGGGTATGATCTCATTGGCTATGTTGATGGCACCACTGCCAGTCCAACCCAAACTGATCCAGCATACAAACGCTGGAAAAGACAGGATCAACTGATCCTGCATGCCATCATATCATCTGTTGATCCAAGCATTATTACCATGTTGGGGAATGTCAAAACCTCAAAACAAGCTTGGGACATTCTCACCAAGATGTTTGCAAGCAAAACTCGTGCAAGAATTATGCACTTAAAAGAGAGACTCTCTCGATTCACAAAAGGATCACAATCTATTTCTGAATACCTTCAGGGCATCAAGGCCTTATCTGATGAATTAGCCATCATCAACTCTCCGGTGGACGATGTCGACCTTGTCATCCACACTTTGAATGGTCTTGGAGCTGAATATCGTGAAGTAATAGCTTCTCTAAGAACTAGAGAAAATCCTATCGGATTTGATGATCTTCACGATCTCCTTTCTGATTTTGAAAGTTATTTAAAGAGGGATACACCTGTGCAAGAAACTCCTCTCATTGCCACTGCAAACACTGCACACAAAGGAAAATAATTCTACAACAAAACACCAAAACAGTACCACAATAACACAATGTCCAGATCAACATCACCGGGCTTCTCAAGGCGTGTAGTGTGTCAATTTTGTGACAAACCAGGCCATACTGCCAAGGTCTGCTACAAATTGCATGGCTACCCTCCAAAGCATCAACCACCTATTGCTCTTCATACTAGGGCCACGCCTTCTGGTGCAGCAGATTGGATCCTAGACTTAGGGGCTTCTCATCATATAACAAATGAGTTGGATAACCTGCACTTGTCTCAACCTTACACAGGTTCAGATCAGCTTCTGGTTGGTGATGGATCTGGACACACCATCTCTAACATTGGTAAAATTATTTTACAAACTCCTTCTAAATCATTTCATCTTTCCAATGTTTTACATGTGCCTAAAATTACTCAAAAACTATTGTCTGTTTCATCTCTATGTCACACTAATCCAATTTCCATTGAATTTTTTTCTGATCATTTCTTGATAAAGGATTTGAAGACAAGAGAACCTCTTCTAAAAGGGCAGCATAGCAATGGACTCTACCACATGCCCCATCCATCATCATTACCACAGGCACTTGTCACAACCACACACACTCCTCCACCATGGCATCACATATTGGGGCATCCATCTGATCGCATACTGAGACATCTCCTACCATCTCACAAAATAAAGAGCCACCAACAACCTTGTCTATCATGTAATAGTGTTAAGAGTCACAAATTACCTTTTTCCATTTCCAGTATCAAAACACAAAAACCATTAGAACTTATATATACTGATGTATGGGGTCCATCCCACATCACGTCTTTAGATGGTTTCTCCTATTATTTACTTCTTGTTGATCACTTCACCAAATATGTATGGCTCTATCCATTAAGAAATAAATCTGATGTCTCTAATGTATTTCCCACATTCAAAAATCTTGCTGAAAACTACTTCAAAGAAAAAATCATTTCATTGCACTCTGATAATGGAGGAGAATTCATCAAACTAAAATCATTTCTCCACACACATGGCATATCTCATTTCACCACATCACCACATACACCTGAACTCAATGCTCCAGCTGAAAGGAGACATAGACATGTAGTTGAAACTGGAAGAGCCTTACTACATATGTCAAATCTACCTCCCGAATACTGGTCCTTTGCGTTCAAGACAGCAGTGTACCTAATCAATAGGTTACCAACTCCTATCCTCAACATGAAATCACCATATCAAGTCTTACACAAGAAAAGCCCAACAACATCACATCTTCATTCCTTTGGATGCCTTTGTTTTCCTTGGTTGCGACCTTATGTCTCAAATAAACTTCAACCCCGATCTCAACCTTGCATATTCTTAGGATATGCAGAATCCCAATACAGTTATTTATGTCTTGACCCAACAAATCACAAAATATACACCTCTAGGCATGTCAAATTTTTTGACCACATTTTTCCATACAACCAACTTGTCAAATCTACACCACCACCATCTCTAAGCATACCCAACATACCACAATCCCCTCATATCATCATACCTATCCTTCAACAACCACCACTTGAGTCACACGCTATGCCCCATGAAGAGGAGGATCTCTTGGTTTCAAATACAATGTCAGGTAATGATACTCATCCACCTACTCTTGTTACTACACCTATTGTCACTCCTAATACCTCTACAGCCCCTACTACTGAAACAAACCAAATCATCACAAGGTCGAAAAATAATATATTCAAGCCAAAAAGGATGTATACTGCATCAAAACACCCTCTACCTGAGAATTTGGAACCTTCAAACATCCGTGAGGCAATGAAACATGCCCATTGGCGTCAGGCAATTGCAGATGAATTTGAAGCCTTAATAAGAAATGGCACATTCTCACTTGTACCACCTAAGGCAGGGCAAACCATTGTTGGATGTAGATGGTTATTTCGTATCAAGAGAAATAGTGATGGTTCCATTGCTCGCTACAAGGCACGTCTTGTTGCCAAGGGTTTCACACAATGTCCTGGCATTGACTTCAAGGAGACATTCGCACCAGTTGTTCGCCCACAAACAATTAAGATTATTCTTACCTTAGCAATCTCTCATCAGTGGTCAATGCACCAACTAGATGTGAACAATGCGTTCTTACAAGGAGCTCTTACAGAAGAGGTCTTCATGGACCAACCGCCAGGTATGAAAGATGCAACACATCCCAACTATGTTTGTAAACTTCACAAGGCCATCTATGGCCTACGGCAAGCACCAAGAGCATGGCATGATTCTCTGAAGGAATTTATTATTGCATATGGATTTCAAACAAGCAAAAGTGATCCATCCTTGTTCATTTATCACTCGGGTGATACCAAGGCTTACTTTTTAGTCTATGTAGATGACTTGTTGCTCACTGGTAACAACTCTACATTCCTTCAAAGCTTCATCAAGGCACTATCTCAACGATTTTCGTTGAAAAATATGGGACAACCTCACTACTTTTTGGGTATTGAAATCATACCAACAAGCTCTGGAATTTTTCTTTCTCAACACCGGTACATTCGTGACCTCTTACAAAAGTTTGACATGGAGGGGGCGAAACCATCTCCTACACCACTTTCCTCCACAGCAGTGCTACAACTTCACGATGGTACATCATCCACCGATGCCACGGAGTTTCGTAATATTATTGGAGGACTTCAGTATCTTAATCTTACTCGTCCAGACTTATCATACTGCATCAATAAATTGTCCTAATTTATGCATAAACCAACTTCCCTTCACCTACAACACTTAAAACGCATCCTTCGATACATCAAACTAACCATTAATCATGGTCTCATGCTACACAAAACTGCTGCAAACAACTTGTTAGCATACTCTGATGCAGATTGGGGTGGGAACAATGATGATCACACATCTACCTCAGCTTATATCATTTTCTTCGGAGGCAACCCAATTTCGTGGCTCTCAAGAAAACAAAGAACTGTAGCACGGTCATCTACTGAGGCTGAATATCATGCAGTTGCTACCGCTACCACTGAGATCATGTGGCTCCAAAACTTACTGCATGAACTAAGAATACCCATACATGATCCTCCACAACTATTGTGTGACAATGTGGGTGCCACATACCTTTGTTCCAATCCTGTACTTCACTCAAGAATGAAACATATATCATTAGATTATCATTTTGTCAGAGAACAGGTTCAAACCAACAAGCTCATCGTAACACATGTGTCTACCAAGGATCAGCTGGCAGATTTACTCACTAAACCATTTCCCACAACCAAGTTCACTGAACTCATGTCCAAGATAAAGGTCGTTGATGGAACCTTCATCTTGAGGGGGCGTAATGGACCAATGAAAGAAATAATTTGAATTGGTCATCAAATAATTAAATGAGAGTTATTGGTTATTATTAGCATTTGATCCTGTCAAGTAGTTAACAAACAGTAGCTATAGTTTAGGCATCACTCTAGCTAATTCTATTTAATTATCATCATGTATTATAGCTTTATATACTGATGCAAATCTCTGTAAAATATCATTCTCATATAAGTGAAAAATATACTCTTATATGGTATCAGTAGTTTACTAGCTTTACAGCAAAACCGATCCACAATCTCACCATGTCTTCCTCGACAACATCTGAAATTTCTATTACACCAAATACCAATTCTGTTATTGCCCTAAACACTCACTCGTCAGTGAAACTGAGCAGCAGCAATTTTCCTGCTTGGCAAGTGCAATTCAATGCACTCCTTGTAGGGTATGATCTCATTGGCTATGTTGATGGCACCACTGCCAGTCCATCCCAAACTGATCCAGCATACAAACGCTGGAAAAGACAGGATCAACTGATCCTGCATGCCATCATATCATCTGTTGATCCAAGCATTATTACCATGTTGGGGAATGTCAAAACCTCAAAACAAGCTTGGGACATTCTCACCAAGATGTTTGCAAGCAAAACTCGTGCAAGAATTATGCACTTAAAAGAGAGACTCTCTCGATTCACAAAAGGATCACAATCTATTTCTGAATACCTTCAGGGCATCAAGGCCTTATCTGATGAATTAGCCATCATCAACTCTCCGGTGGACGATGTCGACCTTGTCATCCACACTTTGAATGGTCTTGGAGCTGAATATCGTGAAGTAATAGCTTCTCTAAGAACTAGAGAAAATCCTATCGGATTTGATGATCTTCACGATCTCCTTTCTGATTTTGAAAGTTATTTAAAGAGGGATACACCTGTGCAAGAAACTCCTCTCATTGCCACTGCAAACACTGCACACAAAGGAAAATAATTCTACAACAAAACACCAAAACAGTACCACAATAACACAATGTCCAGATCAACATCACCGGGCTTCTCAAGGCGTGTAGTGTGTCAATTTTGTGACAAACCAGGCCATACTGCCAAGGTCTGCTACAAATTGCATGGCTACCCTCCAAAGCATCAACCACCTACTGCTCTTCATACTAGGGCCACGCCTTCTGGTGCAGCAGATTGGATCCTAGACTTAGGGGCTTCTCATCATATAACAAATGAGTTGGATAACCTGCACTTGTCTCAACCTTACACAGGTTCAGATCAGCTTCTGGTTGGTGATGGATCTGGACACACCATCTCTAACATTGGTAAAATTATTTTACAAACTCCTTCTAAATCATTTCATCTTTCCAATGTTTTACATGTGCCTAAAATTACTCAAAAACTATTGTCTGTTTCATCTCTATGTCACACTAATCCAATTTCCATTGAATTTTTTTCTGATCATTTCTTGATAAAGGATTTGAAGACAAGAGAACCTCTTCTAAAAGGGCAGCATAGCAATGGACTCTACCACATGCCCCATCCATCATCATTACCACAGGCACTTGTCACAACCACACACACTCCTCCACCATGGCATCACATATTGGGGCATCCATCTGATCGCATACTGAGACATCTCCTACCATCTCACAAAATAAAGAGCCACCAACAACCTTGTCTATCATGTAATAGTGTTAAGAGTCACAAATTACCTTTTTCCATTTCCAGTATCAAAACACAAAAACCATTAGAACTTATATATACTGATGTATGGGGTCCATCCCACATCACGTCTTTAGATGGTTTCTCCTATTATTTACTTCTTGTTGATCACTTCACCAAATATGTATGGCTCTATCCATTAAGAAATAAATCTGATGTCTCTAATGTATTTCCCACATTCAAAAATCTTGCTGAAAACTACTTCAAAGAAAAAATCATTTCATTGCACTCTGATAATGGAGGAGAATTCATCAAACTAAAATCATTTCTCCACACACATGGCATATCTCATTTCACCACATCACCACATACACCTGAACTCAATGCTCCAGCTGAAAGGAGACATAGACATGTAGTTGAAACTGGAAGAGCCTTACTACATATGTCAAATCTACCTCCCGAATACTGGTCCTTTGCGTTCAAGACAGCAGTGTACCTAATCAATAGGTTACCAACTCCTATCCTCAACATGAAATCACCATATCAAGTCTTACACAAGAAAAGCCCAACAACATCACATCTTCATTCCTTTGGATGCCTTTGTTTTCCTTGGTTGCGACCTTATGTCTCAAATAAACTTCAACCCCGATCTCAACCTTGCATATTCTTAGGATATGCAGAATCCCAATACAGTTATTTATGTCTTGACCCAACAAATCACAAAATATACACCTCTAGGCATGTCAAATTTTTTGACCACATTTTTCCATACAACCAACTTGTCAAATCTACACCACCACCATCTCTAAGCATACCCAACATACCACAATCCCCTCATATCATCATACCTATCCTTCAACAACCACCACTTGAGTCACACGCTATGCCCCATGAAGAGGAGGATCTCTTGGTTTCAAATACAATGTCAGGTAATGATACTCATCCACCTACTCTTGTTACTACACCTATTGTCACTCCTAATACCTCTACAGCCCCTACTACTGAAACAAACCAAATCATCACAAGGTCGAAAAATAATATATTCAAGCCAAAAAGGATGTATACTGCATCAAAACACCCTCTACCTGAGAATTTGGAACCTTCAAACATCCGTGAGGCAATGAAACATGCCCATTGGCGTCAGGCAATTGCAGATGAATTTGAAGCCTTAATAAGAAATGGCACATTCTCACTTGTACCACCTAAGGCAGGGCAAACCATTGTTGGATGTAGATGGTTATTTCGTATCAAGAGAAATAGTGATGGTTCCATTGCTCGCTACAAGGCACGTCTTGTTGCCAAGGGTTTCACACAATGTCCTGGCATTGACTTCAAGGAGACATTCGCACCAGTTGTTCGCCCACAAACAATTAAGATTATTCTTACCTTAGCAATCTCTCATCAGTGGTCAATGCACCAACTAGATGTGAACAATGCGTTCTTACAAGGAGCTCTTACAGAAGAGGTCTTCATGGACCAACCGCCAGGTATGAAAGATGCAACACATCCCAACTATGTTTGTAAACTTCACAAGGCCATCTATGGCCTACGGCAAGCACCAAGAGCATGGCATGATTCTCTGAAGGAATTTATTATTGCATATGGATTTCAAACAAGCAAAAGTGATCCATCCTTGTTCATTTATCACTCGGGTGATACCAAGGCTTACTTTTTAGTCTATGTAGATGACTTGTTGCTCACTGGTAACAACTCTACATTCCTTCAAAGCTTCATCAAGGCACTATCTCAACGATTTTCGTTGAAAAATATGGGACAACCTCACTACTTTTTGGGTATTGAAATCATACCAACAAGCTCTGGAATTTTTCTTTCTCAACACCGGTACATTCGTGACCTCTTACAAAAGTTTGACATGGAGGGGGCGAAACCATCTCCTACACCACTTTCCTCCACAGCAGTGCTACAACTTCACGATGGTACATCATCCACCGATGCCACGGAGTTTCGTAATATTATTGGAGGACTTCAGTATCTTAATCTTACTCGTCCAGACTTATCATACTGCATCAATAAATTGTCCTAATTTATGCATAAACCAACTTCCCTTCACCTACAACACTTAAAACGCATCCTTCGATACATCAAACTAACCATTAATCATGGTCTCATGCTACACAAAACTGCTGCAAACAACTTGTTAGCATACTCTGATGCAGATTGGGGTGGGAACAATGATGATCACACATCTACCTCAGCTTATATCATTTTCTTCGGAGGCAACCCAATTTCGTGGCTCTCAAGAAAACAAAGAACTGTAGCACGGTCATCTACTGAGGCTGAATATCATGCAGTTGCTACCGCTACCACTGAGATCATGTGGCTCCAAAACTTACTGCATGAACTAAGAATACCCATACATGATCCTCCACAACTATTGTGTGACAATGTGGGTGCCACATACCTTTGTTCCAATCCTGTACTTCACTCAAGAATGAAACATATATCATTAGATTATCATTTTGTCAGAGAACAGGTTCAAACCAACAAGCTCATCGTAACACATGTGTCTACCAAGGATCAGCTGGCAGATTTACTCACTAAACCATTTCCCACAACCAAGTTCACTGAACTCATGTCCAAGATAAAGGTCGTTGATGGAACCTTCATCTTGAGGGGGCGTAATGGACCAATGAAAGAAATAATTTGAATTGGTCATCAAATAATTAAATGAGAGTTATTGGTTATTATTAGCATTTGATCCTGTCAAGTAGTTAACAAACAGTAGCTATAGTTTAGGCATCACTCTAGCTAATTCTATTTAATTATCATCATGTATTATAGCTTTATATACTGATGCAAATCTCTGTAAAATATCATTCTCATATAAGTGAAAAATATACTCTTATATGGTATCAGTAGTTTACTAGCTTTACAGCAAAACCGATCCACAATCTCACCATGTCTTCCTCGACAACATCTGAAATTTCTATTACACCAAATACCAATTCTGTTATTGCCCTAAACACTCACTCGTCAGTGAAACTGAGCAGCAGCAATTTTCCTGCTTGGCAAGTGCAATTCAATGCACTCCTTGTAGGGTATGATCTCATTGGCTATGTTGATGGCACCACTGCCAGTCCATCCCAAACTGATCCAGCATACAAACGCTGGAAAAGACAGGATCAACTGATCCTGCATGCCATCATATCATCTGTTGATCCAAGCATTATTACCATGTTGGGGAATGTCAAAACCTCAAAACAAGCTTGGGACATTCTCACCAAGATGTTTGCAAGCAAAACTCGTGCAAGAATTATGCACTTAAAAGAGAGACTCTCTCGATTCACAAAAGGATCACAATCTATTTCTGAATACCTTCAGGGCATCAAGGCCTTATCTGATGAATTAGCCATCATCAACTCTCCGGTGGACGATGTCGACCTTGTCATCCACACTTTGAATGGTCTTGGAGCTGAATATCGTGAAGTAATAGCTTCTCTAAGAACTAGAGAAAATCCTATCGGATTTGATGATCTTCACGATCTCCTTTCTGATTTTGAAAGTTATTTAAAGAGGGATACACCTGTGCAAGAAACTCCTCTCATTGCCACTGCAAACACTGCACACAAAGGAAAATAATTCTACAACAAAACACCAAAACAGTACCACAATAACACAATGTCCAGATCAACATCACCGGGCTTCTCAAGGCGTGTAGTGTGTCAATTTTGTGACAAACCAGGCCATACTGCCAAGGTCTGCTACAAATTGCATGGCTACCCTCCAAAGCATCAACCACCTACTGCTCTTCATACTAGGGCCACGCCTTCTGGTGCAGCAGATTGGATCCTAGACTTAGGGGCTTCTCATCATATAACAAATGAGTTGGATAACCTGCACTTGTCTCAACCTTACACAGGTTCAGATCAGCTTCTGGTTGGTGATGGATCTGGACACACCATCTCTAACATTGGTAAAATTATTTTACAAACTCCTTCTAAATCATTTCATCTTTCCAATGTTTTACATGTGCCTAAAATTACTCAAAAACTATTGTCTGTTTCATCTCTATGTCACACTAATCCAATTTCCATTGAATTTTTTTCTGATCATTTCTTGATAAAGGATTTGAAGACAAGAGAACCTCTTCTAAAAGGGCAGCATAGCAATGGACTCTACCACATGCCCCATCCATCATCATTACCACAGGCACTTGTCACAACCACACACACTCCTCCACCATGGCATCACATATTGGGGCATCCATCTGATCGCATACTGAGACATCTCCTACCATCTCACAAAATAAAGAGCCACCAACAACCTTGTCTATCATGTAATAGTGTTAAGAGTCACAAATTACCTTTTTCCATTTCCAGTATCAAAACACAAAAACCATTAGAACTTATATATACTGATGTATGGGGTCCATCCCACATCACGTCTTTAGATGGTTTCTCCTATTATTTACTTCTTGTTGATCACTTCACCAAATATGTATGGCTCTATCCATTAAGAAATAAATCTGATGTCTCTAATGTATTTCCCACATTCAAAAATCTTGCTGAAAACTACTTCAAAGAAAAAATCATTTCATTGCACTCTGATAATGGAGGAGAATTCATCAAACTAAAATCATTTCTCCACACACATGGCATATCTCATTTCACCACATCACCACATACACCTGAACTCAATGCTCCAGCTGAAAGGAGACATAGACATGTAGTTGAAACTGGAAGAGCCTTACTACATATGTCAAATCTACCTCCCGAATACTGGTCCTTTGCGTTCAAGACAGCAGTGTACCTAATCAATAGGTTACCAACTCCTATCCTCAACATGAAATCACCATATCAAGTCTTACACAAGAAAAGCCCAACAACATCACATCTTCATTCCTTTGGATGCCTTTGTTTTCCTTGGCTGCGACCTTATGTCTCAAATAAACTTCAACCCCGATCTCAACCTTGCATATTCTTAGGATATGCAGAATCCTAATACAGTTATTTATGTCTTGACCCAACAAATCACAAAATATACACCTCTAGGCATGTCAAATTTTTTGACCACATTTTTCCATACAACCAACTTGTCAAATCTACACCACCACCATCTCTAAGCATACCCAACATACCACAATCCCCTCATATCATCATACCTATCCTTCAACAACCACCACTTGAGTCACACGCTATGCCCCATGAAGAGGAGGATCTCTTGGTTTCAAATACAATGTCAGGTAATGATACTCATCCACCTACTCTTGTTACTACACCTATTGTCACTCCTAATACCTCTACAGCCCCTACTACTGAAACAAACCAAATCATCACAAGGGTTGTATCCATTTTCCAATCGTTATGATAGGTTCTTTTTTATAGTAGTGACTATTTCTAAAATGGTCATTTATACTAAGCAAGAAGAAATGGTCATCCGCCTTTAAGGGAATGGTCATTTATGCTTAAGTCAACATGGATGATAATATGTTTAAAGCTAATATGTCCATCTATAAATTAAGGAAAGAATGATCTTCTATACACAAGAATACCTGATCATTTATAGTCAATGCAAGAAATCGTCTATTATGTGATATGTCACCCTTTGAAAATATTATCATCGGTCATATCATGATAGTTTTGTTAGTACAAATAATAAAAGGATGACAATTAGTAAAATGAATGAATAAGAATTTTGTATAGATAATACAACTCCAACGAATTTTTTCCAATAAGTAAATGATTGGCAAGGATGATATGAACAAAAATGTAGAATCTTCACGTCTAAATAAAAAACAACTTCAAACGCATAAATATTGAGGAGAATGGATTAGCCTCTTGCTAATGGAGTGAACTAGTATAAATTATGTTTACGTGATACTCTATCCTTATTCTCTTGATTATTACATTACAATACACTTTGTGTTGGATAATTTTGAAAAAAAAAATACAAAACAATTCTCACTCCTCCCTCTTTCTTGTATTTTTCTCACCTTAAACAGGAATTAAAATGCCAGTCTCTTATTTAAAGCACCTAACAGTGTAAGAGTAAAAGACCACCCTCTAAGAAATATATGATTAACTTGGGAGATTAGTCAACTAATGGATCTAAGAATACTTTTATGTCCAAAACACTTATTTTCAATGGATATAATGAACAACTTTTTAGGGGGAAAGAAATGTGGATCTATGTGCTTGTAGGTACTGTGAAGTTAATCCAAAGTGGTGAAGCTTGTTGATATCAAAGTATCAATCAACTATTTAGTTTGGATGATGACAACACTTGATATCCAACAATATCAAGTGAATTTCTTATCTCTTTGTCATATCAACTTCAAAGCTATTGGAGATCTGAAAAGAAGAAATATGGTTTTAGGGTTACCAGAAATCGACATTCCAAATGAAGTATGTGAGGAATATGTACAGGAAAAGCAGCACAAGAACAACTTCAGCGAGGATACAAGAAGCAAGTCAAAGACAATTATTTAAATCATATACTCGGATGTATGTGGCTTTATCGTTGTGGATTCGATAGGAGGTAACATATACTTTGTCACATCCATAGATGATTTCAATCGAAAACAATGGACTTACCTTATCAAGAAGAAAAGTGAAGTGATTGAGGTATTTTCCAAGTTTAAACATATGGTCGAAAGATAATGGGATCGAAAACTCAATATTCTAAGGACTGATTATGGTGGAGAATATGTATCAAAAGACTTCAACATATTATGTGATAAATAAGAGATTGTGCATGAGGTGGTGTCACCTTACACTCCACGGAAGAATGGAACTACATAAAGGAAGAACATAATCATCATGAATATGGTGAGAAGTATGTTAAAAGGCAAGCATATACCCAAATAATTATGTGGAGAAGTTGTGTCGACTACAACATACATACTGAACATATGTCTAACGTAAAGGCTAGTAGGAATTACGCTAGAAGAATGTTGGTCTGGTGTCAAATCTAGTTTGAGTCATCTGAAGGTATTTGGATCTATAGCATATAGACATGTTTCTGATCAGATGAGAAGACAACTTGACGATAAGTCGAGTCAAATAATCCTTATATGATATCATTTGACTGGTGGATACAAATTGTTCGAACCAATGAATAAGTAAGTAGTGATCAGCAGAGACGTGATCATATATGAGCTTAAGGAATGGGAATTGACTGAAAAAGTAAATAAAAATTCAGTAAGAATATTATGTGAAAAACCAGTAAGTGATGTCGAAAGAGAAGTTCGACAAGAAGAAGTCAAAGTTCAAGCAAGCACAACCAAACCCCAAAGAACAATACGCATGATTGCAAGGTTGCAAGAATGTGTGATTACATCAGATGATGTGGTTGACGATGAAGGTGAGCAGGTACATTATGTTTTCTATGCAGATGTCGAACCAATTAATGCAACTAAGGCATTCAAGGATTCGAAGTGGATGAAAGAAATGAATGAGGAACTAAAGTCCATCAAAGTCAACAACATTTGGTCACTTGTCAAATTTCCTAAAGGCAAGAAGGAAATCGATTTGAAGTGCGTATACAAGGTGAAGTTGAATCCTAAAGGAGAAGTAACTCGACACAAGGAAAGACTTGTGGCGAAATGATTTCTTTAGAGAGAAGGAATCGACTTTGATGAAGTTTTTGCACATGTTGCTAGAATCGAAACAACTAGGTTAGTTATTAGTCTAGTAAACATGAACAATTAGCATATGTGTTGCATAAAGCCATGCATGGACTTAAGTAAGCTCCAAGAGTTGTGAATAAGAAGATAGATAGATTTCTAAGAGAGAAAGAATTTTTGAAGTGCATAATTGAACATGGAGTATATGTAAGAAGAAGAAAGAGTGAATTGCTTATATTATGTCTCTATGTCGATGACTTGCTAATAATAGGTAGCTGCAAGAAAAAGACCGAAGACTTCAAAGGTAATCTTAGCAAGGAATTCGAAATGCATGATCTGGGAAACATTACATACTTCTTTGGCATTAAATTCCACAAGAGAAGTAGAGGCTTGATGTTGCATCAAATAAGATATGTGTCGCATCCGCGAAAAACAACCGGCGGGCTAAAACAAAACAACACAGAGCCGCCACCGTGCGTTATTTATCCCAAAAGAGGGAAAGGAAACGCTCGAAGTAAACCTGGAAAAGACATGGTCTCGCGACCAAAGAGAATGGGATCGGGAGTCGGTTATGCGAAGGGAAGGTATTAGCACCCCTACGCATCTGTCGTACTCGACGGGATCCATGCTCAAACGATAGAAAAAGGTTGCTAAAACAAACATCACACACACACACACTGAAAACAACACAGGTGGAGGAAGAGGGGAGAGGGCTCGCTAGGATATCGCATCCTATGCCTACGTATCTCATCTGGAATGAGAATCAGAGCTACCGTAGTTCGGCTCACGCACGCCAAACAAAACACAAAAAGGCAAACATGGAACCCGAACGCCAATCGCTGGACTTACATCAGCTTCCGAACCAAACCAACCCACACTGGAAACCAGATGCCACTTGATGGACTTATACCGGACTCCAAGCACACAACAAGAGGATACGGAATGCCAATTGTTGGACTTACATCCATCTCCTACACACACAAGAAGAAACAAACAACAAGTTACTAAGGAGTCGGGAACTCGAGCCTAGCAACTGTCAAGCAAACACACACAAAAAGAAAAAGGGTGCCCGGAGAGATCTCGTACGACCTCCTACCTACGTACCTCATCTGGTATGAGGATCAGGGCAACGTAGTTCCCCTCAACAGGGAAAGAAATTCTCCTAACCAGATACAAAGGGAGACACAAACTACTAGGGAGCTGGACTCGAGCCTAATAGTTATCATGCATCATAGCCCTATGTTAAGGTTTCTATCCTAACTTGCACAGGCAGCAAGCTAATCCTAGACAGGCAAAGCAATCAAAACAAACAATCACAAATAGCACACACTATATACATACAAAGTGGGCTTACACAAGGGTTAGGCTGCAAAAGCAAACCAACTGTATCAGGTGATGTTAGCTCTTAACCCTAACATTGAGAGTTAGGGTGAAGCAGATAAAATGGAAGTGAGGGGTGTGCCTCACAGCTCTTATCCCTGGCCAGGGAGAGCTTCAGACAAAGGAAGTGTGGGTTCAGAAAGTGGGAACCCTTCTACACTTATGACACTGACTCAACTGTACAACTGTACAAGGATCTTGGGTTACTATCCTCAAGGCATCAACATGTAATGTGAGCCAGGGGATGACTCAACAGAATAGCAGGAGATGGATTGCACATGTCTTGTGTCTGCCAATTGCCTTAACAAAGGTCTTTTCCTGCTTAGGGACAAAGATAAACAAGCACAAGCAATGCCTCTTAAGGAGGGCTTCAGACAGGTGCCTGGCCAAGTAACAGGCCAGGTCTTCCAGACTACATGGAGTTAGTGATGTTATACCTCAATTGGTTAAGCAACCAAGCAACAGCACAAGCAAGTTCACAATGAACTATAGCAACTAATGTACCTGAAATCAATCTAATACAATTAGTACTCAGCTCAAACAGTCAAACAGACAAACTAAAAGTCAACAGTTAACTGTACACAAGCAATGCATCAAGCAAAGCACAAGCCCATGCTCAACATAAATGACTTAGAAGCCACCTACAAAACAAACTTAATGTTAATCAACATCAATCAAAACAAGCAACTCAAGCCAAGTGAATTAATTCCTCCATGCCATATGCTTCTTTGTCCTGAAAACACAACTCAAACATAAGCAAACCCCTAGGACAAAGCCTAGGGTCAAAATGGGAGAAATAATTCAAAACAGAACATGAAAATTGGCACAAATCAAGTTCAATCAAATTAGAACAACATCCAATTGGTCCCATGTTCAAATCATACACCAAAATTATTTCACAAGGCATCTAAGGCCAAACATGAAATCTAGAAGCTCATTGGACCAAACAGAATGAATCAATCCAAACTCGATCCAAAATAATTCAATAAATCCAAATAAACTTCATGGATAAACAGCACTCATGACATGACCTAAACACCAAATTTCAAGTCATTTGGACAAGTGGAAGCAAGTCAATTAAATTCCCTAAGTCAAAACATGTTCAAACAAGCTCATACAAGGAATAAAATCATGCATCAACTTCAAGCAAGCACAAAATAGAGTAGGAACATGATAAATGCACCAAACCAAAGCCATGGAAAACTTTAAAGTGTCTAGAATCACTCCACAAAATTTCAAGTCCATCCAATAAACAACAAGGATTTCACAAATCATATAAGATCATGACTCACAAAAAGTCCACAATTGGTCAAACAGGGGAGAAAATCTCAATCAAATTGGAAATGCATCCAACAATTCCATAAAAATTCACATCCAAACTTAACATCTAGGAGAATCAACATGAAAAAATTCAGATCATTTCAAGTTCATATGGCAAGGTAAAGAAAATCAGGAAGTTAGACAAGAAATGGTGTGACACAAATTGTCACACCTAGATTCAACAGCTCATATCTTACAAACCAGGAATGATAAAATCACAAACTCTATACCAAAATGTTCATAAAGGTGTCTAGTTTACACATGCAAAATTTCAAGAATTTTGGATCAAGCATCATCATTTCATGATCAAAACATCAAGCAAGGTGCATGAAAGAACACATATGAACAAACCCTAAGCCATGTTAAAAACCACACGTGCACAATTTCAATAAAAATAACCAAAAAATAGTAGAGATTACAAGGATCATGGCACAAAAAATTTCATCTCAATTGGATTAATGGTTGGAGAGCTATGATTTATCTAATGTAAAGAAAAAATCAAAAAAATCATGAGTGAAGGCATGTGAAGTATGTGAAGCATATGAATAAAAATGCCAAGCCAATATTGGAAATGCACTGGAGCGGGATCGAAGGGAGTATGGATTTAAAAATGAGCGTGCGCTACAGTGACTAACACCAACAACCAGGCAAAACACGAAAATATGGATCAACAAGCGTTTCTGGAAAAAATTTCAAACATTCATGCATGTTCTTCATCCAAACCCTAGCTCAAGAACTTTTTGTCACGAAAATTCACAAACCATACATCATTGGAAAGGTCTCCTAACGTACAACACGAATCCAGCAATAATTTCATCTAATTCTACTCATGCTCAAAGAATCGATCAAAGAAAGTTTCACATGTCAACATTCAAATCATCATAACTTCCTTGTTTCTCAACCAAATTCAGTGGTTCAACTTGCAGAATTACCTCCTAAACAAGATCTATCTAAAGCATATATCAATTGCAAGAATCATTAAAGTTGAAAACTCACCTTCCAGAAATTGCAGTGGTGAAATCGTGCGTTCTAGGCCATGGAAGTGCAAAACAGATGCTCTTTGATGCTAGTATTGATGAATGGAACAAGGTTTGTGTGTTGCTTATGAAGGATCTAGCTCAAATCTCCATTTGCCATTGTTGAAGCTCACTTTAACAGTCCACGATTCTTCAAGATTTCTCCAAGGTTTTCCTTCAATCCACTTCCAATATGCATGTAGATGATGAATTGATCGAAGGCAAGGCAAAAAGAATGAAGAAAATTGATGAAGAAAGTTGAGAGAAAAATGAAAAAGTTTTTGATCTAGATCTAGAATTCACAATTTTGTTATGGTTAATCAGAAAACAGTTATGATTATGGTTTTATATGTGATGTTAATGGTGTTGCTAATCATGATTAGCCAAAATGCAAGTGCTTAAGTGAAATCAAGTTTTATGCTAAATTTAGCATTTCACCTTACATACACAAAACCAATGTAACAGTGTAATTTCTGGTTTGGAGCAATTCAGAAATGTGGTTTGTAAGCTAATGCAAGTGGAATTGAGTGAAAACAATGAATATTTCTCAAAATCACCTTTTCCCCTCCAAATTCAAAATAGGTTCACTTGAAAAATTCACTTTTTGTGTGATGAGTTTTCATGAAATGTAATGCTTGATTTGGATAGAGGACATCAAAAGAAATTTGCTCCAAAAAGTCTCACTCCATTTGGCCTTGTGAATCAAAAGTTATGCCTTGTTGAAATTATACTTTTCTTGACAAAGATCAATCCATAACTTGCCAACCACAAATGAGAAATTCATGTTCTTGGACTTTTTGGAAAGGTGAGAGCAAGATCTACAACTTTCATGTTGGACAAAATTTCATTTGAAGCATTTTTGGACATGTAATTTTAGGGAGAAAACCTTTCCATTTTTGGCAATTTTGAATTACAAGTCACTTTCTATTTTTGGAAAGTTTTCATCTGACTTTATTTTCTTCATTCTTGATGTTTGAAATGTCAAATGAAACTTGTTTGGACATGAATGAAGTGTCTCTAACCCTCTCCCACCTCCAAATCCATCAGTTGACCTGTGGTTGACTTTTGTTGATTGATAGATGAATTGGCTATGCATAGATGAACTTGAGCTTCAATCTCCTGATGAAATGGATCAAACATGAAACCCTAGCTTCCATAATCTCCTTAACAACCATAGAATGACCTCTCATCTCAATGAAGACCTCATCTCCTTGACAAACCCTGATTGGCACAATGCAGATGATTAGGGTTGACTAGAGGTCAAAACCCTAATCCCAAGGACTCTGATCAAGCACAATGAATCTCTTGGTGATGACAAGACCATGATGATGATGATGTACCATTTCAACCAATAAGATAATGATCAATCTCCTTGAGGAACCAAGAAACCCTAATTGATGCACCAACCCTCAGATGATTAGTGATCCGTTCAATGAAACCCTCAGCTTAAATATCTATTAACCTCTTTATCTTCTGATCAAGACCTAGGAGGATGACTTGCTTGATGTTGCCACATGATATGCAAAGATGCAATGACTAATGTCCTAAAAAAAATGAAATATGTTAAACTAGTCCCAAGAGATGAGGGCAAATTTTGAGGTGTTACAATATGCAAGCGAGATACTCAAGATAGTTAAGATGGAAGATTGGAATTCAACTTTGACGCATGTTGAACCAAGATATCAATTGTCGAAAAAATAAAATGAAGATGATGTTGATCCAACACAGTACATAAGACTTATTAGGTCATAAGATACCTTTTTCGCACAAGGTCTGATCTAGAATACAGTGTAGGTATGGTGAGTAGATTCATGTAGAAGCCAAAGGTATCACATCTAGCAACGACAAAGAAGATACTAAGGCATCTCAAGGGAACTCTCCATTATGGCATTCTGATTCCTGCATCTGATGAAGGAAAAGAATGTAAGCTAGTGGGTTACACTGACTCAAGTTGGTGTAGTGATGTTGAGGATAGAAAATTCACAGTCGGTTATGTGTTTATGCTAGGTGGTGCATCAGTTGCTTGGAACTCAAAAAAAGAACCAGTAATGGCACTTCCATTGTGTGAAGCAGGGTACATATCTTCTTCTCTCTATGCATTTCAATCAACGTGGCTGGAGAATTTGGTCGAAGAAATTATAGCGAAGAATCATGGAGCAATTACCATGAAGATCGACAGCATGTCTTCTATCAATCTAGTGAAGAATATGATAGCACTTGGAAGAAGAAAAACATAGAAATGAGGTTCCATTATCTTCAAGAGAAAGTGGCAAAAGCGGAGCTGAACTTGGAACAGTACAAAACAAAGAATCATATTGCATACATCATGACAAAAGGAGTGCAGGTTGAAGTGTTCGAGAAAGTAAGATCTATGATGAATATAGATAGCTTAGATATAATGAATTAGGTGGTGTATTGAGAATGTAATTCCTTGTGTCGAAGCATGTTGTCGAAATGCATAGTGTGTCGAATTATAAAGTTGTTGAAAGATAGATGAATTGTGTCTTCAACATAACTTAAAACTTAACTTTATTTGTTTGTTTTAGCTGGGTTATTTAAGTTAGTTAGAGATTGCTTGGTGTGCAAGAAATCTCAGCCTATAAATAGGGATATATCTTATCATTGTGATATAATAGCAAGTGAGTGCAGTTGCATAGAAAAGTTGAATAAATTTTAAATTTGAAAGCAGAGATGTTTCTCTGCGGAATTATTCTTCTTCTTCCTTCTCTCGTTGAAACCCTAATTTATTTTCTTCCCAAATTCATTTTTTTCTTCTTCAATAATCATCATGTAGCAGAATCGCCTTGCAACCAATGTTGATTTATTCACTCGAGTGAAGAGTGAAGAACAAGAGGAGTAATTAATCAGAAAGATTGATTCGAAGTTCTCTATAGTTTGGTAAAATTCCATATCAGGAATTTGTTTTAATTACAAAAATACCAAAACTACTCTTCAATGTAAAATTCGTGATTCTTTCAATTCAATGTCGAACACTTATAGGTAAGGGGTGTTCGCGGTTCAATTTGGATCGATTTTGAGCTAAAAACTCATTCAATCCAAATATAAATTTATTTGCGAGTTCAGTTCGGTTTTAGATAATTGATTAGAAAAATATGATACGGTATGATCCATCATGCTGTTTAGTTTGGATCGATTTTTGAATATCTAAAATATAAAATATTTTTTTTTAATATTCTAAAAATGCTAATAAATAATAGATTTGATATAAAATATAACATATAATATATTAAAAATTAATATTATAAAATGAAAATGATAAATTATGGTTGAAAAAAATGAAATAATAAAAATAAATAGATTAAATTAAACTATTAAATAGTATCAATATCAATATCATAAAATCAACTATCTACCTAAGATTAAAAAGTGCCACCAAACACCCGAAATTTCCTTTTCACTATTTTCAAAATTACACTTGTCGTTATTCATTTTTGTAATTAACTAATTAAACCTAAAATCATTCACAAATACCTCTAAATCACTTACCTATCAACATCATAGTGGTACACCTACTAATTTGTCTTACATTTTTTTCAAATTTTGAATCTAAATTCCCTTCCCCTCTTTGTTTCGTTCTCTTGCTATTGGGAACCTAAACTGTAAATTATTTGAAGTTCCATTAATATATAGGATGAGATTCTTCTGTAGTTAATTAGTAACATAATGATTAAAATTGTTAAATTCAATTAATTTAATTGTTCAAATTAATCAAGCTATTGGAATCTATAATATAATCTCTGTGATACAAAAAATCACCAATTACATTAATCTTCTCATAAAATTATAATGGGCTAAATAAATCTAACAAAATGAATTAAAAATAATTACATGTTGTAGACCAAAAAAATAAGAGGTAGAACTAACTTGATTCGACTATATAAAATATCAAATAATTCATGCCTAAATTTTTTAATAACTTTAATTGTATCTCAAATAGATAATTTAATATATGAAGGTTTTTACTTGTGCGGATGTACATGATTTTTATCGGTAATAAATTATAATAATAAAAATATATACACGGTTTGATTTAAATCAATTTTAAAAAATTAATTTAAAATTCGATCTGAATAAAATATTTTTTACATAATAACATCCGAACACATTCAATAATATTTAATTTTTTATAATTTTTAATTTTTTTGAATCAATTTTATTTGAATTTGAACATCCTTATAAGTAATACATAATTATTATTTTTATCATTTGCTCCAACACTAATGGATGATTTAAGTAAGACGGTAGGAACCAAACTCCAAACAATTTTAGTTGTTTAGTCCTTAACGTTACATTGAATTGGACAACACGTAAACTTCGTAACATCATGGCCCGGTGAAGAAAAAAAATCTGAAACAATTTTAAAAAATAAAAAAAATATTTGATTTTAAAATTAATGTTATTCAAATAACGAGAAGATAAAAGGTGTATGGTGGTGTTATTTTGCGTGTGAGGAAAGTGTGATCAAAGTGAAGATGCCTTGTCTCAACCTTTCAACAAACGTTAGCTTTGATGGTGTTGATGTGTCTTCCATACTTTCTCAACTCAACTCAACTCTCGCCAACATCTTGAATTACCCTCAATCTGTATCAACACTTTCCCCTCACTCTTTTAAGCCTTTCTATTTGCATGACTATTATATATATGTGAAGATTATCTTGATTTGCAGTGGGTGACAGTTTCATTAGAAGGATCAATACCCATGTGTTTTGGAAACACAGAGGAGCCAGCTGCTTATGGTGAATTTGTGGCCATTGGTATTCTCAATCCAGAGTTGAACAAGAAACTCTGTGCTGAAATTGCCTTAGTTCTTCAGACCAAGTTGTCAGTTCCCAAGTCAAGATTCTTCTTAAAATTCAATGATATTGAGGTTCTATGATTTACTTTTTGCCAACTGTTCTTTTCTCACATTTTTTTTTAAATTTGTAAAAGAAATTATAATAATCATTAGAAATTAACCGTGAGTGAGTACTAGGGTCCATACTTTAGTGATGCGTTTAGCAATATCGACTTCTCTGTAAGTTGAGTTAGGATCTGAGAACGTTTTGTTTATTACTTTTAAATAATCCATTACTCTCATAATAATCCATTACTCTCATTCAGTGTTACACCTTCCTAAAGTACACCATCTTTCAATTTGAGTCAACTTTATAATTAAATAGTGCTTCATTTGGTTTTTTGTAGGGTTATAATTGTGGCTTGCATGGCGGTCTCATGGTGGTAGAATCCAAATGATTGCATAATGAAATTTGTTTGGAGAGTCTGAAGCTAATATGGTACTATTGTACATATTTGGTGTACAATAAGGCAATGAAGTTTGAAACTTAAATGTCTTTTATTGCCATCGGAAGTGGATGAAATAGTTCAACTGATATGCATTAATTAAATTAAAATAAGTGTAGCTGCAAATGTGTAGCTGCAATTCTCTATTAAGTGACCTCAGTTCCTTCTTGAAATCTACAGAAAATCGATTTTTTACGGTTAGACGGAAGATAAAGGATTTAAAGAATCTTGTAACTGGTTATGAAATGCATATAGAAAACCAAAACTAAGTTTAACAACACAAATGGTCAGTTCATAACATTATCAATCCAAATTGAGCATGAATACAGATAAAGATAGCCTACCAAAATTCGGTCCCTTAGAATAGAGCCGGCGCACCCGCTGTTCTTCCAAGCATGGTAGAACGTCACTGGTCTGTAAAAACAAAGAGAAAGAAAAATGTTAATCTGAAAGATATCTCAGTATTGAAACAGGAACGGATAAAAAGACTGTTGAAAACTAAGTCGGGGGCCTATAAGAAGCGTTGCTGTACCAGACCAAATTCAATCACTCACCAATTCCTTCTTTTAGAGTTTGTTTGTGAGTTCGAGGAGGAATTGATGCGAAAAAGGGATGAAAGCAAAGGAGAAAGAAGGAAAGGATCCATAGTAAAATCTTTTATATACCCAACATTTCCTCCCTTTCCACTCAAATTTAAATCCTAACACCAAAAATGATAACAAATATTTCATTTTTCCTGACATACCCTAAATAAACTTTCAGAAATGGCAAAACTAATGATAACAGATGTTTCATTTTTCCTTACCTACCATAAATAAACTTTCAGAAATGGCAAAACTATATTCTACACAAACAACTACAATAAAGCACACTCATTCAAGTTTCATTCCAAATTTAAAAGAGTTAGATGATACACACAATGAGACACCTCAGTATCAATTTAAATCATACACACAATGTACTCGGGACGGGTATGTACTCGGTACCGGTATTTCATCATTTTAAAAACATTCATGCTTCAGAGATTGAGACTATAGTAGGAATTCGTGATTTTTTTACGAAAATAACCATGTTTTTCAAGAAAATTCCCAAAATAACCATGTTTTCAAAAAAATTCTCAAAGTACCCCGCTTTTAGGAGGAGGCGTCAATCCAATTGGCGACTCCTCTTAAAAATAAAATAGAGGCGCCAATTGGATTGGCTAGGGCACATGGTCCAGCCAATCCAATTGGCGCTCATGTGTATCAGTTGAAATGAGGTGTCAATTGGATTGACACCTCAGTGTAAAATGCAATTTTTTTTGTTAAACGGTCTACGTGATACATAATTTTGAAATAGGACCAATTGATATTAATAAAAATTCTCGTTTACACAAAAAAGCCTAATGGTGATGACCGGGATCACCTAACCGACATCCAGTCCCACATCCCCTAGCTACCCTAACTCGTGGTCCTAACCCGCGTTGATGATTCACCACTAGTGGTTGAGCATCTGAGGGGCCAGGAGCATCACTACCAACTACAGAAGATGACATGTTGAGATAGTCAGACAAATCGGCATAGTCTTCAGTATGCATCGAAGGTGTACTGCCATAGCTGAGTTCATACCCATGCCAGAGTAGTTAGGTTGTGTTTGACTCATTGGTGGGTGATTGGGACGGTTGAAGGGAGACATGGGTGTGAATGATGCGTCGAGGAAAGGTTGGAAAGATTGTTGGGGTGTTTGGTAGAGATAGGATTGTTGGAGGTTTTGATTTTGTGAGGTTTGGGATTTTTGGCTATGGTAGGAGGAGAGGCGGTTGGTGTTGAATGATCATTGGGTGTTCTGCCTAATGATCAATTTGGTAGGGTGATGTGTTGGGTGCGAAGTGATGTTGGGTCTCTGGTTAATGATCAATTTGTTGGCGGTGGTATGGGGTATGCTTTTGGTATTGGGGTTGGGTGTATGGCATGTTTGGGTTGTATGTTTGTGTGTTTGTAGAACAGAAAGTTTGACGGACAGGGGTTTGTATGTATCCGGTCTGACAATGTTGTTGGGGGTTAGAAGTTAAGGTGTCTGGTGTGTAAGTTTGTTGGCGTGGGTCGTACATGTACATATCATAGGCGATGAACTGAAAACCAACCGATCTGTACCAAGCCATATAAGTACGACTTGATTTTTCTTCATTTGGCATCACTGCGTCAGTTAAGACATGGTCATGGCGGTGCTTCCATCTGCGACACTCAGATCTTGCAAAGCTTTGTCATGGATTGAAGTTCCATTGATCGTTAACCTTGCGCAGATGCCATTCTCCTAGGCTTGCTGGGGGGTCTGGGATGTTTTGGGGCATACCAAACTGCAACTTCACACGATCACCGTTGTGCATCTCCATAGTTGTGAATCTTATTATCGATGTGCATGCAGTCTGTAACAGCCCAATTTTAGTAATTAGTTCGTATATTATTATTATTATATTATATTTAATTATTTGGAGTGTTAAGTAATTAATTGATTGTGAGGTAGTATAATAATTGATTATATTAATTGAATTGGTGTATTAATTAATTATTTAGTTGATAGGAGATATCATGAATAATTGAATTAATTAACTTAGTGGATATATGGTGTTAGTTTAATTTATTTGAATTAAATAAGAGATATTTAAATATTAGGTATTAGTGGGCCTAGTAATTAAATTAGATGGATGTCATGATTTAAGCCCAACTAGAATACTAATATAAATAGTAAGAGGTGAGGAGAGTGAGAATTAGAATTCATTTGAACATTGAAGGCAATAGAGAAAGAGGAGAGGAAAAGTAAAGAGAAGAGTTAGGGTTTCCGTCAAATTGAAGAGGTAAGGGAGGAATCCTTATTATTATGGGTTAGTATGATCGGGTCAATGGATAGATGTATGTTTAGGTTAAAATCCCTAGTTTGCATGATTTTAGGATTGTTAGGTTTTGATGATTATGCTTGATTGTGGTGATTGATTGTGTTAAAACTGCAAATTAACGTTATATAATTGGAGTATGGTGTGAGTTATAATTTTCTGAACGTTTGGCTTTTTACGGAATTGAAATCGGAGGTCCGGAAGTCCTCCAACGATGAAAACCGCGGAAAATTCTGCATGTTGTCCGTCACACTCGCGGCCTGTTTTTATGTTTTATTGTCGAAATCGTTTTGGTTATAACTTCTGATCCGTAAGTCCAAATCGAGTGTTGTTCGAAGCGTTGGATAGCTGAAATAGAGGGCTATAACTTTGTTTCAGGAATAAAATAGTTTTGGAGATTATTTCATGAACGTTATGGGGGTTGAAGAAGATGAAAATTATGTTGGAAAATTTAATAAACAATAACTTTTAGTAATGCCTTCGTGCACGGTTTTGATCATAACTTTTAACTCGTGAGTCCGATTTTGGTGGCGTTTGAAGCGTTAGAAAGCTAATGCTCATACCTAAAACATGGTATTGATTGTTAATATGTTTTAATAATATTCACATGCCTACAGTATTGATAAATATATTGGGTTATACGTTTGGTTGATGAATCGTTGCATTGTTGTAATATGATTGCGTGATAATTATGTTGTTATGTCGATGATGTTAAGATGTTGATGAGTTGTTGTTATTTGTTGATATTATTCATGTGGTAACATGAATTGGTTATTGCATGATGAATGGTGTGATGCATAATTATGAATGATATATTGTTATGAATGTGTATATGTGTCATTGGTGGATTTGTGGATGATATGTTGTTATGAATGTGTATATGTACCATTGGTGGATTGTGAATCATATATTGTTATGAATGTGTATATGTACCATTGGTGGATTGTGAATGATATATTGTTATGAATGTGTATATGTAATTGTGGATGATATGTTGTTATGAATGTGTATATGTACCATTGGTGGATAATTCATAGAGTTGAGTTATGGTGATATGTGGAATGTTAAGATGGTAGAGATGATCTTAATTGCATATGTGTTGGTATGTGTGCATTCATTCATAGCATGGTCGACTTCATTGTGGAAGTGGTGAAACTGTGGGTTCACATGAGCACTCATTGATCCTTAATTGGAAATAGGTGAGGTAGATGTAGCACTCATTGATCCTTATTGGAAACAGGTGAGGTAGATGTAGCACTCGTTAATCCTGAATTGGAAATAGGCGAGGTAGATGAGCACTCGTTGATCCTTAATGGAAATAGGCAAGGTAGTAGATGGTACCACATGCATAGAGTCACATGTCTTGCATTGAGTCACATTAGAGTCATGTGATAGTTGAATGTTTGCATGGTTGTGATTGTGATGTGCGTATGAGATATGGTAATTGAATTTGGTGATGTTTGGATACTTAACTTGGTGAAATATGTGATTATGTGATAATTGTGATTATGTGTATATTTGAGAATATTGCATTGAATTTTAGTATTAACTTCTTGAGTGTTAATGTATGTTTGAAATATGTGAAATAAATGTTGGTTAATATTATTGACATGATTATCCAAGGTGTGATGAATTCTGTTAATTGTTGATTTAATCATTGTGCCTGATTATGCTATTTCATAATGATTTGAATTCTCACCCTTTCTGTTTGAATGTTACCTTTACATGGGTATCGTGCAGATACTCCAGAGTAGTATCACTGAAGTAAGAGAACGGTAGCTCGCTCGAGATTAGCTGGAGAGTTTCTGTATTTTAGTTTGACGATTAGGTAATGAGTCAATGTTCTGGTCATGTAACACTGGGTAGATTGGTAGTATCGAACTCATATCTCATTGGAGATGCAGTATGTTATTACTTGAGTTACGTTATCTTGAGATGATTGTTGAGAGATGATCGTGGTATGGGACATGGATCATTTTATGAAATACATGAGTATTCTTTATTTTCCGCTGCGAACGCATATGCCTGAATATTCATGATAATTGAGATGTGTTATTTAAATGACCAGGTGTATTGTTGGTTTTTGAAAGCTTTTAGTTTTTGAAAACGTCGATGTGACGCCCTTTTGTTTATATGGGTGCTTATTTACTCTGATTATATGTTAAATATTTTGGGGTAGAAAAAGGGGTGTTACACAGTCCATACGGCTGCGTCTTCAGCGTTGACCTCATGGTCATGATCCAAATTTAGGTATGGACGCCAAATGAACTGAAATGTGAAAGTAACTTGGATTATAAACTTAGTAGAAGAAGTTAACAAATTATAACGAAATAATGAGGTTATTATCCTTACGTCTGTCGGTCGAATGTGATCCAACAGATTGCGATACTGGGTAATACAGTGTCTAGGACATCTGCTATAACTCATACGACGTGCTGACCATCTGCACCAAAAAGGTAAAAATATTAGTTAGAGATAATAATCGTTAAAGAAGTAAGTAAATATATAGCAATTTAAACAACTTACTTTTGTACATACATGAATGTGAAAGGGTTGTTGTTGACGGGTGCTAGGGACGGTAGTCTTGACCAACCCCATGGTTGGAGCAAAACAACACATCCAGAAAAGGTAGATGTGTCTTTGTGTGAGTTTTTACACAAAGAGCTATAAAGATAGGCCAGACAAGCGGATCCCCATGCATCAAAAGTTTCGCATTCTGCAAATCTATTATTCAAATTGATGGCACTTGGTTATACGGCAAATACAAGGGTACTTTATTTATGACGGTTGCACAAGACAGCAACAACAATGTCTTTCCCATTGCCTTTGCTCTGGTTGAAGGTGAAACGGCTGGTGGATGGGGTTTCTTTCTTCGACATCTCAGAGCGCATGTGGCTCCACAAGGCAATCTCTGTTTGATTTCTGATAGACATGCTACCATTGAGAGTCCCTACAACAACCATGACAACGGATGGCATGATCCTCATTTTACCCATGTCTATTGCATTATACATATTGCACAAAACTTCATGCGTGCAATAAAAGATAAGAATCTTCGCAAGAAGGTGGTGAATGTTGGGTATGCTCTAACTCAGCCGTCATTTCAATATTATTGTGATGAAATTAGACTGTCTAATGAAGACGCTGGAAGATGGTTGAATAACATACCAATAGAGCAGTGGACAAGGGCATTTGACGAAGGTTGTCGACGGGGCCACATGACAACAAACCTTATGGAATGCATGAACGGGGTATTCAAAGGAATTAGAAATATGCCAATAACCGCCTTGGTAAGATCGACCTATTATAGGTTGACTTCTACGTTCGCAACCAGAGGTGAAAAATGGAGTGCGGTGTTAATGTCTGGGCAAGTATTTAGTGAGTGTTGCATGAAAGTCATGAAAGAGGAGATCATCAAAGCTAGCACACACGTTGTAACAGTCTTTGACCGTCATAGGCAAAATTTCAGCGTCCAGGAAACAATGGACCACAACGAGGGGAGACCAAATTTAGCCTATGATGTTAGACTAAATAGAAGTTGGTGCGACTGTGGAAAATTCCAGACTTTTTGCATTCCTTGCTCCCATGTCATTGCAGCATGCGCATATACTCATCAAGACGCTTATAGCCATTTATCTGATGTGTACAAGGTCGTCACCGTCATGAATGTATATAATAAAAGCTTCTCGGTGCTACGAATGGAGGAATACTGGCCTCCATACGAAGGTGATATAGTTTGGCACAACGACGAGATGCGTAGAAAGAAAAAAGGAAGGCCAAACAACACACGTATCAGGGCAGAAATGGATTCGACAGATAAAATGATAAGATTATGTAGTATCTGTCGTCAACCAGAACACAACAAGAACAACTGTCCCAATCGAGGAGCATCATCTGGGTCATAAGCTTTTTGTAACATTGTATTTCTGTAACCTTCAATTATTATATATCATAAAGTTTTTGTTACAACGAGGTTCACAACAAACATCAGTACAAAATAAGCTAATTGAAAACAAAAATATTTCTAAGTGATTACAACAATCAAAGTGATGTCATCTCGACTGAACATCATTTCCCTCGCATCCTTATCAGTTTTCATTCGCACCCAACCAAAGATACTGTCGAGTCTCTCAATACTTCTAATTTTTCCCCTTCTGGTATTTTCCTATCTAACCAACGAACCAGATCCCTCTTCAGTTGATCGAACGTAGTGACGTTCCAGAAGAGCATCAGCATATGAGGTTTGTCTCTCGCATAAATCACCTTTTTGTATCGGCGACGAACACCAAACATGATTGCCAAATGATGAAATAAGATGTGGAAAAATGATTCACACAACACATCTATTTATAACAAAAAAATTGCATTTTACACTGAGATGTCAATCCAATTGGCGTCTCCTTTGTAAAAACACACTTGGGCGCCAATTGGATTGACTGCACCATGTGCCATAGCCAATCCAATTTGCGTCCCACTCTATTTTTAAGAGGAGTTGCCAATTGGATTGGCGCTTCCTCCTAAAAGTGGGGTACTTTGAGAGATTTTTTGAAACCATGGTTATTTTGGGAATTTTCTTTAAAAATTGGGTTATTTTGGTAAAAAAAAATCGGAATTCGTCTTGTATATTGGAGATTAAATTGAAATGAAATCATAATCGATTTTAAAATCCTAGAAATAACAAATATAACATTGTATGGACCTGTTTATTTTGGCTTTTTTTTTAATGATTTTTATAGTGTAACATATTTTGGTGTAAATAAATTTTATAAAGAAACTTTTCATAAAAATTTCAAATGAAAATTTGATTTAAATAATTATTCTTAAAATGTTATTTTAGGTATTTCATCATTTTATTGAAAAAAAAATTGAATATCAAAATTTTAAAAATTCACTTAGTTTTAAAGATATTTCAAATAGCTTTTCATAAAAATCATTTTTGAAATAGAATTTTTTGAAAAAACTGTGATTTTGACTATACTTTGATCTTCAATAATGTAGGCTTATGTTGTAGTATATCAAAATTAGTGTTTTAATTTATAAAAAACAAATTTAAAAAAAACTTATAAACATTTTTGTAAAATCCATTTTCAAAAATATAAAAAAAATCTATCTTTTTAAAACTAAACAAACTGATCATATGTGTGCTGCTCCACCGAGATTAAGATTTAGTGAGAAACTCTACAACACTTTTTTTATTGTGAGAAATACTTACATAAAAACACATCTATATTCTTAGAAAAAACAATAAAAAAAGAGAATATTTTTCAATTTATTTTATGTAATTTTTTTCAATTAAATCCTTAAAATTATGGGGTGGTGGTAATTATTAAGGTGAGATAAAATTTTATTTATATTTTTTAATTAATAAAAAGTTGTGATTAAATTTTTTATAAAATTATGTGTTAGGTTGTTTTTATACAAATATTTTTAAAATTTTGTTTGGTCAGCTATCGATATGGGTTGTGAAACCCAATTTTAACGGTATTTGTTAGACAACTAGAAAAAATAGATAAGTAAAAAAATTTGAGCACATCTTCACATCCAACCAATTTAAATAGTGAAAGTAAATTGATTTATAAAAGAAAAGGAAAACGGAAAAAAAATATTTTATATGTTTCGATGACATTTCGATAAAATTGTCTGATTTGAATTGCATTTTAGATTGAATTTTTAAAATTAAACTAAAATGCATATATTATTTTTATAATTATTTAATTTTATTGTATGATATATTGTATAAATTAATTATTCGTTGATAAATTTTTTAAAATATTATTATTAGTTTAGTTTAATTTATTTATTTTTATTATTTAATTTATTTTAATTATAAACAATCATTCACATTCTTTATAATTAATTTTTAATATATATTTTATATTACATCAAACCTATTGTTTTAGTGTTTTAAAAATATTAATAGAATATATATTTGTAATTTGTATATCCAAAAACTTATTCAAGTTAAAAATTATAAAATTAAATCAGATTCAATCAGAATTTTTAATCAATTATTTAAAAATAAAATGAACCACAAGTAAATTTATCTTTGAATTAAATGAACTTTTACATTAAAATCGATTCAAATTGCACCACGAACATCCTACCTTTTTGGATTGGTTAACTTGACAATTTAAATTAAAAATTAAAAGGCTTATTACTAGTAAACTTCTTTTTAAAAAATGGTTGATTTATAAATATCAACAAACAACTTATTTACATATATACATATAAACACAACAATCAAGTTTTATCTTACTAAGTGATATCGGTTACATAGATCAACGTTCACCATAATGTTCTATCTATCAAAGATCATGTTCTTATCCAAATCGATATTCTTGAGATCTTTCTTAATAATTTTTCTTATAGTTCTTCTAGGTGTTTGATGGACAATTGTAGCAAGTGTACAAGTCTCTTCGAAGTAATAAAATAATATGTCTCCACAGAGATTGCGAATTAAAACAAAGAAATAGCAATGTGATTTAATGTACATAATTGGGGGATTTTCAATTAGATTTTGCACGAAAACAAAGATGAGAAAATTAACGGAGTAAAGTTTGATGCAGAAAGGTGATTACATCTTTTTATCGAATCCCCTAATTATACATGTTGATGATATGTATATCAATTGAATTACAATTAAGTTATGATCTCAGAACGAATTAACAAGACCACTGTACATAATTCTTTGGTGTATAACTCATTAATTTACACAATAATTCTTTAATTCCTTAGGTCAATTCAGAGTTAAATCAGACGTTTTTAAGTTCGTAAATTCAAAAGGCACAACTTATAATTCCCTAGTTAATTACTAAGTTGAATAATTGTTCTAGTTCTGATTAGTAGATTTACAGTCAATAATCTATACTCATCTGATATCAATTTACACGCTCGTCACACACATAAAAAATAATGAACACAAGAACAATTAAATAATTGTATAATATAAGAGAATTCAATTAATCTCAAACAATCATATGATTCAACATGGTATATTCAGGTTCATCTCAAAAGACCTAATCTAGATTAACTTAGATACTCATAGTGCAATAAATCATTACCATGAATTAATAAGAAGTATACATCAAAATCAATGGAAAATATGACCTCCAATGGCTCTAATACTCTCCAAAATCATCCACAAAAGGTCATTGGCGGTCACTTTCTCTCTAGGAGAATCCTAAAAAATATCTCCACTTTTTCTATTTAAAGTTGTAAAATGTGTCATATTTTTCGCTACATCACGCCCATGTTGGTATCTATCGTGATTGTGATGTGACATCATTGCTCCTACAATGCTATCTATCGCGGTCGTGATGTGAGCTCATCGTGCCCACAATGCCAGCACCGCGTCCGCGAGAGAAATAGAGGCAGTTTGTCTTATTATCTTCATTTTTCTTCTAATTTTCACTTCGTCCCAATTTTCTTCCCCTTGGTTATTTTTCTCACTTCTTCAACATTTTAACTTTCCTTTTGCTCATTATTCCACCGATTTTGTCAAAAACACTCTTCGATATTATGTAACGACATAGTGTCATCACAACCTCAAACTTACTATATTGTTTATCCTTGGTTAACCTGTCTACACACTAAACATTTCATCATAATTAAAACTCTTGCCCTTACCAATAGACGTCGCATTTCTTCTTCTGATCAACATGTTGGTTCCCTGCTTCAATCCAATTAACTCGGAAAAGTTCTTCCAACAACACAAATACTCAATTTGTCTCTCATCTCACCTTTATTCACTCAATTTTATAGGGTATTCACACAATCAACGTAAATAAGCATTTTACAATGAGTTTGTAAATTTTCAATCAAATTCATATTTGAACATACACTTTATAGGTCTTTTTACAGAAAACGTGGCTTATGTCATAGTAGAATATTTTGGGATAATAGGCTTAAATCTTTGGAGTTATGTGCATATTTTGCCTTATGTTACCTGATTTCTTTCATATATGATTATTTATCTGATTATTTGGTACTATAGAATGCATTTTTGTTTGTCCTATTCTTCTTTCTTTCTTTTTCATAATTTTTTTTGAATAAGTCATTTTTAGCTTCTTGTGTTTCTTTCTCTTTTCCTTCTTTTGACCAATTTCTCTAGTACCTCAACCCCAAACTTAAACGTTGCTAACTTCAAAGGGCAACCTCAAACTTCTTTTTTTTTTTAAAAAAAAGCATATATGATTATTCAATGACTACTTCTTAGGAAATCCAGTATACACAGATGCCCAATTTCATAGAAGGTTCATAATGTATAGTTACATGTTTCTGTGAATTGTAGAAACCCTTGGAAATCATGATGAATATTTTCAAATGAAGGTCGATGCAATTGGTAAAATGACCATTCATCATTGCAGAAATGCACTTCTGTTATTCGTATGTTGGCACATAGATCTTCTGCTGACATTGTAGATGAATATGTTTGAATTGGTGAAAGCATTAAACATCTTTTAGGGGTGTGAATGAGGTGTTTGGGACTGAGTATCTGAGAAGGCCTAATAACAATGATGTTGAACATCTTTTACAAATGAGGGAGTCACATGGATTTTCATACATGATAGGTTCCATTGATTGTATGCATTGGCAATGAAAAAATTATCTCGTTGCATGAAAAAGACAGTTTTGTCAAGGTGATCGTGGTAAATCCAAAGTCATGCTTGAAGCAGTGGCATCACAAGACTTGTGGATTTGACATGTATTTTTTGGTAGTGCAAGTTCAATCATTGACATTAATGTGTTAAACCAATCTAACGTGTTTAACAATGTTTTGGAAGGACATGCTACCAATGTGCAATATACAATCAATGTGACTCAATATAATAGGGGGTATTATTTGGCGGATGGTATATATCCTTAGTGGCCTACATTTGTCAAGATCATTTCAATACAGCAATGACAAAAGAGAAAACTATTTGCACAATATTAAAAATAAGCTATAAAGGATGTGGAGCAGACATTTGGAGTGTTTCAATCTCAATTTGCAATTATATGTGGTCTAGCGCGTGCCTGACACCTGAAATCCCCCAAGCATACCATATATGCTTACATCATATTAAACAACATAACTGTTGAACACAAACGACACACATATGGATGTGATTTTGATTACTCTTATGATAATGTAGATAACAACAACTCAACAACTTAAACATTTAAGGTCATCATTCGAATCTTGCAACAAGAATACAAAGAAGAGCAAGTATTCGTGAAAAGCAAGTTCATTGTCAACTTCAAGGAAATTTAGTTGAGTATATTTAGAAACATTTTGGATATAAGGATGTCAAAATTTAAATTTGACTAATTATGTGATATTATTTATTTTTATTATTTTTAATTATATATCATATATTTGAGATTAATCTTAATATAAAATAAATAAGAATCAAATTAAATTTTAAATTAAATTTGATTCTTATTTATTTTATATTAAGGGATTAATTACTATGCACTGTCAGTGTAAAATGATTTACATTGTCGATTCATCACCATCATCCGTTTGCATTATTTTATAGGTTTTTAAAATAAAATTCAAACTTATTTCAATTTCCAACGTCTAGGATTAACTGATGGTATAAAATCTTTTTACACTGTCAGTATTTCAATTAAGTCCTTATATTAATATTTATTTTTATTTTTATTTTAAATTAAAATAATATTAATATACGAAATAAAGTTGTGGAATATGAATTTTTTACGGTTGCGCCATTTGAATGAAAATTTAAATGAGTTGGTGTGGCTTAGTAGAATTAAAAAAAAAAATAACACATTTGAGATGTTGTACAAAATTTATTGAGGAGTATATTGAAATTCAATCCATTTTATATTATTCTCTTTCTTCATCAATTGTCTTTTACATTGATATATTTCCTTTACTTAATTTCTTAGAATGGATTTTGGAGTTCCATCAAAATACTTGTTAAATGACAGTTTTATTATGATTTATAACTATTCATATCGTGCATTCAAAGAAACAAGAAAAAATCATTTTTTATACAACTTATTTTTTGTTAACAAGAAAAATTCATTTTTTATACAACTTATTTTTTTGTTAACTTTACACTCAACAAATACTAGGGCATGTTAAATTGTTACAAAAATCTTTAATAATCATATCACCGAAGCTGACTAGTTGCACCCGGTCGATATTCCCCAATTCCTAGTAGGTCCTGTAAAAGTATCAACATGTTACAATGATCTTTGTTAATATACAGAATGATTCGTAACTTTGCATGATTAGTTATAACATAATTTTTCATTGATTTTTTCTTAAACTATTTGTTTATGACTGTACTTTTCTCTCTTTCAAACTCAATAGGACAATTAAAAAATTATCATTTTAGGTTGCCATACAATTTTTAATTGCAATTACTCACCAAATGGTTGAAATAAATTCAAAAAAAGCATAAGATCATAATATGACATACTTGACAAGCTTTATTTTTGGCTCTAGTTTCTGCTGTGCTTGGTACATCATGATTTGGTTTCTGAAATCTCTTTTCACGACGATCACAAGAGCCCCATCCATCTGAGAATCTGCCACCCCTAGTGTAGCAAAAAACCCAATAGTGACGGTAGATTATCTAGTGGTTAGAATAGTGATCATTCGGATGAAAAATTAACAAAAACCAAACATACTGCATGTGTGCACGAATGACAAACTCAGCTCGCTGAACATTGCGATCCCCATCGAACTCAATATTCTTGTCTCTAATTTCATAAGAAATGTTGAAGTAACAAGAAATCTTTCTCCAACCTATAAAAGAAACATGTGCGCCAAGTAACATTTACATTCTCGTTTTAACAGTGAAGAATGAAGAGAAACTTTGCACTTTACCTGTCTTTTTAATGTAAGGATTCCCCGAAATCAAAGTGTAATCACTTTTCTCCAAAATCTGTCCATTGAACACACAATAAAGGATTGATGATCATTATTTAAATCCCAGGTGAAATCAAATAATTGCATTACACGAACTCTTGCATCTTCATATAGTTGCATAATTAACCGTGGAAAGTGCAGATACTGTTGTGTTATATATGTTATGAGTTATGACCATATAATGAGAATGTGACTGTGGCTTCTCTTCCTTTTTCAAGTGATCAATTGATGAGTTTAATGCCATACACTATCACTGTGAATAAGTTACCATCAATTTATTACCACTATCACTGAATAATTTCCATCAATTTATCATGTTATACAAACAATTGGTAATAAGGCTATGTAACACAATGGTTGTGTTGGTTTAACAAAATGTCATTAGTAACAATGAGCATTACTCACCAAGCAGTTTTCCAGAAGAAAAAAAATTATTTAATTGCTTAATTGAAATTTGTGAAAGTAACTATCATTATAGTTAGCACAAAGTTTTAAATAATGGTCGCTATCGGATAAAGGGTTTTGCGATTTCAGTCAGTACAGATGGTACGATGCTAAATGCAGTCGTCACGGTGTGAAGTAACTACAATTTATTCTTTATTACAAAAGCGGTGGTTTTTAAAACCTAGCACTAATCATTTCATTATGGAAATTCTATATGTTTATCATAGTTTAAGATTATCAAAAAGATTAAGTTCATATCCTAATTGTGAGAAGGGAAATAAATCTATCATATGATATCCAACTCAAATAGCATGTTTACTTGAAAAAGCAAAGGAATCAGAGTAATTACCGCCATAGCTGCATTTTGATACTCCTTAAACAAAGAAACCGTAGGAAACATTCCAGACAAGCTATGCCTCATACCGTTGTCTTTCTCTTCATGATTCCTCCCAAAGCACCGCGGCGATGCCTCATTAACCTTTCCGATCTCGGGTGACGAATAAACCATTGCCGTGGGCGTCTTCTGCGCAGTTTGAACTATAGCTAGAGGACTCGTTTCACAGGAACTCGAATCGCAGATTCTCGCGACCTTCCTTGGAGGTCCATAACGCCAAGGTTCTTGAACAACTTCGCCACTATCGGTGGAATCACGCGAGTACTTCGGGAACTTTGACGGTGGAGGCGGTGGTGAGGGGTTCGTGATTGGAGAAGATGATTGGCGGTTGTGGTGGTGCTTGATTGCGAGCGGTTTGTGCTTGGATGAAGAATGTGAAGCTGAGGCGGAGTCGATCATCGCCCATAATGCGGCATCGTCGAGATCCTTGTCGTCGGCGATTACTGGATATGTTATCGGAGATGACATTTGAGGAGATTTTTAGGGTTTGAAATTGGGAAATTTTTAGGATTTTGAGTTGGGGCTTGCGTTGGGAAGAAGATGAATCTTCTTCTTTTTTTTTCCTTTTGTTGAGAGAATATGAATCTGAAGTGCGAACTGCGAATGGTGAACGCGGGTAGAGCAATTTGAATTTAAGTTTGATATGAGAAATGGAACACGACGTCGTGTGGTTTCATTTTCTTTTGTTTGATTATGGAGAGTGAGTGGGAAGAAAAAGGAGAATGAAGGAGAGAAAAGATTACTTCCACCGTTTGGTACAGAATTGCGCATAGAAAGGAAAGAAAATTTTGAAGTCAACATAAATATTAAATACATTTTTAGTTTCATTCTCTTAAAAGTGTGTAGATTATTATTTACTTATTTTTTGAGATACAGAAATCTTTTGCAAAGAAATCTCATTTTTGACAAGAGTCCCACTTAAAGAGCTCATTAATAGGAAAACATACATTAGCCAGATTTCTCCACTACCATTAACGCTTCATTTCTAATCAACTTTAGTTTTTTTACATCAATCTGCATAATACTTACATGACTCGTTTATCATACATTAGTATCCTTAATTATTGGAAATCTATTCCTCCTCCTATCTCTGGTTGCCATCTTCTGTCCATATCTCTCAAGTATGTCTCCCAAATCAACCAACCCTACTTCCCTCAACTTTTTCGCTACATCCTCAAACATTACCGCACCTTCCTCGTTCGAAAAGTAATGCAAAAATTTGTTATAATCAAACCTCAGCACCTCCATCTCTCTATTCATCACCCTCTCCACATACTTAGTAGCTTCCTTTGAATGTCCAACTTTCACCAAACCACCAACAAAAATAGTATCAAAATTGACAAGAGGATCACTCCCTTTCCTCCCTCTCCTCCCCAAATGACCCTGCAACAACATTATATAGGTATGCATATTCGGTTCGCTACCTCTCTTTATCATCTCCCTAAACAATTGAGTTGCTTCACTTGCTCTTCTCAACTTCAAAAGCCCTTTTATCAATCCATGATAAACACTCATATCCACAACATCAATCTTCTCTAACACTTGATAAGCCTCTCTAACTCTATGTTTTGTTAGAAGCCCATACACAACATATCCCAATGTCAAACTATCAACTAGAATACCTCTCTCGCACATTTCACCAAACACTTCATGAGCATGATTCATCATCCCCTTTTTACACAACCACTTAATCACAAGCCTATAAGTTGTGTTTTTTTCTTGCTGTTGTTGTGTGAAAAGGAAGAAGTGATATCAGAGTTGAACGGTGAGGTTGTTTGTGAATATCAGAGTTGTTCGTCGAAGTAGCATCATCTGTGATGTGATGGAATAAATTCTTGAAGTCTATAACAGAGCAAACTTCAAAGAACAAACCAAATCATTTAAGCTAATGGATGAAAACCAACAGAAAAACCATATGAACGAACAAAAGTTAAGAGACAATCGAACAGAACGAGAAAAATACCTTAATAATGTGCACGAGTAAAACCGCGAAAATCTGAAATTTTTGAAATTGCACAAAAGGAAAAAAAAGAGTGATCGCTAACGAATGTGAAAGTGTGCGATTGAAATTAAGAGTAATGAGATGGATTTTGGGATGGAAATGTATTAAAGAGGAATAATTTGATATATTATTATTAAGAATATATATGTGTTAATCTTTTTAAATAGAATACATTAAGAATATATATATATATATATATATATATATATATATATATATATATATATATATATATATATATATATATATATATATATATATATATATATATATATATATATATATATATATATATATATATATATATATATATATATATATATATATATATATATATATATATATATATATATATATATATATATATATATATATATATATATATATATGTTAATCTCTTTAAATAGAGTATTCTGATTTTATGGGTATTACTAAAGATTCAAACTTAAATTACTAATAAAAATACTAAATTAATTAATTATTTAAACACTCCCTCAAGCTGGTGAATATATATATATATATATATATATATATATATATATATATATATATATATATATATATATATATATATATATATATATATATATATAATTTTCAATTTGGACACAATTTCTTCAAAGTTATTGTTGTTCAGCCCTTTTGTTAGAAGATCTATAAGGTTGTCCTGCGAGAACACATATGGAGTGCAAATAAGGTCGTTGTCTAATTCTCCTTTAATAAAGTGTCTACCAACTTCAATATATTTGGTTATGTCATGTTGCACTGGGTTATGAGTTATGCTGATAGCCAACTTATTATCATAATAAACTCTCATTGGTTCATCGCACTTTATCCTCAGATCTTCTAAGATTGATTTCAGCCATATTAATTCACATATCCTTTGTGCCATTGCCCTGAACTCTGCTTCAACACTAGATCTCGATACTAAATTTTGTTTCTTACTTTTCCAAGTCACAAGATTTCCAACTAGGAAGTGCAGTAACCTGTAGTTGATCTCCTATCAACAATTAACCCTGCATAGTCAGCACCGATATATGCTCTAAGACCTACACTCTCATTTCTTTCAAATAAAATTCCTCTACCAGGTGTTCCATTCAAATATTGTAAAATTCGGAGTGCAACTTGTAAGTGAATCTTCTTTGGTCGGTGCATCAATTGACTGACTAAGCTAACAGCAAAAGCAACATCAGGTATAGTATGCGAGAGATATATAAGTTTTTTGACTAATCTCTGATACATTTCCTTATCAACCGCAATATTTTCTTCTACATTTTCCAACTTTACATTTGGATCAACTGGAGTATTTGAATGCTTGCATGTTGTCTTGTCAGTTTCCTGCAGAAGATCAGTAATGTATTTCTGTTGAGATATGAAAATTCCTTTCTTATAGTGGGTAACTTCAATTCCAAGAAAGTATTTCAATTTTCCCAAGGATTTAATCTCAAATTCCTTGGCTAAGTGTATATCCAACAATTGTTATCCTTCCTCATCATTACATGTGACTATAACATCATCCACATATACCAATAACACAGTTACTTCCCCTATTTTAGAATGTCTGGTAAATAAGATATTATCTCCTTGACTTTGTTTGAAGCTCAAACCTATCATAACTTTAGTGAATCTTCCAAACCATGCTCGTGGCGATTGCTTTAACCCATATCAATATTTTTTTTAACTTGCAAACAGTGTTGGTGGTAGTATATTCACAGAATCCGGGAGGTATATCCATGTAGATTTCTTCTTCAAGTTCACCATGAAGGAATGAGTCACATCGAATTGGTTTAAGTTCCAATTACAATTAGATGCTAAAGATGATATCACCCTAACTGTATTCATTTTTACAACTGGAGCAAATGTCTTTGAATAATCTACTTCATAGGTTTGAGTGAATCCTTTGGATATCAATCTTACCTTGTACCTCTCAATCGATCCATCTGTCTTGAATTTAATAGTGTATACCCATTTACATCCTACAGGTTTATTTCCATTTGGTAAAGAAACCAATTCCTAAGTATTGTTCTTTTCTAGTGCCTCCTTCTCCAAATCCATGGCTTATTTCCACTTCCTGTTAGACAATGACTCAGATAGAGAGGTAGGTAGTTTTATAGTATTCAAATTTGTAAGGAAGGTTTTATGGGTAGGTGAAACATGTTCAAAATTTAAGTAGTTGGATAAAGGGTAAAGTGGTTCTTTGGTATAGTTTCTGGTATCTTTCCTAAGGGAAATTGGAAGGTGTAAATCTTGATAGTGTGATGGTAATGGTGGTGGAGTTGAATTGGATTCCAGTTCATGTTCATGAAAAAAATTAGAAGTTGAATCACTAGAGTTAGAATTTACCTCATGTAATATCGGGTCAGACTCTTAGATATGAGTAGATTCAGGAATGGTCTTCCTTCTTGTATATACTAAATTCTTCCCATATCTTACATCAGTTTCATCATTTTTAGAATCACTTTCAGTTTCAAGAGTAAGGTTCGGAAGTATAAGGGACTCATATTCCTTATTTACGTTCTCCCCCTGAAGATGAGTTTGAACAAAGTAACTTTCTTGTTCATGGAAAGTGAGGTCTCGAGAGACAAAGAACTTGTGAGACGGTGGATGATAACATTTGTAACCTTTTTTGGTGGAAGAATATCCTATAAAGACACACTTTAAGGCTCTAGAATCAAGTTTCCATCTATCATTACTATGAATATTGACAAACGATTTACACCAAAATATTTTAGGAGTGAGGTTACTAGAGGTAGACACATTAGGATAGAACGAGGATAAGACTTCCATAGGAGTTTTGGAAGCAAGCACAGTAGAAGGCAAACAATTTATGAGATACGATGCAGTTAAGACTGCCTCGCCCCAATATTCCTTGGGAACTTTATTTTGAAATATCATAGCACGTGTTTGGTCTAACAAATGCCTATTTTTTCTTTCAGCAATGCCATTTTGTTTGGATGTTTTAACACATGAAGACTCATGAATGATACCTTCATTTTGATACAAAGAATTAAGATTATGATTAAAATAATCATTGGCATTATCAGACTGAATCCTCTTAATACTCATACCAAATTGATTTTTAACTATAGAGAGATATTGAGAAACCATATGACTAACTTCAGATTTTTGTTTAAGTAAGTAGACCTAAGTAACCCGAGTACATTCATCAATAAAGGTGATAAACCAACGAGCACCTGAAATATTTGGAATGTTAGATGGCCCCCACACATCTCTATGAACTAGATAAAACAGAAAAGTACTCATTTTATTACACAAGAGTTATTATAGAAAATAACATTACACAATAGGTCTTTTGTGAGTTTATGTATAGAAATTAGGCTAGTAGTCAATTTTAGGATATGAAGAACGTTGTTAAGAATCACGGATGAATTAAGTTTAATTGTTCTTTCACCAGCTACAATTATAAGGGTGCCATCTGCAGTGGATATTTTTTTTGTTACTGGATGTGTTAAAGAACAAGTACCTGATACTTTCTCCAACTTACTGAGGAGAGATCTCACTTTTTCTACTTCACTTAGGTTAAGATGCACCCATCCTTCTAGACTGTCTTCACTAGTACTTCTAGCCATGTGTGCATGTCCTCCCTTTCTGAATAAGTCTCTTTTTAGTCCCCATTCTCTATTAGGAGGTTGGCCAATCAATTTCCAACATTTTTCTCGAGTATGACGAGGTTTGTTGCAATAAGTACACCACACCCCTTCGCCCTTCTTCTCGACATAGGTTTCTCTGAATTTCTTCTGATCAACAAACATGATTGAACTTTTCTCAACTAGCAATGTTGAGCTTTCCACAAATTGTGGTGTCAGCATTAATTTCCTTCTACTTTCGTCACTCCTCACTTTAGACACTACATCATTAATGTTCGGTACTTTTTCTTTGCCAAGAATTTGTACTCTAACATGGTCAAAGTTAGAGTTGAGTCCTACCAGAAAGTCGTAGACTCTATCTTGCTCAATGTACTACCTAAGTTTTGTTGCATCTATTGTAAATTTGGTTTTGATAACTCTGTAGTGGTCTAACTCCATCCATAAGGCTTTGAGATGATTAACGTATTATGTAATTATTTTATTGCCATGTTTAGTTCCCAATGTTTTCACCTTCACATCATATATTTGGGCAGCACTTTGGACTTTCCGCCTTAATTGTGATTCACCCCTAGTCACCTTAATTGCGTTCCAAATCTCTTTTGTCGTACTTAGGAACATGCAAGTGTCACTAATTTCTGGAGTCATTGAAGCCCATAACCATGCAATGATCGCTGGATCTTCTATATCCCACTTGTCAAATTTGGGATCTTTCTCTTTGGAAGGTGCGTCTGTAAGGTGTTTCACTTTTCCTTACCTTTCAAGGCCGTTTTCACTAGTTGAGACCACTTTGAATAATTTTTTCCATTCAACTTGTAAACTTGAGGAATAATAGGTAAATTCTGATTCAGATTTGTACGCATTTGTTTCTTCTTTATTGTCAGCCATTGAAAAAATTTAGAAACAAATGCAAATAAAAAAATCACAAGCGAGTGTGAGGTTGTTCAAACAATGGTGATGACCAATACCGCAAACAGTAGCGATGACCAATGCTGAAAAGTACCATAAATAGTGCCAAAATAGTAGCGATGAACAGTGCTGAAAAATGGTTGTGAACAATGCTGAAAAGTGTCGGTGAATAGTGCCGAAACAATACGGTGAGCAATACCACACAGTAAGATGAACAGTGCCGGAACAATGTAGCGTGTAACACCCTTCTACCCAAACGACATATTTATATATATTATCAGAGTACCACATGTAGAAGAGTTTACAATTCATACAACATAACACTTTTCGCATCACAACATAAAACATATTATTTATTTTATTTAAAACTTCGCAGCGGACAACAACATAAATATTATAAAAATGTTTCAACATTATCTCAACAAATTAGTCATCATAAACACGTAAATAATAATAATTTAACTATCGAATCCCATAATCCCCGGTGTCACATGACCAGAGCATTTGACTCGACCCTGTAGAATAACTCTACACTTATTCTTCGAACCTCAACAATAGCTACTCCTCTTTATCTGCACATTGCTCATCATAGATGAACATAAACACATGCAGAAGGGGTGAGAAGTACATTATTAAATAATAGTATAACGACAGAAATATAAACATAATTATATATTTCACATAAGCAACCACAACTCATCATCATCATCATTATCAACAAACTCATGAACATCAACAAACAACACATCAAATGCAATGCACACACCCATGCATGACTCAACACGACTCGGTATACCCATTTTGTGACCACTACAGGATCACCACTCCCAGATTCATCACCATAGAATCCGAGTCCCCCGTAAGGAACCAAGCCTCTCAACAAGCCGGAGTCAACAACATCATTGGAACTCATGTCCGTTCATCACTAGGCATCGGCCTTTCATGAATGCATGCACATCAAACATGCATCATAATCATCATAGCAACAACAACATCATATAGTCATGTTATCATCATCATTAATATCATGACATACAACTCAACAAAACAACAACAACATCATAACGATATCACATCGTCACATAACGCATTCATAATTAAACACGTAAATTCAACATATCATCATCATAACACCTCATATGCAATCATATAATCACTATTAATTGTTTATAGTACAACTACAGTGACTTACTAAGAGTCTCGCAACTCAACATACTCAAAACCCACCAGCATTAGCTTCTGCATTTCTCCAGTTCGCGCCGCCAACATAGGGACGCGCCGCGAACTCTCCAATACAACACAGTTCGCGCCGCGAACGAAGGATCGCGTCGCGAACAACTTATTTCGCTTCAGTACGCGCCGCGAAGCAGGGTTCGCGTCGCGAACAACGAATTACAGAACTCCTTCTGAATCCTGCCCAGTTCGCGCCGCGAACTGGGCTTCGCGCCGCGAATCGCGCGCGAACAGAACCCTCTGCTGCAGAATTCAGCGCAGCTTTGCCCCTCTACTCGCCATAACCCGTACCCCACAGCTAATAACCCAAAATCAACATTTAACAGACATATATACACAACATACTTCGATTACAGTGCATATAACACAACAAAACTCACAGATCGGAGAATTTTCCATCAAAACCCCAACTTTCCCAATCTCCCTAAAATCCCCAAAATTCATCAACAATTCAACAGATATCATGAAATTGCTCGCATATTATCGTTTAATAAGGTTCAGACCCCTTACCTGAGATAATCCGGCAAATCTTTGAGCTTCAATCCTTTCCGTTCTTCAACCTCTGCTCTTGCTCTTCCCTTTTTTTCCTTTTTCCACTTTCACGATGCTTCTGCTTTTTCACGTAAAACTCTTCTGTTCCCAATGAGACTATTTCTCTTATTTCCCACTTATATATTTTCCAAATAATTATTATTCCAAATAATAATAATAATAATCCAATAATATTTCCAATTAATTAATTAAATTAATAAATATTATATTAATTCAAATTAAATAATTAGCCTTATTTTATCGGGGTGTTACATAGCGCACAGTCCCATACAATATGATGAACAGTGCCGTAGTACGATGAACGGTGCAAAAGTTTAAATCGCAATTAAAATGGCTAGATTTTTTTCATGCGGAAATGAAACCCTCTCGAACGAGACCTCTGATACCATATCAAAGTTGAATAATTTGATATATTATTATTAAGAATATACAAGTGTTAATCTCTTTAAATAGAGTATTTTATCCTAAAGGACCTTACTAAAGATCCAAACTTAAATTACTAATAAAAATAATAAATAAATTAATTATTTATAACAAAATGCAGCAAAAAATCGAAAAGAAACATAGATGATTACGGGATTAGATTTAGGTTTCTTCGATTTGTGTTATTGTGAATTTTGTTTGGATATCTATAAAAACTATATAAGTAAATGAGATTATTTAAGACAATTATAAGGTTTAATTGTTTTAGTTTTAAAAAAATGATTTTTTTTTAAATGGATTTTAGAAAATGTTTTCCAAAATATTACATATTTTTTTATATTCGTTTTTTTCTAAATTAATGATTAATTTTGACGTTCCGTAACATTAAAAGAAATTTTTACTAAAATACCCCTGTTTTTCAAAAAAAATCCCAAAATAACTCAGTTTTCAAAAAAAATCTCAAACTTCCCCAGTTTAAATATATATATATATATATATATATATATATATATATATATATATATATATATATATATATATATATATATATATATATATATATATATATATATATATATATATATGTGTGTGTGTGTGTGTGTGTGTGTGTGTATGTGTGTGTGTGTGTGTGTGTGTGTGTGTAGGGCATAGGCGCTAGACCAATTGGCGCCTACCCTTAAACGTTAAGTGGAGGTGTCAATTGGATTGGCTATAGCACATGGTGCTGCCAATCCAATTGGCGCCCATGTGTTATTTGTAAGAGGAGGCGTCAATGGTCTAACGCCTCAGTGTAATTTGAATTTTTTTGGTTATAAATAGATGTGTTTTGTGATTCATTTTTCCACATCTAATTTTGTCATATTACAAACATGTTTAGTGTTCGTCGTCGCTATGGAAAAGTTATTTATTCGAGAGACAAACCTCCGATGTTGATGCTCTTCTGGAACATTTGTAGTTTCGATCAACTGAAGAAGGAGCTGGTTCATTGGTTAGATGGAAAAATACCAGAAGGGAAAAAATTAGACGTATTGAGAGACTCGATAGTATATTTGGTTGGGTGCGAGTCAAAACTGATAAGGATGCTTGAGAAATGATGTTTGGACGAGATGACATCAGTTTGATTGTTGTAATCAGTTAGAAATGTTCTATTTTAAGTTTGCTTATGTTGTAGTGATGTTTGTTGTTAATCTTGTTGTAACAAAAAGATAATGATTTATAAAAATCGAATGTTACAAAAATTAAAAGGAGATATTATCTTATGATGCAGATGTTGCTCCTAGATTGGGACAATTGTTCTTATTGTGTCCTGGTTGACGATATATACTACATAGTCTTATCATTTTATCAGTCGTATCCATTTCTGTTCTAATACGCGTGCTATTTGGTCGTCCTTTTTTCTTTCTTTGTATCTCATCGTTGTGTCAAACTATGTCACCTTCATATGGAGGCCAATATTCCTCCATTGGTAACACTGATAAACTTTTGTTATACACATTCATGACGGTAATGGCCTTGTAAACATCAGATAGATGGTTGCAAGCGTCCTGACGAGTATGTACGCATGCCGCAATGACATGGGAGCAAGGAATACGGAAGACCTGGAACTTTCCACAATCGCACCAACTTCTGTTTAGTTTGCCAGCATATGATAAATTTGGCATCCCCTCATTGTGGTCCATTATTTCCTGTACACTAAAATTTTGCCTATGGCGGTCAAAGACTGTAACCGTGTGTGTGCTAGCTTTAATACTTTCCTCTTTCATCACTTTCATACAACATTCACTGAATATTTGACCCGATATTAACACTGCACTCCATCTTTCACCTCTGGTTGTGAAGGTAAAAGTCAACCTATAATAGGTTGTTCTGACCAAAGCGGTTATTGGTAGATTTCTAATGCCTTTGAATACGTCGTTCATGCATTCCACAAAGTTTGTTGTCATATGGCCCCATCGACAACCTCCGTCAAATGCCCTTTTCCACTGCTCTACTGGTATGTTATCCACCCATCTTCCTACATCTGCATTAGACAATCTAATTTCATCATGGTAATGTTGAAATGACGGTTGAGTTAGAGCATACCCAGTATTCACCACTTTCTTGCAAAGGTTCTTATCTTTGATTGCACGCATGAATTTTTGTGCGATATACCTAATGCAATAGACATGGGTAGAAGGAGGATCATGCCATCCGTTATCATGGTTATTGTAAGCACTCTCAATGGCAGCGTGTCTATCTGAAATCAAACAGAGATTGACTTATGGAGTGACATGTGTTCTGAGATGTCGAAGAAAGAAACCCCAACCACTAGGGGTTTCACCTTCAACCAGAGCAAAGGGAATGGGAAAGACATTGCTGTTGCCGTCTTGTGCAACAACCATAAGCAAAGTACTCTTGTATTTGTCGTATAACCATGTTCCATCAATTTGAATAATAGGTTTGCAGAATGCAAAACCTTTGATTCACGGTTCAAACGACCAAAAGAGGCGGTGAAATATTCTATTTCCAGTAACACAGGTTCCGTCTAGCGTAAATGCTGGCAATGTCTCCATAATTGCAACAGTGCTTGGTACGTATGTTTTTAGGGCCCATAAAAGTCGTGGCAATTTTTTGTATGAATCCTTCCAGTTGTCGAATACATGTTCAACAACCTTTGTCCTCGCAATCCACGCTTTCTTGTAAGATGGAGTATAGTTGTATCTTGAGACAATATGAGATATTATTATACTCACCTTCGTTGATGGGTCTTTGTTAACAAGCGGAAAAATATCTTGACATATCAATGCAACGCTTAATTTACGGTGATCTTATTCAACATTAGTTGTAATGCAACAATGAGGTGGGTCTATAGAAGCTATCTCCCAAGAGTCGCTTCTCTTTTTGTGAGACGCAACCAACCGAAACTTAAAAAGGATGTTACGACATTTGATGACATACCTTCTCGAATCAGTGCGTTTCACTGTGAAATCAACAGAGTTATTCATGTGAAATTTTTTGATAGCTCACACACATTCTTCTTTAGTGCGGAACATGTCTCCCACTTTTAACTCACCCTCTGATCGTGGATACGGGTTATAAAAAATACTATTGGATGTTTCATTGTCATGCAGATCCATGTTTGTCATATGTTGAGGAGGATTATATACATGACTTGGAGGTAATGGCGCTGGATGATCGTCATCTTCAATGTTGTTATTCAACATATGATCGACCTGTGTCTCGATCTCTTCTTATTCTTCATCAACGACGTTGACTTCTTCTTCTGCTTCTGGGTCAACGCCATCTGAGTTTTCTGAATCAAATTCAACTTGATTAGTTTTCTGAGATTGCTGAGATGGTATACTTGGTTGAAGAGTAATATATAACTCAATAGAGTTGCAACCAGAATGTTCGTGACTAACAAACATATATTCAACATCTTCATCATCCCACTTGTTTGGCTTATCTTTATAGCCCTTTGTGTAAAAATTCACATAAAGACACGTCTACATTTTCTGGATGTGTTGTTTTGCTCCAAGCATGGGTTTGGTCCAGACTATCGTCTCTAGCGCCCGTCAACAACAACCCATTCACATTCCCGTATGCACAAAAGTAAGTTCTTAAAAATGGACTATATTTACTTACTTTATCGATTATTATCTCTAAATAATATTTTTACTTTTATGGTGCCGATGGTCGGCATGTGTTATGAGTTATAACAGATGTCCTAGACATTGTATTACCCAGTATTGTAATCTCTTGGATCACCTTCGACCGACAGATGTATGACCATTAACCTAATTATTTCGTAATAATTTGTTAATTTCTTCTACCAAATTTATAATCTAACATATGTTCACATTTCAGTTTATTTGGCGTCCATATCTAAGTTTGATTCATGACCATGAAATCAACGAACAAGACGCAGCTGTTTGGACTGCATGCACATTGATCATAAGATTCACCACTATGGAGATGCACAATAGTGATCGTGTTAAATTGCAGTTCGGTATGCTTCAACACATCCCAGATCCCCCAACAAACTTAGGAGAATGGCTTCTACGCAAAGTTAACGACCAATGGAACTTTAACTCATGGCAAAGCTTCGCTAGATTTGAGTGTCACAAATGGAAGCACCGCCAAGACAATGTCTTAACTGACGTTGTGATGCTAACCGAAGAAAAACCAAGTCATAATTATATGGCTTGTTACAGATCGGTTGGATTTGAGTTCATCGCCAAGGATATGTACCTAGACGACCCACGCCAGGCAACTTACACACCAGAAGGCTCAACATCTAACCCCTAACAACATTGCCAGATTGGTTACTCAATTTTCGATCCATAAACACACAAACCTACAATCCCAACATGCCAAACACCCACCCATAATACCAAGAGCATACCTCGTACCACCACCAACAACCAGATCATCATCAAGACATCCAACATCGCTTTGCACCTAACACATCACCCTATCATAGTCGCCTTAGTCAAAACACTCAACGATCATTTAACACCAACTGTCCCTCCTCCTACTATAGCCAAGAAGCCTAAACGTCGCAAAACCAAAACCTTTAACAACCATATGGCTACCAAACACCACAACAATCATTTCAACCTTTCATCGACGCATCATTCACACCAATGTCTCCCTTCAGTCGTCCTGGTCGCCCTCCAACAACTCAAACACAACCCAACTACTCTGGCATGGGTCATGAACTCAGCTATGGCGGTACCCTTTCGATGCATACATGATCAGAAAAATAGCAAGTGTACTATTTTTACCGATGTAGTAATAAGGAGTTTTATTTCCAAGTATCGATCTCAGGGATTGCGTAGGAAATACTTATTTTAATTTGATTCTATCAGAACAAAAAGATAATAGTTTGGTTGTTTTGGAATTTATAATAGTAAACACAAAAATAGTAAAAATAATTGATTAAGATAAAAGATGCTAGGGTGAGTGGTTGATTTAACCAGTTATGAATTCAGTCAAGATTTCCTTAATACATATGAAACATTCAATCACCTAACCTCAGAATGTTCTTACTTAAGTCTTTAAGGAAGAAACTATTAAACTACCAACTCTTACTCAAATGTCCATTCAATTAATCATTGGTTTTAATCATACATAATATCAAGGTTTACGGTGATTTACGAAAGTTACTAGTCCTAGATGATGCATTCATAAACCCAATTGTGTGAAAACCCTAACAATCACAATCCTGTTATTGAAAGTCGTAGATCAATTTGTATTTGTCCGATACAAAAGCATAATAACATCACACAATTGAATTGAAATAAGTAACATAGTAATCAAGAAATCATTTGTTCAAATTCATAACATGCGATAACATCAGGACCACCCCCCTAGCATCAGGGGGTTTAGCCTCTCATAGTACTTAAAGAACTCATAATGTAAAGATTAGACATTACAAAGAATTAGGAGATTTCGATCTTCAATGGTTGATGCCCTTGAATCTCCCGTCTCAAATCCTTCGTATTCGCTATCTTCTTCAATGCAATGTTTTCTTTCGTCTGTCAAAAAAGTGCCTTCTTCTTTCTCTTCCAAGCCTTCTTATAGCTTCAGATGAATCTCTCCCAAGCAAAAGGTCCAAACTACCCTTAATGAGCAGAATCGGTTCACAAAGCAAAAAGTAGGGTTTCCAAGCTGCGTCCAATCAACACGGCCGTGTGTCACCACACGGGTGGCCGTGTTGTTCTCCATAATTAATTATTTTCAACACAAGCTACAGTGGCAACAACACGGGCCGTGTTCCTCCACACGGGTGCCCGTGTTAATGCACTGTTTTAAACAACACGGTCGTGTGTCACCACACGAGTGCCCGTGTTGTTCTCTGTTTTTCTCCTCTCATTTTGCTCTGCCTGATCAACAACACGGGCATTGTTGTGGCACACGGGTGCCCGTGTTGACCTGCTGTTTCTTCATATTTTTGCCTTTCTGAGTATCCATAGCTTCACCATTATTGCTTTTAAACCTGTGCAATGGCCTGTAACAATGACACTACCAAACGAAGCATAAACGAGATCTTTTTGACATAAACTTGTAATCGAATGCAATGCGATACCAAACCAACAAAACATGATAAATGACTCCGAAGCAACTAAAAACAAACATAAATCTTATCAAAGTGATGAAAATACGTCGGATTAACGGTGGGAATTCACTGGAAATGGTGACCGATCACAACCCCAAACTTGTCTCATTGCTTGTCCTCAAGTGATGTATTGAGTCCAAACAAAGGTCACCCCCGAATTCATTTTCCACAATGTAACCTAGTCTTTCACCATTTATTTTCTTTCTTTCCAATCGAGTTTCAGGTCTCTCCGATTCAGGCAGTTTACCACATTTCCACATCAGAAACCTCTTCACCTGCAAGTTTTTCACACACTCACAATATCTCTCAGGGTTAGGTGTGTACACTCACAGCACAGTATGCAATACCAAACTCTTAACTTTGAATACATTCTAATGTCACTACCACAGCAGATTCCACACACTTTTTCATGTCTTTTTGGGTTGTAACGGGGCTTGGGTACGGTGGGATAAACAAAAAAATTGGATAACAAAGGGTTTTGAACTCGGTAGTCATGTTGTGTGATTTTTCTTTCTTTTTTTCTCGTCCATCACGTATACTCTGGGGGTTAATTTCACTCTTTTGACTCTTTTTCTACTCAAATTTTCCGAGCATTTTATTTGTGTTAGAGTCTTAAGTCTCGGCAAGAGCATTTTTCTCTTTTGTTTTTCTTTTCTTTTTTTTTTTCTCTTTTTTTTTTCTTTTAAAGAAAATACATACTATTTTTCTTTTTGTATGATCTCTTATTATGCACTTGCCTTCTCTTTCAAGATTTCCACCCCAAACTTAGTTTTACTGCACATCTTGCAATTCACACAATCATACCGAGTTATGACACAAAAGGAAATGAATGATTAAAAATTAACAGGGGGTTTGTGATGAATAACGCTTAAAAGTTAACATGGGGTTTACGATGAATAAAATGGCTAAGGCTCAACGGGGTTTACGAAGGGAAACATATAGATAGGGATGGTTAGAAAGGCCCTGGCTAAACAAACAACTTGCCTCAGTGTGTGTTGTCATGCTGTGACGTGTCAACAGGATATACGCAAAATCAGAGTGATAAAGTCATACCTGGCTGAACTCTCATGTTGATATTTCGTGTTTGGCTTTTTGTGATCTCACCATGTTGGTTAGCTTGCAAGCTCTGAAGTCTCCTCGTGTTATGTGGTTCTTTTCTGACTTGGTCTTTCCATACCGCTCTCTTGGTCCGGTGTCCCCAAATTGTGTCCGACTTCTTTTCTCAAGGTTGCATCACTTCCGGGGTGCCTTATCAGCTTAAGTTTGAGGGGTGTCATTCATCCACTACCATTGATCCTGGATTCGTCCAACCATTTCTCATCACTCTGTACACACAAATAAACCACAAAAAAAACGAAAGCAAAAAACGATGAAGGAAAACATGAACAAACTGAAAACGAAATAAAACATGAAAGGAAAAACCCCCCCACACCTGAACTAAACATTGACCTCAATGTTTAAATCCAGATACAAAGGGGACTCACAGCGACTACTGTTGTTTTACTGCACTTGTGTGGTTTCCTTCCATTTTGATGTGTTTGTGACTTTGCCCTTCTAGTTCTCCTCCTCCCCTACAACAAAATTTTAGCACACACAAAGAAAAAGAAAAACGAAATAAATTAGAAATCAAACGCGTGGGTTGCCTCCCACGAAGCGCTTCGTTTAACGTCGCATGCCTCGACGGTTCATTTCCCTTATCATGGGGGGTATTTCAGGTTCAAAACCTTGTTGCACCTCTTGTCTACAACTCGGACGTTGTCTCTTTTATCAGTGTGGACTCCTTTGTGCCACGATTCCTTTTTAACCTTCCTTTCGGTGTTAGGAATCTTTCCGTTTCTGGTGGCTACTGGCAGTGGTGAGACTTTGATAGTATTCACTGTCCTGATTAAGCCTACTTGATACTGAGATTCTGTATCTTCCTCCATCTCCTGGTCTTCAATAGCATTCAATGTTATTTCCTTGTTGTGAACTTTCAAGGTTAACGTGCACTCATCCATGTCGAGCTTGCATCGACTCGTCTTCATGAAAGGTCGACCCAGAATGATGGGTGCCTCATTGTCTTCAGGTATGTCTAGGATTACAAAATCAACTGGGAAAGTCAAGTCCGCTATTGTTACCAGCACATCTTCAGCTATACCATATGCATCTTTTCTTGAGTGATCCGCAAACTTCAGATTGGTCTTTATATCACTGATATTTTTAATACCCAGCCTGTGATAGATCGCTAATGGCATCAGATTCACACTAGCTCCAGAATCTATTAGTACCTTTTTGAAGGTTCTTTCTTTGATTGTGCATGGTACTATGACGGTTCCTGGATCCTTTTGTTTGTTAGGAATGTTCTGCTCCAGGGAGTTTGCATTATATTGTTCCTTACCGGATACCTGTTCTTCAGTGGTTGGTTTCTTTTCATCCATTACCTCTTCCACGAATTTCTTGTACATGGGCATCCTTTCAAGTGCTTCAAACAAAGCCATATGACCATCAATCCTTTTAAACATTGTCATGAATTTCTCCAAGTCTGACTCACTAGGTTCCTTCTTTGTCATTCTCTGCGGATAGGGCAACTTAATCACCGGTTTAGTTCCTTTTGTAGTTTCTTCTTTAGTCGGCTCGCTCGGTGATATAATTTTTTCCTTTTTAGCAACCTTTTTCTCTGTCGTCGTGACAGTATTAACATTCTCCTGACCTCTCGAATTTTGAATTGTTTCACTTGGTAGGGAACCTGGTGTTCGAGAACTTGTCAGTTGTTGTGCTATCTGTCCCAACTGAACTTCGAGATTCCTTAGGGAGGCGGTGGTATTTTTTTGATTGTTTCTAGTCTCTTCTTCAAATTGCATATTTTGAGTTGCCATCTTTTCAATTGCAATCTCCCAATCTTCCTTCTTTGGGACTTGTTGTTGCTGTTGCTGATATTGGTTTTGATATTGGCCTTGTACCTGATGTTGCCCATTCCCTATCTGATCCTTCCATGCAAAGTTGGGATGATTCTTCCACCCCGGGTTGTATGTGTTGGAATAGGGATTGTTTTGCTTTAAAAACTTGATCTCTTCTATCTGCTGTGGTGTTGCAAAGCAATGAACAGTATTGTGTGGTCCATTACAAATGCCACACACATCGTTTGGTGCCTGTTGCACTTGAGCCACTTTCTGAGCACCTATGTTTAGTGCCTTCAACCTTTTCTCCACCTCTGCAGCAACTGCTTCTTCAATTTTTACCTGTTTGTTTATTTCAAGCTTCAAATCAATTACTGCAGATTTGCTTGACACCCTATCATACAACTCCAGATGCTCATTTGAGGCAATTGCTTCAATTATCTTCTTCATACCGGTGGCTGTTGCAAAGTTAGCTGAGCCACCAGCTGCTGAATCAAGGATTTGTCTCGTTTGAATTCGAAGACCATTAACAAACATTTGCATTTGCTCAGTTTCATCCATGTTGTGAGTAGGACAAGCCACTAGGATTTTCTTGAATCTTTTATAGGCATCTCCTAGTGACTCACCCTCCTTCTGCTTGAAGTTTAGGATCTCATATCTTTTCCGCAATGACACAGATGCGGGAAAGTATTCCTACAAGAATGTTGTTTCCATCTGCTCCCATGTAGTGATACTACAAGCAGGTAAGGAATAGAACCACTCTTCGGCTTCATCTGCTAAAGTGAATGGGAACATACGAAGTCTGATTGCTTCTTCGTTATGTCCAGGCATTTTCAGCGTTGTGCTCATAGTTAAAAACCTTTTCAGATGCTTGTTGGCATCTTCATTCACTCTTCCAGAAAAGGACCGCCTTTCGAGTTGATTAATGGTGCTGGGATGCAACTGAAATTGTTCCACATTGACCGGTTGGTTTACAATTGTCATACGACCACCCGGGGTGTTGGTTCCACCATAGTCACCGAGAAGTCTCTCTGGTGGTGGTGGTGGGTTTGCAGCCATGATTTCAGGAACTGTTTCCGCGTCGGAATCTGACTTCTCTGAGTGCACTGAAACAACTTCCTCCCCTGCTTTCTCTGCTAATTCCAGTTTTTCTCGCTTAGCTTGTCTCAGTCTAGCGCGAAGAGTTCTTTCTGGATCTGCGTCAAAAGAAAAATTCGCTGAGGCCTTACCTCGCATAAACAAGTTAGACAAAGATTAGAATTGAATAACAAAATTGTCACAGATAAAATTTTGGTTGACGAGCAACAAAATTTCGATAGAATAGAAATTAAAATATGTATTTTGGCAATCCCCGGCAACGGCGCCAAAAACTTGATCGGAAAAATAGCAAGTGTACTATTTTTACCGATGTAGTAATAAGGAGTTTTATTTCCAAGTATCGATCTCAGGGATTGCGTAGGAAATACTTATTTTAATTTGATTCTATCAGAACAAAAAGATAATAGTTTGGTTGTTTTGGAATTTATAATAGTAAACACAAAAATAGTAAAAATAATTGATTAAGATAAAAGATGCTAGGGTGAGTGGTTGATTTAACCAGTTATGAATTCAGTCAAGATTTCCTTAATACATATGAAACATTCAATCACCTAACCTCAGAATGTTCTTACTTAAGTCCTTAAGGAAGAAACTATTAAACTACCAACTCTTACTCAAATGTCCATTCAATTAATCATTGGTTTTAATCATACATAATATCAAGGTTTACGGTGATTTACGAAAGTTACTAGTCCTAGATGATGCATTCATAAACCCAATTATGTGAAAACCCTAACAATCACAATCCTGTTATTGAAAGTCGTAGATCAATTTGTATTTGTCCGATACAAAAGCATAATAACATCACACAATTGAATTGAAATAAGTAACATAGTAATCAAGAAATCATTTGTTCAAATTCATAACATGCAATAACATCAGGACCACCCCCCTAGCATCAGGGGGTTTAGCCTCTCATAGTACTTAAAGAACTCATAATGTAAAGATTAGACATTACAAAGAATTAGGAGATTTCGATCTTCAATGGTTGATGCCCTTGAATCTCCCGTCTCAAATCCTTCGTATTCGCTATCTTCTCCAATGCAATGTTTTCTTTCGTCTATCAAAAAAATGTCTTCTTCTTTCTCTTCCAAGCCTTCTTATAGCTTCAGATGAATCTCTCCCAAGCAAAAGGTCCAAACTACCCTTAATGAGCAGAATCGGTTCACAAAGCAAAAAGTAGGGTTTCCAAGCTGCGTCCAATCAACACGGTCGTGTGTCACCACACGGGTGGCCGTGTTGTTCTCCATAATTAATTATTTTCAACACAAGCTACAGTGGCAACAACACGGGCCGTGTTCCTCCACACGAGTGCCCGTGTTAATGCACTGTTTTAAACAACACGACCGTGTGTCACCACACGAGTGCCCGTGTTGTTCTCTGTTTTTCTCCTCTCATTTTGCTCTGCCTGATCAACAACACGGGCATTGTTGTGGCACACGGGTGCCCGTGTTGACCTGCTGTTTCTTCATATTTTTGCCTTTCTGAGTATCCATAGCTTCACCATTATTGCTTTTAAACCTGTGCAATGGCCTGTAACAATGACACTACCAAACGAAGCATAAACGAGATCTTTTTGACATAAACTTGTAATCGAATGCAATGCGATACCAAACCAATAAAACATGATAAATGACTCCGAAGCAACTAAAAACAAACATAAATCTTACCAAAGTGATGAAAATACGTCGGATTAACGGTGGGAATTCACTGGAAATGGTTACCGATCAATACACAAGACTACGCTGATTTGTCCGACTATCTGAGGCAATCTCCTGCAGTTGGTGGTGATGTTCCTGGGCCCTCAGATACTCAAACACCTGGGGTGAATCATCAACTTGAGTTAGGGCCACGAGTTCGGGTAGCTAGGGGATGTGGGACCGGAGGTCGGTTAGTTGATCCCGGTCATCGACATTAGTCTTTTTTTTATAAACGGGTATTAATATTAATATGAATTTGTCCAATTTCGACTTTATCTATCATGTATAATATTTTTCAAAAAAAATTACAAAACACACAGGTGTCAGACCAATTGATGCCTCCTTTAAAGTTTAACACATAGGCGTCAATTTGATTGGTAACACAAGGAGCACTAGCCAATCCAATTGACGCCTCCTTTCTAAGTTTAAGAGCATACGCCAATTCATCTGGCGTCTCCTCTTCAAAGTGGGATAATTTGGAGAGAAAAAATTGAAAGTTGGGTTATTTTGGGAATTTTTTTGAAAAACTGGATTATTTTGGTAAAAATTCATATTAAAACGTAGTCGAAATCGCAATTTTTAAAAAAATATATTTTAATTTTATAAAAACTATTTTAAATAACTTCAAAATTAAGTGGTTTTTTGAAATTTTAATATTTAAAAAAAATCAATAAAATAATAAAGTATCTAAAATCACATTTTAAAAATAATTATTCAAAATAATTTTTTATTTAAAGTTGTAAATTTGTTTTACACAAAAATAAAATATTTGAGAATCTTTGTTCAAAACAAATTATATTACACTAGAAAAAGATAAAATAAACGGATCCTTAATATAATGGATCTTTTATGAGCAACTCAATTATCTGATTAGAATATACTTACTTAATCTAATTTTCTCAAAATATTTGAGAGTCATTTTCCTTCTAGTAAAAAAGAATTATCATAGATCGTAGAGTGCCCCCTCTTTTGAAAATTAAATACAATTACACTATTTTTAAAATATCTTACTTTTAACTTTTTTATTAAAATATTACTCTGATAAATTGAAGTTAATTAGATTATTCTGGCTTCCGACAATTCAGTATTTATACACCTTTCCAAAAAAATCATTTTTATTGATTCAGTATATTAAAATTATTATAAAAATTAATAAATTAACAAAATAATAATTAAAATAAAAATAAAATGATTAAAATTTTGAAATTTGTTTTTAAATTATATATTTATTTTTTATTTTTGTGAGACGTCAAGTATGTGGTTCGCTATTGCATCATTACAAAATACTATTAGATTTAATTGATAGTTCATATTTATAGTTAAAAAGAAAGAGAACAATACACATTTTCTTGATCTCTTGTACAACTATAACATTCTTTATTTTAAAAAAATCATCGTATCCGAATTCATGTACGAGTAAATGTTAATGTTTATATCCGTATAGTACATGTACCCTATAAATATTTAAGTATTTATATTTATACTCATTTATTTATATTTTTAATAAAAAACAATATTTTTTTTATAATTTATCATGATATTTAAACGTTTAACAACATTAAATTTTTTTTAAGAATAATATTATTGAGTTAATTAATAAATAAATATTTTATATTCAAATGCGTAGAAGTGTAATACTGATGTATTCATTAAAATTGATAAATTAACACATAATAATAATAATAATAATAATAATAATAATAATAATAATAATAATAATAATATATAAATATGTATTGTGTAGGTATCGGGCTGGATGGATGCTAAGGTACACGTACCCGCGTCCATGTCTGTATATTTTTATGGATAATTGTTGTTAGAATTAATTCATTTCAGAAAATTGTAGACAAAGTTTATTAGAGGATATTTTAGTATTTCTCATTAAGTCCCACTTGTATTTAAGCAAGTGAGTGGTGTGAACAAATAACATCTTTATTTCTTTTGCAGTCTGTGCATTGTGTGTGTGTGTGCATTTTTTGTGTAACTATTTGTTAGAGTAGTGGAAGTTTGTTATTATTCTCTCTTCTCTCTTATGTGTTAATTTATCATCTTTTATCACCTTATGACAATTGGTATCTAGAGCTCTAATTCATATCCAAAGGAAACACCACGGGAAACACGAGTGAAACGGTGAGGTGTTGTATGATTGATTTCTGTTCAGAGAATTCGTGTTGAATTTCTGTTCAGAATCGTAACAGAATCAAATATATTGATTTTGCGGAATTGGGAAATATTGTGTTTAGGTGAGATCTGAGTGTATTTCACAAGGTTGAAGATGAACGGAGACGGTAATCTGAGTACCAAGCTTCCAGTCTTTGATGGTAAGAACTAGAATCGTTGGATCATTCAAATGCATGTGTTATTTGGAGCTCAAGGTGTTCTTGATCTCATCAACGATGGTTACGATCAAACTGCACTTCTAGAAAACGCAACAGAAGCGTAGAGAAATGCTCAGCGTGATCTGAAGAAGAAGGATCAGAAGGCTCTATTATACATCCATCAGTGTGTGGATGTGAACGTGTTTGAGCGAATCGATGATTCGACGATGATGAAAGTTGTGTGGGACACACTGGTGTGGTGCCACGACGGTGATGCATCAGTGAAGAAGGTGAAGTTCCAGTCTCTACGTAAGCAGTATGAAAATCTCAGCAGGAAGAACAATGAAAAGGTACCTGACTACAACTCCAGAGAGATTCTGATCACAAATGAGATGAAGTTGTGTGAAGAAACTCTCTCTGGAGAAAGTATCATTGAGAATGTACTTAGATCTCTTAATCCTCAGTTTGATTATATCGTTGTAGCAATTGAACATTATAAGGATCTAAGCACCATGAGAGTAGAAGAGCTGCAAAGCAGTCCAGAGGCGCAAGCGTTGCGTCTGACTGAAAGAACCTCTAAGAGAGAGGTAGAGCAGACTCTGAGAGCTTCTTTTGTCAAGAAAGACCAAAAGTTATCTTTTTCAGAAGCCAAGAAAATACATGGTAGGTCTCAGAAGTCAGAAACCTTAACTCAACTTCTTGGAGTCAGAAGGAAAAGAAGAAGTATGACAAGAGAAAAGTCAAATGTTACTGTTGTAAGAAGTTTGGCCACTTCGCTGCAGATTGTTGGTCAAACAAGGAGAGGAAATCAGAAAAAGAGAATATAACCAGAAGTTCTGATGATGAACATGTGCTATTAATGGATTCTGATTCTGATAGTGCGTCTCTAGAAGATTGGTGGTATATGGACACTGGTTCTTCAAACCATCTTACTGGAAATAAGAAATGGCTGGTTGATTTTGAATCTATGAAGAGGACCAAGATCAGATGTGTTGATGATAAGTATTTGAATGCTGAAGGAGTGGGAAATGTTATAGTGATTCTAAATAATGGAAAATTTGCGTTAATTCATAAATTTGCGTTATAGTGATTCTAAATAATGGCATGAAGAGCAATCTGATGAGTGTAGGTCAATTAATTGAAAGGGGATTTTCAATTATCATGAAGGACAATCTTTTGAAGTTGTATGATTGTAATCAAAAGTTGATTATGGAGTCAGAACTGGGAAAGAATATAACATTCAAGGTGAATGTTAAAATTACAGACTCTGAATGCCTTAGAGCAACAAGTGTTGTGAAGGAAAGTGAGTTGTGGCACAAAAAATTTGGTCATTTGAACTTCAGAAGCTTATGGCATCTGAATTCAAAGAAATTGGTACGTGAAATTCCTACAATTAAGAAACCAGAAAAATCATGCAATGTGTGCATGAGAGGGAAGCAACCAAGACTGTCATTTGCATTAGAAGTAGCTCCAAGAGTAAAATATGCTTTGGGAGTAGTGCATTCTGATGTGTGTGGACCATTTTCAGAACCTTCACTAAAACGGAATAAATAATTTGTATCATTTGTGTATGAGTTCACAAGGATGAAACGTGTATCCCTTATAAAGTTCAAACACAAGGTGTTTGCTGAATTTCAGAAATTTAGAATCAAGGCTGAGAAACTGAGTTGTTAGACTCTAAAGTTTCTCAGAACTGATGGTGGGAGTGAGTATAACTCTATAGAGTTCAAGAAGTTCCGTGAGGAGAATGGAATGAAGCATGAAGTGACTACTCCTTATACTCCTCAATACAATGGTATTGCTGAAAGAAGAAACTGAACTTTGCTTGATATGACAAGGAGCATGCTGAAGGAGAAGAAGATTCCTAACACTTTGTGGGGAGAAGTTGTTGTCACTGCAGCATATGTGCTCAAGATATGTCTAACCAAGAAACTGAAGGAATTGTTCCTTTTGAGAGGTGGACTGGAGATTGTAGCGGTAAATTCATGACCATCAAGCTATGGATAAACTTGACGTCAATAAAACCAGAGTCGCCACCGCCCTTTTATCGTTTCCAAAGAAAAAGGGAAAAGTACGAACAAAACCCAAAGATAAGAAGTTTTCAAATCAAAACTAATAAAATGCCAGAGATTACAGGGAAAGGGGTTGGTTACACAGAGGGAAGATGTTAGCAACTAAAGTGTCCTAGGTACTCCTAGGGGTGATGTTAGAATTAATTCATTTCAGAAACTTGTAGACAAAGTTTGTTAGAATGTATTTTAGTATTTCTCATTCAGTCCCACTTGTATTTAAACAAGCGAGTGGTGTGAACAAATAACATCTTTATTCCTTTTGGAATCTGTGCAGTGTGTGTACACCCATTTTTAAATAATTTTAAAAGTAGTGAAAGTTTGTTATTATTCTCTCTTCTCTCTCTTGTTTTCCATTGTTTATCTTTATCACGTTGTACACTAACTATTACATTTGTCCATGTCCGTATTCATTTTACGGATTTTTACTCGATAATTTTTAAAAGTGCCCATTAAACTTAGTTCAACTATCATTCCTAAATTCTATCCTTACCTTTTACCTTCTATGTTCTCTCCAAAATTTCAACTTACCGAAAATCTACGTATGTAGTTTCTGAAAATAAAATTGTTATAAAATTCAAACCATGATAATTTTTTTAGTTTAATAGACATGCACTATTAATGTAAAGAAACTTTATACAATCATGCAATAGAAAATTATGAATTTACCAAATTATTTAAATCATTTTAAAATATTAATATAATAGATCGAGATTCATTGAATGTATCTCCTTTCTTTAAATTTTGTTACATAAAAAACAATCCTTACCATTTACTATTAAGAAGGATTTGACGGTGGAACATCGACATGATCTGAAGTGGAAGAGCATTATTCCAATCAGATAGAAATAAGTTGGAATTTAAATATAAAATGAATTGAAAAAATGTGTTTACAATTTTGTCTAAAATATAAAATATGGCTACTGAGCCACCTTCACATTGAGGGTTGCATGTGTTTTCTACATATATTTGGAACAAGTGTCGATACATATGTGCATTACATCCCAAGTTTACACAATAATTTAAGTTATGATTTACATGACAATAAAATATCAATTTAAGGATATTTATTTGCAGGCTGTCAAAAAATATCTGCGAGTAAACAAGAAAAATGCAGGAAGTGGAGAGAAAGAGTGAGATTTGTTGAGAGAGATAAAAGAAAATAGATGTATGTATATTTAAATCACGTAGGCTTGTTAAATCACATGGTCAGGTTCTAAAAGCCACCATAATTAATATTTAAATAATTTTAAAATAATAAAAAATTAAGAAAATATAATAAATAAATAAAGATGTCCACTCATTGAATTGATTATAAGGTTTGTTTTCATTGAGTTGATTATAAGGTTTGTGTCCATTGAGTTGGTTGCAACGTAAAATGTGTTAGAAATCCACTAAAATCTATGGAGAATTTCAATCAATCTTGATGAACAAGATTGTCATCACCCACACAATAACAACGAAAAGAAAAAAACAATGGAGAAAGAAAAAAAGTAAAGAACGATGAAGGAGAATAGTAATAAAATTCTGCAGAGTTTCTCTCTGTCCACAAACTATGAAAAAACTTCTTATTCACTTTGCAACTGCAAAATACTGTGAATACAATGTTATGAATGTTCTATTCACTTCATTACAAGAATAAGGGTTACTCCCTCTATTTATAGATTTAGGTTAACTTGGACCTCAAGCCAAAACCCAAAACTATAAAAGCCCAAAATAGCTAACACTACTAAAATAAGCCTAAGTCAAAATCTTGTATGAAGCAACATGCTTCGACACTTCGGCACACTAACACAACTCAACACACTAGGTGGTTTAACACTTTCTTGCTCTGTCGAGCAACCTGCTTCGACACAAGGAATTACAGTTCAACACACCACCTAATTCATTGTGTCTAAGCTATCTACATTCATCATAGCTATTAGTCTTCTGAACACTTCGACATGCACTCCCTTCGTCATGATGTCTGCAATCTGATTCTCAGTTCTGCAGTGTTCCACATTCATCTTCCCATCTGCTACCTGCTCTCAAAGATAATGAAACCTCATCTCGATGTGCTTGCTTCGACCATGTGCTATCGGATTCTTCGCCAGATTGATAACTGACATGATGTCGATCTTCATGGAAATTGCTCCATGACTCTTCGTTGTTATCTCTTCGACCAGATTCACCATCCACGTTGCTTAACATGCACAAAGAAAAGCAACTATGTATTCTGCTTTGCGCAACGATAATGCCACTACTGGCTCCTTTCTCGAACTCCAAGCAACTGGTGCACCACCTAGCATAAACACATAGGCCACTGTGGATTTTCGATCCTCAACATCACTACACCAACTTGAGTCGATGTATCCCATTAATTTGCATTCTTTTCCTTCATCAGTTGCAGGAAACAAAATGCCATAGTTGAGAGTTCCTTTTAGATACCTTAGTATCCCTTTCGTCGCTGCTAGATGTGATACCTTTGACTTCTGCATGAACCTACTCACCATACATACAATGTATGCTAAGTCAGACATTGTATGACAAAGGTATCGAAGTGACCCAATAAGTCTTCTATATTGAGTTGGGTCGACATCATCTGAATCTGAATCTTTCGACAATTGTAATCTGGGCTCAGCTGGAGTCGAAGTTGGGTTGCAATCTTGCATCTCAAATCTCTTGAGTATTTCGCCTGCATACCTTCTTTGATGCATCAAACCTCTACCACTCTTATAGAATTCGATGCCAAGAAAATATGAAATGTCACCCAGATCTGACATTTCGAATTCCTTATTGAGATCACCTTTGAAGTCTTCGATCTCCCTCTTGCAGCTACCTATTATCAACAAGTCATCGACATAGAGACATAGTATAAGCAATTCACTCTTGCTTCTTCTTACATATACTTCATGTTCAGATTTGCACTTCACAAATTCCTTCTCCCTTAGAAATCCATTTATCTTCTTGTTCCAAGCTCTTGGAGCTTGTTTAAGTCCTTACAGGGCTTTATGCAGCATGTACACCTTTCTTTCTTCGCCTTGTTACACAAAACCAGCCGGTTGTACAACATAAACTTCTTCTTCTAAGGGGCCATTAAGGAATGCACATTTCACATCCATCTGACACATATGCCAGTTGTTCATGTTTGCTCGACCAACAACCAACCTGATTATTTCGATCCTAGCAACAAGTGCAAAAACTTCATCAAAGTCGATTCCTTCTTTCTGAAGAAATCCTTTCGCCACAAGTCGTGCCTTGTGTCGAGTCACTTCTCCTTTGGGATTCAACTTCACCTTGTATACCCACTTCACATCGATTGCCTTCTTGTCTTTGGGCAATTCGACAAGTGACTAAGTGTTGTTGACTTCGATTGACTTCAGCTCTTCGTCCATTGCTTTCATCCACTTCGAATCTTTCAATGCTCAGCTGCATTGACTGGTTCAACATCTGCGTAGAAAGCATATTGTACCAGCTCACCTTCTTCATTGACCACATCATCTAATGTAATCTCACATTCTTGCAACCTTGCAGGCATGTGTCTTATTCTTTGAGGTCTGCTTGGGCATGCTTCACCTCTGACTTCTTCCTATCGAACTTCTTATTTGACTTCACTAGTTGGTTCATCACAAAATATTCTCACTAAATCTTTCTTGACATTCTCAGTCCAATCTCATTCTTTAAGCTCATCTATGATCACGTCCCTGCTGATCACCACTTGCTTACTCACTGGGTAGAATAACTTGTATCCTTTAGTCGAATGATATCCTATCAGGATCATCTGACTCGACTTGTCATCAAGTTTTATTCTCAACTGATTTGGCACATGTCTATGTGCTATAGATCCAAACACCCTTAGATGACTCAAGCTACGCTTGACACCAGACCAACATTCTTCTGGTGTGATTCCTTCTAGCTTGTTCGTCGAACATCTGTTCAGGATATATGTCGCAGTCGAACAACTTCTCCCTATAATTCTTTAGGTAGATGTGTAGCGGTGTATTCGTCACTTTATGATTTATTGATTAAATCAAAAGCAAAGCATACAAAGAATCGAGTCGCCACCGCACTTTTATTTATCCAAAGGAATGGCTAAAAAGCGAACAAAAGCCTAAGAAGTTTTACACATAAAAAACTAATGAAAAGATCAGAGATCTGGGTAAGGGGTTAATTACGCAATGGGAAGGTGTTAGGCACCCAAAACATCCTAGGTACTCCTAGGGAGCCCTTTTCACAACTTGTTGTATGAAATGTTATTTGTTTATGAAATATTTATTGTGCAGACATGGATTGAAGGGATGAGAAAAGAATATACAAGTTATTATTTTTGTGTTTGAACGGATGAACCCGTTGCCTACGTACCTTTCCATGGAAGGTAAGGATCAAAACGCCGTAGTTCGGCTAAAAGATTTCCAAAATATGAGTGGATTCATTTTAAAACAAAAGCCCTAAGGTCTTTCGTTATCCACGGGAGAAAACTCAACCTATGCAAACAACAAGTCCACCATGTGAGAAAAGCTTCAACTTGCTAGTGAGGGGTTAACCCTATAATAAGCAAGGAAGTCTTACAATTCAATCACTAAGGACAAAAGGTGAGATTAACATCAACCAACTAGGATAAATCAGACCTATGGCTAATGTATGAAAACTTATCAAGAATGGACAAAGCCACAAAACAATTGAATGAATGAAATTAACCAATTAGGATTATTCACAAAAGTGGTCAAGATATGATTAGAATTCAATTCAAAAGAAGTATTACGAAAATGAAGTTTGAAAAATCAAAGGCTTAAGGCATAGGTTTCTAATTTGAAAAGAAATGAGAATGTTTGCACAATAGTTTTCAGGTTTTTTGAATTAACATGCAAATGGAGGTTTAAAGAAACAAAAGGTGGGAGGGTGAGGAAGTAAAACTTCTTAGATGTTCACCTCTTGAGATCATATGTAGATGATTCAAGTGATTCCTTTGGAATAGGCAATACGCAAATAACAGATGAACAAAACAAATGGATACCGGATGCCAATCAATGGACTTATTCCAATCTCACAAAACAAAATGGATACCGGATGCCAATCAATGGACTTATACCAATCTCCTAAAGCAAAATGAAACAATGATACTAGATGCCAATCAATGGACTTATACTAGTCTCACAAAACAAAGAAACAATGATACCAGATGCCAATAAATGGACTTATACTAGTCTCACAAAGCAAAATGGATACCGGATGCCAATCAATGGACTTATACCAATCTCCCAAAACAAAAACAAACATGGATACCAGATGCCAATCAATGGACTTATACTAGTCTCCTACCATGTCATGGGAAACAACTGCCAATTAATGGACTTATGCTTGCCTCCTCAATGGACCAAGTAAAATGTTACAAAACAATGCTTATGAAATGATATACAAGTGATAAAGACAAATGCACAAAGGCACACTCAAGCAAATATGCACAGATGAATCAAGTAAGCAGATCAACAAGTCAGTTAGCACACACTATATACAATCAATTAGGCTCAAGCAAGGTTAGGCTTTACAGCCAACTGGAATGGGGTATTTTGAGCTCTTAACCCTAACATTGAGAGTTAGGGTGAAGCAGATGAAAAGGAGATTAGGGGTGTGCCTCATGGCTCTTATCCCTGGTCAGGGAGAGCTTTGATCAATGGAAGGTGTGGGAGTTCAGAAAGTTAGAACTCTTCTCCACAAATGGACACTATAAGATCTTGGGTTATTATTCACCATGCATCAACACATGGTGTGAGCAAGGTGAACAACACACTAAGTAGCAGGAGATGGATTACACATCTCTTTTATCTGCCAATTGCCTCATAAGAGGACTTTTCCTGCTTGGCACAAAAGTTAAACAATCACAAGCATTGCCTCTTAAGGAGGACTTCAGACAGGTGCCTACCAATAACAGTAGGTCTTCCAGACTACATGAAGATTAGAGATTATACCTAAGTGGTTAAGCAACCAAGCAAAAGCAAAGTTCAAAATGAACTTAAAGCAACTTAGGTACCTGTGGAAACACTAAACAGATCAGTACAATACTCAGACAAACAGATAACAATCAATAAGCAACAGATAATCCCAATGTACAAAATGTGTAAGCCATAAGGCAAACTCAAATGAGTTAGCATCAACCTACAAAACACACAATGTTAGTAATCACAAGCAACCATCAATATTCACATCATGAAGCATCACCAATTATGGGACTTGAATGCTTAACCTGAAATCAAAGCTCAAACGTAAGCAACAAACCACTAGGTCAAAGCCTAGGGTCAAAGATGGAGAAAAAATTTAAAACAAGAGCTGAAATTTAACATGAATCAACTTCAATCACATCTTAACACATTCCAAAAGGTCTTATATCAAAATCAATCACCAAATGCATTTCATGAACAATTGAAGTTCAAGGAAATTTTAAAGCTCATATGTGATCAACATGAATGAAAAATTCAAAACAAAACAGAAATGATGCAAAATAATCTGGAAACATTCATGCATATTCAAGACATCTAACATGATCAACACACAAAAAATCAGAAGCATTGGACATCATTTGGCATGGAAATCACATGGTACAAGTTGAACAAGCAAAGGTGTGACACAAATTGTCACACCAACTTAGCACAAGCATAAAACAGAGATGATGCATAGGAAAAATACCAAACCAAAACCAAAATGTCCAGCAATGTGTCTAGTTTCATCATGCAAAATTTCATATTCATTGAATAAGAAACAAGAATTTCACAAAGGTATAAGCAAGGCAAGGTCAAATAAGGACACATGCTCAATCATTCTAGCACAAAACATTATCCAGCCAAGCACAACTTTGGAAATTATGATCATAAAATAGTAGACAAACAGAGGAGCAAGATGCAAAAAATTGGGATCAAATTGGTTGAGTTTTCAATTTTATATGATTTTTCTAAGTTGATGGAAAAAATTAAAAATGAAATGGACATTAAAATGTGAAAATAAGAGAAAAATGAAATAGCATTTTGGAAAACGCCTCAGCCAAGGATCGAATCAGGTTAACATTCAAAAGTGGCGCGCGCCCTGAAACGACACCGTTTTCATCTAAACCCTAGCGCGCCAACAATTTCGTAGCTAATTCAAATTTTCGTAGCAAAAACGCAGCAGTTTCGTAGCTAATCTGGAAAACGAAGAACATTCAAGATTGAAGATGAAGATCATCATGATCTTCATCTGGATTTTCCAGATTTTTCAAAACACGTCCAAAAATCAAAATCAAGCACAGCATCATGTAGTGCATTCAACATACATCAAAGATCCACAATTATTTCATGCAAAAACATCCAAACACGCACGGATCGAAGAAAATGAGATTCAACATCAAAACTTCAATTAATCATATCTAGCTCAAAACAGCATCAATTTGCACGATTCAAAGCTCAAAGTTATCAGCATACTTAGATCTATAATAATATAGCCATGGATTTCAAAAATAAGAAGTTCGAATTGTAACCTCTTGAAGTTCAGAAGTTGAAATCTCGTGCTACAAGCTCAGCCTATGCTCCAAACCTTCTTTATAATGCTTATGGAGTTGATTGAGGGAGAGAATGAAGTTCAAACACACTTGCATTCGCCAGAATTTGAAATCACCATGGATGCTTCCATCTTCGAGTATGCTTCAATGTGGCTCCAATTGCTTCAATTCCACGTGCAAACTTGTTCAACAGAGGTTCAGGATCATGAATCTAGCACTGGACAAGGCTTGGATGTGAAGAATTTGGAAGAAATATTTGAGAGAAAAATTTGGAGATTTTGATCTAGACCTGAAAAATGAATGTTCATCCCCTGAAAACAGTTATGCTTATGCTTAAATACCTCATGCTAATCATTCTGTAATCAAGCTTAAACCAAATGCTAATGAGATTAATCAAGTTTTGGAGTGTATGCACAAATTGGGTTTTCACCCCCATGCATGAAGTAGCACGTGAACAGTGCTCAAATCTGATCCCAATCCACTCAAATAAGGCCCATGCAAGCTTTTGAGATGGTTTTGTATGCATTCAATCATTAAAAATGGTTTTATGAAATTTCTCTTCAAAAAATTCATGAATGAGCACATGATAATGCAAATAGAATTCAAGCCATGTAATGAATGTTTTAGAAACTACAAGTCATGAGGAGAAAATTGCAAAAAGAACCACCCATTTTGGAGCTTTGGTTGAAAAGTTATGCTCATTTGAAGTCCCATGCACCATTTGCCATGATTTGATCATATCTCCTTAACCACACATGAGAAATTGATGATCTTGGACTTTTTGGAAATGGGATAGAAAGATATACAACTTTCATGTTCAACAAAATTTCATTTGAAGCTTTCTTGATGATGTAATCTTGAGTTGAAGTTGGTTCAAAATCTTTCTATTTTTGGAAAATTCAAATTATAGGTCACTTGCTATTTTTGGAAATTTTTGACCTGACTTCAAATTCTTCAATGTGAGTGTTTGAAATGTCAAATGAGACTTGTTTGAACATGAATGAAGTATTTCTAATCACTTCCCACTTCCAAATCCACAGTTGACTTTGCAGTTGACTTTCTAGGTCTTCAGTTGACTGGGAAATGTTCTGGTGAAATTCAAGCCTCTACCACTTGGGATTTTGCTTCAAAATAACATCATAGCTCATATGAACTCTTGTGAATGATTGTGGGGTCCAAATCTCAAGAATGACCACCATCTATTGCTCAATGAATGCCTTTGATTGCCTTGACCTGTTATTGCTTCATCTGCAAGACAAAGGTTAGATGACATATTTTTGTACTTTTGGTTAGTGATAAAAAGAAAAACAATGATATACAAATGCAATGAATGCTTGGTGATCAAGAACCACTCTCAAAAAGATCCCACCCACAGGGAAGGAAGCAAGGTGCACAATGATCCTTGAGGCAATGCAATGATATGACATGATGCCATGAGGGATCTTAGGGACAAAATTGGGGTCTTACAGATGCCCCTATTTAAGGTCATTCTAGCCGGAGAAGTGAAGGTTAAAATCTTCATCTCGACGCGGTAGAATGTGCTTAAATAACAGTAATGAGACAAATTTTGGTCCCTAAGAGACCTCATGATGCAAATGTATGCATGCAAAAGAAATAACCTCTGTGGAGAATACTGGTCCACAAAGAAAAGACGATCCATCGGAGTAATACACTCACCAGGAACCAGAGACTCTAACAGGACTCTCATGGGGATAAGAAAAAGAAAAAGAATGCGTGAGCAGGACACGACTCTGAATTAGGGGAAACTGACGCGGCGCGAACAGAACAAGACTGGACAGGAGACCTCACTGGGGAGTAAAGGACTTAAACTGGGGAAAAAGAATTCCAAAGGAAGATACATCCATTGGAAAGACTCAAGCTGACTCAAACTATCCACAAAGGATACCTCAGATGAAAATCCGGACTCGGACTGGGGAAAGATCCACACAGAACCTCCCTGCCGGGGAAAACTGCATATATTGAGGAAAACGCCAATACAGCAAAGGGCAAAATCACAACGGAAACTCCACTGGGGAATGTCTAACAGAGAGACTTTCCTGGAGAAAAACTGCAAGATGAGGTGTTACCGACTACTGGGTAACAAGCCCAAAGAGACATGTGATCTAAACACCGGTTACTGGGTGAAAGAACAACAAGCTCAGGAAGAATGAATATCTAAGACCGGTATAAGGGTGAGAGATATCAATCAACCAAACATCTGAGAAAGACCTGAAAAGGTACATCAACTCAGGAAAATCTGACTCCACAGGGGACCAAGGTCATAATAGGGAGCAGAAAGGAAGGAACACCAGGGATACCGGCTACTGGGTATATAATAGGTGACCGACCAAAGCGTGAATTGGTATATATGCCAAAACACTCATCATCCGAAAGGAGGGCTTGAAAAAAAAGCAAATCGACTTACAGGATAGACATTCGACTCTGCCACGGGAAAACGAATCTTACTCAGCTGGGGAAAAAAAAACCCAAAGAGCGCATGAGATATAATATCCATTACCGTCAGAATGTGGATAGTATACTTGCATGAGATATATTATCTATTACCATCAGAACATAGATAATATACTCGAAAAGGAAGAGACACCAGAGATACCGGTTACTGGGTATATAATAGGTGACCTACCGAACACGTGAATTGGTTTTTACTGCCAAGACACTCATCATCCTGAAGAGAGCAAAACGCAGACTTATCAAAGGATGGATATTCGATTCTACAAAGAATACGAATCTTACTCCGTTGGGGAAAATCAACAAAGGATTCCAACCAAAGAGTGAAAGAGATATATTATTCATTACCGTCAGAACGTGAATAATACACTCGAAAAGAAAGAACAAAGAATATCCGATTCCACAAAAGGACACGAATCTTACTCGACTGGGGAAACACAACAGGCTTCGACTGAAGAGTGCATGAGATATATTATCCATTACTGTCAGAACACGGATAACATACTCGCATGGAAGATTATCCACAACCGGTTACTGGGTTAATAAAGGATAAATCAACTGAAAAGAAAGGCATCGGGATACCAAAACTAGGTATATAAAGATGACCGAAGGGAGCAACAATCATTACCGACAAAAGGGTAAATGAAAGAGAAACTCACTAGGGATACAATGATGAACATCAATGATCCAGGGAAAAAATCACTGGCAAACGGTGAAAGGACCCGCTGAGGATAAAATTGCTAGCAACCGGCAATCATCCACAAGGAAAGACCTGTTGGGGTACAATTGCTAGCATACGGCAATTACCCAGAAGAAAAAGGGAATATCAACATCGAATACTGGATGAAGATAACCACAAAGAGTTACCATCATCGGTTAGGATGAACGACAAGGTTAACTCTGCAAAGGGGAGAAATTAGGATTTACAACTACCGAATACGGGGTAGAAGACCAAAAACTCTGGCTGAGGATAAAATTGCTAGCATACGGCAATTATCCACAAGAAAGCACAGACTCCGCTAGGGAGACAACAACAACATAGGGTTTACAACTACCGAATACTGGGTAGAAGACCACAAAATCCACCATCAACCAGAATGAACCACAAAGGTTACCTCTGCTAGGGGATAAAAGTAGGGTTTTTAACTACCGAATACTGGGTAGAAAATCAACAACTCCCTGCGTGGGGAATGAAAGAATCACAACTCCGTACGGGAAACAAAATAGGGTTTATAACAAACCGCCAACTGCTGGAGAGCAAGGAGAAAAGGATTTACGACTACCGAATACGGGGTAGAAGACCATCGACTCTTGCCGAGGAACAAAGATGTTCACAACCACAGATTCCGCAAAAGGGAAAAAAGGTATACAGGATTTATAACTACCGGGTACTGGGTAGAAAACCAACTCTCCTGAGGAATAAAAGGTATATAGCCACAAATTCCGCCAAGAGGGAAAAGGAACATAGGACTTACAGCTACCGATTACTGGGTAGAGGCCCAAACTCCGCCAGGGATAAAAAGAATTATTGCCGGTTACTGGGCAATTCATTCGTTTATTCCACAGGGAAGCAAAAGAGACAGTTGAAAGATGCCAATTCAGGATCAAACCAAAAGGCAAACTAAATCAAGACTCGTCCTAATGAGGATATAACTCAATAGGAAGGTCCATCCCAATATATATGTTGGGAGGAAACGGAAGAAACCGTCATCCACGAGGATATATCTCAGTGGGGAATTGCAGAAGGAAAGACAGACACTTTCTGCTTATGGGGCTGACTCTATATTGAGAGATTTAAACACCCGACATCTGCTTGGGAAGATCTACTGGAGAGATCCATATCACCATTAGCAGGAGACAACAAACAAAAGATACATGGCAAAAATGCAACATGAATATATATATGTTGACAGTATGCATGAATATGCATGATTTATGTTTGATGAATGCTGACAAAACAGACATATCTAACACAAACAAACCCAGGAATCAAACACCCGGTATTACACTTCCAGAGGAAAATCCAAGGAAAGCCAATCTGCTGGAGATCTGATTGCTAAAAAGCAAAGATCTGCGGGGAAGCAAAAGATCAGAGATATCAAAAAACTCACAAAAATCTCTGAGTGATGGATCATCAATCAACCCAACTAGGGAACAGAAGTTCACAACAGGCAGAAACTGCCACCAAAACAAAACTGTTGGGGAAGTGGAGAAATCCCGAGATTTCTGAAGGGGGATCCTTAGTATCAACTGGGAAACAAAAGTTCACTACACAAGCAAGAACTGCTGAAGAGAACAGAACACACAAGTAGAATATAGCCGCACAAGCAACTCTACTGGGGATACTGTCAGCCACTCTATTGGGGATAAACCCACTGAGGGAAAAGTAGATCACACAAGTAGATTCTGCTATAAGCCACTCTACTGGGGATCAAAAGCATCAGGAAATCACCAAGTCTATGATAGATGGATCACCAACCAACCCGGCTATGGAACAAGAGTTTACAACAGGCAGAAAATGCCACAAAAGCAACTCTGTTGAAGAAATCAACTCTGTTGAGGATACTGCAGGGAAATCACAAAACTTCTGCAGGGAAACAATCACAGACACAATCCACCGTACCACAAATCTACTGGCGAATTATCTGAGGAAGAGAAGGAGAGCTGGGGAATCAACCACCAAATGCTGAACCTTCTAAGAGGGAACCAACAACCGCTGAGGAGGAAATAATCACTGCTCTGCTGAAGGGATAAGAGGTGAAAACCTCAACAAGCACTCTGATGGGGAGAGATAACATAGATGAAGTATATCATACCAACCACTCTGCTGGCGACTGTACTGAGGAAACAGACGAAGTCTCGGGATGCCAACCCACCAACTACCGAATCTTCCAAAAGGAAAGCACCCATGCTGGGGAGAGAATATTGTTGGAGAGGACTATGAAGTTCTCAACAAATACTTTGGTTAGGGAACAAAATCTCAACAGAAGCTCTGCTTAGGGAACAACCCCAACAACAATCTGGAGAAAGAGGATACAACCATGCCAGGAACATGAACAAATGTCTTACCCTGTTGGAAATCATGCCACCCTTGGGAGAGCACTGAGAAATTCTTAAGTATCCTTTCATCATTGTGAATATTCACTTTGTTTAAAACGAAAATTTGAAAAATTTATTATTTAAAACAATGACATTTTATCAATTAAAACATGCAAAACATTTGTTGAATTGAAACAAATAAGAGTGCAAATAATTGGATAAAAGCTCAAATTGATTTGATGGAATGGTAGCCTGCAAATGGCGAGACTCCATAGATCTGTACAAATTTGAAATCAGTGATATATATTGGAAGAGGGCTACATTGAACATAATGATCCTTTCTCTACCAATTTGAATTTCGATGTATTTGAAGCTTCAGTTGACGACGAATCGAGAATCTCTGACGAACAGACGGTTGTGGAACAGAAAGTCTTGTCAGGATGCAGTTACTTGCCGAATCCCTAATTTTTGCCTAGATTTCCCCAGGGTGAGGTACTCAATCTAGCGGGATGCAAATTCACTTTTTTTTTTCATGTCTCTAACTTTTGCCTGGATCGCCCTTTCGGGTTCTCCACCGAGACGCTCATTTTTGCCTAAGCCACCCTTTCGGGTTTTCAACTTAGCGAGCTATTCTGTTTTTCTTTTTACCTTTTTTTTCTAGGCAAAGTATTTCTTGACTGCATATGAATTCACAGGACGAGTGAAATCCTCCCCATCCATTGTTGTAAGCATCAAAGCTCCGCCTTAAAAGGCTCTCTTAACAACATATGAACCTTCATAGTTTGGAGTCCACTTGCCCCTGGAATCGGGCGCGAAAGACAAAACTTTCTTGAGCACGAGGTCACCTTCCCGGAACACACGAGGTTTGACCTTCTTATCGAATGCTTTCTTCATTCTCTGCTGATACAACTGACCATGGCACATGGCAGTCAATCGCTTCTCTTCAATCAGATTCAACTGGTCGTAACGACTCTGGATCCATTCAGCATCAGTCAACTTGGATTCCATCAAGACTCTCATTGATGGGATCTCCACCTCTACTGGGAGAACAGCCTCCATGCCGTAAACAAGAGAGAAAGGGGTTGCCCCTGTTGAAGTGCGGACAGATGTACGATATCCATGCAAAGCAAATGGCAGCATCTCATGCCAATCTTTGTACGTAACAACCATCTTCTGGATAATTTTCTTGATATTCTTGTTAGCAGCTTCAACAGCCCCATTCATCTTTGGTCTGTAAGGAGAGGAATTATGGTGTGCAATCTTGAACTCGGCGCACAACTCTTCCATCATCTTATTATTCAGATTAGATCCATTATCAGTAATGATCTTATCTGGCACACCATAACGGCAAATAAGCTGATTCTTGATAAACTTCACGACCACCTGTCTGGTCACATTCGCATATGAAGCGGCTTCAACCCATTTGGTGAAGTAATCAATTGCTACGAGAATAAACCTGTGTCCATTGGACGCTTTCGGTTCAATCATGCCAATCATGTCGATTCCCCACATAGAGAAAGGCCATGGTGATGAAATCACATTCAGAAGTGTCGGAGGAATATGAATCTTATCCGCGTAAATTTGACACTTGTGGCATTTCTTCACATATTTGCAGCAGTCAGACTCCATTGTCAGCCAATAGTAGCCTGCTCTCAGCATCTTTCTAGCCATGGCATGTCCATTGGAATGAGTACCAAATGAACCCTCATGGACCTCAGTCATTAACAGGTTTGCTTCGTGTCTATCCACGCATCTGAGCAAAACCATGTCAAAATTTCTCTTATAAAGCACTTCACCACTGAGGTAGAAACTGCCTGACAACCTTCTCAAAGTTTTCCTATCTTTCACAGATGCCCCAGGCGGGTAGACCTGGTTTTGGAGGAAATTCTTGATATCAAAATACCAAGGCTTATCATCATTTAATTCTTCAACTACAAACACGTGAGTTGGTCTATCCAAGCGCATCACGGTAATATTAGGAACTTCATTCCAATACTTGACTACGATCATCGAAGCAAGCGTAGCAAGCGCATCTGCCATCCGATTATCTTCTCGAGGAATATGATGAAAGTCAACTTCAGTAAAGAACATTGAAATCCTTCTTGCATAATCTCTGTATGGAATGAGACCATGCTGATTCGTCTCCCATTCACCCTTGATCTGATTGACAACCAAGACCGAATCACCATACACATCAAGATGCTTGATTCTCAGATCAATACATTCTTCTAATCCCATAATGCAGGCTTCGTACTCAGCCATATTATTCGTGCATTTGAAAGTTAGCCTTGCTGTAAACGGAATATGTGTGCCATGAGGAGTAATGATTACTGCCCCAATTCCATTTCCGTACTGATTCACAGCGCCATCAAACACCATCGTCCATCTGGAACCAGGTTCCAGACCTTCATCAAGTGTAGGCTCATCACAATCTTTCATTTTCAAATACAGAATCTCCTCATCTGGGAAGTCGTACTGAACAGACTGATGATCTTCAATCGGCTGGTGCGCTAAATGGTCAGCCAAGATACTACCTTTGATATCTTTCTGAGCTCGATACTCGATATCATACTCAGACAACAACATCTGCCAACGGGCAATCCTCTCAGTTAAAGCAGGCTTCTCGAAAATATACTTGATTGGATCCATTCGGGATATCAACCAAGTTGTATGATTTATCATGTACTGGCGTAGACGCTTAGCAGCCCAAGCCAAAGCACAACACGTCTTCTCAAGCATAGAGTATCGAGACTCACAATCAGTGAACTTCTTACTGAGGTAGTAAATAGCAGATTCTTTCTTCCCTGATTCGTCTTGCTGACCGAGTACACAACCCATCGAGTCTTCAAGAACAGTCAAATACATGATCAGAGGTCTTCCTTCTACAGGCGGAGACAAGATCGGAGGTTCAGACAGATACTCTTTGATACTGTCGAAAGCTTTCTGGCAATCCTCGGTCCAATCATGAGATTGATCTTTCCGGAGGAGCTTGAATATCGGCACACATGTGGCAGTCATGTGGGATATAAATCTGGAAATATAGTTCAAGCGGCCAAGAAAACCTCGGACTTGCTTCTCAGTTTTGGGTGCAGGCATCTCTTGTATTGCTTTGACCTTTGCAGGATCAACCTCAATACCTCTCTCGCTGACAACAAAACCCAACAACTTGCCAGAGCGGACTCCAAATGTACATTTGTTCGGATTCAGACGAAGCTTGTACTTCCTCAAACGCTGAAAAAGCTTCAACAAATGCTCAACATGTTCAACTTCCGTTCTAGACTTAGCAATCATGTCGTCGACATAGACCTCTATCTCCTTGTGCATCATATCATGAAACAAGGTAGTCATAGCTCGTTGATACGTGGCTCCAGCGTTCTTCAAACCGAAGGGCATCACTCGATAATAGAATGTTCCCCAAGGTGTGATGAATGTTGTCTTCTCCATGTCCTCGGGTGCCATCTTGATTTGATTATATCCGGAAAATCCGTCCATAAAGGAAAAGACTTTGAATTTAGCTGTATTGTCTACCAACATATCAATGTGTGGTAGAGGGAAATCATCTTTTGGACTAGCTTTATTCAAATCTCTGTAATCAACATACATACGGACTTTTCCGTCTTTCTTAGGCACAGGAACAATATTGGCCACCCATAGAGGATATGTAGAAGTCACCAGAAACCATGCATCAATTTGCTTCTGAACTTCCTCTTTGATCTTTACTGCCAAATCTGGATGAGTTCTTCTGAGCTTCTGCTTCACAGGCACGCACTCAGACTTCAAAGGCAGGAAATGTTGCACAATATCTGTATCTAGACCTGGCATGTCTTCATACGACCAAGCAAAGATATCGGAATATTCTCGTAGCAAACTGATCAACCCCTTCTTGACAGACTCTTCAAGAAGTGCCCCAATCTTCACCATACGAACACAATCTCCAGACCCCAAGTTGACTGTTTCCAGATCTTCAAGGTGCGGCTGAATGATCTTCTTCTCGTGCTCAAGGAGACGGGTAATCTCATCAGGAATCCCTTCAACATCATCTTCCTCTGCCTCAAATACAGGGAATTCAAAATTGGGAGATGACGTTGGATCATTATGTTCAATGGGTTTTAGAATCAACCTGCATAATGATTTTGGATAATAAAAAGCTTTAGAATTTAAACAAACAAATCATTATGCAGATGAAAAGATTGCTTTTATTCTTGTTTTTAGGGTTTTTTGTGATCACTGATTTCATGCAAAAGCAAAAAGTGAAGACAAATGGAAAAACAAATGTTTAACAATGCATTAATTGAATGAAATATCATTATATATATGATGCCAAGAATGTCATTACTTCTCCTTTTGGCATGGGAGAAGGGTTTTTAAATAGAGTGAACAAATTACGCTGACTTATGAATGACCGTAGGAACATCCACAGCGACCCAATTGTGGCAGATCCCGCCTGGGATAACGAAGTTGCTCAAATCCTCTGCATCCTCTTCCAGAATAGCAGCAGCTTCTTCAGGTCGATCAGCATGGATGAAACCTCCACTCTTGAATAGTCCTTTCTCGTTGAATGCCCCAGAAGAATAGCCAATGCCAGCCCGGGACTTGTTGTCTTCAAGCTCAATCATCTTCCCTAAACCAGCAACTGCACCACATTCAATGGCCAGTTTCGCATCACGATAGGAAGCAAATGAAGGAGACTTCTTCTCAATTGGCTCAGCAACAGACAAAGCTTAGAAAGGCGTTCCAACTTCATCCTCAGCATCAATATATGAGAAAGAAGACAAGTGGCTAACCAGGAGAGCCTTTTCTCCCCCTACCACAACCAATTTCTTATTCTTGACGAATTTCTGCTTCTGGTGTAGGGTGGATGTCACGGCGCCAGCCTCGTGAATCCATGGTCTACCAAGGAGACAACTATAAGATGGGTGGATATCCATAACCTGAAAGGTAACTTGGAAATCACTTGGTCCAATCTTGATTGGGAGATCAACTTCCCCAATCATGGCCTTACGCGACCCATCGAAAGCTTTCACAATAACACCACTCTGCCTCATGGGAGGCCCCTGATATGACAATCTCGAAAGAGTGGTCTTCAGCAATACATTCAAAGATGACACAGTGTCTACCAGCACGTTGGACATGGCGTCGTTCTTGCAGTTCATAGAAATATGTAGAGCCATGTTGTGGTCTCTTCCCTCCTCAGGGAGATCAGCGTCACAGAAACTCAAAGTGTTGCAAGCAGTAATGTTTGCAACGATACTGTCAAACTGTTTAATCGTGACATCATGATCAACATAAGCCACGTCCAATACCTTCTGCAGAGCCTCCCTATGGGGTTCTGAATTCAGAAGCAAAGATAGCACGGAGATCTTGGACGACGTTTGTAGAAGCTGGTCTACAACGTTGTACTCACTCTTCTTGATGAGCCTCAGCATCTCATCACAGTCTTCATTCACAGTGCCACTAGGGCCAACAGAAGAAGCAGGAGTCTTTTGTACAGAGGAGGGTTTGGCAACAGCAAGTGCCGGATTCGGAACATTCACCGCAGTCCCAATCGGACGCTCAGCAGAATCAGAAACAACAGGAGGCTTCGGGGGTGCAGAAAACACACGACCACTCCGGGTCAACCCGCTCACATCAGCAATATTAATAACAGAAGATGAAGGCAAAGGCACTTCTTTCCCATCTTCCACAGCAACTGGATTATAACGAAAGGGGATTGCTCTATCTGAAGCATAAGGCACAGGGCCTGCAGGCTTGATCACCAAAGAAGGAGAGACCTTCGGCTTGCTACCATCATAACGGATGACAACAGGCTCAGGAATCTTGAACACAGGAGAAATCAAATTTACTTCTGGTTCGTCTTCATCAACATTCCTGTTTTGAAGAATCTCAATAGTACCATCATCTAGCAGCTCTTGAAGCTCTCTGTGCACTTGGCGGCAACTCAGACGATTGACAGAGCAGATACGGCATTTGTCATGGTCGTGCTCCATATGACTGTAATCACATAACAGACGATGCAACTCAACCAATGACTGTCGAATATGGCTTACATATTTGACCTTATATTTGCCAGGGTAACCCTGGACCATGTTAACCGACTTCCCATGCTCGGGCAATGGGTTCTTCGTAACATTGGGGCCTGAGTCCTCCAAGCTCAGAATGCCGCATCTCATAAGGTCTTGCACCTTAGTCTTCAATGGATAGCAGTTTTCTATATTGTGACCGGGAGAACCGGAATGATAAACACAATGCTGGTCGGGCTTGTACCACCACTGCGGGTTAGCAGGTACAACCGGAGGATCCCTCGGGGTAATCAGTTTCCGCTCTATTAAAGAGGGATATAGCTTAGCGTATGACATAGGAATAGGATCGAAAGTGATCTTCTTCCTATCATAATTCAAATTAGCCTGATTACTGTTGTTGCGAGGCTGGTAAGCCTGTTGCTGTGGGCGATGCTGTTGTTGATACTGAGGTTGTTGCTGATTATGCTGATTGTTGTCTCTGAAGACAGGTGCTATATGAGCCACCTGATGCTGGTTGCTGGCATGACGCACAGGCTTCCTCTTGGCAGAGGGTCTTCTAGGTTTATCATGGGATTGCAAAGCATGTGCCTCCCCATCTTTATTCTTAAACGCCCCATATCGTTTAGAAGAGCTTTCGTCTTTAGTCAAACGTCCTTCCCGGACTCCTTCCTCCAATCGCATCCCCATGTTCACCATCTCGGTGAAATCAGAGGGAGCATTAGCGACCATCCGCTCATAATAAAATGAACTAAGAGTTTTCAGAAAAATCTTAGTCATCTCCTTCTCTTCCAACGGAGGAGTAATCTGAGCTGCCAGCTCTCGCCACCTCTGGGCGTACTCTTTAAATGTCTCTTTGTCCTTCTGGGACATAACTCTGAGTTGATCACGGTCAGGAGCCATATCCACATTATATTTGTACTGCTTGACGAAGGCTTCGCCAAGATCGTTGAAGGGACGGATGTTTGCACTATCAAGGCTCATATACCAACGAAGAGCTGCACCAGACAAACTATCCTGAAAATAATGAATCAGCAACTGATCATTATCTGTTTGAGTAGACATTTTCCTGGCATACATAACCAGGTGACTGAGCGGGCAGGTGTTCCCTTTATACTTCTCAAAGTCAGGAACTTTGAATTTGACAGGTATTTTAACACCGGGAACCAAACACAATTCAGCAGCAGATTTACCGAACAAGTCTTTCCCTCGAAGGGTCTTCAATTCCTTGCGGAGTTCAAGGAATTGGTCGTTCATCGCATCCATCTTTTCATTAACATCTGGGCCCTCAGACGGCTCAGAATGATAGATGGTGTCGTCTACCCTGGGAATGGTATGCACGACAGGAGAAGGCATTGCAAGGACCGGGCTAGATGCCGGCATGGAAGCAAATGTAGGAGCTGGAATATCTGGCATAAAACCTGGAGGCATACCCCAAGGAAACCCGACTGGCATGGCATTCGGCATGAAATGAGCATTAGCAGCTGGCACAGTCGAGGAGACAATCTCAGAAATAACAGTCCTCTGGGGAGGAGTTGCAGGCGGTGGAGACGGTTGATTCTGAGCATCCAAGAATTGCTCCATCAGAGCACTCAATCTAGCGACCTCTTCCTTCAGCTCACGGTTCTCTTGTTCAAGTTGATCCATCACTCTTGCAGAATTAGCTCGGGTGTAGTACCGATGAGTCAGCTTGTCTTCAAAATAAATGAAGAGCACAGAGTTAGGCCACAGACAAGAAGACCAGAACAACACCTGCTTATGCAAAATGATGCATGCAATGCTTGTGCATATGCTTTGTTTTTATTTTATTTCAAGGAACTTTTAGGGTTCTATTTGCAAATTTTGAAATTTTAAACATTTAATCGCATATGGAAAAATATCTCATCAAATATATATTCGAGACAAAGAAGTACAGCATTGTTGATTATTATAAGGGAAAAGGAAAATAAACATCCTATGGATCCCTAGAAGCTCGAGATGCTGGAAGACGAGATACACAAAGCCTCTTGATCTCTTTCTCATATGCTGCTTCCATATCCGCTTTCTCCTTAGCAAGTCAATCATACTTCCTCTTCTAGAACTTGGAAGACTGAGGAAGCAGAGAAGTCCAGGTATTATTCGGATCATCTATCACCTGGTGCTCGAGGAATTCGATCAGAGCGTCCTTCTCCTAAGCTGTTGAAGTAACTCTTCTCTTTCACGGATCCAGGCACGTGAAAGGTCTTCTTCTCTCAACTCCTCTACGCCTTGGTTAGGGAGGGTTGAAGGCCCAGCCACATCCAAAGGTGTAGGTCTCGGATAATCATATGGCATAAGATACTCAGAAGCTCTCTGCCTGACCCAAGAAGTATACGGCTCCAAAGCAATGCAGTTCTTCGGACCCAACTCGTTTCTACCCTTCTTGTGAATCTTGCGCCAAGCGCGGACCATCCTGGCTTTCATGCCTTGGGGATCTTTACCCTCCTGAAAGAACACACCTTCTAACAGAATGTTATGAGGTTTATCCTTTAGGGGGAACCCAAGCTGACGACGTGCTAAGATAGGGTTGTAGCTGATCCCACCACATGTACCAAGAAGAGGCACATTAGGGAATTCACCACAATAATCAATGATCTGAACTGTATCATACACGCAATCATACCAAGAGATATCGTCATTAGTGAGAGACATAAGTCTCGTAGACCACCGTAGACATCCCTTGTTCTCCTTGAAAGCAACCGTCTGCGGTAAGTGAGAAATAAACCACTTATACAATAGAGGCAAACAGCACACAATAACTTCTCCACCCTTTGCATTCCTCAGATGCAAAGAGAAATAGGTATCACCCAACAGAGTAGGAACGGGATTAAGAACAGAAAAGATCCTAATGGCGTTCACATCCACAAATTTGTCGATGTTGGGGAACAATACCAAACCATAGATGAGAAGCACGAATATGGCCTCAAAGGCATCCTCACTCATGGCCTTCCCATAAACGGTAGCTTGAGCGATGAGGAAATCAGAAGGAAGACCCTGAATTCCACCTTTGGTGGTCATATGCGCTTCAATCAGGGATTCATCTATGTGCAACAAGTCTGCGATCTCTCGAGAAGTCGGAATACTCTCTAGGCCACTGAACGGCACCTGATCCAGAATAGGAATACCCACAAGATGAGCATACTCCTCGAGCGTAGGCGACAGCTGAAAGTATGGAAAAGAGAAGCAGTGATACAGAGGATCATAGAACTGCGCCAAAGTACTCATCAACCCTTCGTCAACCTGAGTAGTCAACAGAGGCAGAAGCTTCCCATAACGAGCTTTGAAACCCAAGGGATCTAATACATAGGATGTCAGATTCCTTAACTCTTTCACATCGGGCTGTCTAAAGCTGTACTTCTTTGTATGCCTTTTTGGTCTTTCCATGTCTGAAAATTTTGCAAATAAACCCTTTAAGTTCCTTGAAAATTTTCTCATTTTTCTGATGAGATGAATGCATGAATGTATGAATGCAGCAATCACACTCAAGGATCAAGCAAATCACACCAGACAAAGGTCATGGGAAAGCTCATAGTATCCTTAATATCAATCATCCATTCTGGTGGATTATGGTTTTCACCTTATCAACACCCAAGTTCCATTGATATTAACGATACATGAACCGACTCAATCATCCTTAATATCAATCATCCATTTTGGTGGATTATGGTTTACACCTTATCAACACCCAAGTTCCATTGATATTAAGGATGTCTGAACGACTCAACCACGAATCACGGGTTTGTTGAGAGTCACGAGCATGGAGTCTCGGTTAAGAACCACCCAAAGGGAGTGTACTAGGGTTTAAACCTGCCGAACATGTTCTACAAGAGGTTCCCATAGTCATCATCCCATCTTTCGAATATTATCGGAGGAACGAATACTCGTATTCCAAAAATATTCTCAAGAGAGACTCTTATGAGTGTAGTATCGCGTAACAATCGCATCAGATCTTACATCTGAACGACCTCCGCACTACGTCCTAAAAATAGGCCAAGATGGGCTTGGTAAACTAAGGTCCTTGGCTTCTAAGGCACATGTTAAAAGAATAATGCCTAACCACAAATAACTTGTGTGACATTATTAATCCAACATGACCTCCACCAAGTGAATGGACTCGCAAGTCAACTTGCTAAGGAATACTCCGCACAAGTCGACGAGACTATGCCATTCTCCTATCCTAAGGTGCACTCGAGTTCGGGTATAGAACTCATCTCACAGAGATCACCAAGCAAACAAGCAATTGTATATCAAGCAATTCAAACATTACAATCAATACAGTAATCCCAAATTGTACAAAAATATGTCATATAACAAATAAACAAATACCAACAACAAGGGTGAAAAGTAGGCAAAACCACCAAGGAGATTGTATGTTCCCCAGCAGAGTCGCCACTTTTCTGTAGCGGTGTATTCGTCACTTTATGATTTATTGATTAAATCAAAAGCAAAGCATACAAAGAATCGAGTCGCCACTGCACTTTTATTTATCCAAAGGAATGGCTAAAAAGCGAACAAAAGCCTAAGAAGTTTTACACATAGAAAACTAATGAAAAGATCAGAGATCTGGGTAAGGGGTTAATTACGCAATAGGAAGGTGTTAGGCACCCAAAACGTCCTAGGTACTCCTAGGGAGCCCTTTTCACAACTTGTTGTATGAAATGTTATTTGTTTATGAAATATTTATTGTGCAGACATGGATTGAAGGGATGAGAAAAGAATATACAAGTTATTATTTTTGTGTTTGAACGGATGAACCTGTTGCCTACGTACCTTTCCATGGAAGGTAAGGATCAAAACGCCGTAGTTCGGCTAAAAGATTTCCAAAATATGAGTGGATTCATTTTAAAACAAAAGCCCTAAGGTCTTTCGTTATCCACGGGAGAAAACTCAACCTATGCAAACAACAAGTCCACCATGTGAGAAAAGCTTCAACTTGCTAGTGAGGGGTTAACCCTATAATAAGCAAGGAAGTCTTTCAATTCAATCACTAAGGACAAAAGGTGAGATTAACATCAACCAACTAGGATAAATCAGACCTATGGCTAATGTATGAAAACTTATCAAGAATGGACAAAGCCACAAAACAATTGAATGAGTGAAATTAACCAATTAGGATTATTTACAAAAGTGGTCAAGATATGATTAGAATTCAATTCAAAAGAAGTATTACAAAAATGAAGTTTGAAAAATCAAAGGCTTAAGGCCTAGGTTTCTAATTTGAAAAGAAATGAGAATGTTTGCACAATAGTTCTCAGGTTTTTTGAATTAACATGCAAATGGAGGTTTAAAGAAACAAAAGGTGGGAGGGTGAGGAAGTAAAACTTCTTAGATGTTCACCTCTTAAGATCATATGTAGATGATTCAAGTGATTCCTTTGGAATAGGCAATAAGCAAATAACAGATGAACAAAACAAATGGATACCGAATGCCAATCAATGGACTTATTCCAATCTCACAAAACAAAATGGATACCGGATGCCAATCAATGGACTTATACCAATCTCCTAAAGCAAAATGAAACAATGATACCAGATGCCAATCACTGGACTTATACTAGTCTCACAAAACAAAGAAACAATGATACCAGATGTCAATAAATGGACTTATACTAGTCTCACAAAGCAAAATGGATACCGGATGCCAATCAATGGACTTATACCAATCTCCCAAAACAAAAACAAACATGGATACCAGATGTCAATCAATGGACTTATACTAGTCTCCTACCATATCATGGGAAACAACTGCCAATTAATGGACTTATGCTTGCCTCCTCAATAGACCAAGTAAAATGTTACAAAACAATGTTTATGAAATGATATACAAGTGATAAAGACAAATGCACAAAGGCACACTCAAGCAAATATGCACAGATGAATCAAGTAAGCAGATCAACAAGTCAGTTAGCATACACTATATACAATCAATTAGGCTCAAGCAAGGTTAGGCTTTACAGCCAACTGGAATGGGGTATTTTGAGCTCTTAACCCTAACATTGAGAGTTAGGGTGAAGCAGATGAAAAGGAGATGAGGGGTGTGCCTCATGGCTCTTATCCCTGGTCAGGGAGAGCTTTGATCAATGGAAGACGTGGGAGTTCAGAAAGTTGGAACTCTTCTCCACAAATGGACTCTATAAGATCTTGGGTTATTATTCACCATGCATCAACACATGGTGTGAGCAAGGTGAACGACACACTGAGTAGCAGGAGATGGATTACACATCTCTTTTATCTGCCAATTGCCTCATAAGAGGACTTTTCCTGCTTGGCACAAAAGTTAAACAATCACAAGCATTGCCTCTTAAGGAGGACTTCAGACAGGTGCCTACCAATAACAGTAGGTCTTCCAGACTACATGAAGATTAGAGATTATACCTAACTGGTTAAGCAACCAAGCAAAAGCAAAGTTCAAAATGAACTTAAAGCAACTTAGGTACCTGTGGAAACACTAAACAGATCAGTACAATACTCAGACAAACAGATAACAATCAATAAGCAACAGATAATCCCAATGTACAAAATGTGTAAGCCATAAGGCAAACTCAAATGAGTTAGCATCAACCTACAAAACACACAATGTTATTAATCACAAGCAACCATCAATATTCACATCATGAAGCATCACCAATTATGGGACTTGAATGCTTAACCTGAAATCAAAGCTCAAATGTAAGCAACAAACCACTAGGTCAAAGCCTAGGGTCAAAGATGGAGAAAAAATTTAAAACAGGAGCTGAAATTTAACATGAATCAACTTCAATCACATCTTAACACATTCCAAAAGGTCTCATATCAAAATCAATCACCAAATGCATTTCATGAACAATTGAAGTTCAAGGCAATTTTAAAGCTCATATGTGATCAACATGAATGAAAAATTCAAAACAAAACAGAAATGATGCAAAATAATCTGGAAACATTCATGCATATTCAAGACATCTAACATGATCAACACACAAAAAATCAGAAGCATTGGACATCATTTGGCATGGAAATCACATGGTACAAGTTGAACAAGCAAAGGTGTGACACAAATTGTCACACCAAATTAGCACAAGCATAAAACAGAGATGATACATAGGAAAAATACCAAACCAAAATCAAAATGTCCAGCAATGTGTCTAGTTTCATCATGCAAAATTTCACATTCATTGGATAAGAAACAAGAATTTCACAAAGGTATAAGCAAGGCAAGGTCAAATAAGGACACATGCTCAATCATTCTAGCACAAAACATTATCCAGCCAAGCACAACTTTGGAAATTATGATCATAAAATAGTAGACAAACAGAGGAGCAAGATGCAAAAAATTGGGATCAAATTGGTTGAGTTTTCAATTTTATATGATTTTTCTAAGTTGATGGAAAAAATTAAAAATGAAATGGACATTAAAATGTGAAAATAGGAGAAAAATGAAATAGCATTTTGGAAAACGCCTCAGCCAAGGATCGAATCAGGTTAACATTCAAAAGTGGTGCGCGCCCTGAAACGACACCGTTTTCATCTAAACCCTAGCGCGCCAACAATTTCGTAGCTAATTCAAATTTTCGTAGCAAAAACGCAGCAGTTTCGTAGCTAATCTGGAAAACGAAGAACATTCAAGATTGAAGATGAAGATCATCATGATCTTCATCTGGATTTTCCAGATTTTTCAAAACACGTCCAAAAATCAAAATCAAGCACAGCATCATGTAGTGCATTCAACATACATCAAAGATCCACAATTATTTCATGCAAAAACATCCAAACACGCACGGATCGAAGAAAATGAGATTCAACATCAAAACTTCAATTAATCATATCTAGCTCAAAACAGCATCAATTTGCACGATTCAAAGCTCAAAGTTATCAGCATACTTAGATCTATAATAATATAGCCATGGATTTCAAAAATAAGAAGTTCGAATTGTAACCTCTTGAAGTTCAGAAGTTGAAATCTCGTGCTACAAGCTCAGCCTATGCTCCAAACCTTCTTTATAATGCTTATGGAGTTGATTGAGGGAGAGAATGAAGTTCAAACACACTTGCATTCGCCAGAATTTGAAATCACCATGGATGCTTCCATCTTCGAGTATGCTTCAATGTGGCTCCAATTGCTTCAATTCCACGTGCAAACTTGTTCAACAGAGGTTCAGGATCATGAATCTAGCACTGGACAAGGCTTGGATGTGAAAAATTTGGAAGAAATATTTGAGAGAAAAATTTGGAGATTTTGATCTAGACCTGAAAAATGAATGTTCATCCCCTGAAAACAGTTATGCTTATGCTTAAATACCTCATGCTAATCATTCTGTAATCAAGCTTAAACCAAATGCTAATGAGATTAATCAAGTTTTGGAGTGTATGCACAAATTGGGTTTTCACCCCCATGCATGAAGTAGCACGTGAACAGTGCTCAAATCTGATCCCAATCCACTCAAATAAGGCCCATGCAAGCTTTTGAGATGGTTTTGTATGCATTCAATCATTAAAAATGGTTTTATGAAATTTCTCTTCAAAAAATTCATGAATGAGCACATGATAATGCAAATAGAATTCAAGCCATGTAATGAATGTTTTGGAAACTACAAGTCATGAGGAGAAAATTGCAAAAAGAACCACCCATTTTGGAGCTTTGGTTGAAAAGTTATGCTCATTTGAAGTCCCATGCACCATTTGCCATGATTTGATCATATCTCCTTAACCACACATGAGAAATTGATGATCTTAGACTTTTTGGAAATGGGATAGAAAGATATACAACTTTCATGTTCAACAAAATTTCATTTGAAGCTTTCTTGATGATGTAATCTTGAGTTGAAGTTGGTTCAAAATCTTTCTATTTTTGGAAAATTCAAATTATAGGTCACTTGCTATTTTTGGAAATTTTTGACCTGACTTCAAATTCTTCAATGTGAGTGTTTGAAATGTCAAATGAGACTTGTTTGAACATGAATGAAGTATTTCTAATCACTTCCCACTTCCAAATCCACAGTTGACTTTGCAGTTGACTTTCTAGGTCTTCAGTTGACTGGGAAATGTTCTGGTGAAATTCAAGCCTCTACCACTTGGGATTTTGCTTCAAAATAACATCATAGCTCATATGAACTCTTGTGAATGATTGTGGGGTCCAAATCTCAAGAATGACCACCATCTATTGCTCAATGAATGCCTTTGATTGCCTTGACCTGTTATTGCTTCATCTGCAAGACAAAGGTTAGATGACATATTTTTGTACTTTTGGTTAGTGATAAAAAGAAAAACAATGATATACAAATGCAATGAATGCTTGGTGATCAAGAATCACTCTCAAAAAGATCCCACCCACAGGGAAGGAAGCAAGGTGCACAATGATCCTTGAGGCAATGCAATGATATGACATGATGCCATGAGGGATCTTAGGGACAAAATTGGGGTCTTACAAGATGCTTTCTTTCCAACATACTTCTAACCATATTCACGATGATTCTATTCTTCCTTTATGCGACTCCATTCTGCTGTGGAGTGTAGGGTGACACCACCTCATGCATAATGCCTTCTTTAACACATAGTGCGTCGAAGTCTTTCGACACATATCTCCACCACCACCAGTCCTCAAAATCTTGATCTTTCGAGCGCTCTGTCTTTCGACCATAGATTTAAACTTGGCAAATACCTCGATCACTTCACTTTTCTTCTTGATCAGGTAAGACCATAGTTTTTGACTGAAATCGTCTATAAATGTAACAATGTATTTGTTACCTCCAATCAAATCCACCTGGAGAGGACTACATACATCAGAGTATATGACTTCAAGAATTGCCTTCGACCTTCTTCCTGCATCCTTACTGAAGTTGTTCTTATGTTGCTTCGCATGCACGTATTCTTCGCACACTTTGTTTGGAGTGTCGATTTTTGGTAATCCTAAAACCATATTTCTTCTCTTCAAATCTCTGATATCTTTGAAATTGAGATGACCAAGTCTATAATGCCATATCCATTCATCTCTACTGGCTGCTGTTGCAAGGCACGTATGCTCCATCACATTAAGCTCAATCTTGAAGGTTCTATTCTGAGATATTGGAGCCTTCAAGATCAACCTTCCATTTGACTCGAGAACTCTCATCTTCTTGTCTTTGATCGACACCTTATAGTTCTTTTCGACTAACTGCCTTATGCTGAGCAAATTCCTCTTCATGCCTGGTATGTACAACACATTTGAAATTACTGACCTCTTGCCATCTTTCCTCATAATCAGAACATCACCAACACCTTCAGCTGCTAGAGTGTTGTCATTTGCAAATTTAACCATGTTCTTCATTGAGGGCTTTATGTTGACAAACCAATCTTTTCTTCCAAACATGTGTGATGAGCATCCTGGGTCCAAGTACCACTGGTCCTTGAATCTCTCTTCATCTCTTATTGTAACCATCATCAACATCTCTTCTTCTTCATGCTTCACTAGCTTTGCATAAGTTCCTTGATTCTTCTGCTTTTTTGGACAATCACTAGAATAATGACCATACTTATGACAATTGTAACACTGAATGTGACTCTTGTCTGGCTTTTGACCACCACCTCTCCCTCTACCTGCAACACTACCTCTTTGGTTGCCTTGGTTCCAGGGTTTTCTCTGATTCAACCAGTTTCCTTCTTGCTGATTTCGACCAGTTGAATTGTTGTAGCCTTCTCTGCCTTTGTTTCCATTCCATCTTCCTTTGACTTTCCTGCAGCTCTTTCATCCATTTATTGTTCATGAGATTCAAGTGTCCCCTGAAGCTCTTCCTTTGTCAGTTTTGACAAATTTTTCGACTCTTCTATGGCTACTACCATGTGGTTGAACTTTGGAGCCAATGACCTCAAGATATTTCCAACAATAGATCTTGATGTCAACACTTCTCCATATACCTTCATTTGATTCACCGATTTCGTAACCTTGGTGAAGAAATCAGTTATGCTCTCTTTGTCTTCCATCTGAATCAATTTATACGTCCTTTTGTGAGTTTGTAACCTAACCTCTTTCTCCTTCTCCGCGCCTCCAAACGATTTCTTCAGAATTTTCCATGCTTCTTTCGCTAACTCTGCATCACTAACATTTTCAAAGTTATTTACATCAACACATTGATGGATTATAAAGAGAGCTTTATAATATTTCTTCTTCAATTCTTTATGTGCAACCTTTTCTTGATCTGTCGCATCTTCTGCAGGCGTTGCTACTCCTTCCTTCATAAGATCCCACAGATCTTGATAACAAAATACAACATTTATCTGCTTGCACCAATTCTCATAATTTTTGTTCTTGAGAATCGGAAGATTTGCTGGAAAATGTCCGTTTGGATGATTCGTTGCCATGGTGATTTTCTTCTCACGAATCGATTAAATTGGAGCTCTTGATATCAGATGTTGGAAATCCATCAAAACCTATGGAGAATTTCAATCAATCTTGATGAACAAGATTGTTATCACCCACAAACTAGCAATGAAAAGAAAAGAACAATGGAGAAAGAAAGAAAGTAAAGAATGATGAAGGAGAAGAGTAATAAAATTCTGCAGAGTTTCTCTCTACCCACAAACTGTGGAAAACTTCTTATTCACTTTGCAACTGTAAAATACTGTGAATACAATGTTATGAATGTTTTATTCACTTCATTACAAGAATAAGGGTTACTCCCTCTATTTATAGATTTAGGTTAACTTTGACCTCAAGCCAAAGCCCAAAACTATAAAAGCCCCAAATAGCTAACACTACTAAAATAGGCCTAAGTCGAAATCTTGTGTGAAGCAGCATGCTTCGGCACTTCGACACACTAACACAACTTAACACACTAGGTGGTTCGACACTTCCTTGCTCTGTCGAGCAACCTGCTTCAACACGAGGAATTAAACAAAAGATACACAAAGTGAAATGGTTTGAATCTCATATCAACAACAGTTAGCAATTTATCATAATAAAAATGTGATTGACAATGCATATCATCACGGTTTTTATTATCAACTGTGATGAAAGGTGATACTTATTTATATATAAGCAAAATCATCTCACGCTTCATTTCGTAACGGCCGACTCTCTCAAAATAAAACCCTAACAACTATTTCACTCGTCTCTCTTCAAACGAAACCCTAACAACTCTATCACTCGTCTCTCTCATATGGAAACCCAAAACGAAACCATAATATCAAATCTTAACCAATGGGTATTTACAGATTTGTTTTATGTGTAGTTTTGTTTTTCAAAATCTGTTTCAATTGCTTGTTTCATGATGTATGGACTTTCTTCTTATTTTGATTTGTAGGTAGAGATGCTTCTTTCAATAAAGAGGACGAAGCTAAAGTTAGCGTCACAAACTTGTAGGTAGGGATTTTAAGTTTGTGGTTCTGACTTTAGTTTCATCCTTATTTCATTGTGGACACATTCTGGGACATGTATGACGCGTACTCTTCCTCAAAAGCTCCACTAAACCCTTTTTATCTCTAAAAACCTAATTTAATACTTTACTAATTATACTTTGGTCCAACTCCTCTTACAATTCTCACCACTTCCCTTATTTCTTCTTAGTTTCTATTTTCCACCCAAAACCTCTATTTTTATTTATTTTAATTAATTAAAAACAACAATTAATTCTAAGTATTTATAATTATTCTAATCATTCTACAAACCCACCAATACTCTCACTACACCCCACCATATACCACATACTAAATAATTAAATAAAAATACGAATAATTTGATTAAATAGATTAATCAAATTTCTGAGTGTTACATTATTCATCAGAATCATAAAATGTTTTTTTTGAGTCTTTTCTTTCTTTAGGGAGTAGGACTAAGGTTAGGGATGGTTATCTTATGGTTAGGCATGTTGGAGTTTGGCCGATCTAAAAAGCCATAAATGATGTTATCATTAATAGAGTCACAAAAACAGCGAGAGAGGTCGTAGAGAAAATGATTGTTTTAGCTTGGAAATGATTTTTAGGTAGATTTAAGGTGAACTATTGCACCTTCATGGATTGACTTTAGGATCTTATCCTCTACTTGCACCTATATCAGATTGAGTGTTCGCCTTGATAAAGATAAAGAGTATGATGATAGATCTTGCCTTGATAAAGAGTATGATGATAGATCTTCTATTCTCCTTTCGATGGAATTTAATATGTTGATGGTGAATCTATTTACTTTAAGATCAAACCTACCAGTAGCGAGGTGGTTCTTTAATATTTAAGGTCTATTTTTGGATGATCACATCTTTATTTACGCTTCTTAATTATTTATGCTATTGATTTTTTTAAAAATTATGTTATTAACCAATTTCATTTTTTCATTAATTTATTTTACTTAGAATTTATTAATCACTTTCACTACTTTATTAACCAATAAAATATATAGTATTAACTATTTTTAAATATTAAATTATAAATTGTATTAATTAAAATTTTATTAAACCAATTTTATTTTACTAAAGTTATTATTTTTCATGTTTGAGAACTGATTAACCAAATTATAAATATTATTAACCAATTTTTAATATACAACTAATTAACTAAAGTCGATTCACAATATAAGACTTCATTTTTCAATATTAGATTATTAATTCACAATATAAGACTTCATTTTTCAATATTAGATTATTAACTAAAGTCGATTGACAATATAAGAATTCATTTGTCAATATTAGATTATTAAATAACCAAATATATAGAAGATAGGTGATTATCTATGGGCAGTATCTACCTGGTCAAAACTGGGCAACATTATAAAACTTTTCGAAAGTTTGGAAAAATTAAAATACGATCAATGTAATCTTTTATTTCACAACCAGATGGGGAAACATCAAGCAACTTATACAGACATTTTCATACTCCTAGATTACTGGACGACCCTGGACAGTCATGTCCGGTTGGACGCATCAGAACTTTTAAATGCAGCAAGATTACAATCACTTATCTTGTGCAGAACTACATGCACTCCATAAATGTTCTTGCAAGTGGAAACTACAAGACAATTAATCTAAGTTTAGATCAGGGCATCCATTGGCAGCAAAAATAAGAAATTGTCTTTCACTTGGTATAAACCAAAATAATCAAGACAGGACGAGTTGCAAGCCACGGCCTCCAAAGAGTGGAGTTAACAATGGATCATCATAAACACATTATAATCCATTATTCACATCTACTATGCCAATCAAGTACAACATCTATCCAAGTTGAGACAACCTATGTTCATCATCACATATGTTCAATATTATATGTACTTTTTATGGTTTGCAAGGAGCAAGGTCTGTTATCTTTTGAGATATAGATATCTGAACACTTTTGCTTCATATCGTGATCAAATTTAATGTGATATTGATGTGTGTGCTCCGTGGTTGGAAGAGAACATTCTCTTTCCCGACCTACATTGAAATCCATTTTCTCAGTAGCAAATAGTCAGACACTACTTTAGTTTTCTGGAAACAAAAATATTCATCATTAGTGATAAAGTTCATTCTTTCTCCTCCAAGATGGAAGGTTAACCCTTGAATTGAATCAAAATGTTTCAAACCTTCCTTCCTTGGCATTGAAATCATTTTCACATTAAGGATACACATATCTTCATCGTAAAATGGAACAATTATCGGTATCATTGGCTTCTTTTCTACCTTTTCGGATGTTGTTAACTCTACAATGTCAATACTGTGTTATAAATAGGGTCTACATTTATATGCTTCGTCTCCATCAATCATCACCAAGACCAGCAACATCATGTAAAGAAACAAGTTCTGCAAAAGAAAGAAAGAAATCTCATTTTGTATCAAGGCATAGTATAATACAATAAATAATAGAATACTATCTAATACATCTTGTTTTCTTACCTTGCTCAATCTTTTTAAGATTCTCAAATTCCACATTCGTATGCAACGGTGAAGAAGTTCCCATAAGCCAATCTTGGACGCAAATAAGAGCTTCCATTATTATTGGCGGTAGAGAACTTCGATACGAATCAAGCACCCTTCCACCGAGAGTAAAGGCAAATTCAGAGGTCACGGTGGAGACAGGTATTGCCAACACCTCTCTTGCGATGTTTGCAATGATCGGAAATCGGCTTGAGTTTAGCTTCCACCAGTTTAGGACATCCAAATCTCCACAACTCTCTAAAGCTTCGTCTAAGTACTTACTTAACTCAGATTCAGATTTGTTGAACTCACTTGATTGGTAAAATTTATTGAAGCCATATGGATCATTATAACCGTCTTCCTTAGAGTTAGTGTGAGAGACCTCCAACCCACCATTATACTCTTCAAAAAGGGAGTTCAAACAAGACTTTAACTTATCTATCAAATAAGTTGCTTCCCCGCCATTATAATTTTTATCGGCACACCAACTTACAAATTTCACTTTGTGTCTAGGGTCTAATACGAGAGCGGCCAACAACAACATGTTTAGACTACGGGGATTTCCCCAAAACTTATCGTATTTCTTTCTCATGTTTTTGGCCATTAAACTTATACATACATCTTCAGAATTGCACATTTGCTTAATTGCAATTCCAATACCAAGGACCTCAAACATATACATATTGCTAGTCACACAAGAGGAACTAGAGATGCGCAGTGTGGCGTCATAAAACAATTTCAAAAAAGGAAGGATTGAGCGTACAATTTCCCAATCTTCATTTGTAGGGACACCTTTCCCCTTTTTTAACTCGTCAACATATTTGAGATCTTTCATCTCAAGCTTTTCAAATGTCTTCTGATGTTTCAATGCCTCATCTAACATTAAATATGTCGAGTCCCATCTTGTTTCAAAATTTGGACAAAAGAAACCTTTATATTCAATGTTTTGTTGCACAATACATGCTTTGAATCTAGAAAATCTCGAAGGAGAAGATCTTATGTACCATACGGCAGCACGAATTCTCACAATAGAATCATCAACCTCCTTTAAACTTTCTTTCACAATCAAATTCAAAAAATACGCACAACAATGCATATGACTGTAGTCTCCATTCAGAACTAAACTATTCCGAGACACAAGCTTGTCTTTCAGATGCGGAGTCTTGTCATCATTAAGCGAGACACTGTCGTTCGTTAAACTAAGCACACAATTTATCCCCCATTCATTCAAGCATTGCTCCACTGTCTTAGCCATAACCGCTTGAGAGTGGCTTGTGACTTGAGAAAAATTTAAAACCTTCTTGTGCATCATCCAATCATTGTCGATGAAATGCGCTGTCAAACACATGTAACAAAAGTTTTCAGAAGAAGTCCATGCATCAATGGTGAGGCAAACTCGTTGACAGTGTTGAGAAAGAAACTTCTTCAACCTTGTTTTTTCTGTACCCCATAGTCTCAAAACATCATGAGCTAATTCAATGCTTGATGGGACCTTAAATCTTGGTAGCACAACGCTCATAAAATTGTGAAAACCTGCACGATCCACACGCTCAAAAGGAATATCCATATCTATGAACATCTTCACCACTACATTTTGGATAGCCTCTTGGTCAAACGTGGGGGTCGAAGGAGAAGTACAAATATTTCCCATCAAATTTTCCGTCGAGGATGAAACTGACTTTTGCCTCTTGATAACATCATTCTTCGGTTCATCCTTATCCTTGCATCTCGTATAATGAGCTCTCATGGCACTTGTTCCTTTATCGTACTTGATCAAGGAGCCACAGTAATTGCATTTAGCTTTCTTTGTTGTTTCTGACTCTATTGTAAAGTGATTCCAAGCTTCAGACCGATTCCTACGCGGTTTAGAGAGAGGCGGAGAGACAGCGAGTGGATGGATAGAAACCATGTGTTCCACTGTCTCAGAGGCTAACATGTCATCACAATCACCCATATTGACAGTGTTTCTGTTTTACGTAACAATCAATATAACAAGTGATACCTTGAAAAGTTAAACATGATCTTTAACTTATGAACAGTTAAAATTTTCACCATATGAACTCAAATTTCAAGTTGATACGAATATAATAGAAATCAAACATCTAGAAGCATATTTCAAAAAATAAACGAAATCACTTAAGATGATGAACGAAAAACAACAGAAAAAGCAATATGAACAAACAAAAATTAAGAGAAAATCGAACAGAACGAGAAAATTACCTTAATACTGTGCACGAATAAAATCGCGAAAACCTGAGATTTTTGAAATTGAACAAAACGAAACAGAGAAATCGCTAACGAATGTGTGCGATTGAACTTACGAGTAATGAGTCGGATTTTGTGATGGAAATGCAGGGAGAAATCGAAGAGAATCGGAGATGATTGGGGGATTAGGTTTAGGGTTCTTCGAGTGTGTGGTTGTGAAAGTGGGTATCCATTATCCAATATCCAAAGTCTAAACCGGGATAATGGGTACTCGAACTGTAGGCGTTATTTTGCTTACAATGGACCGGGTTTAGTAATCAAATGTAAGTGGGTTGAATAAAATTTAAGATGTGTCTGTATACAATAAAACAAGTTTTAAGAATGTTTTTGTGCTTTTGGTTTTCTAGATTTTTTTTTTTTTTTTTTTTTTTTTTTTGCATAAAATGAGAATTTATTTGGTTTTTTTTTTCGGTATAGAAAGTATAATATAAGTAAATGAGCTTGTTCAAATTCTATTTGGGATGATTTTAGTATAATGTTATCGTATTGTTCAATAGGCTGAGAGATCGTCGATTAAATAATAAGGTTGAATTTCTATCATTGTTTAGACATAAATGATGATGGTGAGTGATACATGCTGATATTGAATGATAGCTAGGACATATATAATCGATCAGAAAGTTACATGCGAAATAGGTTAACGAAATCCAATCCCAGCAAGCTCATATCTCTGTTACTTTACTTATCATTTACTGCTTACCGTTGTTACATTTCTTTACTTTACGTAACCAAATATTTTATAACCACAACATTTAAAATCATATTAATTGTTGAACGACAATAGTATCGCACTAGTCCATGTGGATACGATAAAAAAATACGCAATTTTGATTCTACGCATTAGGAGTTTAACCACTCCAAATTTTATCTATTTATTTTCTTTTTTACCATCTTCTTGAGAAATATGGTGTCATCATCAAAAAGGGAGAGAATATGGGTCTATGTGCTTGCAGGTATAGTCAAGAAGTGGTTCAAGATGGTGAAACTTATAATGGCAAAGATGTAAGTCAACTAATATTTGTTTAGTTTTAATGATGACAACACTTGAAGCTACACAACTACTGAAGATAGCTCAAGCTGTTAAAGATGTACAAGATGGTTGATCAAGATATCATCAGGAATCAAGCTGAACATCTATTTAAAGTCAACATTATAGTCTAACGACTTCCAAGTGAAAACTTAGGCTTCAAGCATCACCGGGGTTTAACCTTTCAAACTCCTAAATGATGGTAAACACCATGAAGATATCTCAAGCCTCATAAAGAAGACTAAAGGTTCTCGTGTGATACTAAAGTTAAAGATAACGATGCCAAGTCTCGAAACTTCATAGTGAAATAGAGAAAGTATGAAAGCTCTCCTAGTCGTGTTCGTCTGAGTGACCAATGTCTTATAAAGACAAAATAGTACTTTTGGAAACATCATGGCTAAGCCACACACACACACACTCATGTGCGCACACATACAGGAGATTGCCTGATTGATTAGGATTTTTTTGTAACTATCTAATCGATTAGATATTTTTCCTAATCGATCAGATGATACCAAATTGAGTATGTAATAGAATGTGACAGTCTCTTAATGTTTGGTAACAACTCTATATTAAAAATTTTCATTTTGGACCTCAACAATCAATTATTTGAGGAACCTAATCGATTAGCTTTATCAATTAGGTAAGTTAAAAGGCCCATGGATTATTTTCAATTTTATATCATGTCTTGAACTATAAATAGAGAACTTCTCAATCACTTTTTCACATCCAAAAAACGTGAAAAACCTCACTTTTCATTTCACTCACCACCTCTTCAAATCTCTCATATTTTTTCACGTATTCTAATCATATTGTTTTGAAAGTGTTCTTGAGTCTAGTGAGGAATATTGTTCTAGGTGAGGGCAAAATTGTAAATCCAATAGTGAATTTTTATCTTGTGTAAATAATTCTTCCATAGAAGTTGATATTTTGATTGGGAAATAAACAATTTAAAAAGCTCTTGTTTGTATTTGGGGAATTGTTGTAGTCTTCGTTTCGTTCGTAAGTTCTAACATTGAATAAAAACTCTCTTCAAATTCGTGAAGATCATCTAGGAAAAATTTCACTTAGTTTCTGAATTCAACTCGATTTAAAAATTTAGTAGATTCGAGATCATCCCGGTAAAAATCTCGGTTGATTTCGTGGTTAGCCTGTGTAAAACTCCAGTTCGGTTTGGATGATAGTCAACTAAAAACCCCATCTCAATTTGAGTTCAGGCAATACAAAATCTTTGTTTGGTTTGAAGGCTAACTGTTTCAATTCTTGTTCACTGTTTGGTTAGAAGTTATGTTGAAACTTCATTTTCTTATATAAAGAGATTTGTGTGCATAACTTTCTAAAAGTTCAGAAGCATAATAGTACTCTCAAGAGCAATTCTTGGAGACATGATTAGGTCTTTTTGATCGAACTTGTATAATCCTCCGGTATTATTTCTCTTTCCTTATCTCTTTTATTTTCCGATTATTTTTCTTTACTTTGAATTTTTCAATTATTTCTCTCTCCTTATTCTCTAATTTATCAAATGATTTTGTTTCAAATCATCGATTTTTAAACCTCCACAATTCATCTTCTATTGTGTATGGAGTCATATATTCAATAATCGTAAATACAAAAATCCGAATCAGAGGTCATTGCCTTAGTTCAACAATTTATCATTATGCTTTAAAACCAATTAAATATTGATGTCAAAACAATAAAAAGTGATAATGATACATAGAATTATGCGCCTTTTTTATACCTCAAGAAGCATTAATAATCCATAGTTATGTTGAAACCCCATAACAGAGTTCATGTGATAAATCTAGGAAGAACCTACTGTTCCAATCAAAATTGGTTAAACATTTTTGGTCTAATGTTGTCACCAATGTCCATTTGATTATTAATAGAGCTCCCTGTCCTCTCTTGAATAACAAGCCACTTTATCACATTTTATATACCAAACCACCCTATTTTAATCAAATTAAATCTATTGGCTCTTTATGTTATGCATTCATTCTACACAACCATAGAACAAAACTTTAACTTGGAGCCAGAAAATGCCTTTTCTTAAGGTACAAGTCAGGAATGAAGGAGACCATTCTACGTGATCTTAATAACATTAACATTATTATCTTATCAAAATACCAATCCTACCTTTCATTAGACTAATTACGACACATCCATACTCTTGAATAACACTGATAAAGAACCTAGCACATGTGCAACATATTAGAACTAAATGGGTGTAGCAAAAGGGCTATATTTCTTCGATACTTTCTTCCCAAAGATACAACTGCTTATGAGACAACAATTGAGAGCCAATTTCTTTCCTCTCCAACCAATGTTTTACCGATACAAGAGAAGAAGCTAACACCAAATGCCTTGCAGAGAGAGTACATAATTAACTAAGATGCACTCAAACACAACTTATCTCTATGAGACGCTTCCAATATTCAAGATTAGATGTATTGATGTCTAAGAAGTAATTGAGACACTTTCAATAATCGAGATTAGAGGTAGAGTCACTGTATACTGAGCCGGTATATCAGGTTTTTGGCTCCGCCACTGGTCAAGATTTGAAGATTGATTCGTCACATTGTGGACATCATCCATGTTATATTGACATATCAGAAGAATCCATGGAAATAGTAAAAGATATTACCCTAATGTCTTATGTTGCCAATTGGCCAATTCTTTCCTCTCCCTTTAATTTTTCAGAGTTTGAATTTCATTTACATTTCTTGTATATTGTCTATAACATTTATGCAGCTTACTAACCAAAGGTACATAACACCAAAACTGCCAAAGTCAAATGGCAATCTAATAAGAAAAACTGAATTTACATTTATCTTGTACTTCTTGCTCTATCATTTTTCAAGAGTAGAAAAAGTTGCTAAATTTAATTTTCCAAAAAGATTAAGTAGGGCTTCCAAAAAGATTAGCTTGTCGACTCATCCTTCTCGGCAATCCAAAATTCTGATAACACCTGATTTCGCCTCCAAATCCAGCCGTCACTATTACCAAACCCCATGCTGAAGGATGAACTGCCGAGGAACCTTCGTATGACGAATAATTAGAAGACCAAGATGCACTTGATGGAGCAGCTGCTGCGTCCATCGAAGACGAATCGCCGTATCTAATCGATGCAGGATCTGAAGAAAACGAATCTCCAAATCCCGAATTCGTCCTTGAAATAGTCCTTGCAATCGCATCATTGTCTTCTTCTATTTCACTTTCTTTGTCTTGGTTGTTGCTTTTCTTTGGAAGAGGGGGTAACATTCTCTTACTATTATTCGCAAACGAATCGCCAATTCCTGATTCGGTTCGCGAAATCGCTGAAGGATCACGCTCCGGAGAATCTGACGCGCTTTCTGTTGCAGGGTTGTTATTTCCTTTCTTAGGAAGAGGTGGAAGCATTCTTTTTGAGGTCTTTTTGGATTGGGGAACTGGAATTTCCGGCGGATCACCTTTAATCATACACGGCCAAGGTATTGCTACGGAAACATCTTTACATGGAAAATGTTCATGATTTTGAGTTACAATAAGAGCTCTAGATTTTCCTGTGCTTGGATTTCTATGCTCTTCATGCTTCCATACATAAACTTGTGAATCTTCACTTGCACTTATTATGAATCTTCCATTTGGACTAAATGATGCTGCCATTTGGCTATTCGCATTTTTAAATCCTGTGAACCGTTCAGTTCAGTAATTACGAGGCATACTCAACAAGATATCAAACTTTATGATATGATTTATCGACTTCTTTTTAGAAAAATATTATATTAAAACGGAGAGTATAAGGGGTTCTCGAACACAATTTACCTTTAAATTTTTGAACAATTTCTGTACCATCCACGATTCTAATCCTGGAATCAGCTGAAGTAACAAGCACTTCTGATGGATTACACGGCGCAAACTAAGAAGATGCAAAACAAGTCAATATGCATTCTTGACGTAAGAGCAATATTATATGATGTAAAAACAGCATATAAACTATAATTTACCTGAAAACCAGTAACCTTTTTTAGCAGAGATTTCTTCTTGTTCCGAAGTTCAATTGTGTTTGATTGAGCTAACTTGTAATCTGGTATACATATAGAAATGATAGTCAAAAACATACAATTAGGATCAGATTAAATATAAATATTAGTAGACAAGTAGAGTAACCACCACCTTCTATGCTATAAGTACGACAGCTCCCCTTTTGTGTACCGACGATAACACCCTATAAACAATGAACCAAAACAATATAAATCATTAAACTATGTCAAACAAATTAGAAATTGATACTTTTTTAGTCTAAGTATCCGTAATACAACACTGGACACGAAACAGAAATGTCTACACTGATTATTGAATATAATCACATGTGTCAGGATGATACGAGACACGTGTCATAAAGTTCACAACATAGAATAGTATAGGGAAAAAAAGCATACTTGACCATCTGGAGTGTAAGAGACAGCTGTAACCATTTCATGAATATCGGTCCAATCCACAACAAGACGCGCAGGGATGTTCCACATTCTGACCTTAGCATCAAGGGAGCCACTAATGAAATAATCATCATCCATAGGATTGAATTGAACACAGGTTACTGCCATATCCAATTGAGTAAATTTGTTGTCAAACAACATATATCTAAGAAGATACACACAAAAAAAGGCTTCATTACAAAATCAAAAATTGTTCAAACATTTTACCATAATCATTATGTGCAAAGAATTTCAAGCATGTCTTAGTTTCCAAGTCCCACAATCTCACTGTCTTATCCATTGAAGATGACAGAAGTAGCTGCAAATGAAAAAAACACACATTTTCAACACTTTATTGAGTCGCCACCAAAGTTTTAAAATGCAATTCTCATTCAAATATCTAAAACCATACCTGCGATCTAGACCAAGACAAATCCAAAACTTCATCCAAATGACCATGAAAAGAACAATAAGGTTTCTCAGAAAACGTAAAAACATTCTCCGGCACATGAACATATTCAGGAATAGCACTCCCTCCTCTTTTACTTCCAAATTTTCCTTTCTTCTTAGCTAAAGGCGTCTCAACGCCTCGCTCCATCGAAGACATCAAAGAAGGATGAATAGGAGTAAGATTCCCTTCCTCAGGTTTCATACTCATAACCTCACATTCTTGAACTTCCCAAATATGAATCACTTTATCATCACCCGCACTCGCCAAATAACGTCCGTCCAAACTAAACTTAATCGTCCAAACACACCCTTCATGAGCTTGAAACTCTTGACACAAATGCAAAGCTGAAAGCTCCTTTTGTGATTTCCCACTTTGTCTAACTTTAACCCATTTGTTCTTCGCTTGAGGCTTATTTTGTTCAACAACCGGTGGCACAACAACTTCTCTTTCGCGTTCCCCAACGAATCCACTTGCTACACCTTTAATATTCTTCAACAACGAAGCACCTCTTCTTTTACTCAACCTCAAACTCCTTAAAATATGCGAATTTGAAGATAGCTTTTTACCGTCGTTTCTTCCAACATGTCGACGTCTCATCATTGCCTTAACAACTTCTGAATGTCCCACTGTGCTTTCGAATTCTTCCATTGTCAACTGTTTACCTGTTTCTAAATCGCTTAACCGATTCCACGCCCCGTTTTCGCCGTATTCGTTCACTATAAACTCTTTCCCAGTATCTAAATTCTTAATCAAAAAGAAAGCTCCAACTCCTCCTCCTCCCATACAGCTGGTTACTATAGGCGACATTGGTGGTAATTGCCTGACGGGGGATTCGCCAGGATCCCTCACAATGATTCTATTTACATCGGCATGCCGAGCACGCGTGCTTGGCATGCCTACATCTGTATTAGTTCTCGTTAACCGTTGCTTCGAAATTTTCCCTATCATTTCCTGCTTCCTTAATTTCGCCATTGATAAAGAATCAATGTCACCTTCGGATCGCGATCGAACGAGAACATATGAAGCAGGAGAATGCTCTGGTTTCTGTTGCAACGAAATAGGAGAAGAAGAAGCTGTGGTGGTTTTGCAAACTTTAGACGAAGAAGATGAATCTGTAGCGGAATTGGATGAATTCGACAAAGCATGAACTTCTAGATTGTTATTTTCGAATTTTTTCGTCACGGCGCGACCGACATTGATGCTGGTGACTTTGAGATTTTCTTTATTCTCATCCAATCCCATGCTTCCGAGCAACCTCCGTCTTCTTTCAGTAATCGATCCCGGTGCCGCCATCCAGATATCGTAATTCGGCGTGATCGATGTTGCCGGAGGAAGTTCCGGCTTCCGTTGTTTGGCGGGATGAAAAGAGGAAGCAGCGGAGGCGAAAGAACACCGGTTGGCTTCGAATTCATCGTCGTCTTCGTCCGAGGAAGAAGCTAAGTCGTCAGGAACCGCGGTGGAGAGACGGTTATACGTTTCGAAGAAATGCATGTCGTCGTCATCGTCGCCGAGGCCGTCCCAATTCATGGTCAGCGTTTTCCGGCGTTCCATGGTGGCCATCGGCGGCAGGAGGTTGGAAAACGGAATGAAGAATCAAAATGAAAATGCGATGACAAAAAGAATGGAATTTTATTATTTTTTGTCACTAATACTAACGAGTCATAATAGTAAATTATTTTTATTATAGTTACATTATTTGAAATTTTTGAAATTTTTTTAGTTTGTGTTTGTTTCTTAATGTTTCGAGGGTGAGAAGTGGAAGAGAGGAAATTGAGGGAAGAAGGAGAGGTTGGTTAGTGTTATGGATTTTTGGAGGGAGAGAAACGGTCAACTTGTTTCTATTTAGTAATGGCTTTTAATTATAATAAAGTAGGGGTATTTGTGTCATTGTGTTTAAGATTTGCTTGTTATGCAGAGAAAGTGCTTCTGCACTTCGCAATGTGAGTTTGTTGCGTTTCCACTTTCGTTGATAAGTGGTTGACACGTTTGGGAATTTTATATACTTGGAAAATAAATGGCAAACTTTTGGGTTTATTCTTTCTTTAGATGCTCATTCCTCCCTCATTTCTTAAACTAATAAGACAATTGTGCTTGTTTTATTTTTTTATTTATGGTCTACTATGAGTTTTAAGTTACATATTTTTAATTTAATTTTTTACACAATTATAATTGAATTGATATAATTCTTTTTTTTTTATTTTGATATAAAAATTATATTCATGAGTTAAATATTGGCTCAAAATCTATATTAATTTTCTCTATGGATAATATTTAAATTTTTTGATTGAATAGGCTCTTCTTTAATCATGAAAAATAAATAAATTCACAAAAGGCTAAGTGCCCAATTGTTTTAGTATTTTTTAATGATTATTTGTAATATTATATTTTTATTTATAAATTAATTTTTTAAGAAAACTTGCAAATGAAAAATTAATTTAAATAAACTTTTTTATAAAATATTTTTTGAGATATATCTTTTCAAAAAAAATGTGTTTTTTTAAAAAGTTGTTTATTTATAAATATAAACAAATTGTTTACATTTAAATATAAATTAAAATAAAAGTTGTCACCCATAACCAATCACAATCAGGGTCGGTCCTGTGCAAGTGCAACATGTGAAGCAGCACATGTCCCCAATTTTAGAGGGTTCCAAATTTTGAAATTTTTTATTTTTTTCATAAATATTAAAATAAATAAATAAAATATTATTAAAAAACTAAATAATTGAAAAAAAATGTTATGATAAAAGCTCAATACATACAAAAATTAAGATTGATCAAAACTCAAAATAATTATAATTAAATTTATTTTTAATTAATATATAATTGTATTTTTATATATTTTTTAATTATTATAATTATATTTTTTAAAAAAAATTGAACTCATTTTTTAAATTAGAACGTGGTCTCCGATATGATTGGCATGCCCTTAATCACTATTTTTATAAGTTATTGTTACGATGATAATGTTGTATGTCACCATTAGATTTAAAATAACATGATTCCTATATGATAAGTTGATTACTTTAAAAAATTATTTGTAATAATACAATTATAAAGTTAGTTAAACTCCCTGAAATATGAGAGGGACGCTAGTCATCTAAATGAGATTTGCTCCTCTTATTTATATAGGAGAAATATACATTAGCTCTTTGATCGGGTATGACTCTAAAATACATCAACATACTTAAATAAGTCAATAGACGATATTAAACTTATTTGTTATTATTAAGTATAAGTAAGTATTAAGGAATAAAATATTTTACTATACAAGAATGCCACATATGTGTAATATTTTATGTTAGAGAATCGGGTATGATAATCTTGGATAACTTCGAAGAATCGTGTTCGTACATTTTCCGAACAAAGTATTTCGACCCTATTCTTGCCTGGGTTCACGAAATCTTTGTGGGGATAATTCTTGAAGAACAATTTGTTTCTGGCAAAGAGAAATGTTCAGGAATGTAGAGAGAAAGTTTGGTTTCGTTATACTTTTCTAAACTGAGGCCAAATGACTCTTTATATAGGAGATCAATAACAGAAACCGAAAAGACGCAACTGTTCAGAAACGGTTACGTCGGTTGGGAATGGATTCAACTGTTCAAAAGAAAATTTCGAACGGGGCGCTGCCCCGCACCCCGCCAGGGGCTTCGCCCCTTGGAACCCCGTTTCAATTATTCGCATTCAATTATACGTTAGCTCGACGAGCGTGCACTCCGCACTACCCCTAACTCGTTTCCAAGCTTTAACGCATAATTGCATCGCCCTGTAGTAAATCACATTACTACTAAAATACATTGATGATACTAAAATCACCAACAAATCCCCCCCATTTTAGTGTAATCCTTGATTTACTCAGTATATATAATAATATATACAAGGGTATAACACACAGGTATAACGATCAAACAAATGCATAAATGAAAATGTCTTGCGATTGAATTTTCATCTTAGTACAAATACACATTCCAAATACTCGAAAATCGGGGTGTCATAGCGATTGAACCCGTCAATCCATTTGAGTGTCTGAAGATATAGTACACATATGTTTCTTACAATACTCTACTATTCATACTTGACACTTTACAAGCCATGTGTCCTTATCCATTAATAAGCATATAGGAAGCCAAGTCCAAGCTTCTTGAAGCGGCAAAACTTCATGCTCACATAGGTGATTCTTTTAATCTTGCACCTGCATTTGCAATTTTCCAAAAGAACCATTAAGAAGATATAATTCAACCTAGCCATCACTTGCAGGTCTGAGCACATACCTTGGGAAGATAAACACAATTACTCCAATCTCTAACTATGATCTTTCCACATTGAATTCTGCTTCTAATGTTGTATTAGAAGGGAATTGGGTATACCATAGCTAATAGATTTAAATGGACTTTAATCACATCCCAATTACCGACTTCTTCACTAAGTCTCTAGCTAACCCCTTCGTCAAGTGGTCAACTAAGTTTTGTTGCGACCGAACAAACTCAATAGATATCACCCCATTCATGATTAATTCCCTAATCATACTATGTCTAACACCCAAATGTCTAGACTTTCCATTGTATATTTGACTATAAGCTTTAGCCAATGTGGCAGTACTATCACAACGGATAGAAATTGGTGATATCGGTTTAGGCTATATCGGAATCTCATATACCAAATTCCTTAGCCATTCCGCTTCTTTACCAGCAGCAGCTAATGCTACAAACTCAGATTCCATTGTGGAATCAGTTATACATGTTTGCTTCTTGGAAGCCCATGAGATGGCACCTCCCCCAAGCAAGAACACCCATCCACTTGTAGAGGATGAATCTTCAGCATTATTTATCCAACTAGCATCCGAATAACCCTCTAACACCGAAGGAAATCCCATATATGACAATCCATAATTCATTGTACCCTTCAAGTACTTGAATACCCTAGTTATCGCATGCCAATGATGTCTACTAGGATTACTAGTAAATCTGCTCAACTTTCCAACCGCATAAGCAATATCCGGTCTAGTGCTAATCATAGCATACATCAAAGAGCCTATAGCTTTTGAATATTCGAGTTGATCCACAGGTTTACCTGTATTTGGCATAAGCTTTTCTCCCGGATCCATGGGAGTACTTACTGGAGAACAACTTTCATAATTGAACTTCTTGAGTATTTTCTCAATGTAATGAGATTGCGTAATTACAATCCCCTTATTCTCCCGTTTAATCTTAATACCAAGAATAACGTCCGCTTCTCCCATATCCTTCATGGAGAACTTTGATAACAAGAAATTCTTCGTTTTATCAACTTGATTTTGGTCGGTGCCAAAGATCAACATGTCATCAACATATAAACAAATGAAAACTCCTTTACCGGAAGTATCAAATTTTCTATATACACATTTGTCAGCTTGGTTTAGAATGAAACCATTAGACAAAACAACCTCATCAAACTTTTGATGCCACTGCTTCGGAGCTTGTTTCAGCCCATACAACGACTTAACTAGCTTACACACTTTATGCTCATTACCAGGCATTACAAATCCTTCAGGTTGCTTCATATACACTTCTTCCTCCAAATCACCATTTAGAAATGCTGTTTTGACATCCATTTGATGAATCACTAGATTATGAATAGCCGCCAAGGCAATCAACAATCTAATAGTAGTGATACGGGCAACAGGAGCATAGGTATCGAAATAATCAATCCCTTCCTTTTGTCTGAAGCCTTGGATAACTAATCTAGCTTTAAACTTGTCAATTGTACCATCGACTTTCATCTTCTTTTTGAAGATCCATTTGCAACCCAATGGTTTGCAACCTGGTGGTAAATCAGATAATACCCAAGTATTATTTTCCATGATAGAACCAATCTCTTCGTCAATTGCTTCTTTCCAAAAAGCAGAATCTCGAGATTTCACATCTTCATCATACGTTCTTGGATCCTCCTCTATACTATAGCAATAATAGTATTGAGTGTCAATCTGATCCTTTGATCCCTCAACTAAATATAGTTGAAAATCAGATCCATAAGATCTAGATTTTCTAGCTCTTTTGCTCCTACGGGGTTCAAGTGTCTCACTTGGCACATCATTTGAATGATCATCCCTTAGAGATTCATCTGAATTAGGTATAGAGTCCTTTGGTCTAGGTATAGAAGAGAAATAATTCTCATCAAATATGGCATCTCTCGATTCTATAATCGTGTTAATAGAAATCGAGTCATTAGGTTCTATAACATAAAACCTATAGGCCTTGGAGTGCTCAGCATATCCAACAAAGATGCAAGCTACACCCTTTTCACCCAAAGTTTTCCTTTTTGGGTCCGGGAGTCTAACCACGGCCCTACAACCCCAAACACGTAGAAATGTTAAGTTGGGTCGTTTCTTATACCAAAGTTCATATGGGGTAGTCTTGTTCCTTTTATTAGGAACCCTATTTAACAAATAGCAAGCCGTTAACATAGCTTCTCCCCAAAACCATTCACTCAAACCAGAGTAAGATAACATGGCATTCACCATTTCCTTAAGCACTCTATTTTTCCTTTCAGCCACACCATTTTGTTGAGGTGTATAAGGTGTCGTAGTCTCATGAATGATTCCTACGGATTGGAAAAATACAGGATCATAATATTCACCACCTCTATCTGTACGTAATGTTTTAATCAACACATTCTGTTGCACTTCAACTTCAGTTTTATAAATTTTGAATTTATCTAAGGATTCGTCCTTAGCGTGCAACAAATAAACATAGCAGAATCTAGATGCATCATCTATGAAAGTGACAAAATATTTTTTATGTCCTAATGATGGAGTAGCATGCAAATCACATAAATCACTATGTATCAACTCAAGAATGACAGATTTCCTTGTTATACTTTTAAAAGGTTGCCTAGTCATCTTTGTTAACATGCAAGTTTTACAATTTTCTACATTTTTATCAAAAACAGGAATTAAATCATCTTTAGACATTTCATGCATTCTTTTATAATGTACGTGTCCTAGACGAGCATGCCATAACGATGAATTGATAACATTCGAAGAGGACATAAATACATAACCAGAATCATTAGGAACTCCATTCAAATTCATCATAAACATACCATTATTATAATATCCAAATCCTACAAACACACCAGACTTCGATAAAACATATTTATCGGATTCACACACTTGCTTGTATCCAAGCTTATTTAATACAGGACCAGAAATTAAATTCTTACGTAGTTTAGGAACATATAAAACATTAAACAAAGTAATAGTCTTTCCAGAACTGAATTCTAGCACCACAATTCCTTTGCCTTCAACGGGAGCGAAGTGATCATCTCCCATGTAGAGGACAAAACCATCTTCCACTTGAACAAGAGTCTTGAACCAGAAACGATCCTTGCAAACATGTGTTGTAGCCCCCAGAATCAATCCACCACGCGATAGCATCATCCTGCACATAGAATGCTTCAGAATTTAGTGAAACCGAATGTTTAATCAAACTATTCAAATCACGAATTGATTTCTGACCTTGGTTTTCGGATTGGTCCTTAGACCCCTTTCCTGAACCACTTGCATTCGCGTTATCATGCTTTTTGCCGGAACGACAATCCTTCTTGAAGTGGCCTGTTTTGCCACACTTCCAGCATTCTAGTTTCGGTTTCTTGTTAGCACCGAAACTGCCCTTATTGTTCTTGAAAGCACGCTTCTTTCCTTTGTTTTTGTTGTTACCGTTCTTACCACCCTCTTCGACCATATTAACCGAGGGTCCAACAATTTCTTTGCCTTTTCCTTTGTCATCCTCCTGCGCTCTTAGAGATTCTTCTATGCGCAAGTGACTTCCAAGTTGGATCAAAGACAGTTCGTCTTTTTCATGCTTCAGATTGTGTTTGAAATCCTTCCACGAAGGAGGCAACTTGTCTATGATGCTTAAGACAAATATTGTTTCATCCATCTTCAATCCGTGTTGTGTGAACTGTCCAAGGATTCGGAGGAGTTCATTGAATTGTTCCATGACAGACCTCGATTCAACCATTTTGTAATTGTTGAAATCGGTTACCAGGAGCTTTTTACTGGATGAGTCCTCTGCCATGTACTTGGATTCGAGACAATCCCACAATTCCTTTGCAGATTCTATGTTTTGATAAATATCAAATAAGGGATCAGACATACCATTAAGAATGTGCCCTCTGCATATGTAGTCGTCGTTCTCGCATTTTGATCTGCGTCTCAGATTTTCAACCGTGTCTTCCTCCAGAAGTTCTGGAATCGGTGTAGACAGGACGTGCACCACCTTCAACGTTGTCAACATGAAATGCATCTTCTTCTGCCAACGCCTGAAGTCTTGTCCTTGAAACTTGTCCAATTTTCCGAAGTTTGTAGTCATCTCCTTGACGGTGCTTCCTCCAGCCATGATTATTAGAAAATACTTTGTTCGTTTGTTAGAGAATCGGGTATGATAATCCTGGATAACTTCGAAGAATCGTGTTCGTACACTTTCCGAACAAAGTATTTCGACCCTATTCTTGCCTGGGTTCAAGAAATCTTTGTGGGGATAATTCTTGAAGAACAATTTGTTTCTGGCAAAGAGAAATGTTCAGGAATGTAGAGAGAAAGTTTGGTTTCGTTATACTTTTCTAAACTGAGGCCAAATGACTCTTTATATAGGAGATCAATAACAGAAACCGAAAAGACGCAACTGTTCAGAAACGGTTACGTCGGTTGGGAAAGGATTCAACTGTTCAAAAGAAAATTTCGAACGGGACGCTGCCCCGCACCCCGCCAGGGGCTTCGCCCCTTGGAACCCCGTTTCAAATATTCGGATTCAATTATACGTTGGCTCGACGAGCGTGCACTCCGCACTACCCCTAACTCGTTTCCAAGCTTTAACGCATAATTGCATCGGCCTGTAGTAAATCACATTACTACTAAAATATATTGATGATACTAAAATCACCAACATTTTAGTATCCATATAAGATAAATAGATAATTATACACGTAATCATTATCACAAAAATGTTAAGTTAAATGATTGATATTCTCGTCACTTGAATAACAGGGAAATGATATATTTTTAGATATCACTTATTGTTTATAATATTAAATAAAATACTTAATATTATTTTTAATATTATAATAATTGACTGGATTACACGTATAAAGTACTCATAATAAAATGAATAATTAAATTAAATTAAATGTAATTTAATTATATGTTAAATATTATTTAAATAAATTAACACATATATAATCGTTTTGACCGAATATGTTTTAATTAAATAAGAATTTACATCATGAGTGGGTGGGGTAGCTCAACAAATACGTGCTTAGTTGAGTTAAATATCTGTAAATTGCTATTACAATATTCAATTTTCACCGAAAATATTTATTAATATTTATGCATTAAAACAAGTTGACAACATTTATAAATATCAACAACTATATTTTTTAAAATGAGAATTTAAAATTAATAAAATTAATTGTGATTCAATTTAATCAGTACTTTATGTTTCATTAAATAAAAATAATATTAGGTTTATTTTGAAAAATATCCTAAATAAATATATTATAGTCTTAGTGTCTGTCTATAAACAAAAGATGATTAAAACTTTGAAAAACTACTCTTAAATCTCCAACAATAGTACCCATGCATAGTGATGATTATTGATGATTATATGTTTTTTTATTAAATTTATTTTAATCATATATTGAACTCGATTCAATTTTAATTTTGTTTCTAATTAATAATAATAATAATAATAATAATAATAATAATAATAATAATAATAATAATAATAATAATAATAATAATAATAATAATAATAATAATAATAATAATAATAATAATAATATAATAATAATAAATAATAATAATAATAATAATAATAATAATATAATAATAATAATAATAATAATAATAATAATAATAATAATAATAATAATAATAATAATAATAATAATAATAATAATAATAATAATAATAATAATAATAATAATAATAATAATAATAATAATAATAATAATAATAATAATAATAATAATAATAATAATAATAATAATAATAATAATAATAATAATAATAATAATAATAATAATAATAATAATAATAATAATATAATAATAATAATAATAATAATAATAATAATAATATAATAATAATAATAATAATAATAATAATAATAATAATATAATAATAATAATAATAATAATAATAATAATAATAATAATAATAATAATAATAATAATAATAATAATAATAATAATAATAATAATAATAATAATAAAATAATAATAATATAATAATAATAATAATAATAATAATAATAATAATAATAATAATAATAATAATAATAATAATATAATAATAATAATAATAATAATAATAATAATAATAATAATAATAATAATAATAATAATAATAATAATAATAATAATAATAATAATAATAATAATAATAATAATAATAATAATAATAATAATAATAATAATAATAATAATAATAATAATAATAATAATAATAATAATAATAATAATAATAATAATAATAATAATAATAATATAATAATAATAATAATAATAAAATAATAATAATAATAATAATATAATAATAATAATAATAATAATAATAATAATAATAATAATAATAATAATAATAAGTATTGTGTGGTGCTAATTTAGATAGATGAGTCTAAAGTTGTTGGTTTAGGATTTAACCTCTCGTATCAATATATCTTAGTATTTTCTTTATAAAGTGAAAAGTAGAAAAAGAGAAATATAGATTCCGTCTACTAGAAATTTTTTTAACAGGATTTTCGAAATAAAATGTTAAAAGGTGATTTGTTTTGAGTAAAAATAATGGTTGTATTTTAATAAAGATTCCTATTAAAATTATTTAATTTTGATACAATATTTTTTACAAAATTTATAGTTAGAAATTCTTTTTTATTTTTATTTATTATTTTTCTATAAAATATCTTTATGAAGAATATAAGATTCATAAATGAATTTCTGAGTTGGTACATAAATTGAGTTTTGTTCTCAAGTACGAGAAAAGTTGTATATTCTCAAGCAAAGAATTTATAACAACCTATTACTACTAGATTCGATGAAGGATGCTTTTGAGAAGGGCCAAGTTGAACCTCTAAATATAACATGTCTCATAATTATAACAATGATGAAGAATGTTACGATCATTATGATGGGAAATTAAGACATAATAACAGAACAATATTGTGATACGGTGAACTGACTTTGTGTTTTTGCTTTGAAAAGCTATGTTGCGGATAGCAAGAGTCGCCACCGACTTTTCTTTTATCCAATAAGGAAAGGCGGAAAAGAACAGGAAAGACCTTGATTAGATTTTGAGTTCGGGAGGTACATTATACAAAGGGAAGGTGTTAGCACCCTTTGTATCCATGGTTATCCATGGGCTCTTAATTGCTTAACTCACTTATGTTTTCCTTGTTTGAGAAAGTGTTTGAGAAATGTGGTGTGTTTAGAAAATATTTTGAAAGGAGAGTTTAACTTTGTAATGATTATTGTGCGAATGTATACAAAGTGTTTATCTCGTTTGATTTTGAAAGATGTTTAGAAAAATATAACTTGGCGATGATTCTGGTGCGAATGTATACCAAGTGTGATTTTCTAAAAGATGTTTTGAAAAGTGTGAGGTGTGAAAAGTATTTTAAGCTGTGAGCAAGCATTTAAGAGTTATACCTAACCAAGGTCTTTATAGGTATTTCCTATCCTTAGGAGGGTAAAACTGTCCTTACTATTGAGAAGTAAGTAGTCTTATCCTTTGGATGTAAAGGGACATCGTGGGGTCGTCGATTGGTCATTGAAGGCAACATTTGTAAGGATACCTTAGCATTCGAAGGGACGATCATCATTTAATCGTAGGCTACAACGAAGGGTCATCGAGGGACAAAGTCATATATTCGAAGGCAACGTTGGAGGGACAAGGTCATATATTCGAAGGCAACGTTCGAGAGACTATGATTTATCTTGTAGGGACATTGACCTTTTGATCGAAGGGACTATGACTTATCTATTTAGGGATGATGATGATTTAATCGAAAGGGTCTTTGCTAAGGGTATCCCCATATTCGTGGGACATGACCGTAATATCGTAAGGCAACAAAGAGAGGGTTACCCTAGAGGTGCAAGTGTGGAAATGATTGGATTCAGATATATTATCTTGAATTAATTTATCTAAGTTCGATTATTTATCTTTCCATGCAATCCTATTAGCATACATGTAGACAATTATATTCACAGTATGGAAAAATTAAAGTGCGAAAAATAAGACTACGCTATTACATGGCTTCAGGATGGGGATATAAAATATCTAAATCTTAATTAACGAGTACAAAATTAAAAGGGCATACAAAATAATAAAACCTAATTAAACTAAAAAGAAAGAAATAAAAAAAACTAAAAAAACTAAATTTAAGAATGAATTAAGAATGTTTTTAGTGGTGAATTAATTACAGTGGAAAGGGAGTAAACATAGTAAAAACACTGAAAAGCTAAAAAATAGATCCTGGGGGCTCGAACCCATGACCTCTACGTTCATGTTGGTCCATTCGTTATTTATTTGCCTTCATTAAAATATATATTAATTCTACATGGCTTTTTCCATTTTGACACAACACCACCATGCATGTTACAGCTTTCTCTCTTACGGCAAGCTACTTTATTTTTCTCATGCTGTTTCTTTCATGTGAGTATAACAAACTGGGGATTTGATTCTTCTGCCTTGCTCATTGTATGTGTGTTGTTCTTATTCAGGCTATGAGTGCTTTATGGTTGCTTCTCTTTTCCCTGCCCGTGAATCTTCTTGCTTCTGCCTTGCCTTGTGTATCTTCTTCTGTTGTATCTCTCCTCTTTTTTCTCCCCCTCGCTGCAGCCATATGAAATATTTATAATGGTGTGGATTATGGTTTAACCTTGCTAAATATTTGGATCCCTTCCTATACTTTAGGGTTTAACCTTGCTAAATATTTGGATCCCTTCCTATACTTTAGAAGAGTTAGGGTTTAACCTTGCTAAATATTTATTAAATACAAATAATGAATAATTCAAATGACTTTTAACAAATAAAAATTAATTTAAATTTTAGTTACATAATTGAATTAAAATTTAAACCTATTTCTATTTTTACTTTCATCATTTAAAAAAAATCAAAATTATTCTTACTTATATCAACCAAAATTATTTTATAATTTATGGGCTTTTTAAAAAAATGTTACTCTTATAAATAAATTTTATTAAGTAAAAAACGTGAATTACTAAATAAATACTATTTATAAATAATGAATAAATAGAACATGAGTCACTAAATTATAAAAAATAGTTATTATAATTTAATGAGCTTTAACAAATAAAATTAATTTAAAATTTTAATTATACAATTAAAATTCAAATCTATTTTTATTTATCATTAAATTAAAACTATTTTATTTATATATATATAATTTATTTATATCATACAGATAACCAAAATTATTATTATTTTTTATATCTGTATCACATAATAAATAAATTAAAATTTATAATTTATATGAGAATGTATGCTAATGAATGAATGCAAATGTGAAATGAATGCCATGCATGAATCAATTTATCATAAAAATTAACAGGCAAATTTTGGGGTATGACAGCTGCCCCTGTTCAATATTCTTAAACCGAGAGAATTAGAATAGTATGTACGCCATTCGTGATCTGGAGGTGGAAGATTATTGAACACTTAGAATGCCCCAAAAATTTGCACTTGTTAATTAAAAGATAGTCTTGATGGAGATGGGCTTAAAGATGCCATCCAAAAAGTTTGATGATGAGAGCTTCAGAGTGCGTCGTACATTAGACCATATCTGAAGACATGGGTGTCACACTGGGTCGTACGCTAGACCGTATAATGAGTCATCGATTAGGTGATATTAGGGTGAGCTGAGCCTGATGAGATAAGGATCAGAATGGGTCATACGCTAGATCGTATCTGAGTAGCAGAGTGAGCCGTCCGTTAGGCTGTATCTGGAGAAATAAAGATCAGAATGGATCGTACGCTAGATCATATATGAGTAGTAGAATGAGCTGTCCGTTAGGCTGTATCTTGCGATAAAAAGTAGTCGTACGCTAGACTACATTTCAGAATGTACCGTATGCTAGGTAGTATCTGATGAGAAGAGCCAGACTGGGTCGTACCCTAGACCGTATCTGAGTTGCAGAATGAGCCGTCCATTAGGCTGTATCTGAGGATAAAAGATCATAATGGATCATATGCTAGATCGTATCTGAGTAGCAGAATGAGTCGTCCATTAGGCTGTATCTGATGATAAAAGGGGTAGTCATACGCTAGACTACATTTCAGAATGTACCGTACGCTAGGTAGTATCTGAGGGGATGAATATCTAAATGGGTCGTACGCTAGACCGTATTGGAACAGTTGAAGGAACCATATGTTAGGCTGAATTAGAATGAGCTGTACATTAGGCTATATCTGATAATATTTGTATATGTTGTATTTGCAATAAATGTCTGGGATGGGCTTAAAGATGCCATCATTAGGAGGATATCAGAATGCTTGTCAGAATGCATATTCATATGGATTATATCTGAAAGATGTATCTGAATCTTGAATGTAATCGATAAAGATATCCATCTGAATGAATCTTTATTTTGACTGTATCAGGAGGATAATTAACCTGGAAAAAAAAGCTAGCCTCATGCCATGTCATGATGCATGAGATGTTTTATGCTCTTGAAAATAAATGCGAATATTGCATGCATGTATATGCTGTGAAATGATGCATGAATGAATTATGCGTCTGAAATTTTTTGCCATGGGAAAATAAATCCCGATATTCTGGTTGGAGATATTTGTATTGATGACCCTTTCTTAGCTGGGGATATTCGATTTCTATCTGATGGTAGAAATATTCAACAGAACCTGACTGGGGATAAAAGAGATGACCAGTCTGTCTAGTAGTGCCAATTTCTTCTGGGAATAACTGGTTTTGCTGGGGGATAGGATTTGCAACCGGATTTGTTAGAACGCATGGTTAAACCTTATCCTTGATCCTAAAGTCTTTTAGTAATTGCTATTTCTATTTTATGCATGTATTTTCGGTAAACATCAATCATATTCAAATGCATATATTAATTCGAATTAAATCAATGGACGTTTATGCAAACAAAACGGAGAAAGTAAAACAAAAGTATCTTTTTGGAAATAAAATTGTATTGATTTTGAAAGAGGGCCTATAAACAAGCAATTTTAATACAAGGAGACAGAAATCCTAGTAAGAGGAAATTGTCAAGAAAGCAAAGAAAAAACAGCTATGAAAAAAAAGTCCTATTGATTTTAATTCTACTACTGCTATTATGTCTTCAAGCATCTCATCTCTTGCTGTCGGATAGAAGTGATTGGCTTGTTCAGTCTCTTTGACTTTGGTGAAGCTGACCGAGAACGGGACATAGTCATACGCTTTAATCCCTAATTTTTGCCTGGACCGCCTTTTCAGGTTTTCAGTCCACCAGGATACCCTTTTTTGCCCAAGCCGCCTTTTCAGGTTTTCGACTTGCCGGGTGTACATTTTTATATGTTTATCCCTAATTTTTGCCCGAACCCTTTTGGTTCGCCGGGATGCCCTTACTTTTGCCTAGATATGTCGACCTAGCGGGTCTCTTTTATGCGTAGTATTTTTTAACTATGTCCGCGTTCACGGGATGCGGGAAATCTTCGCCATCCATTGTAGCAAGCATCATGGCTTCACCAGAGAATACCTTCTTAACTACAAATGGCCCTTTGTATGTGGGAGTCCATTTGCCTCTAGGATCACCTTGTGGTAGAATTATACGCTTTATCACCAAGTCGCCAATTTGATATACCTGTCTCTTGACTTTTTTATTAAATGCCTAGGTCACGCGCTTCTGATATATCTGCCCATGACAAACAACCGCAAGTCTCTTTTCATCAATCAAATTTATCTGATCGAGTCGAGTCTGAATCCATTCATCTTCATCTAAGCCTGCATCTTTCATAATTCTTAGAGAGGGAATCTGAACTTCCACTGGTAAAACGGCTTCCATTCCGTAGACTAAAGAGAAAGGAGTTGCCCCTGTCGAAGTGCGTACTGAAGTGCGATAACCATGAAGAGCAAATGGTAACATCTCATGCCAGTCTTTGTATGTTATTGTCATCTTTTGTATAATCTTCTTAATATTCTTATTAGCAGCTTCTACGGTGCCATTCATCTTTGGCCGGTACGGAGAAGAGTTATGGTGTTTTATTTTGAACTGCGTGCAGAGTTCAGTAATCATCTTATTGTTCAAATTAGTACCATTATCAGTGATAACTCTTTCAGGGATGCCATAACGACAAATAAGACTATTCTTGATGAACCGTGCCACCACATTCTTGGTGACAGAAGCAAATGAGGCTGCCTCTACCCACTTCGTAAAGTAATCAATAGCAACAAGAATGAAACGATGTCCATTAGAAGCCATAGGTTTAATCTCTCCAATCATATCAATGCCCCCCATTGCAAAGGGCCAAGGGGCTGTCAACACGTTCAATGGAGCAGGAGGTACATGTACTTTGTTCGCATAGATCTGGCACTTGTGACAAGTTCTGGAGTGATGGTGGCAATCAGCTTCCATGGTAGACCAATAATACCCTAATCTCAGAATCTTCTTGGCCATCGTATGTCCACTAGAATGAGTCCCAAAAATACCATCATGCATGTCTTCCATAATCTTTTCTGCTTCCTTTTTATCCACACAGCGAAGCAAAGTCGAATCATGGTTACGTTTGTATAATACTCCATTACTCAAAAAGAATTTAGCGGAGAACTTCCTCAGAAATTTTCTGTCATTGATGGATGCCCCTTCAGGGTATTCCTGAGTTTCTAAATATCTTTTTACTTCGTGGAACCAAGGTTTCTCTTCTACTTCATCAGTATTAAGTTCATAACAATATGCTGGTTCTTCTAATCGTTCAATGGTGATCATGGGAGCTTCATTGTCCCATCTGACTCTGAACATAGATGACATGGTAGCCAATGCGTCTGCCAACTGATTCTCTTCTCGTGGAATATATTCGAATGTAATCTCTTCAAAGTATGGGATTAATGTCAACACCTGCTCTCGATAAGGGATGAGATTCGGATGTTTAGTGTCCCATTCTCCTTTGATCTGACTGATTACTAAGGCTGAGTCTCCGTACACACTCAAAAACTTGATTCTCAGGTCTATAGCAGCTCTGAGTCCCAAAATACATGCTTCATACTCAGCCATATTATTGGTACAATCAAAACATAGTCTAGCAGTGAAAGGCGTATGGCAACCCTTGGGAGAAATAATTATAACACCAACACCATTGCCCAATGCATTAGACGATCCATTAAAAACCATAGTCCATCGGGATCCCAGTTCGGGTCCTTCATCCGGTCCAGGTTCTTCATAATCAGTAACAAGCATAACATCCTCATCAGGGAACTCAAGATTCATAGATTGGTAATCATCAACTGCTTGATGAGCCAAATGATCAGCTAACACGCTTCCTTTGATTGCTTTCTGGGTAGTATACTGGATATCATACTCTGTTAAAATCATCTGCCATCTTGCTATTCTTCCGGAGAGAGCAGGTTTCTCAAATATATATTTGATAGGATCCATCTTAGAAATCAATAAAGTGGTATGATTCAACATATACTGTCTTAGTCGGCGAGCAGCCCAAGCCAAAGCACAACAAGTTTTCTCAAGCAGTGAGTATCTTGTTTCACAGTCGGTAAACTTTTTGCTAAGGTAGTATATTGCATGCTCTTTTCGACCAGACTCGTCATGTTGCCCCAGCACACACCCCATTGAATTTTCTAACACGGTCAAATACATGATTAGAGGTCTTCCTTCAACTGGTGGCATCAGAATTGGAGGTTCTTGGAGATACTTCTTGATTTTGTCAAAAGCTTCTTGACATTCATCATTCCATATTATCTCTTGATTTTTCCTCAGTAATTTGAAGATGGGTTTGCAAGTAGCAGTCAAATGGGAGATAAATCGGGCAATGTAATTCAAGCGTCCCAAGAAACCTCTGACTTCTTTATCTGTACGGGGAACTGGCATTTCTTGAATAGCTCTCACCTTAGCCGGGTCAACCTCAATTCCTTTACCACTGACAATAAAGCCCAAGAGTTTACCGGATCTTACTCCAAAGGTGCATTTGTTCGGGTTCAATCTTAACTTGTATTTCTTCAACCTCTCAAACAGTTTGTATAAATGATCGAGGTGTTCTTCTTTAGTATGAGATCTGGCTATCATGTCATCCAAATATACCTCTATTTCATGATGGATCATATCATGGAACAAAACCACCATAGCACGCTGGTATGTTGCCCCTGCATTCTTTAAACCGAATGGCATTACTTTGTAACAGAAAGTGCCCCATTGCGTCACAAACGTAGTTTTTTCCATGTCTTCAGGTGCCATCTTAATCTGGTTATAACCTGAGAATCCATCCATGAATGAGAATACCTTGTGTTGAGCGGTGTTATCTACCAGAACATCAATGTGCGGAAGTGGAAAGTCATCTTTGGGACTTGCTTTATTCAAATCTCTATAATCTACACACATTCGCACCTTACCATCCTTCTTTGGCACTGGTACCACATTAGCAACCCATTGAGGATAAGAAGTAACAGCTAGAAAACCTGCATTAAATTGTTTCATAACCTCGACTTTGATTTTCTCAGACATTTCAGGACGCATGCGACGAACCTTTTGCTTAACAGGATGACAATCTTCCTTCATCGGCAAACGATGTACTACTATATCAGTATCCAGTCCTGGCATGTCTTCATCCGACCAAGCAAAAATCTCTACATAGTCATGTAACATCTGAATCAATCTTTCTTTGACACTGTTTTCCAATCCTGCTCCTATTTTGACTTCTTTCTTGTCTACTTCAGTACCCAGATTTACAATTTCATTTGATTCCTCATGCGGCTGTATAATCTTTTCTTCTTGCAGTAACAGTCTGGCAAGCTCTCTAGGCACTTCGCAATCTTCCTCACTTCCATCCTCGGCTTGGTAGATCGGATTTTTAAAGCCATAATTAACAGTAGCAGAATTATTATCAACATGATCCATAGTGGATATGGATCTGCAATTTGTTACGTGAGTGTGTGTAAGAAAACATAGCTTATTTGAAAGATGACAGGAAAGATAAAGAGTGTAACACCCCGATAAAATATGATAATTATTTAAATTAAGTTTAATAGTATATTATGATGATAATATGAATGAGAGGGTATTATTTTTCAAAATAAAAGATAAACCATTCATATATATTATTATTATTAGTATATTTATTAATTTAATTAAATAATTGGAATATTATTGAATTATTATTATTGGAATAATAAAGTTGGAATTGGAACGATTTTTGGAATCAGTAAAGAGTCCCATTTAGTAAAAAGGGTTTTTACACGTGAAAAGGGAGAAGCGGCTAAAAAGTGGAAAAAGGGCAAAAAGGAAGAGCAAGAGAAAGAGGGTTGAAGAAGGGAAAAGCTTGAAGTTAAAGGATTTGCCGGATTAACTCTGGTAAGGGGGGTTTATCGTCGTTTAATGGGTATTATGGGTTAACATGTAATGGGTAGTAATAAGCCATTGAATTGACTCTAATTTGGATGATGAATGTTGCAAACTGTGAACTTATGGATGGATGAGATGTGGGTTTATAATTGAAGAAAATTCGTAGGAATTAGATGTAATAAGGTTAGAAATTGTGAAACTGAATGGATATGATCTGTGTTAGATAATATGAACGAATGCTGTGTAAAAATTGGACTGTGGAAGGTTGGATTTGAGAAATCTCGTAGCAGAGAAAAACCCATAGCAGATCTGGAATTTTGGTTTCTGGCCATACGCGTATGACACTAGGCAATACACGTATGAGATGGCCTGGAGAGGAGGAGACTGGTGCTGATACGCGCTATACGCGTGTACTTACGCGTAGCCTGTGAGTGGTACGCGTATGGAGTGAGGCCATACGCGTATGAATGAAGAAGATGATGTTCTAACGTAGTTTTGTCTCTGTTGGTACGCGTATGGGAGAAGTGGTACGCGTATTATACGCGTATGAGACAGGCAGTACGCGTATGGGCTTAGCTAGGAAATGTGCCATACGCGTATGGGCATGAGGCATACGCGTATGGGCAGAAGTTTGATTTTTTCTGAGCTGTTGTTGTGCAGTTTTGGTCGTTTCAGCTGAATGATGAAATTTAGCTGATGTATGATATAGTAGGGATCATTTCCCGTTGTTTTGAGCAGTACAGGTATTAGTAGAGTGTGCTAATACTGTGATTTATTATTTGGCATGACATGATATGATTCTGTGATAAATATGCTGATGATGTATGATAGTATGCATAATGCTGTGATATATCTATTATGTATGCAAATTTGGATGGACTGTTTATGGCTTAGAGTGTGAGCATATGTCCATTGTGGATTGTTGTTGATGTTTGCATGCTAGGTGATTTAGCGTGCATAGCATGGCCTTTATGGTGGTAGCTAATTCCCATGGTGAGGAATTAGTGAGTGAGTCACTAGGTCTCAAATGAGTGGGACTAGTGAGCTTGGTAGCCGTATCTGGGTTTGATCGGTGAGGTTGAACTATGTGTTCACGAATAGTTGGTACCGCATGCATGGAGTCTCATTTCATAATGTATGTATGGCGTATAATATGAATGGATGTATTCCAATATTATACGTGTGTTTTGTGTTTGTGTTGAGTATGATTATGAGTTGATGTTGCCGTTGCTGAATGTGTGATATGATTAGGGTGATGAATGTGTTAATTTACTTAGCATTACATGATATTTCATAATGCTTATTATATCGATTGAGGAACTCACCCTTACAACTATGTTTCAGGTAACGAGCAGTGATTGAGTAGAAGCTAGTGCTTGGAGTCTAGTGTAGTTCCTTAGTGGGTCATGCTCTGGTATATGTAACATCGGGACGGGATGTTTTACTTTGCTTTCATTTTTGGTTGTTGAACAATTTTACATGTAATATGTTACATGGTTTGTATGTTGTTAGATTTCTATCCGCTGCGAATTGTGCAATGTTTTATTTTGATTAATAAATGAGCATGACAGGTTATTATGGTGACTTGTGTGAAGTGTCAAGTGTGACACCCTGAAATTGCATATCTACTCTGATTCATGTTTTTTTGTTTTAATTAATTATTGGGGTATTTTAGAAGGGTGTTACATTAGTGGTATCAGAGCATAGTCGGTCGAGTCGAGTCGTAATTATTCTGTTTCCCTGTATGTGATAGGTGTTGTGTAACCCTATCAGTACTTATTGTTTTAGCTTGTTGGATTAACTCAGAATAGAGATGGCTGGAAGAGGTAGAGACGATGCTGTGATTGCTGAGGCTCTGGGTATGCTAGCTGGAGTACTTGGAGGGAATCCGAATGTTGTGGGATTGGGAGCTGCTCGTTAACTGAGTGAGTTCCAGAGGAACAATCCTCCAATGTTCAAGGGAGCATACGATCCAGATGGTGCTCAGAAGTGGTTGAAGGAGATCGAGAGGATCTTCCGAGTGACTGAGTGTGCCGATAACCAGAAGGTCAGGTTCGGTACGCATATGCTGTCAGAGGAAGCAGATGATTGGTGGGTTGCTGCCCGCACTGAGTTGGAAGCTGCTGGGAGTGCTGAGATCACTTGGGCGGTGTTCAGAGAGAGATTCCTGAGGAAGTACTTTCCAGAGGATGTCAGAGGAAAGAAAGAGATAGAGTTCTTAGAATTGAAGCAGGGCAACCGGTCTGTTACTGAGTATGCTGCTAAGTTCACAGAGCTGTCGAAGTATTACACTCCCTATGATGAGGCTACTGGGGAATTTTCAAAATGTGTGAAGTTTGAGAACGGGTTACGTCCCGAGATCAAGCAGGCTATTGGGTATCAGCGGATTAGAGTGTTTTCTGACTTGGTTGACTGTTGCAGGATTTTTGAACAGGATACCAAGGCCAGAGCGGAGAGCTATTAGTAGAGGGTTGATAGGAAAGGCAAGAATCAGAATGATCGTGGGAAACCGTATGCAGCTGGCAAAGGCTTCCAGAGACAGAGTGGGATGAGGAGACCTAGTGGGGGAGACTCCAGTGCCCCTGCTAAGTGTTACAGATGTGGTCAGGCTGGACATCGTATCCATGAGTGTACCAGTGTTGAGAAGAAGTGTTTCAAGTGTGGCAAAGGTGGTCACTTGGCTGCAGAGTGCCGGTTGAAGACTATGACTTGTTTCAACTGTGGAGAGGTGGGTCATATCAGTCCACAATGTCCTAAGCCGAAGAAAGAGAACCAGTCGGGAGGCAAGGTCTTTGCTTTATCGGGTTCTGAGACTTCTGCAGATGATCGTTTGATCCGAGGTACGTGTTATATTAATGGCTTTCCTCTTGTAGCTATTATTGACACAGGTGCGACTCATTCCTTTATATCTTTGGATTGTACTGTGAAACTTAAATTAGAGATATCTGAGATGCATGGGAGTATGGTGATTGATACTCCTGCGAAGGGTTCAGTGACTACTACTTCAGTTTGTTTAAATTGTCCTTTGAGTATTTTTGGTAGAGACTTTGGGATGGACCTCGTGTGTCTTCCACTAGTGCAGATTGATGTTATCCTGGGTATGAACTGATTGGTGTTTAACCGAGTTTATATCAACTGTTTTGATAAGACTGTGATCTTTCCTGAGATTGAGGAAGGAAAGAGTTTGTTTCTATCAGCAAGGCAGGTGAATGAGGCAGTAGCAGATGGGGCGGAGTTGTTTATGCTGTTAGTGACTTTGGAGGCTAAAGATAAACGGGTGATTTGCGATCTAGCCGTGGTGTGTGATTTTCCTGATGTGTTTCCTGAAGAAGTGAATGAATTACCGCCAGAGCGTGAAGTTGAGTTCTCGATTTATTTGGTACCTGGTACTAGGCCGATATCGATGGCTCCGTACCGTATGTCTGCGGTTGAGTTAACTGAATTGAAGAGTCAGCTGGAAGATCTATTGGATAAGAAATTTATTCGTCCGAGTGTGTTACCGTGGGGCGCACCAGTGTTATTAGTTAAGAAGAAAGAAGGTACTATGAGGTTGTGTGTCGACTACAGGCAACTGAATAAAGTGACGATCAAGAATCGGTATCCTTTGCCGAGGATTGATGATTTGATGGATCAGTTGGTTGGTGCGAGTGTGTTCAGCAAAATAGATTTGAGATCGGGGTATCATCAGATACGTGTGAAAACTGAGGATATTCAGAAGACTGCTTTCAGAACAAGGTATGGACATTATGAGTATTCTGTAATGCCTTTTGGTGTGACTAATGCGCCTGGGGTATTTATGGAGTATATGAATAGGATTTTCCATCCGTACCTAGACAAGTTTGTTGTGGTGTTTATTGACGATATTTTGGTGTATTCGAAATCTGAAGAAGAGCATGCTGAACATTTGAGAGTGGTTTTAGGAGTTCTACGAGAAAAGAAGTTATTTTCTAAACTGTCCAAGTGTGAATTTTGGTTAGAAGAGGTTAGTTTTCTTGGTCATGTGGTTTCAAGAGGTGGTGTTGCTGTTGATCCATCTAAGATAGAAGTGGTATCTAAGTGGGAAGCTCCGAAATCAGTTTCTGAGATAAGGAGTTTTCTTGGACTTGCTGGTTATTATAGGAAATTCATTGAGGGATTTTCTAAGTTGGCGTTACCGTTGACGATGTTGACTAGAAAGGGGCAAGCGTTTGTTTGGGACTCAACATGTGAAGAAGGTTTCCAAGAGTTAAAGAGAAGGTTAACTACTGCTCCTATTCTGATATTACCAAGTCCGTCGGAACCATTTGAGGTTTACTGTGATGCTTCTTTGTTGGGTTTAGGTGGTGTTTTGAATAAGCAGGTTGTAGCTTATGCTTCGAGACAACTGAAGGTTCATGAGAGGAACTATCCGACACACGATTTAGAGTTGGCAGCTGTGGTATTTGTTCTGAAGTTATGGAGGCATTACTTGTACGGGTCAAGATTTGAGGTTTTCAGTGACCATAAAAGTTTAAAGTATTTGTTTGATCAGAAAGAGCTGAATATGAGACAGAGGAGATGGTTAGAGTTTCTGAAGGATTATGACTTTGGTTTGAATTACCATCCGGGTAAAGCAAACGTAGTGGCTGATGCATTGAGTCGGAAATCATTGCATATGTCTATGTTAATGGTTAAGGAATTGGATTTAATTGAGCAGTTTAGAGACTTGAGTTTGGTGTGTGAGAGTACTCACAATAGTGTTAAATTGGGAATGTTGAAGTTAACGAGTGGTATTCTGGATGAGATTAGAGAGGGTCAGAAATCCGATGTGCTTTTGGTTGATAAGTTGACTCTAGTGAATCAAGGTCAAGGTGGTGAATTCAGAGTTGATGAGAATGGTGTTTTGAAATTTGGTAATCGGGTGTGTATTCCGGATGTTACCGAACTTAAGAAGAGTATTCTTGAGGAAGGACATCGTAGTGGCCTGAGTATTCATCCTGGGGCTACGAAGATGTATCATGATTTGAAAAAGTTATTTTGGTGGCCGGGAATGAAAAGAGAAATTGCGAGTTTTGTTTATTCTTGTTTGACTTGTCAGAAGTCAAAGATTGAGCATCAGAAGCCGTCTGGGCTAATGCAACCGTTGGCTATTCCAGAGTGGAAGTGGGACAGTATCAGTATGGATTTTGTTTCTGGTCTACCGAGGACAATTAAGAATTTTGAAGCTATTTGGGTGATTGTTGACAGATTGACAAAATCGGCTCATTTCATTCCGATCAGAATGGATTATCCGTTGGAGAGATTAGCTGAGTTGTATATTGAGAAAATTGTAAGTTTGCATGGTATTCCGTCGAGTATTGTTTCGGACAGAGATCCTAGATTTACATCGAAGTTCTGGGAAGGTTTGCAGAGGGCCTTGGGAACTAAGCTGAGATTGAGTTCTGCATATCATCCGCAGACTGATGGTCAGACTGAGAGGAAGATCCAGTCACTGGAGGATCTTTTGAGGGCTTGTGTTTTGGAAAAGGGAGGTGCTTGGGATTGTTATTTACCTTTGATTGAGTTTACCTACAACAATAGTTTTCATTCGAGCATTGGTATGGCACCGTTTGAAGCTTTGTATGGTAGGAGATGTCGGACACCTTTATGTTGGTATGAGTCCGGTGAGAGTGTTGTGGTTGGACCGGAGATTGTTCAACAAACTACGGAAAAGATTAAGATGATTCAGGAGAAGATGAGGATTGCTCAGAGTCGTCAGAAGAGTTATCACGACAAGAGGAGGAAGTCACTTGAGTTTCAAGAGGGAGATCATGTGTTTCTTCGTGTTACTCCGATAACTGGGGTTGGTCGAGCTTTGAAGTCGAAGAAGTTGACACCTCAATTTATTGGTCCTTATCAGATTTTGGAGAGGATAGGGGAGGTAGCCTATCGTATCGCTTTACCGCCGTCACTTGCGAATTTGCATGAGGTTTTTCATGTGTCTCAGTTGAGGAGGTACATTCCTGATCCGTCGCATGTGGTCCAAGTAGATGATGTACAGGTGAGAGATAACCTGACTGTTGAGACATCACCTATGAGGATCGAGGATCGAGAGTTGAAGCAGTTGCGGGGTAAAGAGATTGCTTTGGTAAAGGTAGCTTGGGGAGGACCAGCGGGTGGCAATGTGACTTGGGAACTTGAGAGTCAGATGAAGGAGTCTTATCCGGAGTTATTCGCTTGAGGTATGTTTTCGAGGACGAAAACTCTTTTAGTGGGGGAGAGTTGTAACACCCCGATAAAATATGATAATTATTTAAATTAAGTTTAATAGTATATTATGATGATAATATGAATGAGAGGGTATTATTTTTCAAAATAAAAGATAAACCATTCATATATATTATTATTAGTATATTTATTAATTTAATTAAATAATTGGAATATTATTGAATTATTATTATTGGAATAATAAAGTTGGAATTGGAACGATTTTTGGAATCAGTAAAGAGTCCCATTTAGTAAAAAGGGTTTTTACACGTGAAAAGGGAGAAGCGGCTAAAAAGTGGAAAAAGGGCAAAAAGGAAGAGCAAGAGAAAGAGGGTTGAAGAAGGGAAAAACTTGAAGTTAAAGGATTTGCCGGATTAACTCAGGTAAGGGGGGGTTTATCGTCGTTTAATGGGTATTATGGGTTAACATGTAATGGGTAGTAATAAGCCATTGAATTGACTCTAATTTGGATGATGAATGTTGCAAACTGTGAACTTATGGATGGATGAGATGTGGGTTTATAATTGAAGAAAATTCGTAGGAATTAGATGTAATAAGGTTAGAAATTGTGAAACTGAATGGGTATGATCTGTGTTAGATAATATGAACGAATGCTGTGTAAAAATTGGACTGTGGAAGGTTGGATTTGAGAAATCTCGTAGCAGAGAAAAACCCATAGCAGATCTGGAGTCTAGTGTTTCACCCTTACAACTATGTTTCAGGTAACGAGCAGTGATTGAGTAGAAGCTAGTGCTTGGAGTCTAGTGTAGTTCCTTAGTGAGTCATGCTCTGGTATATGTAACATCGGGACGGGATGTTTTACTTTGTTTTCATTTTTGGTTGTTGAACAATTTTACATGTAATGTGTTACATGGTTTGTATTTTGTTAGATTTCTATCCGCTGCGAATTGTGCAATGTTTTATTTTGATTAATAAATGAGCATGACAGGTTATTATGGTGACTTGTGTGAAGTGTCAAGTGTGACACCCTGAAATTGCATATCTACTCTGATTCATGTTTTGTTGTTTTAATTAATTATTGGGGTATTTTAGAAGGGTGTTACAAAGAGCGCAATATTTGAATGCAAAAAGTCCATAGATTTATTGAATATGAATATGCTTATAAAAATGACAAAACCCTTAAGAAACTAGCTATTGTGCCCCGGGCATAGACACAATGCTTTAAGAAGTTCAATTGTTCATAATAAAAATTACAAAATTTGAAACACTAAAATAAGCAATAACAATTACTCCTGACTAAAGGAAATCGGGATAGTGTCTTCAGCCTTCCAATTATTGAGTCCGTCACCAATTATTGGGAAAATCCAGCTATCCAAGTCGCAATCGCTATCAGCATCTTCTACAACATTAATTTGATCTTTGACTATCTTTTAGAGCTAAACCCCAGGCCAAATTTATCAGACTTGTACGGTACATCGATCAGTTGACCCCAACCAGTACGACCACCATCTTCAACCACGGCTTGAGCATCTTTCAGAGAAATCATAGCAGGAGAAGCACGAATAACCTTGGGCACACGGGAGGTTGGCTTAAGGACAGGACTGATCGGAGGAACTACTTCAAATGACTGAGAAGGAGTCTCAAAGAATTCACCATCCATCTCGACATATCTGAAGGTATGCACACTACTGACAATATACTCTTCTTCTCCATACACAGTGACAATCTTGCCCTCTATTGGATACCTCAACTTTTGATGGAGAGACGAAGCTACAACACTTGCCCCATGGATCCAAGGGCGTCCCAGCAAGCAGGAATAGGCAGGATAAATGTTCATTATGTAACAGGTAGTGTTGAAGACTTGAGGTCCTATCTTGATAGGGAGAACCACTTCACCATGGACAACACTCTTCGCACCATCGTAAGCACGCACCACAACGTCACTAGGTTTCAGTTCAATGATTTTACAGTCAAGCTTATCGAGCACAGCTTTCGGTAGCACATTCAAAGAAGAGCCATTGTCGATCAACACATGAGACAAGGTGATCCCCTTACACTCAATGGAGATATGCAGAGCTTTATTGTGATTCTTTCCTGCTGGTGTCAGGTCAGCATCAGAAAAGCCTATGCCATTATCAACAGCCAAGTTAGCAACATAATTTTCTAACTGATCGACATATGTCTCCTGAGGTACATGAGCGGTATTCAAGAATTTTATCAACGCATTGGCATGAGATTCAGAAGATAACAACAAGGATGACATCGAAATTTTAGACGGAGTATGCCCCAGCTGTTCTACCACACCAAAATCACTCTTACGGATGATTTTCAGCATTTCTTCCATTTCCTGCTTGGCAACATCTTCGGTAGTAACTTCGACTGGTGTCTTTGACTGAGAAGGATTGATTACTGGTCCCTTTCCTCGAGTTTCAGGGGCGGGAGGTGAGATTTCTGGAGAGAAGATCCTTCCACTTCGAGTAATTTTACTAGTCCCAACAATGTCAACGTCATTAGGATTAGCAGAATTATCATCTTGCTTTATGTCGTGGATGTAAACATCACCTCCATTAGTAATCATTGGGTCGGAGTATACAAAGATCGCAATTTTCAGCACAACCTGGAAATAAACCAGCCCGCAATAAATTCTTCTTGATGATCAGGAGAGGAGATGCTAAGTCAGCTACATTAGTAATGTGAGAATTGTCATCCACAACATTAACAGTCTTGTCATGATTAGGCATAGGAGCAGTGATGACATTAGGAGTCTCCGGAGGATCAAATTCAATTTCTCTAGCGTCGATCATATCCTGAATCTTATTATTCAACAACCAACAATCGTTTGTATCATGCCCGGGGCTATCGGAGTGATATGCACACCTGGCATTGGGATTATAACGAGGAGAAGTAGTGTTGGGATTTGCAGGAGGATCTCTGAGGGTAATTAAATTTGCTTTTAGCATACCCCGCAGTGCTTGTGCTAAAGTCATATTGATCTTGGTAAACTGCCTTCTTGGCCTGTCTTGTCTGTGTTGGAAGTTTTGAGATGGCGGTGCTGCAATCGTAACTGCTCCAACAGTATGGTCACGATTTTTCTTGTTATGACCCCTTTGACTATACACAACATTTGATTCATTCTTCCCCTGATAGGACTTTTTGGTGCTTGCAGAGGTAGCCGCCTGTATCTTTCCATTTCGAATGCCGCTTTCAACACGTTCACCCGTCAATATAAGTTCAGTGAAACCTGATGAGGAACTTCCCAATAGATGGCTATAGAATGGGCTAGTCAGTGTACCCATGAACATGTCCACTAATTCTCGATCAGTCATAGGGGGTTTGACTCTGCCAGCCAAGTCTCTCCATTTTTGAGCATATTCTTTGAAGCTTTCTTTAGAGCCCATAGTCATATTCTGCAGCTGTAGCCGAGTAGGCGCTAATTCAGAATTATACTGGTAGTGCTTGTAGAAAGTTGTCGCTAAATCAGTCTAGGTGCGGATGTTAGAGCTCTCGAGCTGATAATACCACTCTAACTGTGTGCCAGACAGACTCTCTTGGAAGAAATGGATCCATAACTTCCTATCAGTGGTATACGGATGGATCTTTCTCACATAAGCTCTCAGATGCATCTGAGAACAAGACACATCATCATACTTAGTGAAAGTGGGGACCTTGAATTTGCGAGGAATGACCACATCAGAGACCAGACCTAAGCTTTCGAAATCCAGACCTGGCGCCTTCTGACCCTCCAGAGCTAGCATACGTTCTTCCAGCAACTTATACTTATCATCTTTCGGAGAGTACTGTTCATTTTCATAATTTTCATAGTCGTCCTCAGGGTGGAAGGGATCAACATTCTCATCTTCCGAATCATTTTCTGTCTCATCTTCTTTATCCTTCGGAATTCCAATCTTGACTCCTGGAGCCTGTCCTTTAAGCCTTCTTCCCGGGATAATGTAACTCACAGATTTCTTGTCTTTCTTCTTCTCGAGAAATAGAGTCTTCAGTTCCTCCCGCCCCTTGGATAAGTTCAAGATCATCTCCTGGAATTGAGCATTCTGAGCCTGGAGATCCTTGACAGTTTGTTCGAGGGCCATTTTTCTGTTTGAGAGGAAGACCGTGAGAACATTGATCCTTTAGAGTACCTGTTATGCAATGTTATGTTATGCTATGCAATGTATGAAATGTTTTCAAGGACTTTTGGAATTTAACTTTGTGTAAACCACCAAAAAGGGGAACTTTTATTAATAATTTCTTTAATCAATGTTCATTACAAGAAAAAATGAAAGCTCAAGTCTCCCAGGGACTGCTTCTTTTTGGGCGGAGATATGCATTGAGACTTCGTTCCTCATTAAGCTGGCTGGTGAGCTCTAATACTTTCTTCCTTTCAACACAAAACTGAGCTTCAAAAGTATCCCTTTCCTCTCTCAACTGGATCCAAGATTTCTTTAATTCTTCAACATTGGTAGGCATATCTGGATAAGGAATGATCTGAGGGGTACCTCCTTCAACTTTTGGTTCAACAATCAGAGGTCCGATTGCAAGATATGGCATGATAAGCTCATGAGCTCTGGCGCGTACCCATCTGAGATAAGGTTCCATAGGAATAGAGTTTTTCTGTCCTAAAGTACTTCTTTTCACCATTCCCCAAGCTCGTACAAACCTTTGAAGGAGACCTTGAGAATCGTTGTCATTGTCAAACACAGTGCCTTGGATAATTATTTCATGTGGACCATCTCTTCGAGCATAACCAAACTGACGTAGGGCTAAAGCAGGATTATAAGTAATACCTCCTCTTATCCCCAGGAGTGGTACGTTAGAGAATTATCCATAACGGTCAATGATGATAACATTTTCTTTGGGTTGGGGACACCAATGGATGTCTGAATGGGAGAGCGACATTATCCTTTGAGACCATTTCAAATTTTGCTCATTCTTCAAGACTGATTGAGGAAGGTGCGAAATAAACCACCTAGATAATAAAGCTACGCAGCACATGAGAGTCCCTTGCCTTTTCATAGTACGAGTGTGAAGGGAATGCAAAATGTCTCCAAGCAAGGTGGGCACAGGGTTATGAGTGAGAAATATCTTAACAACATTCATGTCTATGAATTGATCCGGATTAGGAAATAGCACCAAACCATAGATTAGTAATGCTAGAACATCTTCGAAAGCGTGGATACACATAGCTTTTAGGAATTCTCGGGCCTTATTTATCAGAAATTTGGCAAGTAAACCCTTAACTTCACTTCTTGTTACCCAATTAGTTTCAATGTCGGACTTTGTCATGTGTAAAGCCGCGACAACCTCTTCAGACCTCAAAATCTTTTCTAAACCACTGAAAGGTGTTTGATCAAGGATAGGTATCCCAAGCAACCTCGAAAATTCTTCTAATGTGGGTACCAACTGATAATCTGGGAAGGTGAAGCAATGATGTTTAGGATCGAAGAACTGGAATAGAACTCTCATCATATCTTCCTTGAAACCGGTGGTAACTAAATTGAGGAGATAACCATGTTTCTTGATGAACTGAGCATGATCAGGAAGTTCTGACACTAAATCCTTGAGTTGAGGAGAGGTCGCTACAAAATTGATCCGGATGGTCTTCCTGGAAGCCATAGCCCTACAAAACAGAGCAAAGTTAAATCCCTAAGTCCTCGAAATGGTTAGTACAATGCCATGATGTCATGATGTTATGATGTTATGATGTCAAGTAAGTAACAAGCACAAACAAGTTACACCACAATCATTCCTAGATTTTAAGGCTTGCATGAGTTCCATAGGTACCCTCCCCACTGAAGTTTGGTTGGTTCAACCTGTCCTAGAATAGTAACCGGGTTCTAGAAGGATCTCAAATCATTGACCTTTCCTTAAGTCCACTTCAGTGCAACACCAAGCGGTTGACCAAAATTTCCCTAAAGTCCAATCTCAAAGAGTGTAGTATCGAGTATCAACCAACCCCAGTCGGAACCGAAGTCAGTTATCTCACTACTTTCTAATGGCTAGGATGAGTTAATTAGGGTTCTAAAGGTTTGGTTAATGCTTTGATGACACCACGCAGACGCCAAAATTTTCCTCAGGTAAACATGAGGAACATCAGGACATCCAAAGTGTCACATTAACCGTAGCCATCATTTTAACCATTCCAGTATACGCCGGACAGTCGCAATGATCTCTTGCTACTTACCTAAGGTAAACTAGATCCGGGTGTAGGATCTTTCACTCAAGCATAGAATACCCAAACAATCCCTTAAAAGTAAATCAGACAAAGAAACAATTCGAAAACATAAGTGATCTTATCTTTAAGGTAACCTCTCTTTTTAAGAGTCCCCAGCAGAGTCGCCAGTTCTGTGATACGGTGAACTGACTTTGTGTTTTTGCTTTGAAAAGCTATGTTGCGGATAGCAAGAGTCGCCACCGACTTTTCTTTTATCCAATAAGGAAAGGCGGAAAAGAACAGGAAAGACCTTGATTAGATTTTGAGTTCGGGAGGTACATTATACAAAGGGAAGGTGTTAGCACCCTTTGTATCCATGGTTATCCATGGGCTCTTAATTGCTTAACTCACTTATGTTTTCCTTGTTTGAGAAAGTGTTTGAGAAATATGGTGTGTTTAGAAAATATTTTGAAAGAAGAGTTTAACTTTGTAATGATTCTTGTACGAATGTATACAAAGTGTTTATCTCGTTTGATTTTGAAAGATGTTTAGAAAAATATAACTCTGCGATGATTCTGGTGCGAATGTATACCAAGTGTGATTTTCTAAAAGATGTTTTGAAAAGTGTGAGGTGTGAAAAGTATTTTAAGCTGTGACCAAGCATTTAAGAGTTATACCTAACCAAGGTCTTTATAGGTATTTCCTATCCTTATGAGGGTAAAACTGTCCTTACTATTGAGAAGTAAGTAGTCTTATCCTTTGGATGTAAAGGGACATCGTGGGGTCGTCGATTGGTCATTGAAGGCAACATTTGTAAGGATACCTTAGCATTCGAAGGGACGATCATCATTTAATCGTAGGCTACAACGAAGGGTCATCGAGGGACAAAGTCATATATTTGAAGGCAACGTTCGAGGGACTATGATTTATCATGTAGGGACATTGACCTTTTGATCGAAGGGACTATGACTTATCTGTTTAGGGATGATGATGATTTAATCGAAAGGGTCTTTGCTAAGGGTATCCCCGCATTCGCGGGACATGACCGTAATATCGTAAGGCAACAAAGAGAGGGTTACCCTAGAGGTGCAAGTGTGGAAATGATTGGATTCGGATATATTATCTTGAATTAATTTATCTAAGTTCGATTATTTATCTTTCCATGCAATCCTATTAGCATACATGTAGACAGTTATATTCACAGTATGGAAAAATTAAAGTGCGAAAAATAAGACTACGCTATTACATGGCTTCGGGATGGGGGATACATAATTTAAAAGGGGATATAAAATATCTAAATCTTAATTAACGAGTACAAAATTAAAAGGGCATAAACACTGAAAAGCTAAAATATCTAAATCTTAATTAACGAGTACAAAATTAAAAGGGCATAAACACTGAAAAGCTAACAAGACCTCTACGTTGCAGTGAGGGGGGAGCTACCAACGAGCCATGTTAGTCCATTTGTTATTTATTCGCCTTCATTAAAATATATATTAATTCTACATGGCTTTTTCCATTTTGACACAACACCACCATGCATGTTACAACTTTCTCTCTTACGACAAGCTACTTTATTTTTCTCATGCTGTTTCTTTCATGTGAGTATAACAAACTGGGGATTTGATTCTTCTGGCTTGCTCACTGTATGTGTGTTGTTCTTATTCAGGCTATGAGTGCTTTATGGTTGCTTCTCTTTTCCCTGCCCGTGAATCTTCTTGCTTCTGCCTTGCCTTGTGTATCTTCTTCTGCTATATCTCTCCTCTTTTTTCTCCCCCTCGCTGCAGCCATATGAAGTATTTATAATGGTGTGGATTAGGGTTTAACCTTGCTAAATATTTGGATCCCTTCCTATACTTTAGGGTTTAACCTTGCTAAATATTTATTAAATACAAATAATGAATAATTCAAATGACTTTTAACAAATAAAAATTAATTTAAATTTTAGTTACATAATTGAATTAAAATTTAAACCTATTTCTATTTTTACTTTCATCATTTAAAAAAAAATCAAAGTTATTCTTACTTATATCAACAAATATTATTTTATAATTTATGGGCTTTTAAAAAAAATGTTACTCTTATAAATAAATTTTATTAAGTAAAAAACGTGAATTACTAAATAAATACTATTTATAAATAATGAATAAATGGAACATGAGTCACTAAATTATAAAAAATAGTTATTATAATTTAATGAGGTTTAACAAATAAAATTAATTTAAAATTTTAATTATACAACTAAAATTCAAATCTATTTTTATTTATCATTAAATTAAAACTATTTTATTTATATATATAAAATTTATTTATATCATACAAATAACCAAAATTATTATTATTTTTTATATCTGTATCACATAATAAATAAATTAAAATTTATAATTTATATGAGAATGTATGCTAATGAATGAATGCAAATGTGAAATGAATGTCATGCATGAATCAATTTATCATAAAAATTAACAGGCAAATTTTGGGGAAAAATTAAAGTGCGAAAAATAAGACTACGCTATTACATGACTTCGGGATGGGGGATACATAATTTAAAAGGGGATATAAAATATCTAAATCTTAATTAACGAGTACAAAATTAAAAGGGCATACAAAATAATAAAACCTAATTAAACTAAAAAGAAATAAAAAAAATTTAAGAATGAATTAAGAATATTTTTAGTCTATAATAATAGAAACTTTTTTTTATGAATTTATGGGAAAACTTAGACTAAATTGATAGAAATTTTAAAAGAAAAGAGAAAAAAGGAAAATATAATTAGATTTTTATTATTCAAAATAGCCCATTTTAATTAATTAAGTGATATATGAAAGTTTAATTAATAAACTAGATTAAATTATATTAGAAAATTAATTAATGGGTTTTATTTTAATAATAGAAAAATAATGTTGAATTAATTATAGTAGAAAGGGAGTAAACATAGTAAAAACACTACGTTGCAGTGAGGGGGGAGCTACCAACAAGCCATGTTGGTCCATTCATTATTTATTCGTGTTCATTAAAATATATATTAATTCTACATGGATTTTTCCATTTTGACACAACACCACCATGCATGTTACAGCTTTCTCTCTTACGGCAAACTACTTTATTTTTTCTCATGTTGTTTCTTTCATGTGAGTATAACAAACTGTAACTTCATCTTATATCAAACCACACACATAAAATAAAATCATATGTAATCATCATGCAATAATAAAAATAGTCATGCACAAATCAAGAAGCTTATATTATTTTACTCATGTATTAGTTCTCTTTACTTCAAGTGATAATGATAAAATAAACCTTACACATACATGTTAAAGACAACCAAGGATTTATATTATCACCATTATATCATCATCATCATTATTATGTAATAACAACATGTGAAATAAACATAATTGTCATACGGTGAACTGACTTGGGGTGTTTTGCTTTTTATCGCAATGTCGCGGATAGCAAGAGTCGCCACCGACTTTTCTTTTATCCAATAAGGAAAGGTGGAAAAGAACAGGAAAGACCTCAATAGATTTTGGGTTCGGGAGGTACATTATACAAAGGGAAGGTGTTAGCACCCTTTGTATCCATGGTTATCCATGGGCTCTTAATTGCTGGATCACTTATATTTTTGTCTGAAAAAGTGTTGGTGAATTGCTTAAAAAATGTTTGAAAGAGAGTTTAACTCTGTAATGATTCTCGTATGAATGTATACAAAGTATTTATCTCGTTTGATTTTGAAAAAACAGTTTAGAAAAATATAACTTGGTAATGATTCTAGTATGAATATATACCAAGTGGTGATTTTCTAGGATTTGCAAAGTGTGAGGGGTGGAAAATGCTTTAGGTTATGATCCAGCAATTGAGAGTTATACCTTCCTAAGGTCGTTATGAACGTTTCCTATCCTTATGAGGGCAAAACTGTCCTTACTATTGAGAAGTAAGTAATTTTACCCTTTGGATGTAAAAGGGTCATCGTAGGGTCATTGATTAGTCATCGAAGGCAACAGTTGTGAGGATACCTTAGCATTCGAGGGGACTATCATCATTTAACCGTAGGCTACACCGAAGGGTCGTCGAGGGACAAAATCATATATTCGAAGGCAACACCCGAGGGACTATGATTTATTTTATGATGATTTAACCGAAGGGTCTTTGCTAAGTGTATCCCTACATTCGCGGGACATGACCGTTATACCGTAATATCGTAAGGCAAAAGAGAGGTCCAAGATCACATATTTAAAGGCCATATTTTAAAGTCAATTAGGTGATTAGGATGAATCTCCACATTAAAATCAATACATTAAAAATAATACATTAAAATTAATACATTAAAATTAATTATTAAAATTAACACATTAAAATTAATTAAGCAATTTAGGGTGAGCCTCCACAAGGGTATCCCACCAATAAAGTGGAAGACCTAACGGCGGTCTTTTTTCTGGGACATATGAACCTTTGCAAAATTCAACAAACGGGTTAGCATACCAAATCAGGGTGCAATCGAGGATTACACCGCAAAAGAAATCACAACAGTAATAGGATCAGATAAACAATGCCTGGCTATGATAAAACATGAATGAAAAATCAGAACAGAAAAGTTGGCTACTGTCAGGTTCGCGCCTGCCTCGCCTAGCGAAGGCCTAGCGAATACTCGCTACATGCTCGCTTAGCGATGTGCTAGCGAGCGGCTGCGGATTTTGAATTTCAGAATAGTATGACTTCAACCTGCGGCATGGCTTATGGCATCCAACACATAATTACATGGTTCAGCATTCACAATATTCAGGCACACTTAAATTCACATGCAAAACCTCAAATATGTTTATGAATTCAATTATAATATCACATGCAAGTTAAGAACATGTATCACATGCAAATTAAGAAAATGAAGCGATAATAGTAATGCAAACCTGTTTGCAATCGAGTTGCAACCTTGAATTGGCGAGCCGGATTGAGTTGGACGGAGGTGGCTTTGCTGCCGCCGGCTTTTCCTTCAGGGTTTTCCGTCTGTGAGCGCTAGGGTTTGCTTGCTAGGGTTCCCCTTTCCTCCTTTTTTCGTTCTCTTTTCATTACTGAAGTGCTGGTATTTATAATGCCCTTTTTCATGACCTAATGGGCTCAGAACGAAGCCCGAAATTTTTTGTTGTCTGTCAGCCTCGCTAGGCGAGCTGGTAGCGAACGTTTGCTTCGCTAGGCGAGCGTGTAGCGAACGTTCGCTAGGCGAGCGTGTAGCGAACGGAACGTTCGCTAGGCGAGCGTGTAGCGAACAGGCCAGTTTGGGCCATTTTCTGGATTGGGCCATTCGTGAGTTGGGCCTTTGTCCCTTTAAGATCAGTGCCATAAAATGAGTCGGAATGCCCCTGAAAAATATCTTGAACTATTGATGGGCAAATTTTGGGGTATGACAGCTGCCCCTGTTCAATATTCTTGAACCGAGAGAGTCAGAATGGTATGTGCCGTTCGTGGTCTGGAGGTGAAAGATTATTGAACACTAGAATGCCCCAACAATTTGCGCTTGTCCATCAGTCTTGACGGAGATGGGCTTAAAGATGCCATCCAGGAAGTTTGATGAGGAGATTTCCAGATTCTGTCGTACGTTAGACGATATCTGGGGACATGGGTGTCACACCGGGTCGTACATCAGACCGTATAGTGAGTCATCCATTATGCTGTCGACTTCGCCGGGGAGTCGGAGTATGCTATATACTGCTGGGGATAAGGGATCAGAATGGATCATACACTGGACCGTATCTGAATACCAGAGTGAGCTGTTCGTTAGGCAGATGACTTTGCCGAGGATGAAAAATCAGAACGGATCGTACGCTAGATCGTCTCTGAGTTGAAGATCCAAATGGGTCTTATGATAGACTGTATTGGAGTTGCAGGATGAGCCGTCCATTAGGCTGAATCTGATGATAAAAGGGGGTAGTCGTACACTAGACTACACTTCAGAAATGTACCGTACACTAGGTAGCATCTGAGGGGACGAAGGTCAAATTGGGTCGTACATTAGACCGTATCTGAGCAGAATGAGCCGTCCATTAGGCTGAATCTGATGATAAAAGGGGGTAGTCGTACACTAGACTACACTTCAGAAATGTACCGTACACTAGGTAACATCTGGTGATAAAAGGGGGTAGTCGTACACTAGACTACATTTCAGAAATGTACCGTACACTAGGTAACATCTGATGATAAAAGGGGGTAGTGGCACCCTAGACTACACTTCAGAAATGTACCGTACACTAGGTAACATCTGATGATAAAAGGGGGTAGTCGTACACTAGACTACACTTCAGAAATGTACCGTACACTAGGTAACATCTGATGATAAAAGGGGGTAGTCGTACACTAGACTACACTTCAGAAATGTACCGTACACTAGGTAACATCTGATGATAAAAGGGGGTAGTCGTACACTAGACTACACTTCAGAAATGTACCGTACACTAGGTAACATCTGATGATAAAAGGGGGTAGTCGTACACTAGACTACACTTCAGAAATGTACCGTACACTAGGTAACATCTGATGATAAAAGGGGGTAGTCGTACACTAGACTACATTTCAGAAATGTACCGTACACTAGGTAACATCTGATGATAAAAGGGGGTAGTCGTACACTAGACTACACTTCAGAAATGTACCGTACACTAGGTAACATCTGATGATAAAAGGGGGTAGTCGTACACTAGACTACACTTCAGAAATGTATCGTACACTAGGTAACATCTGATCTAACTTGATCGTACATTAGACTGTATCTGGGCAGATCCGAGGACTTGACGGTCTAACTTGGTCGTACATTAGACTGTCACTGAGCAGAATCTGGTCTAACTTGATCGTACATTAGACCGTATTTGAGTGGTATTGGAAGATTTGAAGGTCAGAATGGATCGTACGTTAGATCGTATCTGAGTTGTTGAAGCTCAGAATGGATCGTACGTTAGATCGCATCTGAGTTGTTGAAGGTCAGAATGGATCGTACGCTAGATCGTATCTGAGTTGTTGAAGGTCAGAATGGATCGTACGCTAGATCGTATCTGAGTTGAAAGAGTCATATGTTGAGCTGAATCAGAGTGAACCGTACGTTAGGCTGTATCTGTTGTATTTGCAATAAATTTCTGGGGATGGGCTTATAGATGCCATCGTTAGGAGGATGTCAGAATGAATGGTGACATGGAGTATATCTGAAAGATGTATCTGAAGAAGAAAGTAGTCGTACGCTAGACTACACCTCGGAATATACCGTACGCTAGGCAGTATCTGAGGGATATAGTTGAATCTTGAATGGAATTGATAAGGATGTCCGTCTGAATGGACCTTGGTCTTGATTGTATCAAGAGGATAATTAACCTGAAAAATAAAGTTAGCTTCATGCCATGTCATGATGCATGAGATGCAAATGTTGTATGCATGCGTATGCTGTGAAATGATGTAATGAGTGAATTATGCGTCTGGAATAAATGAGAGCATTGTATACATGTATATGTTATGAAATGATGTAATGTATATGATGCGGAACGAAAATTGTATGTAGGTATGTGATGTGAAATGATGTAATGAATGCACTATATGTCTGAAACGTTCTTCCAGGGGACTCTACTGGGGAAATAAATCTCAGTCTTCTGGTCGGAGATATTTGTATTGATGACCCTTCCTTAGCTAGGGGTATTTGACCTTTATCTGATGGCAGAGATATTCAACAGAGCCTGGCTGGGGGTAGAAGAGATGACCAGTCTAGTGATGCCAACTTCTTCTGGGGAATAACTGGCGTTGCCGGGGAATCGAATTAGCAACGGATTTATTGGGAAGCGTGATTAGACCTTCTCCTCGATCCTGAAGTCCTTCAGTACTTGCTATTACTATTCTAGGCATGCATTTTTGGTAAACATTGATCATGTTCAAATGCATAAATCAATTCAAAGTAAATCAATGGACGTTCACGCAAACAAAACAGAAAAAGTAACACAAAAGCATCTTTTTGGAAATGAAATTGTATTGATTTTGAAAGAGGGCCTATAAACAGGCAATTTGTGTACAAGGAGACAGAAATCCTAGTAAGAGGAAATTGTCAAGAAAATAGAGAGAAAGCTATGCAGAAAAAGTCCTATTGATATTAGCTCCGCTACTGTCATTATGTCTTCAAGCCTCTCATCTCCTGCTGTCGGATAGAAGTGATTGGCTTGTTCAGTCCCTTGAACTTGGTCGAAGCAGACAGAGAACAAGACATAGTCATACGCTTTAATCCCTAATTTTTGCCTGGACCGCCTTTTCAGGTTTTCAGTCCACCAGGATGCCCTTTTTTGCCCAAGCCGCCTTTTCAGGTTTTCGACTCGTCGGGTGTACATTTTTACACGTTTATCCCTAATTTTTGCCCGAACCCTTTTGGGTTCGCCGGGATGCCCTTACTTTTGCCTAGGTACGTCGACCTAGCGGGTCTCTTTTATGCGTAGTATTTTTTTACTATGTCAGCGTTCACAGGATGCGGGAACTCTTCGCCATCCATTGTAGCAAGCATCATGGCTCCACTAGAGAATACCTTCTTAACTACAAATGGCCCTTCGTATGTGGGAGTCCATTTGCCCCTGGGGTCACCTTGTGGTAGAATGATACGCTTGATAACTAAGTTGTCGATTTGGTACACTCGTCTCTTGACCTTTTTGTTGAATGCCTGGGTCATGCGCTTCTGATATATCTGCCCATGACAAACAGCCGCAAGTCTCTTTTCATCAATCAGATTTATCTGATCGAGTCGAGTTTGAATCCATTCATCCTCATCTAAGCCCGCCTCTTTCATGATTCTTAGAGAGGGAATCTGAACTTCCACTAGTAAAACGGCTTCCATTCCATAGACTAAAGAGAAGGGAGTTGCCCCTGTCAAAGTGCGTATTGACGTGCGATAACCCTGGAGAGCAAAGGGTAACCTCTCATACCAGTCTTTGTATGTTACTGGCATTTTTTGGTATGATCTTCTTGATATTCTCATTAGCAGTCTCCACGGCGCCGTTCGTCTTTGGTCAGTACGGAGAAGAGTCATGGTGCTTTGTTTTGAACTGCGTGTAGAGTTCAGTTTAGTACCATTATCAGTGATAACTCTCTCAGGAGACAGCAGGTTTCTCAGATGTATATTTGATAGAATCCATCTTAGAAATCAATAAAGTGGTATGATTCAACATATATTGTCTTAGTCGGCGAGCAGCCCAAGCCAAAGCGCAGCAAGCTTTCTCGAGCTATGAGTATCTTGTTTCACAGTCGGTACCTTTTGCTAAGGCAGTGTATGACATGCTCTTTTCGACCAGACTCGTAATGTTGCCCCAGCACACCCTATTGAATTTTCTAACACGGTCAAATACATAGTTAGAGGTCTTCCTTCAACTGGTAGCATCAGAATTGGAGGTTCTTGAAGATACTTCTTGATTTTGTCATTCCATACCATCTCTTGATTTTTCCTTTTTAGTAATTTGAAGATGGGTTTGCAGGTAGCAGTCAAGTGGGGAATGAATCGGGCAATGTAATTCAAGTGTCCCAAGAAACCTCTGACTTCTTTCTTGTCTATTTCAGTACCCAGATTTACAATTTCAATTGATTCCTCATGCGGCTGTATGGTCTTTTCTTCTTGTAGTACCAGTCTGACAAGTTCTCCAGGGACTTCACAATCTTCCTCACTTCCATCCTCGGCTTGGTAGATCGGATTTTCAAAGTCATAATGAACAGTAGCAGAGTCATTACCAACAGGATCCAGAGTGGATATGGATCGGCAAATTGTTACGTGAGTGTGTGCAAGAAAACATAGCTTGTTTGAAAAATGACAGGAAAGATAAAGAGCGCAATATTTGAATGCAAAAAGTCCATTGATTTATTGAATATGAATATGCTTATGAAAATGACAAAACCCTTGAAAAATTAGCTATTGTGCCCCGGGCATAGACACAATGCTTTAAAACACTAAAATAGCAATAACAATTACTCCTGACTAAAGGAAATCGGGATAGTGTCTTCAGCCTTCCAATTGTCGAGTTTGTCACCAATTGTTGGGAAAATCCAGCTATCCAGGTCGCAATCGCTATCAGCATCTTCTACAGCATTGACAATCATGTCATGATTAGGCAGGGGGGCAGCGATGTCATTAGGAGTCTCCGGAGGATCAGCGGTAGCCATCTGTATCTTTCCACTTCGAATGCCGCTTTCAACATGTTCACCTGTTAATATAAGTTCAGTGAAACCCAATGAAGAACTCCTTAATAGATGGCTGTAGAATGGGCCAGTCAGTGTACTCATGAACATGTCCACTAATTCTCGATCCGTCATAGGGGGTTTGACTCTGCCAGCCAAATCTCTCCATTTTTGAGCATATCCTTTGAAGCTTTCTTTAGATCCCATAGTCATATTCTGCAACTGTAGCCGGGTAGGCGCTAATTCAGAGTTATACTGGTAGTGCTTGTAGAAAGCTGTCGCTAAATCAATCCATGTGCGGATGTCAGAGCTCTCGAGCTGATAGTACCACTCTAACTGTGTGCCAGACAGACTCTCTTGGAAGAAATGGATCCATAGTTTCCTATTGGTGGTATATGGTTGAATCTTCCTCACGTAAGCTTTCAGATGCATCTGAGGACAGGATGCCCCATTATGCTTAGTGAAAGCGGGGATCTTGAATTTGCGGGGAATGACCACATCAGAGATCAGACCCAAGCTTTCGAAATCCAGACCGGGCGCCTTCTGAGCCTCCATAGCTAGCATACGTTCTTCCAGCAACTTGTACTTATCATCTCTTGGAGAGTACTGTTCATTCTCATAATCGTCGTCCTCAGGGTTGAAGAGATCAACATCCTCATCTTCTGAATCTGTCTCTGTTTCCTCTTCTTGATCCTTCGGAATTCTAATCTCGACTCCCGCGACCTGTCGTTTAAGCTTTCTTCCCGGGTTGAAGTAACTCACAGGTTTCTTGTCTTTCTTTTTCTCGAGCAAGAGAGCCTTCAGTTCCTCCTGCCCCTTGGATAAGTTCAAGATCATCTCCTGGAGTTGAGCATTCTGAGCATGGAGATCTTTGACAATTTGTTCGAGGTCCATTTTTCTGTTTGGAGGAAAACCGTGAGAACATTGATCCCTTTAGAGTACCTGTTATACAATGTTATGTTATGCTATGCAATGTATGAAATGTTTTCAAGGACTTTTGGAATTTAACTTTGCGTAAACCACCAAAAAAGGAAACTCTTTTTTTTTTTTTTTTTTTTTTTTTTACGAACTAGAGAAAAGTTAAATTCCTAAGTCCTTGAAATGGTTAGTACAATGCCATGATGTTATGATGTTATGCAAACACAAGCATGTCACACAACAATTATTCCTAGGTTTTAAGGCTTGCATGAGTTCCATAGGTGAATACCTTCCCCACTGAAGTTTGGTTGGTTCAACCTGTCCTAGAATAGTAACCGGGTTCTAAAAGGATCTCCAATCATTGACTTTCCTTTAAGTCCACTTCAGTGCAACACCAAGTGGTTGACCGAAGCTTCCCTAAAGTCCAATCTCAAGGAGTGTAGTATCGAGTCTCAACCAAGCCCCGGTCGGAACCGAAGTCAGTTAGCTCACTACTTTTTAATGGCCAGTATGAGTCAATTAGGGTTCTAAAGGTCTGGTTAATGCTTTGATGACACCACGCGGAAGCCAAATTTTTCCTCAAATAACATGAGGACCATCAGGACAACCAAAGTGTCACATTAACCGTAGCCATCATTTTAACCATTCCAGTATACGCCGGATAGTCGCGATGATCTATTGCTACTTACCTAAGGTACACTAGATCCGGGTGTAGGATCTTTCACTCAAGAATACCCAAGCAATCCCTTAAAAGTAAATCAGACAATTTTAAATAAGTGATCTTGTTTTTTAAGGTAACCTCTTTTGTAAGTCTCCCCAGCAGAGTCGCCAGTTCTGTCATACGGTGAACTGACTTGGGGTGTTTTGCTTTTTATCGCAATGTCGCGGATAGCAAGAGTCGCCACCGACTTTTCTTTTATCCAATAAGGAAAGGTGGAAAAGAACAGGAAAGACCTCAATAGATTTTGGGTTCGGGAGGTACATTATACAAAGGGAAGGTGTTAGCACCCTTTGTATCCATGGTTATCCATGGGCTCTTAATTGCTGGATCACTTATATTTTTGTCTGAAAAAGTGTTGGTGAATTGCTTAAAAAATGTTTGAAAGAGAGTTTAACTCTGTAATGATTCTCGTATGAATGTATACAAAGTATTTATCTCGTTTGATTTTGAAAAAACAGTTTAGAAAAATATAACTTGGTAATGATTCTAGTATGAATATATACCAAGTGGTGATTTTCTAGGATTTGCAAAGTGTGAGGGGTGGAAAATGCTTTAGGTTATGATCCAGCAATTGAGAGTTATACCTTCCTAAGGTCGTTATGAACGTTTCCTATCCTTATGAGGGCAAAACTGTCCTTACTATTGAGAAGTAAGTAATTTTACCCTTTGGATGTAAAAGGGTCATCGTAGGGTCATTGATTAGTCATCGAAGGCAACAGTTGTGAGGATACCTTAGCATTCGAGGGGACTATCATCATTTAACCGTAGGCTACACCGAAGGGTCGTCGAGGGACAAAATCATATATTCGAAGGCAACACCCGAGGGACTATGATTTATTTTATGATGATTTAACCGAAGGGTCTTTGCTAAGTGTATCCCTACATTCGCGGGACATGACCGTTATACCGTAATATCGTAAGGCAAAAGAGAGGTCCAAGATCACATATTTAAAGGCCATATTTTAAAGTCAATTAGGTGATTAGGATGAATCTCCACATTAAAATCAATACATTAAAAATAATACATTAAAATTAATACATTAAAATTAATTATTAAAATTAACACATTAAAATTAATTAAGCAATTTAGGGTGAGCCTCCACAAGGGTATCCCACCAATAAAGTGGAAGACCTAACGGCGGTCTTTTTTCTGGGACATATGAACCTTTGCAAAATTCAACAAACGGGTTAGCATACCAAATCAGGGTGCAATCGAGGATTACACCGCAAAAGAAATCACAACAGTAATAGGATCAGATAAACAATGCCTGGCTATGATAAAACATGAATGAAAAATCAGAACAGAAAAGTTGGCTACTGTCAGGTTCGCGCCTGCCTCGCCTAGCGAAGGCCTAGCGAATACTCGCTACATGCTCGCTTAGCGATGTGCTAGCGAGCGGCTGCGGATTTTGAATTTCAGAATAGTATGACTTCAACCTGCGGCATGGCTTATGGCATCCAACACATAATTACATGGTTCAGCATTCACAATATTCAGGCACACTTAAATTCACATGCAAAACCTCAAATATGTTTATGAATTCAATTATAATATCACATGCAAGTTAAGAACATGTATCACATGCAAATTAAGAAAATGAAGCGATAATAGTAATGCAAACCTGTTTGCAATCGAGTTGCAACCTTGAATTGGCGAGCCGGATTGAGTTGGACGGAGGTGGCTTTGCTGCCGCCGGCTTTTCCTTCAGGGTTTTCCGTCTGTGAGCGCTAGGGTTTGCTTGCTAGGGTTCCCCTTTCCTCCTTTTTTCGTTCTCTTTTCATTACTGAAGTGCTGGTATTTATAATGCCCTTTTTCATGACCTAATGGGCTCAGAACGAAGCCCGAAATTTTTTGTTGTCTGTCAGCCTCGCTAGGCGAGCTGGTAGCGAACGTTTGCTTCGCTAGGCGAGCGTGTAGCGAACGTTCGCTAGGCGAGCGTGTAGCGAACGGAACGTTCGCTAGGCGAGCGTGTAGCGAACAGGCCAGTTTGGGCCATTTTCTGGATTGGGCCATTCGTGAGCTGGGCCTTTGTCCCTTTAAGATCAGTGCCATAAAATGAGTCGGAATGCCCCTGAAAAATATCTTGAACTATTGATGGGCAAATTTTGGGGTATGACAATAATCATGCTAGAAACAACACTCATATAATAATAATTAAATGGCAGATATAATTCTTTAATCATGCAAACAGAATTTCTCCAACATGCTATGACATATCAAGAACATATGCATACTTGAATAAAGCAATATCAACATCCACCAAACCATGAATACATCATCTCAATATATATATTAAACCAATATTATTCATGCATGAATTAAGGAGTATTGCAAGGTAATCATGCTGGATGCAAATTCCATAATGAACACTTACTGGGGATTTGATTCTTCTAGCTTGTTCACTGTATGTGTGTTGTTCTTATTCAGGCTATGAGTGCTTTATGGTTGCTTCTCTTTTTCCTGCCCGTGAATCTTCTTGCTTCTGCCTTGCCTTGTGTATCTTCTTCTGCTGTATCTCTCCTCTTTTTCGTCTTCTTCCTCTCGCTGCAGCCATATGAAGTATTTATAATGATGTGGATTAGGGTTTAACCTTGCTAAATATTTGGATCCCTTCCTATACTTTAGGGTTTAACCTTGCTAAATATTTGGATCCCTTCCTATACTTTAAGGTTTAACCTTGCTAAATATTTGGATCCCTTCCTATACTTTAGGAGAGTTAGGGTTTAACCTTGCTAAATATTTATTAAATACAAATATTATTATAAATAATGAATAATTTAAATGACTTTTAACAAATAAAAATTAATTTAAATTTTAGTTACATAATTGAATTAAAATTTAAACCTATTTCTATTTTTACTTTCATCATTTAAAAAAATCAAAATTATTCTTACTTATATCAACCAAAATTATTTTATAATTTATGGGCTTTTGAAAAAATGTTACTCTTATAAATAAATTTTATTAAGTAAAAAACGTGAATTACTAAATAAATACTATTTATAAATAATGAATAAATGGAACATGAGTCACTAAATTATGAAAAATAGTTATTATAATTTAATAAGCTTTAACAAATAAAATTAATTTAAAATTTTAATTATACAATTAAAATTCAAATCTATTTTTATTTATCATTAAATTAAAACTATTTTATTTATATATATATATAATTTATTTATATCATACAGATAACCAAAATTATTATTATTTTTTATATCTGTATCACATAATAAATAAATTAAAATTTATAATTTATATGAGAATGTATGCTAATGAATGAATGCAAATGTGAAATGAATGCCATGCATGAATCAATTTATCATAAAAATTAACAGGCAAATTTTGGGGTATGACAAATACGCAACGAATATAAAATTCTCCAGACTTGTAGGAACCTTGAGAATCAACAACAAATATAAAACGACAAATCAAACAAATAAAGACACAAAAGAACACCAACATTTTTAACGTGGAAAACCCCTTAATATGAGAGTAAAAACCACTAGTCGTCCATACCAAAGAAATAACTCCACTATAATAAATTAAGGGTACAAGAGAGTCTTAAAAGTGATTCATAAACTAGTGCTAACAACCGCAAATCACAAAGGAAACTAGCTTACAAAAAGAATCAAAAAGCTATAAAATTTCTCAAATTTGCAGCTTCATTGCGAAGCATGTAACTCTCACCTCAGACGTTTTTTTGAAATTCTGGACGGTCAAAAGTTAGATATATGTGTTACGAACCTGCCCTCCAAATTGGAGATTGATCCGGCGGTTAACGAATCAGGGATTGTTGATTTAGTGAGACTGGTTGCAGAAAAACGAGAATGAGTTTCTCTCTTTTTTTTTCTCTCTTTTGAATCCTTAGTTTTTCTCTATCTCTCTCAACCCTAAATTGATCATCTCCATTTAAATAAGTGAGACAAATGGGCTAATCATATTTAGGTCTTTCTCCATATAGGAAGGGAGCCTAAACCCAATAAATCTCTCCCTCACAACTATATGGAGGAAATAGACAAACCGACGATATCACAACAAGCTTTAAATTTCCCTCTTGGTAATACTTTAGTCACCATATCAGAATCATTATCAGTTGTATGAAATTTAACTAGCTCCAACAACTTAGCATCCAAAATATCATGCATCTAATGATATCTCACATTAATGTGTTTGGACCTATTATAAAAAATTGGATTCTTACCAAGATGAATAGCGCTTTGACTATCAACAAATAACACATATTTGTCTTGAACAAAACCAAGATCCTGCAAAAGTTTCTTCAACCATAGTAACTCCTTGCATGCTTCGATAATTGCAATGAATTCATCCTCTATAGTAGATTGTGCTACACATTTTTGCAATCTGAACTGTCAAGCCACAACTCCCCCTGCAAATTTAATCATGTAGCCCAAAGTGGCATTTTTGGAATCAATGTCTCCATCCATATCATAGTCAGAGTACCCCATGAAGAAAAGGTTTACTACAACTCCGATTTTGATTTTACCTGAACCGAATGAATCATTTGTGGTGTATTACGATGCATCGTTGATGGGTTTCGGTGGTGCGCTAATGCAAGATGGCAAGGTTGTGGCTTATGCTTCACGACAGTTGAGGATTCATGAGAGAAACTATCCTACTCATGATTTGGAGTTGGTTGCGGTAGTGTTCGTGTTGAAAATTTGGAGGCATTATCTCTATGGTTCCAGATTTGAAGTGTTTAGTGATCATAAGAGTTTGAAATACTTGTTTGATCAGAAGGAATTGAATATGAGATAACGCAGATGGTTGGAATTCTTAAAGGATTATGACTTTGGCTTGAATTATCATCATGGTAAAGAGAATGTTGTGGCTGATGCTTTAAGTCAGAAGTCTTTGCATATGTCCGTTATGATGGTTAGAGAGTTGGAAATGATTTAACAGTTTAGAGATATGAATTTGGTCTGTGAGCTGACACCACAAAGTGTGATGTTGGGTATGCTGAAGATCAACAATGATTTTCTTAATAACACAAAATAAAGTCAGAAGTTGGATGTGAAGTTAGTGGACTTTATGGTTGGAAGTAATCAAGCAGAAAGTAATGATTTCTGTAAGGTCAAGGAGTGCCTTAGAGGGGGGGGGGGGTGAATGAGGCACTTAGAGTATTTTCTGGATTTTTTGACGGTTTAAGACTTTTACTTTCTTAAGATGCTTATGTGATGAAAAGCAGTAAAGTGCGGAAAGTAAAGAACACCACGATGTATAGTGGTTCCCCTCACAGATTGAGAGTACTCCATTCCCCTTTCAACACGAAAGAGAATTTCACTATAATGTTAGATTCCTAGACAAGACACCTTAAGGTCTTTCTATCTAATTCTAACACACCAAGAACAATCCTCTTGGATTTAAAATGTTTAAAGTCCAATTGAGACTCAATTTTTCACAAATGGACCTCTTGTATCCACACACCGGATAACAAGGATAATACCTTACAAACTTATTCTTATCAATCCTAAAAATAAGTTGTAATCAAGAAATATAATTCTGAATGTTTGTAGAAGATGAAATAGTTGGAATTTGAAGTATATCAATTTATCAATTGATCTTCTCCTTTGTAACACTCAATTCTCACAATAATTATACAAGTGTTCTTTGTATGAAATGAAACTGTGATGCTGAAAATGAAAGTTTATGCAATGTTTCACTCTTAAGAAAATTTGGAAGAACACTTAAAAAGTTTGAGAGAATGTGTGTAAATGATTTGAAATATTGCAAGGAGGTGAGTTTGAGATCTGGAAAAATGATGTTTATATATTGTCTAAATACCTTCTCAAATGGATGCAAATGCCCAAAGGATGCCATGGTTCATGGTAAAGAAAACAGAAAAGTTTCCATGAAGAGATGCATTTATTTTTGCCTCTGGGACAGTGGTAATCGATTACCTTAAATTGGGTAATCGGTTACTTGCATTCAACGTTTAAAAATATTTGAAATTTTCTCAGAGTAATCAGTTACCTCAAAAGTATAATCGATTACTTGGTTCCAACGTTCAAAAAATATTTGAAATTAACATAGAGTAATCGGTTATCATAGAATGGATAATCGGTTACTCTATCACAATTTTGAAAAATAGTTAAAAGGGTGAAGTGTTATGATTTGTTTGATGCATAAAAGTACTTTCAATGATTATGGTATGAATGAAACATGGTTTGAACACTTGTATAAATATCTAGAGTTCAAGTGTTACCCTATCCATTTGAAAGACGATTCTTCATGCGTTTCATCAAGACTTGATCATTGGTTGGAAACTTCATTCATGAGCTTGAATCTTGATCAATCCTTTTTGTTAATCAGTCTTAGCTTTGTAGTGAAGTTTGTCGTCATCAAAACATCTGAGAAGTCATGTCTTCACAATTTCAACGTGGATGAACAAGGTGTGTTAAGGTTCAGAGAGAAAATTTGTATTCCTAACAAAGCTGAGTTGAAGAATATGATTTTAGAAGAAAGTCATCGAAGTAGCTTGAGTATTCATCCAGGAGCTACTAAGATGTATCAGGATCTATGTAAGACCCTAATTTTGACCCTAAGATCCCTCATGGCATCATAACATTGCTCATTTGCACTTGCCTCAAGGATCATAGCATCTTGGCTCCTTACCCTTGGGTTGGGACTTGTGTGAGTTGGTTTGAGACCACCTTGCATGCTTGAATTGTATATTTTTTATTTTCTTATTTTGTTTACTAACCAAAAGCATAAAAATATGTCACTAACTTGTTTTGTTTTGAAGCTTGAGCAGTCAATTGATACAAGGCTCCTATGCCCATTGAAGTGGCCAAATGAAAATGAAAGCAAGCATGACAATGGTTCACCAAGGTATAAATAATCATATATTCCTCCCAAGTATATAAATTTGCCAATTTGATCAAGATAAACCAAAGGGCTTGAGGATTGTTTCCCAAGGAAACCCTAATTCAACTGTGCATTGACTGTGACTTGCTCATGAAGCAACCTCAACCTATGATCAAATATAATCAAGAGAAGTTATTTCATTCATCATTTTATGCATATATAATCCTATGTGAGTGTCCTCAATCATTCATTCATCAATATTTGAAGTTTGGACTTGAGAAGTTGATCAGTCAGTTCATCTGACTATTTTGAAATCCACTGAGATCTAACTTTTGATGCGTTTTCCAAATGAAGATTACCCCAAGATAAAAAGTGTTCTTAAGAACCATATGAACAACTTTCATCTTCATCAAAAATTCATTTGAAACTTGGAAGGCCATCATCCATTTCAAAACATTATAGGTCATTTTGACTAAAACCCTAATTTTGGGTCAACTTCCCAAGGACCTAACTCACTCATTTTTTATGATTTTGAGGTGGGACCAAGTGAATTAGAAAGCTTAATATGTCTACTTCAAATGTTATGTTGGAAAAAATTTCATAATCCTAAAAGCAATACATGTGATAATACAAAACATTATAGGTCACTTTGGACCAAAGCCATTGAAATGTGAAAAAGTCCAACTTCAAGTGCCCATAACATTCTCATCAAAAATCCAAATGATGCAAAATTTAAGTCCAAATTGATTTTATTGAAAAGATATACAACTTTGATGTTGAAGGTTTTGTAATTTAAGGCTTGCATCAATGAAACAGAAGGGCTTGAAGTTGGTCCATTTTGGTAAATTTTCCATATACATGTTTTGTACATTGAACTTCATGGCCAGTTTTCACTATTTTCCCAACTCCAAATGAACTTTTGATCCATATAACATTTGTTCCTTATGTCAAGACCTTCCCAACCATTACCCACATGCCTATGTTTCAATTTTCCAAATAGCATTTTCGAATTGGTGAAGTTTTGGGTTCAATTATGCATAACATGTGAAATTTTCTTGCATACTACATTGCCTTGCCATTTGAATGTCCAAAACTCATTCATTTATGTTCAGCATGCAAAACCAATTGAGTTTGGGCCTCACATGGGCCTATACAGGCCCATGCATGGAGGACCCAAGCTCATGCACACACGAGTTTTCTCCATGCTTGCATCAGCCTTGGCTATAAATAGAATGCTTGGCTCACTTCAAATCTCAATCTAAAGGCGCCTGAAGCTCTGCACAACTGAATCCCCAACCCTCCATTAAAGGAATTCTGATTTTTCTCTCCCTTTTTCAAGCTTAAATTTCAACTTCATTGGTTGATCTTTGACTTACAATTCCTTAGCCTTGCTTCCTTGTAACTTCAAGATCAAGTTGCATTGAAGAATTGGATTCGATCAAGCACTGAAAAGCTGCACTTCAAAGGTTGATCTCCAACTGTTTTTCTTCGAATCTCCCTTGTTATTGTACATTACTTGGTTTGGTTGGTACCTCTGAAGTCCTCATGTGAGAGGCAATTGATTTGTGCTTTTAATTTTGTGAATTGAGCAAGTTCAGATTGAGTACCTTGTTTTTCCATCTCAGATTTATCCTTCTATGAGAGTCTTGAGCAAAAACTAAGGTCACAGGGGTGATGTACATCACCCTAGCTTTCGATTGGTGTATAGATCGCGTGCTATGGTTGAGGTTTGAAAACCTGCAACTGGTGGCCGGAAAAAAGCTTCTCACCGGAGAAGACGGTGGTTTCCACCACCGTCCACACGTGGCTGACCTCATAGCCCTTGGATCCAACTGGAATGATATAATCTGGTCCTTTGATTGTTTTGACTATTTTAAATGCACTGTGTTTCACTGTTGACCAAGGAACACAATGAGCGTGCGCTCCTTAGCCTTCTGATCAGCCACATCATTTAATAAGCTTTGATCAGACGCTCCCTGATTTTTCCAATTTCAGGATTTCCATTTTAATTTCTTTTATTCCATTTTATTTTAAAAATTCATAACTTTTTGGAATCACAAAAATATGGGACCAATTGCAAAATTCTTCTCTTGAATTCTAGTTTCTAAAAATGATTTATAATTATTTTTGTGATTCCATTTAATATTTTTTGGGAATTATTTCATTTCTGATTGTTTTTAATTCATTTAAAATACTTTTCAATATTAAAAAATGACAAAAATATTTTCTTAACATCTTTGGATGATGACAGATCTATGAAAAATATTCTCATCAATTTCTTTATTGATTTGAGATTTATTTGTGATTTTAGTCCAATTATGTTATTTTTCTTCATTTTTAATTGTTTAAAATTAGTTTCTGTTTTCAAAAAATGATGAAATTTTTTGTCAAACCTTGTTTGACCATGTTAGACCTATTATGATCCAATTGGACTTTTCCAAGTTGATTTGAATTGGATTTGAAGTTTGACCTTTATTTGTTCATTTTATTTCAAGTATTATTTTAATTCCAAAAAATACCAAAAATATTTTTGTTATTTCTTGACTTCTAAGCTTCATCTCACTTCTGTTTACCATTGATCGATGTTGATCCCATTCATGATTGATCAATGTGTTTTGGTTATGTCTTTTGAATTTCAATTATGTACATTCCACTTCCATCTTCTTCTTCTTCTTTTTCTTTTTGACCAATGAGTTAATGATTGGTGGTTAGCCTTGACATATGAGAGGCTTAACCTTCTTTGATCCAAATCAAATTCATCTTGATTAAAGATCAAGTGAATTGCTTTGCATTAAAGATAGGTTGCTTCTTGGTCAAGCAAAAAACCTAAATCCATACAAGGTCATTCTTCTTTTCTTTTAGCATGGCAAGTTGTAGGAGCTTGACTTACTAGTCATGGTCTCTAAGTTATGTTTGTTTGCCTATAGTTTTATTGACCGACCTCAGATAGGTGTGACTACTACATTAGTCCACTTACGATTGCTTAACATAGCGCTAAATTGCCTTAGGGCACACTAACACTAACTACTAATTACTAACTTTTAATTCAAGCATTTAATTCTTGCAATTTACTTTAATGCAATTTAATTTCTTGCTCATTAGTTCATTTGTCTTTGCCCTTTACTCACTTGAGCTCATGTTTATGTTAATGCAATTTGCCTTTTGCTCACTTGAGCACATTTTTGTGTATATACTATTGCCTTGTGCTTGTTTTGTTTTTGTTTGTGTGAACCCAATGCAAATGGAGAAAGGACTTAGATTTAGGACCTTACCTATGCTAAATGGAGTTTCAAGAGCAACTAGGCCTCATGCCTTTAGAATGTTAAATATGTTGAAGAGCAACTAGGCCTCATGCCTTTAGAATGCTTAATCTTGAAAGTTGAATTGAAAGGACCTTATTCTAAACTCACTCTTGTCCATTCTTTTATTGCATTGTGGAATTTTTTTGATTTGTGTGTTCTTGTGATAGGGATCCCAAACATGAGTTACCTAGAAGGACCATTGTCATGGACATCCAAGATAAGAGAGACAAAAGCCAATTGGAAGATTCCTAGGAGCTTGTTTGAATTATTTGCTTGATTGCTTGAGTTAATTGCTTATTGTTTGCTAAGTCCAAAGGAAAGGAGCAACTTGGATCATCTTTATGATCTCAAGAAGGGAACTCCAAGTTGATAAAACTTCTCGGTTTTTGTTCGCTTTCTAACCTTTCCTTTGGATAAATAGAAGTGCGGTGGCGACTCGAATTGTATGATTTACTTTTGATTTAGTCAATAAATCTAAAGGTAACGAATACCCCACTACAATATGAAGAAGATATTTTGGTGGTCTGAAGGAAGCGAGATGTGGCACAGTTTTTTTATGCTTGTTTGACTTGTCAGAAGTCAAAGGTTGAACATCAGAAACCTGCAGGATTGATGCAACCGTTGTATATTCCAGAATGGAAATGAGATAGAATTTTTATGGATTTTATGATGGGGTTGCCGAATACTCCGAGGGAGCATGATGCCATTTGGGTGATTGTGGATAGACTAACAAAGGCAACTCATTTTATTCTAATTACATAAGTTTTTTTATGCAGAAGTTGGCAGAGATATATCCGTGTGATTGTGAAGTTGCATGGTGTTCCATTGAGTATTGTGTCGGATAGATGATCGAGAACTCTGCCTATAAGGATTGATGATCGAGAACTAAAACAGTTGAGAGACAAAAGAGATTGCTCTCGTGAAGGTAGTGTGGGGAGGCGTTGTTGGAGGAAGTATGACTTGGGAGTTGGAAAGCAGGATGCGAGAGTCGTATCCAGAGTTGTTCGCATCAGGTAATTTTCGAGGGCGAAATTGTTCTAAGTGGGGGAGAGTTGTAACGCCCTGATTTTATTTAAATTATTTTCCGTAATTTAATTATGTGATAGTTGTGGTTGTGTTGTGTTGATTGATGTTTTGATGTGTTATGTACCTTTGGTGTGTGGTAGTTGCCTTAGAATTTAAGGTGTTCGGGAGTGTGTGTGCAAAAGTGTAGAAATGATGGTGTGGTGAGTAAAATTAATTAATCATATTAGTAATTATTTATTTAGTTAATTAATATTATATGAATATTAATATAATTATTTAAGTTGAGTGGATTATTACTATTACTATTATTATTATTATTATTATTATTATTATTATTACTATTATTATTAAGAAAATAGTGTTAATATAATAAGTTAATAAAATAATAGGAATTAGAATAAAAAGAATAGAAAAGGGGATTTGGAATAAAAATACTCACTAACGTAATTTTTTGGGGAAAAGATGAGAAGTAAAGAAAGAGATAAGAAGAGGCTAGGGCTCAAGGGGAGTTTCACCATTTTTGAAGGTTAAAGAAGTTATTGCTAGGAACTCTAAGGTAAGGGTGAGGTTCTGATTATCTAAGGGTTAACATGATGATGGTGGGTAGATTATGCAGTATAGGTTTTGTGTTCTTCTTCTCTATATTCATGATCATTGAGATGATTGGTAATTGTTGAATTGATCAATTACTTGTTGAATCACGTGTGTGTGGTATGATGATGTTGTGACTGATATTGGAATGACGAATTGTTACAATTATTGTTGTTGAAATCATAAAATTTGGTTGGATTGTATGATGTCAATGTTGTGTGGTTGATGTTGTTTCGGGTCTGAGTCGAAACTGAGTTATGAACGTTTTTGATGTAAATGAGTTGGAGTTTTAAACTTTGGAAAAATGCTTTTTCGTGTTAAAATATGATATAGATGATTTGTAAGAAAAATGGGGCTTGGGGATGAATTTTAAGTGATTTTTGTATTGAAAATTTTGCAGAAAAGTGCTTCTGCAACAGTGTAATCTGTCACCAGAAATGGAGTAATTGGTTACACTAGGAGCATTTTCGTAAAATTTTTAAAAAATTATAACTTTTGTTCTGAGTGTCTGATTCGAGTGTCGTTTGAAGCGTAGGAAATCTGAGAGCGTGTGCTTTAATTTAAAATTAGTTTTAGTACCTAAAAATGAATATTTTATTATATGGAAGTATGTAAATGCATTATAATGTTTATGTGGCGGTCTGACATAACCTTAAATGCATTGTTGTTGCTTGTTACGTTATATATTAATATTGTTGAACTATATATTATGTGTTTGATGCATGGTGTCCAATATTGGTGGTGTACATTGACTATGGTGGTGGATCATTGTGCATGATATGGTTGTTGCATGTATAATATGTTGCATGCATTTATGTTATTAGATAGATGATCTGTTGTTGGTGAGCCTCAAATCCCATTGCGTGGATTGGGTCGGTAGCTGATTTTAGAGGTGATAGAATCAGTGAGTCGTTATTAGAGGTGATGGTAACGAATTGGTGGCTTTGATACTAGGAGGTGAGGATCGAAGCAGTGAACCTAAGTGTTCACGTATTGGTACCACATGCATTGAGTCGAGTTGTTGAGTCTCATTGCATTGGACATTGGTTGCATTTGTTATTGTGTTGGATGTTGATTATGTTGTTATTATGTCAGGTGGTTGTTATGTTGCTCTTATGTTAGATAGTTGTTATGTTGCTATTCTGTTTGGATAGTTGTTGTTTTGTTGTTCCATATGGATAGTTATGATGTTGCTATTATGCGTTGATAATTGTTGTGTGGATTATGTGAAATTGTGTTATGGAATGAATGATGTGCATGTGATAATCTGATGCTTACTTATTATTATGCTTTCCTTTTATATAATTATGATATTTCACCCTTTCTGTTTGAATGTTGCCTCCATGTGGGTAACGTGCAGATAATTCGTAGTATGAGCTCAGATGTGAGCGGAAGATGAAGTCTTCCATTTTATTTTAGTGTTGGTGTCTGCTCTGATGTGTAACACTGGGGAATTTGGAATGATGTGTCTTTCGTGATGTTTTAACATTTCTTATAATGATATGTTATGTTGATGTTGGATATGTTGAGTTAACGAATTGTTATTGTTGTTTCGCTGCTATTTAATAAAAATTAACATCATAAATGTGGTTATTACTACTATTTTTATAAATGTCAAATGTTACATGTCTTTTTAATTGAGCAAGTTGATTGTATGTTGTAGTATAACATTCTAAATTGCATGTTGAATTGTTTTACTCTGATAAATCTTTTAAATTTATGCGGGGGAAATTTAGGGTGTTATAAAATCTGTCTGGCTAAACCGTTTAGAGTCCGGAGTGTGAAGACCGTCATTTTAACGGTACTCACATATGAGTTGGAAAATATTAAATTTAATTGGGATTTATTTTGGGACTGGTTTTTATATTGTTCTAAGCTATAATCATTTTTCCACGAAAGCGTTAGAAATTAGAGATATTGGTTCTGCTTCGAAAGAGATGAACCTATATCTTAGATGAAAAATAAATATCAGATTTTAATTAATCAAGAGAGACAACAAATGTTATTTTGATTTGAAAAAAAATCATTTTCAAAAATAGAGTTTATAGGAATAAATGTGTTATGACAGCAGGCATCTGTAAGTTTGAACTCTGGTGTTACGCGAGCGAGATCACCTTTAAATCTGTTTTTCACCCGAAAACGAATTTTTTATTTAATTAGAAGTTCTTAATTCTAAAAAATATGAGTTTTATACTTTTGTTGGCTTAACCACAACAACGACAATGTAGAATTTAGAATAAAACTAGGTTCTGATTTAGTGAACGCAAACAGTTCATTTAAATTGAGTTTCTTCCTATTAAAGAAAAATATTGTCCTAATTCAATTAATCAATCCTACTTAGGTGTGAGTATTATTGATTGATGCAATCCATATTTCGGTCTCACTTTTAATTGCTTTTATAAACAAACTTGTTTTATTTTCCGTTTTATTTCTCCTTCTCATCCAAAATTTGATCAGCCTTAAATTTACATAGCGGCAGTAGATAGAGGTTAAGTTAACTGTAATTTCATTATGGGTTCGATAACCTTTTATACTCAGATACATTATGCGCACTTACGAAAAGCATCTAAGAGAAGGAAAACAAGAAATCAACACACCAAGTTTTTGGCACCGTTGTCGGGGAAACATTTTAGTCAATATCGTAACTCCATTGCTGCGTCGTATAAATTAAGGCATTTTATTTTATTTTTACCGGTTGTATTCCCAACATTAACACAGAGGAGTTAGAACAACCGATCCCTGAAGTCGAGTGTTATATTCATATCAAACTCCGAATACGTGAACTTAGAGCCATATTTGAACCTATGGCTGAAACCGGTAATCATCTAGTCAAGGATTTTGCAGTTCCGTCTCAGGACGAACCGCACTCAAGCATTATTCCACCTGCAATCCAGATGAACACCTTTGAACTAAAACCATCTCTGGTATAAATCGTGCAACATAACTAGTTCTCTGGAAATTCCACCGAGGAACCAAATCTTCATCTATAAGTGTTTGTATAGTATGCAGGCACATTAAAGAGTAGTAGTGCTAAGAAGTCATATGACTATGTTTATTTCCATTTTTCCTGAGAGATAGAGCCAGAGCATGGCTACAGTCTCTGCATGCAAACTCAATCACCACTTGGAATGAACTCAATAGGATATTCCTAGCCATATATTTTCCACCAAGCAAAACAACAGTATTGAGAAATCAAATAACTATGCTTAAACAAGCTGAAGGAGAATCACTTTTTGACGCATGGGAAAGATATAAAGATATCATAAGAATATGTCCTAATCACGAGTTAGAACAATGAGTTATCATTCATACTTTCTACAATGTTCTACTATACAATACCAGAATGACCATATATGATGTTGTTGGCAGAGCCTTAATGAATAAACCCTTCGAGGAAGTCTGCCAACTTATTAAAAACATAGCCCATAATCATTACCAATGGGGAATTGAAAGAGTTTAAGTCGAGAAAACCCAACATGTTGATTCTAAGTGTTGGCAGCAATTTTGGTAAAACAAAGAGTGTTCACAAGATGTCATGTGTGATGTCTTAACATAAGATATCCTATGTACCTGCTGGAATTCAAGAACATGTGCAAGCAGGATTGTTTCAGAATGCCACATACAATGACAAGGCTTCTGATATTGGATGTACCTACTGGAGCTTAAATGAAAGACATGTTCATGCAGGATTGTTTCAGATGACATACACAATGTCATGGCATCTGATATGGTTGTACCTGCTGGAAGTTATAAAAGGAATTATTGGATTATGCAAGATTTTTCTAGGATGTCAGACCCGATGTCATGACATCCTGTACACAGAACATTCAGTATGAATGTTTGGTGTTTTGTGATTGCACAATTAATGGCAATCTTTGGATGATTGAAGATATGGCTAGCTGGCGCATTCAATCACGGATTACAACCAAATTTACTTATTTTCCAAGGAGATCTATACAGCTGTTATAAAAATATTTGATTGGAAAATAGATTTAGGGTTTTCAAGATGTCCAAGCTCAGCAGAATGCTTCTATAAAAAAGGACTTAGAAAACCTGTTTGAACACACAACCAAGACTGAGCGAAATATAGTGAGATAGATAGGGTTTGTGTCTGTTTAGTCGTAAGACTTGTAGGTCATTCAATTCATCCATTGATGATTGAATTGGACTGATTTGTGGTTGTAATTTGTCACTCTAAAGCTATTAAGCAAGAGTGTGTGTGTACTTGATCAAAGCTGTGAAGCAAGATCAAGTGTGTGTCTTCTTGATCAAAGCTTTGAAGCAAGATCAAGAGTGTGTCTTCTTGATTGAAACTGTGAAGTAAAATCAAGAGTGTGTAATTGAAAAGTATTTTCTTTTCACAAGGGATTGTTGTTTAAAGTCACTGGTGTGTGATTGTAAGGGAAGTGAGTGGGTTCTCATATCTAAGAGTGCTTAGGTAGAAGTTGCACGGGTAGAGATTAGGTGAGAAAGACTGTAACTTGTTGAAGTGTACGGATAGTCTTTGAACTAATTCTATTTTAGTGAATTTCCTTCCTGGCTTGGTAGCCCCCAGACGTAGGTGAGTTGCACCGAATTGGGTTAACAATTGCCTGTGTTATTTGCTTTACCATTCTGTTTATTTATCCATTGTGTGTTGACAGATATCAGTGTCGTAACATTACCTTCGACATCTTATATCTGATACCAAAATTTCAGTTGGTATCAGAGCAGGCATCCTGCTCTGGTTCTGGGTGAGATCTAGGGGCAATACTTTCTGGTACAATGGAGAGAGATGGAGGATCTGTTCATAGGCCACCAATATTGGATGGTTCTAACTATGACTATTGGAAACCTCGAATGGTAGCGTTTCTAAAATCCCTTGATAACAAGGCGTGGAAAGCTGTGTTAACAGGTTGGGTACATCCTGTCATTACTTAAGAAGGAGAAGCCACCACTAAGAAGCCTGAAGAATAATGGTCCAAGGAAGAGGATAATCTTGCTCTTGGAAACTCTAAAGCCTTGAATGCAATATTCAATGGGGTAGACAAGAATATTTTCAGGCTGGTAAACAACTGTGAAGTGGCCAAAGAGGATTTGGACATTCTCAAGACCACTCACGAAGGCACCTCTAGGGTAAAAATGTCGAGACTTCAGCTGCTCACCTCCAAGTTTGAAAACTTAAGAATGAAAGAAGGTGAAAATATTCATGAATTCTACATGAGTATCCTTGAAATTGCCAATGCCTCTGGAGCCTTGGGGGAGAAGATGTCAGATGAAAAGTTAGTAAGAAAAATACTCAGATCACTCCCCAAGAGATTTGCTATGAAAGTAACAGCCACAGAAGAATCACAAGACATCTCAAATATGAGAGTTGACGAGCTAATTGGATCCCTCCAAACGTTTGAGATGGGAATATGTGATGAAGCTGAAAAGAAAGCCAAGAGCATAGCATTTATGTCAAACACTAAAGAGGAAGATGAGGAAGGTGGTCAAGATATTGATGAAGACCTAGCAAATGAGATAGCAATGCTGGGAAGACAGTTCAACAGACTGATAAAAAGGGTAGATGTGAGAGCAAAGGGAAATGTCAAGAACATCACAACTTATAAATCCAATAGCTTTGGTAAGAAACCAAAGTCTGAAGAAAAGCCCAAAGATGTTCAGTGCTATGAGTGCAATGGGTATGGTCATATTAAAACTGAATGTGGGACCTACCTCAGGAAACAAAAGAGGAGTCTTGTGGCCTCTTGGTCTGATGGAAGTGAAGCAGAAGAAGCCACAAACCATGTAACTGCATTGACAGGAAGATGAGGGTCTGAGGAAGAGTCAATTGATGATGAAAGAACCCTTAAAGAATTGTGCCACAGAAGGACAGGAGTGTTCAGACAAGTTGACAGCCAGAAGAAAGTGATAGCTCAGCTGGAAAATGAAAAGGAAGAGCTTGTGGAAACCATCTCTAAATTAAAGGTGGAAGCTGTATTCTTGAATTCCAAACTAGATGAGATGACTAAGTATGTAAGAATGCTTAACAATGGATCTTCCATCTTAGACAAGATTCTCCAGACTGGCCAAATAACAGGAAACAAATCTGGTATTGGATTCAAGGCTGAGTATAGTTACACTAGTTGTAAACCAAAATCCAAACCTAAGTGCAGCCATGTTAAAAGCAAACCTGAGATGTCACAACAGATGTCACAACAGCAAAAAGGGAAGCATCAAAGATGGAAATGCCAATACTGTGGAAAATTTGGCCACCTGAAGCCCTTTTGCTATAAGCTATGTGGCTATCCTGGCCCTGTTCAATCTCAATACCAATCAAGGTCCAAGCATCACAAGACTGTCCACAGAAAGCAATGGGCTCCTAAGACAAAGGTCACAAGTCTCATAGCTCACACTTCCCTCAGAGTCTCTGCCAAAGAAGATTGGTATTTTGACAGTGGTTGCTCCAGACATATGACCGGGAACAAAAATCTGCTAACTGAACTTCATCCTCATGCCATGAGTTATGTTACCTTTGGTGATGGTGCAAAGGGGGAAATCAAGGGAATGGGTAGGCTGGATTGCCCAGGAGTTCCTGACCTTGATGATGTCCTACTTGTTAAGGGATTAACTGTTAATCTTATAAGCATCAGTCAACTGTGTGATCAAGGTCTGAATGTAAACTTCACCAAAACTGAATGTCTGATTACTAACAAAGAAAATAAAGTAATAATGAAGGGAGTTAGGTCCAAAGACAACTGCTACATGTGGAGCTCTCAAGAGACTGAATACTCTTCAATGTGTACCTTAGCCAAAGAAGAAGAAGTAAAAATATGGCATCAAAGATTGGGCCATCTGCACCTGAAAGGTATGAAGAGAATCATATCAGTTGAGGCTGTTAGAGGAATTCCCAACTTAAAGATTGATGAGGGAAAAATCTGTGGAGAATGTCAGATTGGAAAACAAACAAGGATGTCACACCAGAAGCTCAGACATGACATAACTACCAAAGTCCTGGAACTACTTCATATGGACTTGATGGGACCCATGCAAGTAGAAAGCCTTGGTGGGAAGAAATATGCATATGTAGTAGTGGATGATTTCTCCAGATACACCTGGATCAATTTTATAAGAGAAAAATCTGATGTATTTGAAGTCTTTAAGGAGCTGTGTCTGAAACTTCAAAGGGAAAAAGAGAGTCCTGTTGTCAAAATCAGAAGTGATCATGGAAAGGAGTTTGAGAACAACAAATTTGCTGAATTCTGCTCTTCAGAAGGAATTCATCATGAGTTCTTATCTCCCATCACTCCCCAACAAAATGGTGTGGTGGAAAGAAAAAATAGGACTCTGCAAGAATCAGCCAGAGCCATGATTCATGCTAAGAAGTTGCCCTATCATTTTTGGGCTGAAGCCATGAACACAGCCTGCTATGTCCACAACAGAGTGACATTAAAGAAAGGGACTCCCACAACCCTTTATGAAGTCTGGAAAGGAAGAAAACCTACAGTAAAATACTTCCATGTATTTGGTAGCAAATGCTATATCTTGGCTGATCGTGAGCAAAGAAGGAAGATGGATCCCAAAAGTGATGAAGGAATATTTTTGGGCTATTCAACAAACAGCAGAGCCTACAGGGTATTCAATTCCAGAACTAATGTGTTGATGGAATCCATTAATGTAGTGGTTGATGATCAACAAACTGATGTCACAGACGATGTCGAGACATCTCTGAATGATTCTCCAGCTGACTCCTCAGACAAGAATAAGGAAGAAGAACCACCTCAAGCTGAACCTGAAGATGACAAAATCAACAAGGGACCCTCTATCAGAATTCAGAAGGATCATCCCAAAGACCTTATCATAGGAGACCCAGATAAAGGAGTCACTACTAGATCAAGGGAAGTAATCTCACATGGTTGCTTTGTGTCAAAGATTGAACCTAGAAATATCAAGGAAGCATTGACTGATGAGTTCTGGATCAATGCCATGCAAGAAGAGTTAGGTCAATTCAAGAGGAATGAAGTATGGGAATTGGTTCCTAGACCTGAAGGAGTAAATGTCATAGGTACAAAGTGGGTATATAAGAATAAATCTGATGAACAAGGGGTTGTTACTAAAAACAAAGCTAGATTAGTAGCTCAAGGATATACTCAAGTTAAAGGAGTTGAATTTGATGAAACTTTTGCTCCTGTAGCTCGCCTTGAGTCCATTAGATTATTGCTTGGAGTGACATGTATTCTGAAATTCAAACTGTTTCAGATGGATGTAAAAAGTTCCTTTCTAAATGGCTACCTAAATGAAGAAGTATATGTTGAACAGCCTAAAGGCTTCACAGATCCAAATCTTCCACAACATGTGTACAGATTGAAGAAAGCCCTATATGGGTTAAAACAAGCTCCCAGGGCTTGGTATGAGAGACTCACAGTGTTCCTCACTGACAATGGATACAGGAAATGAGGTATTGACAAAACTCTGTTTGTGAAGAATGAAGGAGGGAAGCTCATGGTGGCACAAATATATGTAGATGACATTGTATTTGGTGGAATGTCAGAACAGATGGTTGAACATTTTGTTAGACAAATGCAATCTGAGTTTGAGATGAGCCTTGTTGGAGAACTGACCTACTTTCTTGGGCTACAAGTCAAACAAATGGAAGACTCTATCTTTTTATCTCAAAGCAAGTATGCCAAGAACATTGTAAAGAAGTTTGGCATGGAGAATGCAAGCCATAAAAGAACACCTGCTCCTACACATGTAAAAATCTCCAAAGATGAAAATGGTGTCAGTGTAGATCAAAGTCTATACAGAAGCATGATAGGCAGTCTGCTATATCTCACAGCAAGCAGACCTGACATTGCATTTGCTGTTGGTGTGTGTGCTAGATATCAAGCTGAACCAAAAGTCAGTCACATAAACCAAGTGAAGAGAATACTGAAATATGTCAATGGCACCAGTGACTATGGGATGTTATATACTCATGGATCTGGATCTATGTTGACTGGATACTGTGATGCAGACTGAGCTGGGAGTGCTGATGATAGGAAGAGCACATCAGGAGGATGTTTCTTCTTAGGGAACAATCTGATTTCATGGTTCAGCAAGAAACAGAACTGTGTATCTCTATCCACTGCTGAAGCTGAATACATAGCAGCTGGAAGTAGTTGTTCCCAACTGGTCTGGATGAAACAAATATTGTCTGAATACAATGTCACTCAAGAAGTCATGACATTATACTGTGATAACCTGAGTGCTATAAATATTTCCAAGAATCCTATTCAGCACAGCAGGACAAAGCACATTGATATCATGCATCACTTCATCAGAGAACTTGTGGAAGAGAAGATCATAGCACTATAGCATATTCCTACAGAGAGGCAATTAGCTGACATATTCACAAAAGCTTTGGATGCCAATCAATTTGAATGTTTAAGAGGAAAACTGGGGATATGTGTGTATGAGAATCTATAGCAATCAAAGGAGCCTGTGGATAGTTCTCACAAAAAAAGTATGGATTTTTGTGAGGTATGGTGTAGTGAAAGATGTGATGGGTGTGAAGAGGCTATGAGATTTACTCACCTTTGGTCAATTTTGACTAAAATGGGGGAGAAGTGCTTGGTATGGAAGCCGTTATGGAAGTTGTGTGTGGCTGGACTGGAGGACAACCATTATTGAAAGAAGTGCACATGTGCTACAACAGTATGTTGTTCTGTTTACAGATGTCAAACAGGATGTCTGATATGGTGCACAGGTGTTGATGTTGAAGAAGATGTTAGTATGACATTCTGGCTGGTGCAGGTGCTAGAGTTACAGTAGCTGTTATTTGATGAATGCACAGATGGAGGGGGAGAAGAAGTACCCTTGTGCATTGTGCATTTGTGTGTCTTACTAGTTGCATCCATAACTAGTAATTATGTTGTTTGTTGCACAGATTTAGGGGGGGAGAAGTACCCTTGTGCATGTGTGTATTACTAGTAGCCATAGCTAGTAATTGTTTTGCTTCTACTGCTGATTAAACTACTGTTATGTTGTTTAAACTGCTGGTAGTTTGCCTTGTGAACAAAAGGGACAGATATATGTTTTAGCCAAAATTTGTCAAAGGGGGAGTTTGTTGATTCTAAGTGTTGGCAGCAATTTTGGTAAAACAAAGAGTGTTCACAAGATGTCATGTGTGATGTCTTAACATAAGATATCCTATGTACCTGCTGGAATTCAAGAACATGTGCAAGCAGGATTGTTTCAGAATGCCACATACAATGACAAGGCTTCTGATACTGGATGTACCTGCTGGAGCTTAAATGAAAGACATGTTCATGCATGATTGTTTCAGATGACATACACAATGTCATGGCATCTGATATGGCTGTACCTGCTGGAAGTTATAAAAGGAATTATTGGATTATGCAGGATTTTTCTAGGATGCCAGACCCGATGTCATGACATCCTGTACATAGAACATTCAGTATGAATGTCTGGTGTTTTGTGATTGCACAATTAATGGCAATCTTTGGATGATTGAAGATATGGCTAGCTGGCGCATTCAATCATGGATTACAACCAGATTTACTTATTTTCCAAGGAGATCTATACAACTGTTATAAAAAGATTTGATTGGAAAATAGATTTAGGGTTTTCAAGATGTCCAAGCCCAGCAGAATGCTTCTATAAAAAGGGACTTAGAAAACCTGTTTGAACACACAACCAAGACTGAGCGAAATATAGAGAGAGAGCTAGGGTTTGTGTCTGTTTAGTCGTAAGATTTGTAGGTCATTCAAGTCATCCATTGATGATTGAATTGGACTGATTTGTGGTTGTAATTTGTCACTCTAAAGCTGTTAAGCAAGAGTGTGTGTCTACTTGATCAAAGCTGTGAAGCAAGATCAAGTGTGTGTCTTCTTGATCAAAGCTTTGAAGCAAGATCAAGAGTGTGTCTTCTTGATTGGAACTGTGAAGTAAAATTAAGAGTGTGTAATTGAAAAGTATTTTCTTTTCATAAGGGATTGTTGTTTAAAATCACTGGTGTGTGATTGTAAGGGAAGTGAGTGGGTTCTCATATCTAAGAGTGATTAGGTAGAAGTTGCATGGGTAGAGATTAGGTGAGAAAGACTGTAACTTGTTGAAGTGTACGAATAGTCTTTGAACTAATTCTATTTTAGTGAATTTCCTTCCTGGCTTGGTAGCCCCCAGACGTAGGTGAGTTGCACCGAACTGGGTTAACAATTGCCTGTGTTATTTGCTTTACCATTCTGTTTATTTATCCATTGTGTGTTGACAGATATCAGTGTCGTAACATTACCTTCGACATCTTATATCTGATACCAGAATTTCACAACATAAAGGAGGAATGTTTGAAGTGAATGTATTTGATCATGTAAATGCTAAAGTCGAGGCACTTGCCCAAAAGATTAACAACTTAACTATAACCACTTTATCCATTGTAGTTGTTGTAGCCCCAAACTGTGAAATTTATGGAGTCCAAGGACATATAGCCACTAATTGCCAAATATTGACTGGAACTATGCAAGACCATGTCAATCATGCGCAAGGAAATCCTTATTCTAACACCTATAACCCTAGATGGAAGAACCACCCCAACTTCTCTTACAAGAACAATAACGCATTGTTTGCGCCAAGTTCTTCACCTTCAAACCTTATAGGTTTTCAAAAAGGAGCTAATGATGCTCCTACTTCTCCTAGAAATTCAAACTTAGAACTTATGATGGATAACTTCATTGCATCGTAGACCTAACAGATCAAAGAGTTCATGAATCAAAACTTTTATACTAACGAGCTGGTAAAAAAATTAACAAATAAGGTTGAAGCCATGTTTACGCATAACAAGATGCTTGAGACTCAAATCTCTCAAGTTTCCCAGCAATAAGCAGCTACTGCTGCTCCAATCGACACATTTCCAGGCTAACCTCAACTAAATCCTAAGGGAAATGCAAACTCTATCACACTATGAAATGGGACAGAGTTTGATGGACCAATAGACCCAAGAGTTGAAAAGCTTGTGATGTATATGAGAGTATAGGAGGAACCTGAGAAAGTTGCTGATGAGACTCAAGTAAGAAAACCAATACCTGAAGAGGAAGAGACTATCACTAATAAAGATGCTATTGAGAAAGAGATACCTTATGTACCTCCACCTCTGTATGAACCAAAGATATCATACCCTCAAAGACTAGCCAAAACCAAGAATGAAGGTCAATTTAAGAAATTCATCGAGCTCCTAAAATAACTTCATGTTAATATACCTTTCACTAAGGCCATTACTGAAATCCCTTCATATGATAAGTTCCTAAAAGAGATCTTATCAAATAAGAAGAAACTTGAAGATGACGAGACTGTGGCACTCATTGCATAGTGTAGCGCTATTATCCAAAACAACATGCCACCAAAACTGAAAGGCCTTGGTAATTTTTCTATTCCTTATGTAATAGATAAGTTTTTCATCGACAAGGCATCATGCGATCTCAGAGCTAGCGTTAGTTTGATTCCTTTTTCCATTTGTGAAAAACTAAAGCTAGGAGACTTGAGACCCACCAGAATGTCCCTCCAATTGGCAGACCGTTCTGTTAAATACCCTATGGGAATGCTGGGAAATGTTTCAGTTTTCATTGGCCAATTTTATATCCCTATGGATTTCATAGTCATGGATATAAAGGAAGATTCTAATATACCCATCATCTTAGGTAGACCTTTCTTAGCCATAATCGGTGCGATAATAAACATAAAATAAGGGAAGTTAGCATTTGAGGTAAGAGAGGAGAAAATTGAATTTATCCTTTCTCAGTTTCTAAATACCCCAACTATAGACGACACCTGTTGTTTTATAGATATCATTGATGAATGCATAAAAGAGTTAGCACCCGTACCTCCCCAACCAATTACAAATTTAGTAGAATTTCCACCCGAAGAAATGTTAGAGGAAGATGCAGATGAATACCATCACCAATTTGCTAATGATGGACTGAGAGAATGCTTAGCACGTACACATGATCTTATGCCAAGCCCTAAGCAACCATCAATAGAACTTAAGTTTCTACCCAAGAATCTAAGAAATCAGTTTCTTGATGAACGACTTGATCTCCCGATCATAGTTAGTGTCGATCTTAATGATGAAGAAACTAAGATACTTTTGATGGTATTAAGAAAATATCCTACGGATTTAGGTTATAACATTTCTGATCTAAAAGGGATAAACCCCTGTGTGTGCATGCACAAAATTATGCAAGAAAAGGACTCTAAAAAACTCTAGAGAGCATCAAAGGAGAATAAATCCTATAATGAGTGATGTAGTTATGAGGGAAGTACTAAAGTTACTAGAAGCTAGAATAATCTATCTAATCTCTGACAGCCGATGGGTTAGCCCAGTGCACGTCGTCGCTAATAAAGGAGGTGTAACAATTGTTAAAAATGACAAGGGAGATTCTGTAGCCAAACACACAGAAATTGGATGGTGTATGTGTATAGATTATAGGAATCTAAACAAAGCAACATGAAAGGACCATTTCCCCTTACCTTCATTGATCAAATGCTCGAACATTTAGCTAGACATTCATATATTTTTTATTTAGACGAATACTCAGGATTTTTCCAAATTCCGATTCACCCAAATGATCAAGAGAAGACAAATTTTACATGTCCTCATGGAACTTTCGCCTACCCTCGAATGCCACTCGGACTATGCAATGCTCCCGCAACCTTCTAGAGATGTATGATAGTAATATTCACAGACTTCCTAGATGATATCATGGAAGTTTTTATGGATGATTTTTCCATATGCGGATCTACTTTCGAAGGATGCCTTGCTAACTTAGAAAAGGTTCTGGAAAGGTGCGTAAAGATCAACCTAGTACTAAATTAGTAAAAAATTTATTTCACGGTGAAGGAAGGCATAATCCTAGGACACATAGTGTCTGAAAGAGGAGTTGAGGTTGATAGAGCTAAGATACAAGTCATAGAGAACCTCCAACCACCTAAAACGGTTAGAGAGGTCAGAAGTTTTCTTGGACACGCCGATTTCTACCAACGATTTATAAAAGACTTCTCTAAGATTACTAAACCTTTAACTAGTCATCTGATGAAACACGTTGAATTCATTTTTAACGAAAAATCCCTCGAGTCTTTTAATCTCCTTAAGAGCGCATTAATCCCTGCCCCTATTATGCAACCTCATACTTGGAGTCAACCATTTAAGATTATGTGTGACGCCAGTGATTATGTTGTAGGAGTTGTCCTAGGACAACATAAAGATAAGAAACTACACGTCATATACTATGCAATCAGAACCTTAGACAATGCTCAAATGAATTATGCAACTACCGAGAAATAACTCTTAGATGTAGTATTCACAATCAATAAATTTTGTTCTTACTTGGTAGGAGACAAAATTATCATCTATATGGACCACGCTGATATAAGATATTTACTAAGGAAAAAGGATGCAATACCAAGATTACTTCGGTGGGTCATATTGTTACATGAATACCATTTGGAAATCCGAGACAAGAAAGGAACCGAAAACGTGGTAGCTGACCACCTCTCAAGGTTAAAGGATCTAAAACCAGACCATGTACCCATAAATGATGATTTTACTTATGACGAACTGGTCGCGTCAGATGACATCAAAGGAATGAGTTATGATCACTACCATGACTATCTTAAAGTACAATACTCAAACGTTGAGAACGTGATATAAGAGGAAGCTTCCTTGGTGCATAAGACTGTACCCTGGTACGCTAACTATGTAAACTACCTTGTAGTTAAAGTTCTACCTCCTGATATGACCTACCAACAGAAGAAGAGATTCTTCCATGACCTAAAACATTTCTATTGGGACAAACCACTCCTTTTCAAAAGAGGAGCCGATGCCCTTTTCTGCTGTTCCGTTCCCGAGGAGGAAATCAAACGCATTATAAACCAATGTCATTCCTCTTCTTATGGAGGACACACAAGCACATCAAAGACATGCAATAATATTCTTCAAGTTGGGCTCTATTGGCCCACCATATGGCGCAATGTCCATTATATGGTTGTGAACTTTGACTGTTGCCAATGCACCAGAAACATTTCCAGACATGACAAAGTTCCTTTAAACAACATATTAGAAGTTGGGGTTTTTAATGTGTGAGGTATAGATTTTATAGGTCCATTCCCATCTTCGACGTGAAATAAATATATACTTGTAGTTGTTGATTATGTATCCAAATGGATAGAGGCCATAACCTCTCTAGCAAACGATGAACGAGTAGCTATCAAAATGTTTTAAACCAACATTTCCCCAGATTTGGAGTGCCGAGGTTTGTAATAAGTGATGGAGGATTACATTTTACATCTAAGATTTTTGAGAAGCTCATACATAAGTATGGGGTAAGACATCGAGTAGCCACACCTTACCACCCACAGACAAGTGGACAAGTAGAGGTTTCCAACAGAGAGATCAAACAGATTCTAGAAAAGACTGTTGCAACCTCTAGAAATTATTGGTCGACTAAACTAAATGAAGCATTATGGGCGTATAGGACAACCTATAAGGCGCCTATAAGGACTACACCATTTAAGCTTGTGTATGGAAAATTATGTCACCTACTGGTCGAGTTGGAACATAAATCCTATTGGGTCGTAAAGACCTTAAACATGGATTATAAAGCTCCGGTGGTAAAAGGATACTAGATATCCATGAACTAGAAGAACTAAGGTTAGACGCATATGAGAGTGCCCAAATATATAAAGAGAGAACTACAAGATAACACGATAATTGTATTACTAGGAGATATTTTTCAATAAGAGAGCTAGTACTCCTGTTCAACTATATACTAAGGTTATTTCCAGAAAAGTGACGTTCCCAATGGTCGGGAACGTTCGAGGTAGTAAAAGTTATGCAATCTGGAGCATTCGAAATATGGAGTAAGTCAACAGGAATGTTTATAGTAAACGGGAAGAGGCTCAAACATTATCACAATGATGAAGAAATAGATCATTATGATAGTTGGAAATTGAATGAGCCACCTGATAGTTCACCCGAATAGTGAGCTTATAAGAATGTCGAGATGACGACGTAAAAAAAAGCGTTGCTTGGGAGGCAACCCATAAAATTATTTTCATTTTTTCGTATCCAAAATAAATAAACGGAAAAAATTAAATCTTGCTGATTATTCACTAACTTTGTTTATGTTTCTTGCTTTCCAGGTCACCTACATTCTCCTTAAAAACAATATTTCCACTAACACTTTATTTGAGAATGCAGCACGTGGAAAACATGAGGATTGATTTCAAGAATGATGCCCAGAGAAGGTGTTACGAAGTCTTAGCTGAAAGAATCATATCACCAACCCGATATTCAAACTTCCCATGCCTAGTAACCTTAAGACTCAGAGATAGTGTGAGGTACATGTTTAATCAGATCGGTTGGGGTAGATTATCACTTGCAAAGCAACCAACCTACTATAACCTTACATTATAGTTCCTAAGTTCTTTTTGTTACTAACATCACTTAGGACTAGGACAAAACAAAGGCTTAGCTACCTTTAGGATCTTTGGACAGGACTATCGATTAAACCACCGAGAGCTAGTTGTACTTTTAGGTTTCCAGCATGACCTCATGTTTATACTAAGGTGCCTGATAATATGCAAGTTGAGCTATATTTTCTTGGGGGAGGATCATAGAGAATTTTCTACTTGATCATGAGTGAATTGACCCACCATTATCCATAACCCATCCATTAGGTACTTCCAGATGGTGGTAGCTCAAACATTCTTTAGAAAGGCATAAAACGTTGGATGAGTTAGTAAAGAAGAAGTATACTTCATGTTTAGTGTTTTTAAATATCCTCCCATCAATTCTGCAACTTTCTTGCTTGCAGGATTAGATAAGGTTGCTAACTCCATAATAGGAGACATTTATGCAGGTAGAACCATCACCCATATCGCTTTAGCCTTAGGCCTACGAAACCAAGTAGCTCGCCTAACTCTTATTTGTAGACATAACCTCATAGACCTAGACCACTGTCTAAATAAAGGCTTAGTGGGATGAGGGGGACCTAATGAGTTTAAGATACTAATTCTGAGTGAAGTTGTACACCATTTCACCCTTCCAAACCCTGAAAGGACAAGCGTCCATAACCGTGAAAACTGGCGAGATCACTTAGGAGATCAGGATGAGACACCTACACCACCTGAGACTCCCCCTCTTCTGAATATCACCCATCTCCTCCTTCAGATGTTTCTTCTTCATCTTCTTTCGTAGGTTTTTCAAATAGGCGAAATATTGACAATCAACTCAACACCCTTAGGCGAGAAGTCATAACTCTCCGCCATGTGATTCAAGACCAATCTGATAGAGCGACCGAGCAAATAGGCCACCTATTCCAAGAAGTTCATTCCCTACGGAGAGCATTGATCCAACTAGACAGACACTATGAGATGTGATTTATCCACAAGTTTACTTTTTCCTTCACCCCGCTTGCACAAAAACATTAAGGTCAATGTTGATTTTAAGCATGGGGGAGGAAATAATTTCCCGTTCTGATTATGTTTTTCTTATTCTTTTCAAAATTTTGTCAATTCTTAAATTTTTTTGATTATTTACTCGTTGTCTAGACAAGTTTTGTCGAGCTATCGGCGTTAAACAAAGCATTGTATGGGAGGCAACCTATAGGAATTTTTTTGTTCTTTATGCATTTCAATTAATTTTTTGCTTTCCAATTTTGATTTTTTTTTCCAAAAAATTCTACACCACTAACCATGATGTAGGCCCAAAAAGTGTTTAGAAGCCTAAAAAGAACACAAAAATGCTGAAAAAGGCCCAAGGCGTTCACCACATGTCCATGGCGTTCGCCACCATAGTAAAAAAATGAAAATTTCAATTTCCAGAAACATGGAGTTCGCCACACATACCATGGCATCCACCACGAACCCCATAAATGAAAATATTCAGTTTTAACCTTCTTTTTCCCTTCTAACTTCTAACCACCCACATTTATTCTCCCATTTTCCAAAAACTTCTTATTCCTACAAACCTTCATTCCACACCAACTCTTCTACTTTCTCTTCAAATTATTATCAATGGCACAAAAAGGTAATGCCGACTTTTGCAGTATTGTGTTTTGGGAAGGAAAAGATGGCGAGAGGCAACAAAAGAAGTATGAAGCTCGGCTAAACCGAGAAATTATCCCGATAAGGTATGCTGATGATTTTTGTTTACGTAGCCTAGGACTGTTTGGTAACATTTATTGGATGTTAGATAGGTTAAGTTTGGGAAACTTTTATGCACATGTAGATGCTACATATGCTAGATTGACTATAAAATTTATGAGTTATCTAATATATGTCGTACAACCCCACACAACTAGCACTGTCGAAATTATTAGGTTCTGAATGTTTAATAAGGAATATTTATATAGCACTGACTAAATTGCTGAGATGCTGAATTTCACCTATGGGGAGGGTGGTATTTGCGAATAACCACTAGAGACAGATTAGGTGCATAGTGTTGGTTAATTTTTGAAATAATTGACAAGTTATGTTACTGATAGTTTTGAGGGTAATGTAGCGTCTCAGATTCATAACCCGACCATACGCTTCGCCAAATATTGGAAGACACCATTTTTAGCTGAGATAATACGAATAAAGCAAATGCTAAAGATTTATTTTTCTTGCACGTTGTTTTTGCACTGACATAGGTTAACTCGGCCCCATTCAGGATTTCCCATATAAATGTGGTTCGCATTACAAGGAAGGGGCTGATTTACTTTGGAGGCTTGATCACCTCCATTGCTCATGCTTTGGGGCTTGATACAGAGCTTGCTACCCTATAGCCCTTACCATCCCGTTTCCTTGACATCCGCGCTTGTAGTGTAGGAGAACGGCGATCCAAAACACAACGGAAATTAAAATTTTCTCCTTTAGTGATCCTTACAAATGGGCATGATCAATGATAGAATATTTACCTCTTGTGACGTTTGAAAGCTTTGATGTAGATCTACGGAGCGATCACGAACGTTGAACGACGACAACGCCTCTACTCAGTCCACACGAACGGGTTCCTTCAATCTCAGTGCTAGATGTTATGAATGAAGGCTTTGAGTGAGAGAGAGAGAGAGAGAAAGAGAAAACGAAAATGCAACCGCAATGAATGCTTCTGCATAAGGGTTCTATTTATAGAACTACTTGTGTGGGCTTCAAGCTAAAAAAATCCCACTTAAGTGTATGTGGCCCATATCTTATAATATGCCTAAAATCACTTAAGCGTATGGTACCTTACCATATTTCATATTCTACTTAAGTACACCGTACCTTACGATGTTCTACAATTCACTTAAGTGCACCGTACCTTACGGTGTTCCTTAGTTACTCTATCTCTCATCAATCCGTCCTTTGTGTGTGACCCTGTAGGTTTTCGCGGCATTGGCAATTATATTAAATCATGTATTTAACATAATAAACAGTGAGCGGTATCTAGCAACACATCACTGTTACCCAAGACACGAAAATGTCATGTGATCTGACAAATCCTTCTGTGGTAATACTTATGCGTATAATTACCCTTTTGCACTTATGTCTATATTGAACCCAAGGTATAGACTGTGTCATCCTTGTCCAGTTCAATATTGGGCCATAGACATTTATCCTGTTACGCAGGATGGGCAAATTCCATCTAGGTCACTCATGTCCCTCAGCATGCTTCGTGGAGTACCCATCAACTGTCTTTATGGTTATCCAGTTACGGACAATGTTTGATCAACAATAAAGCATTCGACTCTACATCTAGGGTCCATAGTGGTTTCCGGTCGAAGAGTGGTATACACCATTATCACCATGAGAATAACTTATGACACTTTGCATAACTTTCTATATAGTATTCTCATAGCGGGTCAATCCAGTATAAATATTACTCTTAATATTGATACCTATGTTTAAGACTTGATAACTCCTTATCCATGATCCATGAGATGCAATCATCAGTCTATATACATAATAGTCTTTATGCTTTAATGTTATCCCACTTCACAATAAAGCTCGACTACGGATACTTTAAGAATAATACCCTTATGTTTAATGTGATCTCATGATCAAGTCACACTTGATACATTAAACGGACTAGCTATTCTAGGGACTTTATTAAACAAACATAATAAAGAAAAAGCCTTTTATTATTAATAAATAATTCGATACAAGTACCAAAAGTATTAGCCTCTAGGGCTTACACCAACAATCTCCCACTAGCACTAGAGCCAATCAAGCATACCCCTAATGCCCATTGATCTAGTATGGCCATCATGCTTCTACTGCGCATGAGCTTTTGTCAGTGGGTCAGCAATATTTTCAAGTGTAGGTACTCTGCATATTTTCACATCTCCTTTATCTATTATCTCTCGAATGAGGTGATAACGCCTAAGTATGTGTTTGGATCGTTGGTGAGATCTAGGCTCCTTAGCTTGTGTGATAGCACCATTGTTATCACAATAGAGATCAATGGGATCCACAATGCTAGGAACTATGCCAAGTTCACTAATGAACTTTTGACCCAAATAGCTTCCTTTACTGCAGTTGAGGTAGCAGTATACTCGGCCTCGGTTGTAGAATCAACAATTATATCTTACTTTGAACTTTTCCAGCTCACAGCGCCACCGTTTAAGCAAAACACATAACCATTGGAATCATGCATATTAAAGCGTCTCAGTACTTTGTCTATGTATGTACTCTGACTTAGGCCAAGCAGTTTTGTGATCTATCTCTATAGATTTTGATTCCTAATATATAGGCTGTTTCACCTAGGTTCTTCATAGAAAAGCATTTCCCCAACCAAGACTTTACTTGTTGCAGGGTAGGGACATCGTTTCCAATGAGTAATATGTCATCTACATATAATACCAGGAAAATGATCATGCTCCCACTAACCTTCTTGTAGACACAAGGCTCATCTTCGTTCTTGATCCATGAGTAATACATCACCTTGATCAGTTATGAGATATCCATATCTCTCAGGTAGGTGACGTATCCTGCCTGACCTACGCTGGTCTTGTTCTACTTGAGCAGGTTGCTCTTCCACAACTACTTGTGTTTCCTGCTCTAATTCCTCCATAGGTGTATCAATGCTTTGTGATTCTTGAATTTCTTCAAGCTCTACTTTCCTCTCACTGACTCCTTTGGAAATAAAATCCTTTTCTAGGAAAACTCCAGTTCGAGCGACAAACACTTTACCCTTAGAAGGATTGTAGAAGTAATACCCTCTTGTTTCTTTAGGATACCCCACAAATAAGCATTTGTCAGATTTGGGCTCAAGCTTAGTTGAAACTTGTCATTTCACATAAACTTCGCAACCCCAAATCTTCATGTAAGACATATGTGGTTTCTTACCACTCCATATCTCATATGGTGTCTTCTCAACCTTTTGGATGGAACACGGTTAAATGCGTAAGCTGCTGTCAATAGTGCACGTTCCCAAAAGGAGTTTGGAAGATCGACGTGACACATCATGGATCGGACCATGTCTAACAGGGTTCGATTTCTTCTCTCAGATACACCATTCCATTGGGGTGTTCCAGGAGGAGTAAGTTGCGATAGGATCCCACACTCTTTCAGATGGTCATCAAACTCTAGGCTTAAATACCACCTCGATCTGATCGAAGAGTTTTAATATTCTTACCTAGTTGGTTTTGTACTTCATTCTTGAATTCCTTGAACTTTTCAAAGGACTCCGATTTGTGTTTCATTAAATACACATAACCATATCTACTGAAATCATCACTAAATGTGATGAAGTACTGAAAACCTCCTCTGGCTGGTATGTTTAGTGGTCCACATACATCAGTATGTATGAGGCCCAAAAGATCATTCGCTCTTTCACCTTTTCCTATGAATAAAGACTTTGTCATCTTTCCAATTAAACAAGATCTGCATGTCTCATATGATTCATAATCAAAAGAGTCCAAGAGTCCATCTTTATGGAGTTTGGAAATGCGTTTCTCATTTATGTGGCCTAATCGACAATGCCAAAGGTAAGTTGGATTTAACTCGTTAGGTTTCATCCTTTTAGTATTAATGTTATAAATAGGAATTTCGAGATAAAGGACATATAGTCCATTGCTCATTTGTGCATTAGCATAGAATATATCATTCAAATAAATTGACCAACAATTGTTCTTTATTATAAATGAAAAACCAAACTTATCCAAACAAGAAATGGAAATAATATTCTTGCTAATTGCAGGTACATAATAAAAGTTCTCTAACTGAATTATTAAACCACTAGGTAAAGTCAATACATAAGTTCCTACTGAAGGAGAAGGGCGATCCAAAACGTAGCGGAATTTAAAATTTCTCCTTTAATGATCCTTACGAATGGGCATGATCAGTGATAGAATCGTTACCTCTTGTGGTGATTGTAACCTTTGATGCAGATATATGGAGCGATCACGAACGTTGAACGATGACAACGCCTCTACTCAGTCCACACGAATGAATTCCTTCAATCTCAGTGCTAGCTGCTACGAATGAAGGCTTTGAGTGAGTGAGAGAGAGAGAGAGAGAGAGAGAGAGAGAGAGAGAGAGAAACGAAATTGCAACTACACAAATGCTTCTACACAAGGGTTATATTTATAGAACCACTTGTGTGGGCTGCAAGCTAAAAAGTCAACTCAAGTGTATGTGGCCCATATCTTATAAAATGCCAAAATCACTTAAGCGCGTGGTACCTTACCATATTTCGTATTCTGTTTAAGTACACTGTACCTTACGATGTTCTACAATTCACTTAAGTGCAACATACCTTACGGTGTTCCTTAGTTACTCTATCTCTCATCAATCCGTCCTTTGTGTGTGACCCTGTAGGTTTTTCGCGGCATTGGCAATTATATTAAATCACGTATTTAACATAATAAACAGTGAGCGGTATCTAGCAACACATCACTGCTACCCAAGACACGAAAATGTCATGTGATCTGACAAATCCTTCTGTGATAATACTTATGTGTATAATTACCCTTTTGCCCTTATGTCTATATTAAACACAAGGCATAGACCGTGTCATCCTTGTCCAGTTCAATATTGGGCCCATAAACATTTATCCTGTTATGCAGGATGGGCAAATTCCATCTAGGTCACTCGTGTCCCTTAGCATGCTTCGTGGAGTACCCATCAACTGTCTTTATGGTCATCCAATTACGGACAATGTTTGATCAACAATAAGGCACTCGACTCTACATCTAGGGTCCATAGTGGTTTCAGATCGAAAGGTGGTATACACCATTATCACCATGAGAATAACTTATGACACTTTGCATAACATTCTATATAGTATTCTCATAGCGGGTCAATCCAGTATAAATATTAATCTTAATATTCATACCTATGTTTAAGACTTGATAACTCCTTATCCATGATCCATGAGATATGATCATCAGTCTATATACATAATAGTCTTAATGCTTTAATGTTATCCCACTTCACAATAAAGCTCGACTACAGATACTTTAAGAATAGTGTCCTTATGTTTAATGTGATCTCATGATTAAGTCACACTTGATACATTAAACGAACTACCTATTCTACGGACTTTATTAAACAAACATAATAAAGAAAAAGCCTTTTATTATTAATAAATAATTCGATACAAGTACCAAAAGTATTGGCCTCTAGGGCTTACACTAACAATCTCCCACTAGCACTAGAGCCAATCAAGCATACCCCTAATGCCCATAGGTCTAGTATGGCCATCATGCTTCTACTGCGCAAGAGGCTTTGTCAGTGGGTCAGCAATATTGTCAAGTGTAGGTACTCTGCATATTTTCACATCTCCTCTATCTATTATCTCTCAAATGAGGTGATAACGTCTAAGTATGTGTTTGGATCGTTGGTGAGATCTAGGCTCCTTAGCTTGTGCGATAGAACAATTGTTATCACAATAGAGACCAATGGGATCCACAATGCTAGGAACTATGCCAAGTTCACTAATGAACTTTTTGATCCAAACAACTTCCTTTGCTGCACTTGAGGCAGCAATATACTCGGCCTCGGTTGTAGAATCAACAACTGTATCTTGCTTTGAACTTTTCCAGCTCACAGCGCCACCGTTTAAGCAAAACACATAACCAGATTGCGATCTAAAGTCATCCTTATCTGTCTAGAAGCTAGCATCAGTGTATCCAATTACAACCAACTCTTTCTGACCTCCATATATCAAGAATGACTCCTTATTCCTTCTCAAATACTTAAGGATATTCTTGACAACTACCCAATGAGCATCACCAGGATCAGATTGGTACCTACTCGTTGCACTTAAAGCATACGAGACATCTGGTCGAGTACATAACATGGCATACATGATAGATCCTATTGCAGATGCATATGGAATCTTATTCATGCGATCCCTATCTTCCTTAGTTGAAGGGGATTGTGTTTTTGATAGACACAAGCCATGTTGCATAGGTATGAATCCTTTCTTGGAATCATGCATATTAAAGCGTCTCAGCACTTTGTCTATGTACGTACTCTGACTTAGGCCAAGCAGTTTTTGTGATCTATCTCTATAGATTCTGCTTCCTAATATATAGGCTGCTTCACCTAGGTCCTTCATAGAAAAGAATTTCCCTAACCAAGACTTTACTTGTTGCAGGGTAGGGACATCATTTCCAAAGAGTAATATGTCATCTACATATAATACCAGGAAAAAGATCATGCTCCCACTAACCTTCTTGTAGACACAAGGCTCATCTTCGTTCTTGATGAATCCATATTGTTTTACTGTTTCATCAAAACAAAGATTTCAGCTTCTGGAAGCTTGCTTCAATCCATAGATTGATCTTTGTAACTTACATATCTTTTGGGCTTCTTCTGGTATGTCAAATCCTTCAGGTTGTGTCATGTACACATCCTAAAGAAGATACCCAATAAGGAAAGCAGTTTTGACATCCATCTGCCATATTTCATAATCATGATATGCAACGATAGCAAGTAAAATCCGAACAGATTTAAGCATTGCAACTGGTGAAAAGGTTTCATCATAGTCAACCCCATGAATTTGTTTATATCCTTTTGCAACCAGTCTTGCCTTATAGGTATGTACCTTACCATCCATGTCAGTCTTCTTTTTGAAGACCCACTTTCATCCTATAGGGTTAACTTCTACAGGAGGCTCTACCAAGGTCCAAACTTGGTTTGTGTACATGGAATCCATTTCAGATTTCATGGCTTCTAGCCACTTCTCAGACTCGGGACCAGTTATGGCCTCTTGGTAGGTCATAGGCTCATCTTGATTCATGAGTAATACATCACCTTGATCAGTTATGAAATATTCATATCTCTCAGGTTGGTGACGTATCCTGCTTGACATACGCTGGTCTTGTTCTACTTGAGCAGGTTGCTCTTCCACAACTACTTGTGTTTCCTGCTCTAATTCCTCCATAGGTGTATCGATGCTTTGTGATTCTTGAATTTCTTCAAGCTCTATTTTCCTCCCACTAATTCCTTTGGAAATAAAATCTTTTTCTAGGAAAAATCCAGTTCGAGCGACAAACACTTTGCCCTCAAAAGGATTGTAGAAGTAATACCCTTTTGTTTCTTTAGAATACCCCACAAATAAGCATTTGTAAGATTTGGCTCAAGCTTAGTTGAAATTTGTCATTTCACAAAACTTCGCAAACCCAAATCTTCATGTAAGACATATGTGGTTTCTTACCACTCCATATCTCATATGGTGTCTTCTCAACCTTTTTGGATGGAACACGGTTAAGTGTATAAGCTGCTGTCAATAGTGCACGTTCCCAAAAGGAGTTTGGAAGATCGACGTGACACATCATGGATCGGACCATGTCTAACAGGGTTCGATTTCTTCTCTCAGATACACCATTCTATTGGGGTGTTCCAGGAGGAGTAAGTTGGGATAGGATCCCACACTCTTTCAGATGGTCATCAAACTCTAGGCTTAAATACTCACCACCTCGATCTGATCGAAGAGTTTTAATATTCTTACCTATTTGGTTTTGTACTTCATTCTTGAATTCCTTGAACTTTTCAAAGGACTCTGATTTGTGTTTCATTAAATACACATAACCATATCTACTGAAATCATCAGTAAATGTGATGAAGTACTGAAAACCTCCTCTGGTTGGTATGTTCAGTGGTCCACATACATCAGTATGTATGAGGGCCAAAAGATCATTAGCTCTTTCACCTTTTCCTGTGAATGGAGAATTTTTCATCTTTCCAATTAAACAAGATCTGCATGTCTCATATGATTCATAATCAAAAGAGTCCAACAGTCCATCTTTATGGAGTTTGGAAATGCGTTTCTCATTTATGTGGCCTAATCGACAATGCCAAAGGTAAGTTGGATTTAACTCGTTAGGTTTCATCCTTTTAGTATTAATGTTATAAATAGGCCTTTCAAGATCAAGGACATATAGTCCATTGTTCATTTGTGCAGTAGCATAGAATATATCATTCAAATAAATTGAGTAACAATTGTTCTTTATTATAAATGAAAAACCAAACTTGTCCAAACAAGAAACGGAAATAATATTCCTGCTAATTGCAGGTACATAATAACAGTTCTCTAACTGAATTATTAAACCACTAGGTAAAGTCAATACATAAGTTCCTACGACTAAAGCAGCAACCTTTGCTCCATTTCCAACTCGTAGGTCGACTTCACCTTTTGCCAAATCTCTACTTCTTTTTAGTCCCTGCACATTGGTACAAATGTGAGAACCGCATCCAGTATCTAATACCCATGATGCAGAAGTAGATAAATTAATTTCAATAACAAAAATACCTGAAGTTGAAGTCTCAACTCCATTCTTCTTATCTTTTAGGTACTTTGGGCAGTTTCTCTTTCAGTGTTTGGTCTTACCGTAATGGAAGCAGGTGCCTTCTTTTGCTATGCCTCCACTAGGCTTTAAAGCAGCAACAGTGGGTTTGGGTTTGGCAACTTCCTTGCCTTTCCCTTTAGCACCCTGCTTGGTGGGCCTTTTGTTCTGTCTGTTTCCATTTCCGATCATCAGAATGGACTTCCCTTTTGACTTCAGATTCTGCTCAGCAGTTCTTAACATCGCTAGCAGTTCATGAAGAGATTTGTCCATATCATTCATATTGAAATTTAGGATAAATTGACTGAATCTATCTGGCAATGATTGCAAGATCAAATCAGTCGCAAGTTCCTTTCCGAGGGGAAAACCCAACCTCTCAAGGTTTTCCCTTATTGAAACTTCAAACCTTTCATGCCTTGCTTACTCTTGATAGAGCATCTTCAGGTGTTCGATCATATCGAACGCTGCCATGTTCTCATGTTGCTTTTGTAACTTTGAGTTCATGGTAGCTAGCATGAGACAAGCAGTTTCATTGGCATCATCGACATGCTTCTTATAAGCATCTCTTTCTGCCTTAGGTGCAGAACTAGGAGGTTCCTCTTCAGGAACAGGTTTCTCTAAGACATACAGCTTTCTATCATGTTTGAGGACAATCCTCAGATTTCGGTGCCAATCCAGAAAATTTGTCCCAAACAATTTTTCCTTGTCAAGGATTGATCGCAAAATGTTGTTAGAGGTGTTTGTTGTCATGGTAATCTACATGAAAATAATAAAAATATAAGTTTCAATAACATATTTAATTAGGCCTTTAATTAAATATGCTCCCACTATTTTACTCAAAACAAATGACCCGCATCATTTGATTCGGAAAATCCCGTTGGAAGATTTTCTAGTGGGTCGAGATCCATATTTCACTTTGTTTTAAGTCCGCGTAGGCGGATTACACAAAACTAGGTTATTTAGGTAGGAACTCCTTCCAATTGTATCTAATACAACTCTCGAATATTTTAGTTGGGTGAATAACTCCTTATGCCAATCCATCACATGGATCATTTCCAACTCTTGCTTCTAAACATATATAATCTTATTATAATTTGTTTAATTAAGTTTGACCCATTGTTTTAACAATTGGATATTACAATTATCCCATCGCACCTAACTAATATAGAACATGCACCTCACATAGGCGAAACCTACATTATCCGATACTAGTCTTGATGAGTGCTAAAACTTGGAAAGCATAAACTTAATATTTAATTTGAGGGAATTTGCAATTATTCTAATCTCACCGACATATTTATCATATAAATCGTCTCTCACATGCATCAACATACATTCACATGCATCAACATACATACATAATGAAACAGTTATGGCCCCTAGCGCAATTGTTCTCCCAAGCCAATGAGAGAACCTAAGCTAACCTAATAACGATCTAAGCTTCTCCAAGCAAGATCTTCAAGGTTGTCCTCCTTTGATCTTCAAGGTTGTCCTCCTTTGATATTGAATTCTTCTCTTTCTACATAATATTACATTACATAAAAGAAACTCATTTTACATACGAGGGATTGAGATGAGAAAAGAAGTTACATTAAGAGATTAAAAGGAGAGGCACGACACGCATGTCGTATTTAAAAACCCAAAACAAAATGAAGGAAAACTAAGGCCATAACTGATCACCACAAGGCAATAATAATAAACACATTATTATTATTAGTTTTAATTTTTTTAATTAATTAAAACCAAATTAAATTTCGGCGACCGATCACACTACGCAGAGTTAGTCGGGGGTCCGCTGCCCGGTCAGCGGGAACGGGGTTTGCATCAACACAACTCTTGCGCAGTCACAAAACAGAAACCCCGGGAATTCTTGCGCAGTCAACACAACTCTTGCGCAGTCACAAAACAGAAACCCTGAGAATTCTGACTCTGTGAATGTGACGACCGTCACAAGCATGTTACGACCGTCACGTCCAGCTTGTTACAACCGTCACAGGCCCATGACGAACGTCACACGGCCAAAATAACAGAAATGCCTAGAATTCTGGATCTATGAATGTGACGACCGTCACAAAGCATGTGACGACCGTCACAAAGCATGTGACGACCGTCACAAATCATGTGACGACCGTCACGTCCAGTTTGTTACGATCGTCACAGGTCCATGACGATCGTCACGCGGCCAAAAAAACAGTGCTTTGAAACAGTCAACAGACGTGTTCCAACAAGCCCTCAATTCACAACTCCTTGACTGCACAACCCTTGTGCCGTCACTAACCCTAATGCACCAATTTCAGACCGTCAAACACACCTCAATTGTTGATTCAGTATGATTGATCAACGGGTCATTGCTTCACCATACTAATGTCGGATTCCGAAGCAAATGACCATTGATCGCTCAAAGGAAAACAACCATTTAGTGTTTGAATGAACGAAACAGAAACGATATATCATATATACTGTACATTGCATTAGGATTACTTATATCATATATAAGTTGATCGGTCTCAATTGCGTAACCTATGGACGATCGATGTATCGCTGCTTCACCATACTAATGTCGGTTCCGAAGCATAGTCAACATCAATCATCCAAATCATACACACATGATGCCAAATTTAATTACTCATTTAATTAATTGATTCATTTTGTCTTTTAATCATATTAATACAAAAAATAAACAACTATCCGATGCATGGTTTCGTAAGTGGCTCTGATACCACTGTAGGAGAAGGGCGATCCAAAACGCAGCGAAAATTAATTTTTTCTCTTTTAGTGATCCTTACGAATGGGCATGATCAGTGATATAATATTTACCTCTTGTGACGTTTGAAACCTTTGATGCAGATCTATAGAGCGATCATGAACGTTGAACGATGACAACGCCTCTACTCAGTCCACACGAACGGATTACTTCAATCTCAGTGCTAGTTGTTATGAATGAAGGCTTTGAGTGAGAGAGAGAGAGAGAAAGAGAAAACGAAAATGCAACCGCAATGAATGCTTCTGCACAAGGGTTCTATTTATAGAACCACTTGTGTGGGCTTCAAGCTAAAAAAAGCCCACTTAAGTGTATGTGGCCTATATCTTATAATATGCCCAAAATCACTTAAGCGCATGGTACCATACCATATTTCGTATTCTACTTAAGTACACCGTACCTTATGATGTTCTACAATTCACTTAAGTGCACCGTACCTTACGGTGTTCCTTAGTTACTCTATCTCTTATCAATCCGTCCTTTGTGTGTGACCCTGTAGGTTTTCGCGGCATTGACAATTATATTAAATCACGTATTTAACATAATAAACAGTGAGCGGTATCTAGCAACACATCACTGCTACCCAAGACACGAAAATATCATGTGATCTGACAAATCCCTCTGTGATAATACTTATGCGTATAATTACCCTTTTGCACTTATGTCTATATTGAACCCAAGGTATAGACTGTGTCATCCTTGTCCAGTTCAATATTGGGCCATAGACATTTATCCTGTTACGCAGGATGGGCAAATTCCATCTAGGTCACTCATGTCCCTCAGCATGCTTCGTGGAGTACCCATCAACTATCTTTATGGTTATCCAGTTACGGACAACATTTGATCAGCAATAAAGCACTCGACTCTACATCTAGGGTCCATAGTGGTTTCAGGTCGAAGGGTGGTATACACCATTATCACCATGAGAATAACTTATGACACTTTGCATAACTTTCTATATAGTATTCTCATAGCGGGTCAATCCAGTATAAATATTACTCTTAATATTCGTACCTATGTTTAAGACTTGATAACTCCTTATCCATGATCCGTGAGATGCGATCATCAGTCTATATACATAATAGTCTTTATGCTTTAATGTTATCCCACTTCACAATGAAGCTCGACTACGGATACTTTAAGAATAGTGTCCTTATGTTTAATATGATCTCATGATCAAGTCACATTTGATACATCAAACGGACTAGCTATTCTAGGGACTTTATTAAACAAACATAATAAAGAAAAAGCCTTTTATTATTAATAAATAATTCGATACAAGTACCAAAAGTATTAGCCTCTAGGGCTTACACCAACATGTAGGCATATGCGATTGATTAGAGCCAGACCAGATGGTAAATATTTATTGATGGTTCATAACATATGTATTTATAAAGTTGTTTTACCTTTCCCCTACCATATCAATGTGCGAAATAGGACTAATTAGATTTATGATTTGCATGCTGAGGCTGAATCAGAGCCCATGGACATTCCTGAGAATGTCGCTGCTGATGGTCCTACCGATGATGAGTTGATCAGAGCGAGTGAGCATCTCCTGTGCATGAGCCTCCACAACACCATTCACCCCATATACCTACCCCACCTTCACATACCACGCACTTTACTGACCTTTTACAGGTACTCCTTTCGGAACCATACACGCTTCATTTGATGATATACTCAGTGATATGCGTGCCAAAAATACTATGGATGCTGAGAGAGATAGCATGATTCGTGTCATGAAGCAACAACAAAAATATACGATGCCGTATATGCATCAAATGCAGTAGGCATCCAGCCAGTAATCTCCACAAGAGTATAATTATGTTTCTATTCGGACGACCCTTGATGATGCTCTCCAGGAGATCCACCGCTGGAATGATATAGATGTAGTGCGTGACACCATGTTCCAAGCTATGCAGCAGTAACAACTTGACATGATGGCACAAATCCACGTGATTTAAGACCAACAACATGACTACGCCGGACGAACCAAACATAATATGGAGGATTTGATCAAACAAATGACAACATTCCAGGTAGGGGTGGATGATATGTTATAGTATTTACACCATGTAGGAATGGCACCTCCTCAGATTCATGGTCTTGGAAGACATGGTTGGAACCGAGGCTGTGGCCGGTGCTGAGCCATATATTCAAGTTTTTTCTTCCTTTTCCCACTTGTATCAAAATATTGAGGATAATGTTTGGTTTAAGCGTGGGGGAGGAACTTTACTATTTTCTTACTTTTTAGTTAGATATTATTGCTTTTCTAGTTTATTTCATGCTTATTAGAATCCTAGTTTAATTGTTGTTAGTCGAGTCAATACATGTGAGTCGGGTCATTTATGTGTAGTTTCTCGCTGTTTGTTGATTCTTCCATTTTCTTGAGCCATACAAAAATATTGATTTTGAAATTCATTGCATGATTAGAAAGTATTAGTCTATATATGAAATTGAGGTTATACAGCAGAGACTTGGGAAAACCGTACAAAATCGGTATCATTTTAACACCTTAAGTCTCCCGAATATGGAAGCCGCTTTGAGTATTTATTATGTCATAGCCTTGAACTCTCATCCTTTAATAGTCCTTGAGTATTTTATCTAGTAGTCAACACCATCCTAAGCATACAATATGCAAGAAGTCGGTGCAAATAAGTGAATGATCTTAGGCTTAAAAGAAAGAAAGAAAATGAATAAAAAGGAGTGTTCCTTCTAAGTTAGGTGACCCTCATCCAGTCATTCAACCAAATGGTAGAAATATCTTTAATAGATAACATTTAAAGCCAAAGTTCAAAAGAAAAAAAAAGATAAAATCATAAACACTAACCAATTATCTTACTATGAGTGTGAAAGGATAGCGGGCTTAATGTGATTGCACTAGAGTGAAAAAGGATGATTAAGTTAGGCTTGAGCATAATAATATGATTCAAATTGGTTTGCATAAGAGGGAGGCTTACGACCACACCACCACCTCTTCACTCACAACCTCATTTTCTTTTATGTCCAACTCAACTTCAAGAAATTGGTCTTCTTGGTCATCATCTTTCTCAGGGACTTCTTTCGATTTACCACTCCTTATGGTTACAACACTCACATTATTATGCTCTCGTGGATTTGTAACTGTAGCACTCGGTAATGCACCCGGTGTTTGAGAACCCGGGAGTTGTTGAGCAATCTGACTCATTTGCACTTCCAGATTTTTTATTGAAGCACCAGTGTTTCTTAGATTACTTCTTGTCTCCTCTTGAAATTGGGAACTTTGAGCCACCATTTTTTCAATGGCAATTTCCGAATATGCTTTTCTTGGTACCTGTGGTTGAAATTGTTGTTGGGGTTGGTGAAACTGCTACTGGTACGGTTGTTGTTATTGTGGTCGATACTGTTGTTGTGGTTGGCTTTGATATTGGTTGGGCGCTTGCTTCTGAACATTTCCTTGCTGGTCCTTCCAAGAGAAATTTGGATGATTTTTCCATCCAGGATTATATGTATTGGAGTAAGGGTTGTTCTGCTTCAGAAAATTAATCTCTTCTACCTGTTGTGCAGTTGCCACACAATGCATGGCGGAGTGAGCCCCCCCCCCCCCACAAATTTCACAACTAACCGCTTGAATAGGTTGAACCGGTTGAACTTGTGCCACCGTTTGAGTGTCAAGAGCCATTTTCTTGATTCTTCGCTCTACTTCAGCTGTTATTTGATCTTCCATATTCACAACTTGATTTGCTAGCTTGAGATCAATGATGCCTTCAGGTTGACTTACACTGCGGTCATAGAGCTCCAGATGCCCATTTGCTGCAATGGCTTCGATGATTTTCTTTATTCCAGTGGTTGTTGTAAAATTTGTTGAGCCATCGGTGTCGCATCCGCGAAAAACAACCGGCGGGACTCAAATAAAAACACAACACAGAGCCGCCACCGTGCGTTATTTATCCCAAAAGAGGGAAAGGAAACGCTCAGAGTAAACCTGGGAAAGAACATGGTCTCGCGACCAAAGAGAATGGGTTCGGGAGTCGGTTATGCGAAGGGAAGGTATTAGCACCCCTACGCATCCGTAGTACTCTACGGGATCCACGCACAAAAGGAAGGAATATTGGTTGCTAAAACACTGCTCATAAACATCTACACACACTGGCTGAAAGAAACGCAAGAGACTGACTGAAACTGAACTCGGCAGGATGTCGCATCCTGGGCCTACTTAGTCTATCAGGCATAGACATCAGAGTCCAAGTAGTTCGGACTGGGAAAACGACACATGCTCGCTAGGATATCGCATCCTATGCATACGTATCTTCTCGGACGAGAGAAGAATCAGAGCATTCGTAGCTCGGCTGACACGCACACAAACAAACTAGACAAAGGCAAACATGGAGCCTGAATGCCAATTGCTGGACTTACATCAGCATCCGAACCAAAACACACACACACTGGAACCCAAATGCCACTCGATGGACTTACATCGGCTTCCAAGCACACAACAACACAACAGGTTGATAGGGAGTCGGGGACTCAGCCTATAACTGTCAAACACACACAAAAAGAAAAAGGGCGCCCGGAGAGATCAGCTCAATCTCCTGCCTACATACTTCATCTGGTATGAAGATCAGGGCGATGTAGTTCCCCTACGCAGGGACAAAGGACTAGTCTAACCAGATAACAGAGGGAGACACAACTAGGGAGACTACGACTCGAGCCTAGATGTTATCATGCAAGATCATCCCTAAGTTAAGGTTTCTAGCTAAATGGCACAAGGGCCAACCTATCCTAAGTATGGCTCACACAGGAAGCAAGCCACACACACTTAACTTGCACAGGAAGCAAGCCAAGCAAAACCTAACTTGCACAGGAAGCAAGTCTAAACTAATCCTAACTTGCACAGGAAGCAAGTCAAACTATCCTAACTTGCACAGGAAGCAAGTCAAACTATCCTAACTTGCACAGGAAGCAAGTCAAACTAATCCTAACTTGCACAGGAAGCAAGTCAAACAATCCTATCTTGCACAGGAAGCAAGTCAAACAATTCTACAAGCACAGATAGCACGCGCTATACACAAACAAGTGGCTCAAACAAGGGTTAGGTTTTAGTCAAGGGGTCATATCAACCTCGACAAACAAACCTCTGGAACTGGGTGAATGTTGCTCTTAACCTTGCCATTGAGGGGGCTAAGGTGAAGCAGATGAAAGGGTGAAGTGAGGATGAGACCTCACAGCTCTTATCCCTGGCCTGGGAGAGCTCAAGACAAGAATGTGTGGGTTCAGAAAGTGGGAACCCTTCTACACATTTAGAACTGACTCAACTGTACAGTTGTACAAGATCTTGGGTTTGTATCTGCAATGCATCAACACAGTGGTGTGAGCAAGGCAGATGACACACTGAATAGTGGGGGATAGATTGCATATCCCTACCTTCCACCAATTGCCTCTTCACTTAGGAGGTCTTTGACTCTATGCAAGGACAAAGTTAAACATCCACAAACATTGCCTCTTAAGGAGGACTTCAGACAGTTGCCTGGCCAAGTAACAGGCCAGGTCTTCCAGACTACATGAAGTAGAAGAGACATACCTCAATGCAAATTGCTTATACAAGCAAAGCAAAGCAAAAGTTCACAAGGAACTAAGCAACTAAAGCACCTGAAATAGTCAAGCAGATGTTAGTACACAACTTCAAACAAAGTAAAAGGAAACAGAGGTCAACAGTCGATTTGAGGCACATGGATGTGCAAGGCACAAGGCTTAAGGCATGTGAGCCAAGCCACCTACAAAACAAAGAGGTTAGACAATGATACTTGAGTAAGCTCAATCAAAAGAATTGGTCTTAATGGCCATTTGATGGTCAACCTGAAATCACAAACTCAAAGGTGAGTAACAGGACCACTAGGGCAAGCCTAGGGTCAAAAGAGAATGAAAAAGTCAAAACAGCAAGGGGCAAGCATCCAAAATCACTCTCAAACAATTAGGAAACACAACCAATTGGATTCACACTCATATCAATCACTATCATCATTTCATGAACAAATTAGGTCAAAGTGTGACAAACAGAAGCTCATAGAAGTCAACAGCAAGACTTAGCTCAACAGCAATCTAAACATTTTCCAAAAATCACCAAATAAATCATGATCAAACCTAACACATAGCATGGTAATCATGTCAAATTTCATCCCATTTGGATGAGAGGAAGGCAGTCAATGAAAATCATGAAGTCAAACCAAATTCAAGCATGCACAAAGAAAGTCAACAAGCATGGGTCAACTTCAAAAAATCATATCAAATTGAAAACAGATGAGAAATGAATGAGATTAACACCAATGCCAAGCTTGAGATGTCTAGTTATCACATATCAAATTTCATGTCCATCTAATAAAGTATGAGAATTTCACAAATGAAATGGGAACATGTGTCACACAAAGTCAACTATTGACTAGGCAGGGGAGAAAATCTCAAACAATTAGGAAAATAGCTCAAATAAATCCAAGAAAATTCACATGTGAACTAGACATACAAGAGTAGGTTCATGCAAAATTTGGGGTCATTTGGATGTAAGGAAGCATGGTAATGAAAATCATGAAGTTGGACATCAATGGTGTGACACAAGTTGTCACACCCTAATTCAAAAAATCATATCTCACAAACCACAAATGATAAATCCACAAACTTTATACCAAAATCACCATGAATGTGTCTAGTTTAAGCACAAAATATTTGGGAGCCATTGGGTAAAGTATCATCATTTCACAAATGTTTTGGCAAGATGTACAAAATTTGGTCACATGTCACAAACCCTAAGGCCATTTAAAAACCACTCATCCAAAAATTCTGGAAAAATAATGATAAAAAAGTAGAGATCATGATGAACACAACACAAAAAATCCCATTCAATTTGGATCAAAAATGAGTAAGTTGTGAATTTTGGAAGATTGGTAATTAAAATGTGAAATTAATTGAATTAATAATGGAGAAAATGGCATTTTGGTAATATTATGATTCACTTATCCAAACACTGTCGTTTTGGGCAAGAATTGGAATGTTTTGATTGGCTGGAGGGAAAGAAGCCATGCAGCACGTGGGAATGAAGAAAATTCTGGGAAAATGCACATTGGGATCTAGGGTTCATGTTCATCCATCCCCAAATTCGAATTTCTCAATTTCTCCCAAAAAATGCCAATTGAGCATACCATTGTAATCATCAAACAGCATACAACAACAATCCAAACCCTATTTTCATTAATTTGAACTGCACATCAAGAAATCAAAAGAAACATTTTCGAGCACCAAACTTTATCTCAACATATCTTCATGAACAAGCAACCATTCCAAAAAATGAAAGCATCACTAAACTCAGCATTGAAAGACCTATTCAAAACATGTGTCAATTTGAGAAAATGAGAGGGTCGAATCCATACCTTTTTTGAAGGGCAGTTTGTATTCTGGATGTTGTTTGATGTTATTGAAGTGCAACAGTTGCTCAATGGCCCTCCTGATGATGAATGATGAAGTTCTTGTGCCTTGTGGATGCTTGGAGTGAAATTCAATGTTCAACCTCTTTGATGTTTTTTGGACATGAAGTTGAAGAATGCAAGATGGAGTTTTAGAGTACAAGGTTTTGTTGTGTTGGATGGTAATAGCATGGTTCCAAATGCAAGGCTTGGTTTTGTTCAATAGTTTGTTGACTGGTTTAGAGGAATGGCCAAGTGAAGTGAATTTTGTGTTTCTTGGTGGCAAGGCAATGTTGGTTCCTTTGTGTCTGGACAGAAAGATTAGGAATGCCAAAGCAGCAAGGTGAGTTAGGTCTTGTTATGTTGGTTTGTTGGCTAGTTGGTTTTTGAAGATGCAAAGCAAAATGGCCAAGGTGAATTTCTATGTCCCTCCTCCTATTGATGTTGCCTGGTTCCTTTTGATGACAGGAAAATGAGGTGTATGGTCAAGGGTCAAATGCAGGGTTTTGGTGCTGCTTGAGTTTGGCAATTGATTTTACTGCAGTTGGATGGTGGCCGGCAAGGTAAGGCAAGGTTCATGTCATTTTGAAGTCTTTGGCAGCAAAACAGAAATGCATAGCAAAAGTGAGGTTTGAGAGAAGTGTGAATGTTGTTTGTGGTGGCTTTTGGACAGAAAATGCAAGTGAGGTGGTTGGAATAAATGAGGTTTGTTGGTTGCCAAGCAAGGTTGGATTATGCTGTCATGACAGAAAATGTTGGTTTGGTTGACTGCTTCAAAAATGATGAAGAGGTGTGGAATCAAAATGCCCTACTTAAGTTCTCTTGGAAATTCTCTTGACAGCCCTCTCAAATGCAATAGCAGAAAAATCCAAAATTTCTGGTGAGTGAGCCATCCCCTTTTTGCTGTGGTCTGTTGGCTTGTGGTATTTTGACAGTTTTCTTCAAATCAATTTTCTGCTGCAGAGTTATATGCTTGTTGGTTGCAGATGTTAGCAGGGCAAGGTTGGAAAATAAGTGAAGGTTCTTTTGGCATGCTGCTGTTACTAGTAAGGCAGGATTGTTTCTTGTGGCTGCTAGTTTTGGACAGCAAAAGCAAGGTGAGGGTAAGGTGGATCAAATTTTCTGCTGTAGTGTTATGTTGGCCTTTTTTGAGGTTATTGAGTTTTGATAGCTTTTTCCATCTGCCAGTAGCAAGGTCCAACAAGGTGAATGAAAGATTGGTTGGATTTGCTAAGTTATGTTGGCTGCAGTTGGTGCTTGGTTTTGTTGGTCTACTCCTGCAGGAAATGTTGGTAGCAGGTTTTTGATCATCCAAGGCCAAAAGCTAGGTCCAGTCTTTAGAGAATGTATTGGTTTTTTTCTGTGATGTTTTATGCCATCCTCCTTTTTGACAGAGAAAAATGGGATTAAGATATTGCCCTCCTGTTTTGAAAATGCCCTTGCCACTTTTCTTCCTTTTCTGCTGCAGTGGCTTGTTCTTTTTATTTGATGACAGCAAAAAATGCAAATGGCCAGGCAAGTTAGATCATGTTGCTGCTAGGTTGTTGCTGTTAGAAGTTGGCAAGGTTTGGTTTGACAAAAAAAATGAGAGATTGGCAGGATTGTTGGTTCTGTTATGCTGGTTTTGAGGCAAGGCCAAGGGTGTGTGCAAGTTTGAGAATCACCATCAGAAAAATGAAGAGCTGTTGTTGGTCTTATGACAGGAAAATTGAGGGTGGAAGTCTGCTGTTTTTTTTTGAAGTTGCTAATGTGGTTTGGACAGAAAACCTGGAATGTCCACAGCAAAGGTGAGCTAGGCTTTTTGTTGGTTTTAGAAAAATAGCCAGAGTGAGGCTTGAGAGAAAATGAGAGGACCAAGGGTTTTTTGCTGATTTTTCTGCTGTTGGCTGCTGTTTTTGTTATGTTGGCTAGTTGACAGGATTTCAGAATGATGAAATGGTAAAGGGAGACTTGGGAGAAAAAATGAGAGGACAGGTGTTTGGTCTTTAGGGTATTTTGTTAACTGTTTTAGAAATGCCAAGCAAACTGAAAATGCAAAAAGCAAAACTGAATGCAGCTCTTGGATTTGTGAGTTTTGCAAGGCAGGTTTTTTTCTTCTTGAGTTTTGACAGCTTTCTTAGAAGAATGCAAGTAAGGTCCTTTTTTATGAATGAGGTTTTGTTGGTTAGGTTATCTCATGTTCTATGGAGTTTTGGGAAGAACTTTGGAAAATGGCCAAAGAATGGATTTGAGAGAGAGTGAGGTTTTGTTCAGTTGGTTTTTTTTAGTCATGAAAACCAATCCAGTTCTGCCTGCAAGGTATTTCTTGACAGCTCCAAACAGCAACAGCAAGGTGGTTTCAAGTTCTTTTGTGGGTTTGACAGGTTTTTTTTGGAATTTGGCCAAAGCAAGGTGAATGGTTGGTCTTGGTTTGTGGCTGCTGTAGTAGGAAATCATGCACTTTGTTTTTGACAGCAAAAACACAAATGGCCAGGTGAGTTATTTGGAAACTTATGACAGAAAAATGAAAAATGCATAAGATATGATCCTCTTTAGCATCCAAGAGCCAAAAGGTTTTTTTTTGTTCTGTGTTCGATTGTGGCTGCAAAATGGTGTTTTCAATGTGACAGACAATCATGGCTTGGGTCTGCTATCAGCAGTACCAAGCAGGGCAAGGCTTATGCTTTTGGATGCTTTGACAGCCAATTGGAAATGCCACAGTAAGGTGAGATGTTTTGAGGATTAGTGAAGAGTGTTTTCTGTGGTCTTGTGCAGCCTTGTGTATCAAAAATGGCAGAAAAATGTGCTTCACCATGCTGCTAGGTCTGCTATGTGTAAGTACAAGGTATGGTTCAACAATTGGATGTTTGAAACAATGTCCTTTTGCCCATGTTCAAGTAAACTAGTAAGGCCATATGTACTATTGGAGTATGGCTGCACAATGAGGCTCACCATGACAGAAAAAATGATCAAGAATGCTGCATAATGATGCTGGTACAAGGCATGGTTGTGGAAAGCATGGACAAGCATGGTGCATTTGTACCTTTCTTACAATTCAAGTAACCAAGTATAGATTCACATGTGCTGCATAATTTGACTTTGCAAACACACTTAAAATGATATTTATGAGCTGTCCCAATTGGCCAAATGCTGAAAAAATGTTTGAGTCAAAAAGTCAACTCTTGGTCAAACTTACATTTAAATGAAAAAGGTCAAAATATGCCATTTTGATTGGTGAAGTTTTGGCTCATGAAATTTATATTTTTGGAAAGAGGGGATCAAATGTGACTTGTAGGAAAAAACCCCACCAAAATTGGCCAAACGGTTTGAGAGATATGGCCCTTTGAAGTTCAAGATTTTCTGAAATCGATTCGATCATAACTTGCCAACCACACATGGGAATTGAGAGTTCTAGGACTTTTTGGAAATGGGAGAACAAGATATTCAACTTTCATGTTGGGCAAAAATTCATTTGAGGCTTGTATCATGATGTAAGTTTGAGGATCAAGACTTTCCATTTATGGCAGGTTTCAGTTACAGGCCCAGTTTCCATTTTGGGAAAATCATGATCTGGCTTCAAATTCTTCCATGATGATGTTTGGCATGATATATGATGACTATTTGGACATGAATGAACTCTCACAAACCAATTCCAATCATCCAATCACTGATTAAATGGACAGTTGACCAACAGTTGACTTTTAGGGTTTCTGACTGATTATGCATTGACTGATGACTTCCAAACCCTAATTCCTTGAGGACTTGACTTCAAATGATGTCCCAAGTTGTATGAACTCTTGATTATTGACTATGGTGCCCAAATTACACAAGAATGGCCACCATCCACTGCTTTGACTGACAGTTGACTCTTTTAGGGTTTCTGACTGATTGTGCATTGACTGATGACTTCCAAACCCTAATTCCTTGAGAACTTGACTTCAAATGATGTCCCAAGTCATGTGAACTTGTTAGACAAACCCCAAGGCCTTGGTTCAATGAGAAATTCCTTTGCTTGCTTGGTTGACTGATCAGGAGATTAGTTCGACCTAATTCTTGATTGCTTGCTCTTGAGGCAACCGAGGCAATGCAATGCTATGCAATGGACCATGATATGCTATGACCTAATATGAAAATGTATGCATAATGATAGGTGCAAATTTGAGGTGCTACAGCTGCCCCTATTCAATCAGCTGGGAACCCGAATGGATGAGAGCAACGGCTGTCAGACTTTCAGGGTAAACAGGGATTGAATACCAAAGAACCGTAGAATTTGCACAATACAGGGATCCACCAATGGAAACGTCCACTGGGATTTGATATTTATTGCTGGGTATATATATTTTTTGGTTTTCAAAGGGTATGGCCACATCCAGACATCACAACGATGACGAATGGGAATATAAATCACAACTAGATGCCAATGGACAATCTAGGAAAAACTCGACGTTTACCAAGACCAACGGAGAGGTAACCAGACATTAATGAATGACTGGAAAGGATACAACCATTTGTCGACGGACGAAATGGGAAAAACTCAACGTTTACCAAGACCAACGGAGGGGTAAATCCACGTGGGGACAGGTACAACTAGACATCATCGGATGACTAGGAAAAACTCGACGTTTATCGAAACCAACGGAGAGGTAACTCTACTGGGGAGAGTGAACACAACCAAATCATCAACGGATGATTGGGAAAAACTCGACGTTTATCAAGACCAACGGAGAGGTAAATCCACATGGGGACAGGTACAACCAGACATCATCGGATAACTAGGAAAAACTCGACGTTTATCGAAACCAACGGAGAGGTAACTCTACTGGGGAGAGTGAACACAACCAAATCATCAACGGATGATTGGGAAAAACTCGACGTTTATCAAGACCAACGGAGAGGTAAATCCACATGGGGACAGGTACAACTAGACATCATCGGATGACTAGGAAAAACTCGACGTTTATCGACACCAACGGAGAGGAGGAATACTTCTTCGGTCTGAATACCGGAAATTTGGCCTTGTGCCATGAGTACATCGACCTGATCGTCGGAAACTCCTTCGGTCTGAATACCGGAAAATTGGCCTTGTGCCATGAGTACATCGACCTGATCGTCGGAAACTCCTTCGGTCTGAATACCGGAAAATTGGCCTTGTGCCATGAGTACATCGACCTGATCGTCGGAAACTCCTTCGGTCTGAATACCGGAAAATCATAAGTACATATTATCTATAGCCGTCAAAACGTAGATAATACACTCGCATGGAAGATTATCCATAACCGGGTTGTAGGTTATTAAATGAATAATCGACCGAAAAGAAAGGCATCTGGGTACCAGACTAGGTATGCAAAAGATGACCAATCAACAGGGGATAAAGCTGCTAACTCGGAGCAAGTATCCAAAAGGAAGGGGAAGACCCAATGGGGACAATACTGCTTGATCAAGGCAAGTATCCAGAGGGGAAAGAATATCAATATCACAAACCGGATACTGATAACTGCAAAGAGGGGATTACATCTACCGGTTAGTAGGTAGAAAACCACGGAAAAGTGGCCAGTCATCGATAGGATGAGCACAAAGGGTTAACTCCAACAAGGGGATGAAAGTGGGATTTTACAACTACCAGCTAGTAGGTAGAAAACCACAAAGATAGGACTTACAACTACCGGGTAGGTAGAGGCCAATAAATTCCGCTGAGGATGAAATGAATGAGTGCCGGTTAGTGAGCGACCATTCATTTATGCCCCAGGGCAGCACAAGAGATGGTCAACAAGAAGCCAATTTAGGATCGATCCAAAAAGGCAGACTGAATCAAGACTCATCCTAATGAGGAAAGAACTCAATTGGGAAAACCCATCCCATTAGGGAGGGAACGGAAGCAACCGTCATCCACGAGGATGTATCTCAGTGGGGAAATGGCAGGAAAAGATTGGCACTTTCTGCTTAAGGGGTAGACTCTACATGGAGAGATCAGACACACCCATATTTGCTTAAGGAAAAAGACCCAAGCTGGCAAGACACTAACAATTGGGAGTAACACTGATGGGGACACCCACCCGACTGAGGAATCATTTGTTGGGAAAAACACCAACCTTTCAACCATGCTGATGAACCCAATTCTGAAACCGATCCAAGCGATGCTAAACTCTTTCCAACTGACCCAACCTTGGCTAACCGCCACGGCCTAGGGTTAATGGATATGCCTGCAATGTTGATGCATGAGTTTTTTTTTCTTTACACAATGCCCCATGATTATGGAAATGCTATGTACTAATGATGCGATATGCTATGCTTATCTAAATGATGAATGCATAAACACACGTCTCCTTCAGAGACAACACCGGGGAACTCCAGGAACTGTGTTGTGGATCCTATAACCATGTCAACTTCCATCCTGCTGGGGAAAGACAGACTTTTGCTGGGGAAGAAACATCGACACAACCTCTGCTGGGAAGACAACTTCAGACTTGGAAAACAATCACAACTCCGCTGGGGATGCCAATATCAGTCTACTACAGAAACCCGTCCAATCCACTGGTAGGATGAACTCTGCTGGAGAAATAAATGCTACTCCATTAGGGACGACCCAACCAATCCATATGTAAGAGAATCACTGCTGGAGATGTATTTCATGAGACCCGCTCCACTCGGGGAACTTGCTGAGGAAAACCACACCATTCTGCTGAGGAGAACAATCCTAGTGGAGAGAACAACCATAGTGGCGAGAGTAACAACTCTGTCGAGGATGATGACACGTCATATCATACTGGAGATGAATTCCCACAAACCTGCTTGGGATAAGCACTCACAGCCATACTGGAGGTAACAGCATCACAAAACCAATTGTTGGGGAACACACCTACAGTCTACTGATAAACTCCACTAGGGGACTCCCGGGGAAAATAGTTGCCAGGCGCTCAGCGGGGATTCTCAACTGGGGAAATCTGCAAGCACAGGCCTGCTGGGGAGAAGCAATCCTTAGATCTGTTGGGGAAAGAAGGTACGGTCTACCGGCATCTCTGCAGGGGAAATAACTCTGATAGCTTCAATACTGGCTTGGGCTGGGGACACGATAACTTTCAGGCTTGCTGAGGAGACAACGATCTCGAATCTGCCAGGGAGATCACACTCTCAATCCTCTGGGGGGATACAGCTTGTTTGACAGGGTGTCGGTCGACTCGTCGAACACTAGTATCCATCATCCACCCATAGTGTCGACTTTCCACTTTTAAGAACTCCCAGACTCTTCTGGACTTTTCTGCTCCATCATCTTGTATTCCAAATCTCGTCCGTACTCCACGGGGATCGAGCTTCTGGTATTCATACATACTTTCCAATCATCAGACTTTGAAGAGTCTTCTTGATTAAATTTCCAGGATCGTCGTTGTAATCCTTCACCGTCTTTTCACGGTTCATCTATCCCTTGCCCCTGGTTGGACTCTGAGGGGATCTTTTGTCAAAAAGGTTCATATTACAACTGGCAAGTGAATGAAGATGTCTAACAGCACCTGCACAAGAGATCGTCAGATAAAAACGTGCCCCAGGTATGCCCCAGGTGTTCTGATATTTCAACACTTAGGTCACTCAGACTTCCAAGTAAGATTTCCAGATTTCAATCTCACAAGCATGCATCAGAAGGGACCTCTATGTTTCACAATGCAAATATTCTTATCAAAATGAATAGATGTTTTCGTAATCAAAACAGTAATGACACAAAAACAAAATTTATTTGATCGAACACACGCTTTATTTGACTGGAATAAAAGATGGCTCACAATTGAGCAACACACAGGAAGCAAACCCTGGAAAGAGGTGATTGCACATAAAAGAAAAAAATTTATCCTAATGGCAACGTGAAACTGCGATCTCATCGGGTTCCAACTCGGTTACACCTCATATGTCCTCAAGACTTTCCGCACTTTCTGTCTTCTGAACGAGACGCTTCCGATCGGTCTCTGTCGGAGATTAGCCAAGTCATCAAGAGCACAAACGATCATGCTGGACGCAGTTGTTCGTTTCATTCCCTCTTTTGCCTGAACCGCCCTTTCGGGTTTCAGTCCACCGGGATACCCTTTTTTGCCCAAGTCGCCCTTGCGGGTTTTCAACTTGCCGGGTGTACATTTCTTTTCTTTTATTATCCCTAACTTTTGCCCGAACCTTTCTCTTTTTCTTGGTTCGCCGGGATGCCCATTTTTGCCTGGACTCTTTATTCTTTTTTTTTTGTCCAGCGGGTTTCTTTCACGAAGTATTTTCTAACTGCGTCCGCACTCACAGTGGATGGAAAATCGTCGTCATCCGTGGTCGTAAACAACAAGGTTCTGTCAGATGGGACCCTCTTGACCACGAATGGACATTCATAACTGTTTGTCCATTTGCCCCACAACTGTCTTGAGGAGGAAGGATCCTTTTCAACCAATTCTTCCACGTGGTACGCGCGAGGTCACACTTCTTGGTTAACAACATGCTTCGTTCATTGGGTACCATTGCCCCATGCCAGGTAACTGTCAGCCCTTTCCCTCAGCTGGGCTCAACGTGTCATCCCGAGTCTTTATCCATTCAGTCTTTTCTGATTTCTCACACATCTGTGAGGGAGACACTGCCCCAGGTAGATGCACATCCCTAGGTTCAATATCCAGGATACAGACTTTATGTTCAGCCACCATTGTTGGTGCAACCAACTGTGATCCGGGAAGCACCACCTTATTCACCTCGTCTCTTTCCCCCTCAGACATCGGAATCCGTTCGGATTCGGGGTCAGACCCCCCCTCCGGGATCAGTCACTCTTCAATCTTTCGATTTGAGTACCTCGAAATGTCCTCATCAGGGACCTCAAACTTCCTTGGTTGAGAACCTTCCATGGGTTGCTTTTAGCTTCTCAAACACTTATCTGATCAGATCCATTTTGGACATCCACAAAGTGGTATGAATCAACATACACTGTCTCAGTCGGCGAGCAGCCTATGCCGAAGTACATCAAGTTTTTTCGAACAGTGAGTGTATTGTTTCACAGTCGATGAACTTTTTGCTTAGGTAAATTGCATACTCTTTTCGACAAGACTAGTCATGCTGACTCAGTACGCACCTCATAGACCTCTCGAGGGCTGCCGGGTACCAGATTAACCATCATCCCCCTGGGAAGCATCGGAATCAGAAGTTCCTGCAATTTATCCCTCTTTTTTTTTTTTTTTTTTTTTTTTTTTTTTTTTTTAGCAGGATCGACCTCGATTCCTCTGATTCGCTCATAACAAGTCTCGGTAGCTTGATGGACAACATTCCATAAGTGCACTGATTCAGACTCAAAAGTATGAGTTATCTCAAACGGTCAAACAACTTGCCCTAAGTCTACCGGATGCCCCTGTTCTGCCTGGGACTTTGCCATCATGTCATCAACATGGAATTTGCTTTCACGATGAATCATATCACGGAACAAAGTCACCGTAGACCTCTGATACGTGGCACCGGCCTCACGTGACGGAACGACATCAACTTAGAACAAGAAGGTGCCCCTTGTGTGATGGACCTGGTTTACTTCATATCATCTGGAAACAATTCAATCTGGTCTTGGCCAAGAAGCCATCCATGAAGATAAACACTGAGACCTGAGCCATATAATCAACCAATACTTCATCGTGATGTACCGGGAATGCATCTTTCTGATTAGCTCTGCTCGCGTCTTGATAGTCTATTCACACCTTCTCTCTTTCTCATCCTTTGTCGGCTTCAGTTTTTGCTTTCTAACCTCGGCGGAGCCTGGAGTAACAATCTTGAATCGCTCCTCGTGTGGTTGAATCACCTTCTCCTCTTGTTTCAATGACCTGGCTAATTCCAACAAAACACCATCTTCTTCGCCTTTTTTCTCTGGCATGATAGGTCGAATTGTCGAAGTCATATAGAGGTGTAACCAGATCGTTATCGGTGAGATCAGGAGGGTAATCACTTTGGAACGAGACAAAATCCAAAAGGAAAGAGAATGAAAAACGTTGCCATTTTTATTTGTTTTTTCCTTTTTTAAATTGCAAAATTAAATGAAAAACAGGGAACACCGCTTTTAACTACAAAAACATCCATTCATTACTGATGCAAAATGTTGCATAATGAAACACATGAGATGGCCCTTACAATGGACCATTACGTTTCGGGCAAAACGTATGGCTTTCATGCAAACAAAAATTGAAAAACAGAAATACTACTCTTCAGAACGAGTGACAGTGATGCTCTTGGAGGCCTTCCAATTGCCTGGTACGCATGACTTTATCCATGCCTCAAGCTCGCGGTCGTTGTCAACATCTCCACCCACTGAACGGGCATGCCCAGGATCCATCATTCCTGCACTGACGAAGGCGTATAGTGGACGACATCCTCTGTCTGGTCTGGATGACTCTAAATCTGGATGATAACCGACTCCAAACATGTCTGCTTTTGCCACGATGTCGATGATCCTTCCCCAGCCTTGGGCCTCTTGGTTCTTCACCACCTCCAGAGCTTGTTTATAAGAAGAAATGGACAACTTCTTCTTTTTCTCAGCAGCAAGGGCATTCTCTACCTGGCTGGTTTCAACTGTCAGACTGGGTGCTTTGCATCTTACACCGTCCATTTCTACTTTCTTCATCTTCTGGGTCGTGTCTTTCATCAATACGCACTCTTCTGTAGTGACGGCGGCATAAGCATTATCAGCAGCAGGTAAGGCTCCATCCTGTAGCAGAAGTTTTGGAAACATAGCCTTTGGACCTTTTAGCTGACCCTCTTTAATCATTTCTACTCCTTTCTTGGCCTTCTTCACCATCTTGACTTTTGCTGGTCTCTGCCTGAGTGCGGGGTCGACATCCTCATTCATTATCTGGGCCAAGCTAATAGCCTTGGAGTCCACCAGATCTTGGACGATATGCTTAAAAGCTCTGCAACCTTCAATGCTGTGTCCGGGTGCCCCAGAGTGAAACTCGCACTTGGCACTCTCATCATAGTTGGCAGGCCTCCGCTGCTGTTCTATAGGAATCAAAATCCTCGGCCGAACTAATCCCAGATCCCTCAACCTTTGGAAAAGAAAGGCATAAGTCACCGGTGGTTCCTCAAACTGACGATCCTTATTCTTCTTCTTCACCTGGCTCTTAGCTCCTGGTGTCTTCTGTTGAGGTGGCAGTTGTTGCTGTTGAACAGGTGATTTGCTGACAGGAGTGGATACGGTGGCAGCGTAAGGATGATAACGATCTTTGCTACGTTCTTTCTTTACGGGCACATCGACTGGCTCAACCTTCTTCTTGAATGGACCACTGTCGGAGGGTTTCTTTGTTGCAGTACCAGAAGGTTTGTTCACTTCGGAGGACAGAGCCTTCTCCTGAACTTTCTCCATTATCAACCGTTTCTCGATCCTTTCCAATCTTTCAGACATGGCTTTCTGTCCCAAGGCAAGCCCTTGCACAACACCGAACAACTCCCTCATCAACCCTTTCAGTTCAAAGATATCGGCGTTGAGAAGATCCATCAGCTTGGATTTGTTGACCCCCAGCAGGTTATCTGAACAGACAAGCTATGCGCACCGGTTGAATTACTGGAACCTACAAAACAGCAAATGGGTTAGTATGACTCACACATGCAATGTCTGTCCGTACTAGGAATATTCAGTTCTCTCTCTTTTTTTGGTTTCATTGAGACTGATAAAATTTCATCAACAACATTTTGACATCTGAATGTCTCTCAACCGGGGTTTTAATTTAAAAATAAATGAGCCCTGAGTACGGACAAACATGAGTTGAATGCAGATGAATGCGAGGTGATATGATGCAAATGCATGAATGCAGGCTTTTGCGCCACCAAGTCATCTGAAAGCCCCAATACTTCTCTGAACCAGTCATATCTGTGGGATCAAGTCACCATAAATCCAACTTGGGGGGTTCCGAAATAAACGGAACCGGAGATTACATCACCATCTTCACAGGAACAATCACTGAACGGGTGACAAACGGATCCTCTGAACAAGTACTCTCAACTCAGCCCGGGGATCCGAAATAAACGGAACCCGCTGATAAACCACGGACAAAACTCTGGCGTCCCAGAAATAAATGCCCCATAATTCACAGTCACCATCAGTATCAAGAGTCACCAACAAATCACCAACCAATCAGCAACTGTACCTGTAATGATCAAACCCTCCCCACTCACGGGTGTTATCTAGGCCAGGGTAAAGTCGAAGAGAAACGCAGCATAAATAACCTTTCGCAGAATATCATCCTGTGCACACCCGATGTATGCACCAATAATATCCCACCAGGGTCTGAACTGCTCGTGATGTCAATGTTCCGCTAAGTGGCGTACACCACCCGCTTCCCATGAATCACTCTATTCCTAGGTTTCCTAGATTTCACTCATAGCCTGGGTATTGGGCCTTTTACCTCGAGTAACTCCCACCCCAAACAGAGAAACACAGCACAACCAGCAGATGAATATGAATAAATGCAAACATTAATGCAAACAAAAATGCAAACCATAGACAATGAATGCAAACAGTAAAATGCAAATATATACAAATGAATGCAATAAATACAACAGCAAACAGCAACCAAAACCCTAATCCTAGAGAGCGCTAGGAGAGACTCGCTCAGGGAAGATGGACCAGCATAGGTCAACTTCTCTATATCCCCAGCAGAGTCGCCAGCTGTCGCATCCGCGAAAAACAACCGGCGGGACTCAAATAAAAACACAACACAGAGCCGCCACCGTGCGTTATTTATCCCAAAAGAGGGAAAGGAAACGCTCAGAGTAAACCTGGGAAAGAACATGGTCTCGCGACCAAAGAGAATGGGTTCGGGAGTCGGTTATGCGAAGGGAAGGTATTAGCACCCCTACGCATCCGTAGTACTCTACGGGATCCACGCACAAAAGGAAGGAATATTGGTTGCTAAAACACTGCTCATAAACATCTACACACACTGGCTGAAAGAAACGCAAGAGACTGACTGAAACTGAACTCGGCAGGATGTCGCATCCTGGGCCTACTTAGTCTATCAGGCATAGACATCAGAGTCCAAGTAGTTCGGACTGGGAAAACGACACATGCTCGCTAGGATATCGCATCCTATGCATACGTATCTTCTCGGACGAGAGAAGAATCAGAGCATTCGTAGCTCGGCTGACACGCACACAAACAAACTAGACAAAGGCAAACATGGAGCCTGAATGCCAATTGCTGGACTTACATCAGCATCCGAACCAAAACACACACACACTGGAACCCAAATGCCACTCGATGGACTTACATCGGCTTCCAAGCACACAACAACACAACAGGTTGATAGGGAGTCGGGGACTCAGCCTATAACTGTCAAACACACACAAAAAGAAAAAGGGCGCCCGGAGAGATCAGCTCAATCTCCTGCCTACATACTTCATCTGGTATGAAGATCAGGGCGATGTAGTTCCCCTACGCAGGGACAAAGGACTAGTCTAACCAGATAACAGAGGGAGACACAACTAGGGAGACTACGACTCGAGCCTAGATGTTATCATGCAAGATCATCCCTAAGTTAAGGTTTCTAGCTAAATGGCACAAGGGCCAACCTATCCTAAGTATGGCTCACACAGGAAGCAAGCCACACACACTTAACTTGCACAGGAAGCAAGCCAAGCAAAACCTAACTTGCACAGGAAGCAAGTCTAAACTAATCCTAACTTGCACAGGAAGCAAGTCAAACTATCCTAACTTGCACAGGAAGCAAGTCAAACTATCCTAACTTGCACAGGAAGCAAGTCAAACTAATCCTAACTTGCACAGGAAGCAAGTCAAACAATCCTATCTTGCACAGGAAGCAAGTCAAACAATTCTACAAGCACAGATAGCACGCGCTATACACAAACAAGTGGCTCAAACAAGGGTTAGGTTTTAGTCAAGGGGTCATATCAACCTCGACAAACAAACCTCTGGAACTGGGTGAATGTTGCTCTTAACCTTGCCATTGAGGGGGCTAAGGTGAAGCAGATGAAAGGGTGAAGTGAGGATGAGACCTCACAGCTCTTATCCCTGGCCTGGGAGAGCTCAAGACAAGAATGTGTGGGTTCAGAAAGTGGGAACCCTTCTACACATTTAGAACTGACTCAACTGTACAGTTGTACAAGATCTTGGGTTTGTATCTGCAATGCATCAACACAGTGGTGTGAGCAAGGCAGATGACACACTGAATAGTGGGGGATAGATTGCATATCCCTACCTTCCACCAATTGCCTCTTCACTTAGGAGGTCTTTGACTCTATGCAAGGACAAAGTTAAACATCCACAAACATTGCCTCTTAAGGAGGACTTCAGACAGTTGCCTGGCCAAGTAACAGGCCAGGTCTTCCAGACTACATGAAGTAGAAGAGACATACCTCAATGCAAATTGCTTATACAAGCAAAGCAAAGCAAAAGTTCACAAGGAACTAAGCAACTAAAGCACCTGAAACAGTCAAGCAGATGTTAGTACACAACTTCAAACAAAGTAAAAGGAAACAGAGGTCAACAGTCGATTTGAGGCACATGGATGTGCAAGGCACAAGGCTTAAGGCATGTGAGCCAAGCCACCTACAAAACAAAGAGGTTAGACAATGATACTTGAGTAAGCTCAATCAAAAGAATTGGTCTTAATGGCCATTTGATGGTCAACCTGAAATCACAAACTCAAAGGTGAGTAACAGGACCACTAGGGCAAGCCTAGGGTCAAAAGAGAATGAAAAAGTCAAAACAGCAAGGGGCAAGCATCCAAAATCACTCTCAAACAATTAGGAAACACAACCAATTGGATTCACACTCATATCAATCACTATCATCATTTCATGAACAAATTAGGTCAAAGTGTGACAAACAGAAGCTCATAGAAGTCAACAGCAAGACTTAGCTCAACAGCAATCTAAACATTTTCCAAAAATCACCAAATAAATCATGATCAAACCTAACACATAGCATGGTAAGCATGTCAAATTTCATCCCATTTGGATGAGAGGAAGGCAGTCAATGAAAATCATGAAGTCAAACCAAATTCAAGCATGCACAAAGAAAGTCAACAAGCATGGGTCAACTTCAAAAAATCATATCAAATTGAAAACAGATGAGAAATGAATGAGATTAACACCAATGCCAAGCTTGAGATGTCTAGTTATCACATATCAAATTTCATGTCCATCTAATAAAGTATGAGAATTTCACAAATGAAATGGCAACATGTGTCACACAAAGTCAACTATTGACTAGGCAGGGGAGAAAATCTCAAACAATTAGGAAAATAGCTCAAATAAATCCAAGAAAATTCACATGTGAACTAGACATACAAGAGTAGGTTCATGCAAAATTTGGGGTCATTTGGATGTACGGAAGCATGGTAATGAAAATCATGAAGTTGGACATCAATGGTGTGACACAAGTTGTCACACCCTAATTCAAAAAATCATATCTCACAAACCACAAATGATAAATCCACAAACTTTATACCAAAATCACCATGAATGTGTCTAGTTTAAGCACAAAATATTTGGGAGCCATTGGGTAAAGTATCATCATTTCACAAATGTTTTGGCAAGATGTACAAAATTTGGTCACATGTCACAAACCCTAAGGCCATTTAAAAACCACTCATCCAAAAATTCTGGAAAAATAATGATAAAAAAGTAGAGATCATGATGAACACAACACAAAAAATCCCATTCAATTTGGATCAAAAATGAGCAAGTTGTGAATTTTGGAAGATTGGTAATTAAAATGTGAAATTAATTGAATTAATAATGGAGAAAATGGCATTTTGGTAATATTATGATTCACTTATCCAAACACTGTCGTTTTGGGCAAGAATTGGAATGTTTTGATTGGCTGGAGGGAAAGAAGCCATGCAGCACGTGGGAATGAAGAAAATTCTGGGAAAATGCACATTGGGATCTAGGGTTCATGTTCATCCATCCCCAAATTCGAATTTCTCAATTTCTCCCAAAAAATGCCAATTGAGCATACCATTGTAATCATCAAACAGCATACAACAACAATCCAAACCCTATTTTCATTAATTTGAACTGCACATCAAGAAATCAAAAGAAACATTTTCGAGCACCAAACTTTATCTCAACATATCTTCATGAACAAGCAACCATTCCAAAAAATGAAAGCATCACTAAACTCAGCATTGAAAGACCTATTCAAAACATGTGTCAATTTGAGAAAATGGGAGGGTCGAATCCATACCTTTTTTGAAGGGCAGTTTGTATTCTGGATGTTGTTTGATGTTATTGAAGTGCAACAGTTGCTCAATGGCCCTCCTGATGATGAATGATGAAGTTCTTGTGCCTTGTGGATGCTTGGAGTGAAATTCAATGTTCAACCTCTTTGATGTTTTTTGGACATGAAGTTGAAGAATGCAAGATGGAGTTTTAGAGTACAAGGTTTTGTTGTGTTGGATGGTAATAGCATGGTTCCAAATGCAAGGCTTGGTTTTGTTCAATAGTTTGTTGACTGGTTTAGAGGAATGGCCAAGTGAAGTGAATTTTGTGTTTCTTGGTGGCAAGGCAATGTTGGTTCCTTTGTGTCTGGACAGAAAGATTAGGAATGCCAAAGCAGCAAGGTGAGTTAGGTCTTGTTATGTTGGTTTGTTGGCTAGTTGGTTTTTGAAGATGCAAAGCAAAATGGCCAAGGTGAATTTCTATGTCCCTCCTCCTATTGATGCTGCCTGGTTCCTTTTGATGACAGGAAAATGAGGTGTATGGTCAAGGGTCAAATGCAGGGTTTTGGTGCTGCTTGAGTTTGGCAATTGATTTTACTGCAGTTGGATGGTGGCCGGCAAGGTAAGGCAAGGTTCATGTCATTTTGAAGTCTTTGGCAGCAAAACAGAAATGCATAGCAAAAGTGAGGTTTGAGAGAAGTGTGAATGTTGTTTGTGGTGGCTTTTGGACAGAAAATGCAAGTGAGGTGGTTGGAATAAATGAGGTTTGTTGGTTGCCAAGCAAGGTTGGATTATGCTGTCATGACAGAAAATGTTGGTTTGGTTGACTGCTTCAAAAATGATGAAGAGGTGTGGAATCAAAATGCCCTACTTAAGTTCTCTTGGAAATTCTCTTGACAGCCCTCTCAAATGCAATAGCAGAAAAATCCAAAATTTCTGGTGAGTGAGCCATCCCCTTTTTGCTGTGGTCTGTTGGCTTGTGGTATTTTGACAGTTTTCTTCAAATCAATTTTCTGCTGCAGAGTTATATGCTTGTTGGTTGCAGATGTTAGCAGGGCAAGGTTGGAAAATAAGTGAAGGTTCTTTTGGCATGCTGCTGTTACTAGTAAGGCAGGATTGTTTCTTGTGGCTGCTAGTTTTGGACAGCAAAAGCAAGGTGAGGGTAAGGTGGATCAAATTTTCTGCTGTAGTGTTATGTTGGCCTTTTTTGAGGTTATTGAGTTTTGATAGCTTTTTCCATCTGCCAGTAGCAAGGTCCAACAAGGTGAATGAAAGATTGGTTGGATTTGCTAAGTTATGTTGGCTGCAGTTGGTGCTTGGTTTTGTTGGTCTACTCCTGCAGGAAATGTTGGTAGCAGGTTTTTGATCATCCAAGGCCAAAAGCTAGGTCCAGTCTTTAGAGAATGTATTGGTTTTTTTCTGTGATGTTTTATGCCATCCTCCTTTTTGACAGAGAAAAATGGGATTAAGATATTGCCCTCCTGTTTTGAAAATGCCCTTGCCACTTTTCTTCCTTTTCTGCTGCAGTGGCTTGTTCTTTTTATTTGATGACAGCAAAAAATGCAAATGGCCAGGCAAGTTAGATCATGTTGCTGCTAGGTTGTTGCTGTTAGAAGTTGGCAAGGTTTGGTTTGACAAAAAAAATGAGAGATTGGCAGGATTGTTGGTTCTGTTATGCTGGTTTTGAGGCAAGGCCAAGGGTGTGTGCAAGTTTGAGAATCACCATCAGAAAAATGAAGAGCTGTTGTTGGTCTTATGACAGGAAAATTGAGGGTGGAAGTCTGCTGTTTTTTTTTGAAGTTGCTAATGTGGTTTGGACAGAAAACCTGGAATGTCCACAGCAAAGGTGAGCTAGGCTTTTTGTTGGTTTTAGAAAAATAGCCAGAGTGAGGCTTGAGAGAAAATGAGAGGACCAAGGGTTTTTTGCTGATTTTTCTGCTGTTGGCTGCTGTTTTTGTTATGTTGGCTAGTTGACAGGATTTCAGAATGATGAAATGGTAAAGGGAGACTTGGGAGAAAAAATGAGAGGACAGGTGTTTGGTCTTTAGGGTATTTTGTTAACTGTTTTAGAAATGCCAAGCAAACTGAAAATGCAAAAAGCAAAACTGAATGCAGCTCTTGGATTTGTGAGTTTTGCAAGGCAGGTTTTTTTCTTCTTGAGTTTTGACAGCTTTCTTAGAAGAATGCAAGTAAGGTCCTTTTTTATGAATGAGGTTTTGTTGGTTAGGTTATCTCATGTTCTATGGAGTTTTGGGAAGAACTTTGGAAAATGGCCAAAGAATGGATTTGAGAGAGAGTGAGGTTTTGTTCAGTTGGTTTTTTTTAGTCATGAAAACCAATCCAGTTCTGCCTGCAAGGTATTTCTTGACAGCTCCAAACAGCAACAGCAAGGTGGTTTCAAGTTCTTTTGTGGGTTTGACAGGTTTTTTTTGGAATTTGGCCAAAGCAAGGTGAATGGTTGGTCTTGGTTTGTGGCTGCTGTAGTAGGAAATCATGCACTTTGTTTTTGACAGCAAAAACACAAATGGCCAGGTGAGTTATTTGGAAACTTATGACAGAAAAATGAAAAATGCATAAGATGTGATCCTCTTTAGCATCCAAGAGCCAAAAGGTTTTTTTTTTGTTCTGTGTTCGATTGTGGCTGCAAAATGGTGTTTTCAATGTGACAGACAATCATGGCTTGGGTCTGCTATCAGCAGTACCAAACAGGGCAAGGCTTATGCTTTTGGATGCTTTGACAGCCAATTGGAAATGCCACAGTAAGGTGAGATGTTTTGAGGATTAGTGAAGAGTGTTTTCTGTGGTCTTGTGCAGCCTTGTGTATCAAAAATGGCAGAAAAATGTGCTTCACCATGCTGCTAGGTCTGCTATGTGTAAGTACAAGGTATGGTTCAACAATTGGATGTTTGAAACAATGTCCTTTTGCCCATGTTCAAGTAAACTAGTAAGGCCATATGTACTATTGGAGTATGGCTGCACAATGAGGCTCACCATGACAGAAAAAATGATCAAGAATGCTGCATAATGATGCTGGTACAAGGCATGGTTGTGGAAAGCATGGACAAGCATGGTGCATTTGTACCTTTCTTACAATTCAAGTAACCAAGTATAGATTCACATGTGCTGCATAATTTGACTTTGCAAACACACTTAAAATGATATTTATGAGCTGTCCCAATTGGCCAAATGCTGAAAAAATGTTTGAGTCAAAAAGTCAACTCTTGGTCAAACTTACATTTAAATGAAAAAGGTCAAAATATGCCATTTTGATTGGTGAAGTTTTGGCTCATGAAATTTATATTTTTGGAAAGAGGGGATCAAATGTGACTTGTAGGAAAAAACCCCACCAAAATTGGCCAAACGGTTTGAGAGATATGGCCCTTTGAAGTTCAAGATTTTCTGAAATCGATTCGATCATAACTTGCCAACCACACATGGGAATTGAGAGTTCTAGGACTTTTTGGAAATGGGAGAACAAGATATTCAACTTTCATGTTGGGCAAAAATTCATTTGAGGCTTGTATCATGATGTAAGTTTGAGGATCAAGACTTTCCATTTATGGCAGGTTTCAGTTACAGGCCCAGTTTCCATTTTGGGAAAATCATGATCTGGCTTCAAATTCTTCCATGATGATGTTTGGCATGATATATGATGACTATTTGGACATGAATGAACTCTCACAAACCAATTCCAATCATCCAATCACTGATTAAATGGACAGTTGACCAACAGTTGACTTTTAGGGTTTCTGACTGATTATGCATTGACTGATGACTTCCAAACCCTAATTCCTTGAGGACTTGACTTCAAATGATGTCCCAAGTTGTATGAACTCTTGATTATTGACTATGGTGCCCAAATTACACAAGAATGGCCACCATCCACTGCTTTGACTGACAGTTGACTCTTTTAGGGTTTCCGACTGATTGTGCATTGACTGATGACTTCCAAACCCTAATTCCTTGAGAACTTGACTTCAAATGATGTCCCAAGTCATGTGAACTTGTTAGACAAACCCCAAGGCCTTGGTTCAATGAGAAATTCCTTTGCTTGCTTGGTTGACTGATCAGGAGATTAGTTCGACCTAATTCTTGATTGCTTGCTCTTGAGGCAACCGAGGCAATGCAATGCTATGCAATGGACCATGATATGCTATGACCTAATATGAAAATGTATGCATAATGATAGGTGCAAATTTGAGGTGCTACAATCGGCAGCTGTGTCTATGAGTTGCTTAGTCTTCATTCTAAGGCCATTCACAAAATTTTGCATCGGTTCAGTTACATCCATATTATGAGTAGGACATGCAACCAACAATCGCTTGAACCTCTTGTAAGCGTCTCCGAGTGACTCTCCTTCCTCTTGTTTGAAATTAACAATACCATATCTCTTACGGATATACACAGAGGCAAGGAAATACTCATTCAAAGTTTTTGTCTCCATTTGTTGCCAAGCTGTAATGCTTCCCGCGGGTAAAGAGTAAAACCACTCTTCGACATCTTCCGATAGTGTAAACGGAAACATCACCAACTTTTTAGCTTCCTCTGAGTGTCCCTCAATTTTCAACGATGTCGTCATGGTCAGAAATCTTTGTAAATGCTTGTTGGCATCTTGATTGATTTTTCCAGAGAACGGTCTCCTTTTGAGTTGACGAATCGTTGAAGGGTGTCGCTAAAAATGATCAACATTCACCGGTTGGTTTACAATTGTTAACCTTCCAGTGGGAGCATTTGCACCTCCATAGTCACCCAGAAGTCTTTCCACGGGAGGTGGTGCTTCAGCCATAGTTTCAGCTACGGTTTCGGAGTCTTCCCAATGAACTGAAACAACTTCTTCTTTTTCAGACTCAGAAACAATGGGGGTTGCTTCTGATAGTTCCAGTCTAGTTGTTCGGCATCTTGCGCGTAATAATGTTTCTGGTTCTGCGTTAAAAAGAAATTCAGCTGAGGCCTTACCTCGCATACAAAGATTAGACAATTATTAGAATTTATAAAAAAAAACAATAGTACAGAGAAATAAAATTTTGGTTGCAGAGAAACAAAATTTCAATTGAATTATTATTCAACTTATACTTTGGCAGTCCCCGGCAACGGCGCCAAAAACTTGATTGGTAAAATAGCAAGTGTACTATTTGCACCAATGTAGTAATAAAATGGGAATTCTCCCGAGTATCGATCTCAAGGACTGCGTAATAAGTACAAATCTTTACAATAATTCCATTGAACAAAAGATCATAGGGGGTTTGTTGATTGTTTTCAAAATGATAAGAACGAGAATAAATTATATAAAGCGTATAAAAAGCTGTTAAACGATATGAGAAAGCATGCTAAGGCAAGATGTGTGAATTGCTTTGTACTACACTGCTTCCACATTATATAACATCTATGTTGTAATTATTCAAAACCGATTCTCAAGGATTGTTTTCTCTAATTCCTTAGTCGAAAACCATTAACAGTCAATTTCAATCCTAATTCCTTAGCTATTCAAATTGACGTTACGAAATATGCAATTGATCAAGAATTAACGGCTACTACGGCTTGATCCTTATTCCTAAGTGATTAAACCGAAGTATTATTATACAACAAGCGATAAGGTGGTTTGTCCGACCTAAACCTTAACCATAGATCAAAATTCCATTTGTCAGATAAAATAAAGCATTAAGAACGTTGTATAATAATTTGAATTAAGAAAATGTCGATGATCATAAAAACATAGAAAGAGTGTTCATACAGTAGCAATTCAGGGACACCCCCTAGCATTGGGGGGTTTAGCTTCTCATAGTATTCAAAGACAGTAAATTACAAAATAGAGACACTACAATTTGTCGGTGATGAAGGTTGATCTTCAATCTCTTCCGATCTTGAAAATCTCTTCTTCTCCAAACACCTTGAAAGCTCTCTTCTCCTTTCTGTCTATTCCTTGTACGATCCAAAAGTCCCTTTCTCTTTACCAAAATGCAGACTAAATAGTTCCCAATCATCTAAAAACATCTTGAAATACCAAAACTGCCCTCCATACTTACAAAGAGACCACAACAATAAAAATCAGCAAACTGGGCGAATTGGCCAACACGGGCCGTGTCAGATGACACGGGCACCCGTGTTGGCTCTCTGTCAACTCAAATCCATCAGCCCTTGCTGACACGGGCCGTGTCAGCTGACACGGGCACCCGTATCATCCCCCTGTTTTCTGGCTTCCACAATCTCCACTCTACACATGCTGACACGGGTCGTGTCAACTGACACGGGCACCCGTGTCATCCCCCTGTTTTTGCCTTATCTCGCTTTGCACGATGTCCTTGACTTCCATTCTTCCGGTACGCATCTTTCGGGCTTATTGTTAGACCTGGAAACCAAATAGCACTACCACGGAAACGCATAAAATGCGACAAAAAGAGATGAACCACTAATACAACATAAAACAAGCAGAAATTTATAAAATGCGATAACTTAAGAAATCAACTAAAAGAAAGAACAAAGTGTTACCTATTCTTGAAGATTCATGCTGGATGGATGATGAAAACTAGGTGCAAATGATGACCGATCGTAATACCACGACTTATCGTCTTTGATCTCTTCAATAGCAAACACATGAGCTGGCCTATCAAGACGCATCACAGATAAATTGGGAACTTCATTCCAATATTTCACTACAATCGTTGACGCCAATGTTGCAAGAGCATCTGCCATCCGGTTTTCATCTCGAGGGATATGATGAAATTCAACCTTTGTAAAGAAAGTTGAAATCCTCCTCGCATAATCTCTATATGGTATTAAACTGGGTTGATTTGTCGCCCATTCTCCTTTGATCTGATTCACAACCAAACCCGAATCACCAAAGACATCCAAATACTTGAATCTGAGATTCATGGCCTCTTCAAGCCCCATAATGCAAGCTTCATATTCTGCCATGTTGTTTGTACACTTGAAAGTCAATCTAGCTGTAAATGGTAGATACGTGCCTTGAGGAGTAATAATCACTGCCCCAATGCCATTTCCATATTGATTAATAGCTCCATCAAGCACCATGCCCCAACGGGAACCAGGTTCTGGCCCTTCTTCAAGTGATGGTTCATCACAATCTTTCATTTTCAAGTAAAAAATCTCTTCATCAGGAAAATCATACTGCACTGACTGGTAATTTTCAATTGGTTGGTGAGCCAAATGGTCAGCCAAGATACTACCTTTGATCGCTTTCTGAGATCAGTATTCGATATCATACTCTGATAACAACAATTGCCAACGGGCAATCCTCCCAGTTAAAGCAGGCTTCTCAAATATATACTTGATTGGATCCATTTTGGATATCAACCAAGTGGTATTATTCAACATATACTGACGCAGACGCTTAGCATCCCAAGCCAATGCGCAACAAGTCTTCTCAAGCATAGAATACCGAGTCTCACAGTCGGTGAACTTCTTGTTGAGGTAGTAAATCGCAAACTCTTTCTTTCCAGTCTCATCTTGTTGACTAAGGACATAACCCATACTATCTTCAAGCACAGTCAAATACATGATCAACGGTCTTCCTTCAACAGGTGGAGACAAAATCAGAGGCTTAAGTAGATATTCCTTGATACTGTCGAAAGCTTTCTGGAAATCTTCGGTCCAATCACAGGGCTGATCTTTTCGGAGAAGCTTGAATATAGGCGCACATGTGGCAGTCATGTGGGAAATGAATCTGGAAATATAATTCAAGCGGCCGAGAAAACCCCTGACTTGCTTCTCAGTTTTGGACGCAGGCATCTCTTGTATTGCTTTGACCTTGGCAGGATCAACTTCAATACCCTTCTCGCTGACAATAAAGCCCAACAACTTACCAGAACGAACACCAAAATTACACTTATTGGGATTCAAGCGGAGTTTATACTTCCTCAAACGCTGGAATAACTTCAACAAATTCTCAACATGTTCCTCTTCATCAATCGATTTAGAAATCATGTCATCGACATATAGTTCAATCTCTTTATGCATCATATCATGAAAAAGAGTAGTCATTGCTCTCTAGTAAGTTGCACCAGCATTCTTTAAACCGAAAGGCATCACTCTATAACAGAATGTTCCCCAGGGTGTAATGAATGTGGTCTTCTCCATATCTTCGGGTGCTATCTTGATCTGATTATATCCGGAAAATCCATCCATAAACGAAAAGACTTTGAATTTAGCAGTATTGTCTACCAACATATCAATGTGTGGCAGAGGGAAATCATCTTTTGGACTGGCTTTATTCAAATCTCTATAGTCGACACACATGGGGACTTTTACATCTTTCTTCGGCACTGGCACAATATTGGCCACCCATTACAGATACTCAACGGTCACAAGGAAACCGACATCAATCTGCTTTTGCACTTCTTCCTTGATCTTCATAGCCATATTAGGATGCATTCTTCTCAACTTCTGCTTGACTGGCGGGCATTCTGGCTTTAACGGCAATCTATGCTCCACAATATCAGAATCCAGACTAGGCATGTCTTGATAGGACCAAGAAAACACATCTGAATATTCTCGAAGAAGATCAATCAACCCCTTCTTAGCATCTGGACACAATCGAGACCCAATCTTGACTTCCTTCACATCATCTTCGGAACCCAAGTTGACTAGCTCAATCTGCTCTTCAAACGGCTGAATAATCTTTTCATCTTGCTCAAGAAGACGACATAATTCCTCACTCACTTCCACATCACTTTCCTCCTTGTCGCATCCGCGAAAATCAACCGGCGGGCAAAACAAAACAAACAGAGCCGCCACCGTGCGTTATTTATCCCAAAAGAGGGAAAGGAAACGCTCGAAGTAAACCTGGAAAAGACATGGTCTCGTGACCAAAGAGAGATGGGATCGGGAGTCGGTTATGCGAAGGGAAGGTATTAACACCCCTACGCATCCGTCGTACTCGACGGGATCCACGCTCAAAAGGATAGAAGCAAGGTTGCTAAAACTGCTCAAAAGAATGCACACACACACTGGAATAAGACACAGGTGGAAGAAGAGGGGAACGGGCTCGCTAGGATATCGCATCCTATGCCTACGTATCTCATCTGGAATGAGAATCAGAGCTACCGTGGTTCGGCTCACGCATGCCAAACAAAACACAAACACAAGAAATCGACTGCCAATCGCTGGGCTTACGTCAGACTCCACCCAAACAAGCAAACATGGAAACCGAATACCAATCGCTGGACTTACATCAGACTCCAAACCAACAAACACACACAGGAAACCAACTGCCAATCACTGGACTTATGTCGGACTCCAAACAAACAAGAGGTTAACCGGACGCTGAGTCGTCAAAAGCAACAAAAAAGTTGAACAAACAAGCTAACAGGGAGTCTGGTACTCGAGCCTGCTAGCTATCAAGCAAACACACACCAAAAAAAGGAAAAGGGGGCCCGGAGAGATCTCGTACGATCTCCTGCCTACGTACCTCATCTGGTATGAGGATCAGGGCGACGTAGTTCCCCTTAACAGGGAAAGAACTTCTAACCTAACCAGAGACTGGGAAATGACAAACTAGAAGGGAGCCTGACTCGAGCCTAATAGTTATCATGCAATCCACAATGGTCCTAGGTTGAGGTTTCTATCTAACTTGCACAGGGAACAAGCTATGCTAAACAGCACAATCAAACAACACAAGCACAATAAACAATCACACACACTATATGCAATCAATTGGGCTCATACAAGGTTAGGCTGCAAAAGCAAGCCAACTGGAATGGGGTGTGGTTAGCTCTTAACCCTAACATTGAGAGTTAGGGTGAAGCAGATGAAATGGGAAGTGAGGGTAAAACCTCACAGCTCTTATCCCTGGTCTGGGAGAGCTTCAGACAAATGAAAGTGTGGGAGTTCAGAAAGTTGGAACTCTTCTCCACATATGACTGACACAACAAAGATCTTGGGTTATTATCCACAATGCATCAACATAAGGTGTGTGAGCAAAGTGAACGACACACTGAATAGCAGGAGATGGATTGCACATCTCTTTTATCTTCCAATTGCCTCATAAGAGGACTTTTCCTGCTTGGCACAAAAGTAAACATTCACAAGCATTGCCTCTTAAGGAGGGCTTCAGACAGGTGCCTGCCCACATAACAGGACAGGTCTTCCAGACTACATGAAGTCAAAGGAGTTATACCTCAGTGGTTAAGCAACCAAGCAAAGCAAAGCTCACAATGAACTTAAAGCCACTTAAGTACCTGTGGAAACATCAGACAAATCAGTACAATGTTCAGACAAACAAACAACAGTCAATCACACAATCAGACAGATAAGGCATTAGGCAACAATGTGCAAGCCACAAGCCAATAGGCACAACACAAATAACTTGGCATCAACCTACAAAACAACTCAATATTAGCCAACATCAACCAACTAATCAACTCAAATGAGTGAGCAACTCCATCATGGTAATGTGCTTAACCTGAAATCCACAATCCAAACAGTGAGTCCAAACCACTAGGTAAAAGCCTAGGGTCAAAAGAGGGTCAAACATTCAAAACAGAACATGAATTTTAACATGGATCAACTTCATTCAATCAAGAACACAATCCAAAAGGTTCCATATCCAAATCATTAACCAAAAGAATTTCATGAACCAAACATGGCAAGGTATGCAAATTGTGACCACATTGTGACATCAGAAGAAACAAATGCACATTAAATCAAAAATGATTCAAATAATCTTGGAAAAATTCATGAGTAAACAGGACATACAACATGATCATCACACAAAAAATTAGAGGCATTGGACATCATTAGGCATGGCAATCACATAGCATAAGTCAAGACAAGCACAACAAGCACATGTGTGACACAAATTGTCACACCAAGTTAGCATAGGCATAAAACAGAAATGGTAATTGGTAAAAACCTCAAACCAAAGCCAAAACAACACTCAACATGTCTAGAAATAGCATGCAAAATTTCACATTCATGAGATAAAGAACAAGCATTTCATGATCAAATGAAGTCCAAGGAAATTTAAAAGCTCAAATGTGACCAACCAGAATGAAAAATCTCAATTAAATCAGAAATGATCCCAAACATTCCAACAAAAATCATGAGCAATCACGACATCAATAGCATGCATCATACAAAATATCAAGGCAATTGGAGATCATTTGGCATGGCAAACTCATCAATCAAGTTGAACATTACAAGGTGTGACACAAATTGTCACACCTAACTTAACATGATCATAAAATAGCAATGGTAATTGATAAAAATACCAAATCAACACCAAAATGTCAATCAAGAAGTCTAGTTATAGCATGCAAAATTTCATAAGCATTGGATCAAAGACCAGCATTTCACAAATGATATGGCAAAGCAAGGTCAAGAATGCATACATGTTCAAGTCTCCTAGCACAAAAAATTATCCAGCCATGCACAATTTATGGGAAAATGATCAAAAAATAATAGACAGAAAATGCAACACAATACAAAAAATCTCATAATTTTTGGATGAATTTTTAATTATATATGAATTTTTAAAGTTGGAGAAAAAAATAAAAAAACATATGAAGCATGGTATGAATACATGGAGGGAAAAGGAAAATCATAAAAAGCATTTGAATAATTGGAACCGGCCGGAATCGAACACAAGCCAAATTCAAATAGTGGCGCGCCTTGGCTGAATGAAACTCAGCGTTTCATTTAAACGCTGGCAGGTCAACATGCATGGTCAACAAAACAGACCAATCAGACTACAGCATGGCCATTTGAAACAACCAATCACAAGCGAGCCCTAAACTAACATACTGGAACGGATTTGCGTTGCAGAAAGTGAATCAAAAGCGTTGCCAAAAGATGAACATCACCATCTTCATCGTGAATCATGAACAGTGCATATGCAGCAAGAACAAAATCTCCAAATCTTAAAATCAAGGCCATCATCATGTAGCATATTCATCATAGATCACAAATCAAGTAACAACTAAGCACAACTCCTCATATTAAGATCAAATCGAGCAAATCAAGTTTCATGCATGGATCTTTAACCTACCATAACTAACTCAATTTTGCATGGAATTTCATGGTTTAAAGCTCAGAGTAACCAGCATCACAAGATCTACAACTATAACACAAGAATTTTAAGAATTAGAGAGATCGAATTGGAACCTCTTTGGAGAGCAGAACTGGATTTTGTGCTGTCCAAGCCTTGCAATGCTCAAAAACTCCTCTATGATGCTTGTGAGGTTGATTGGATGAGAGAAGGAGGTTCAACTGCACACGAATCCACCAGAATTTGAATTTGCCATGGATGCTTTCAAGCTTCAATATGCTTCAATCTTGTACTGTTTCCTTCAACTCCACGTGTAAACCTGCTCAAGAACACCTTAGCAACAAGAATTAAGCAAGAAGAATGGATTGAATGTGAAGAAATTTCAAGAAAAAAAGTGAGAGAAAAATTTGGAGTTCTAGATCTAGATCTGAAATTGTGATTGTTGTTTTTGAAAAACAGTTAGAGATTAGGCTTATATATGTTCTACTAATGATGCCTTAATCAAGTTTAAGCCAATGCAAATGGAATTAACAAATATGAGGTGTAAATGCAAATTGGGATTTTCACCCTTATGCATGAAAATGCATGTGAACAGTACACGAATTGTGATTCATTTTCACTCAAAAATCTGTTTTGGAGCTAAAGGCAATGGCACAATGTTCAAATAATGCACAAATTTTAAATTCCATATTTTCCCTCCAAAAATCAAGTGAATTTCCAAATATTCATGTGATGATAATGCATGTCATGTAATGCAAGATTTGGAAACTAGAGATCAAAATAAGAGCAATGCAAAAAGAGCCATCCAATTTGGAGTTTTGGTTGAGAAGTTATGCTCATTTGAAGCTCCATGTACACTTTGTCAAGATTTATTCATATCTCCTTAACCACACATGAGAAATTGATGATCTTGGACTTTATAGAAATTGGAGAGAAAGATCTACAACTTTCATATTCAACAAAATTTCATTTGAAGCTTTCTTGATGATGTAATCTTGAGTTGAAAACCTTTCCATATTTGGCAAGTTTGAATTATGGGTCACTTTCTATTTTTGGAAAGCTTTGACCTGACCTCAAATTCTTCAATGTTGATGTTTGAAATGTAAAATGAGACTTGTTTGAACATGAATGAAGTATCTCTAACCACTTCCCATCTCCAAATCCAACAGTTGACTTGCAGTTGACTTTTGTGATTGACAGATGACTTGGTCATGCACAGATGATTTTGAGCCTCAACCACTTGATGAAATAACTCTAACATGAAACTCTAGCTTACACAAGCTCAATAAAATCATATGATGATCTCCATCTCAATAAAGACCTCATCTCCTTGAAAATCCCTGATTGGCATAATGCAACTGATTAGGGTTGACTAGAGGTCAAAACCCTAATCCCAAGGAATCTGATTAGGAATAATGAACCATGATGATGATGGTGTACCATTTCAACCAAGATAATACCAAACCTTCTTGAGGAACCAAGAAACCCTAATTGAAGCACAAACCTCAGATGATTAGTGATCAATTCATGAGACCCTCAGGCTTGCATCTATTAACCTCTCCATCTTCTAAGAAAGTCCTAGGAGGATGACTTGCTTACTTCACATGATATGCAAAGAGGTAATGCCTAATGTCCTAAAAATGAGATGCAATATGCTAAGCTAGTCCCAAGAGAGGAGGGAAAATTTTGAGGTGTTACAGCTGCCCCTATTCAATCCACTGTGAACCTGTCTATATGAACAGCCTCGGCTTTCAGATGATCAGGGTGAAGAGTGATTGAATACCAAGAACAGACGAACAATTTGCACTCTGATGGGAAATAATTAACAATGCCTGTCAGAATCGGCGAAGTAGCAATCTCAAAAGAAGAATCCGTCTGGTACGGAGAAAGTCGGCCTGAATACCGAATAGAAATTCGCCCTGTATACCAAAATAAATGGTAACACAGTGATAACCATGGCCTGAACGCCGCATCCGCTGGGGATTATTATTATTATTTCTTTTACTTTTCTTGAACCCCGAAACTTTCTGATTGATAATTTTTTTTTGCTTTTCTTGAACCCCGAACAAATATTTTCACGCGTATGATCCCCGATCACCGCATTTGATCCCCGACATATTCATAGTGGTCTTGTTTGCCAAACAATGAACCCCGCTCTCCAGTTGAACCCCAGTCGCCTGACGATAACTCGCGATCGCCATTGTGAACCCCGTTCTCCAGAAAACACCCTGTGTCTCCCTTTCTCCATTTGGATCCCGCTCTCCAGAAAATGCCCAGCATCTCCTTCTCTCCATTTGAACCCCGTTCTCCGCTTTCTTGTGGTAATTCCGCTGGCAACGCCGGAAATAACACCAAAACACCACTCTGATGACGATATATCAGAGGGTACACCTTCACGAAAGGAAGGTAACATGTGCATCTCTTCCTCAGAAGACACCCATAACGACTTCTATTGGTCTCAGCCAAAGTCTAAGGTGACACATGATCAGAAGATAATCCTGAGGACCTCACCTCGGATATAATCTTCAACTTCAATCTCCGTTTGAACCTCGTTCTCCAGAAAATGCCGCAACACTTCCTTTTCTCCATTCTTCGATTTTCGTGCTGATCGCGTAACGTTCTTTGATCTTCATTCCCATCTCTGCCCGACGGAAAGGTTTCCACCAATATCGTACTACTGGGGAACACTGTTGCTCCAACGTTATGATGCCGAACTCCTCAGAGTAACATCTTCCAACTTCTATCTCGCACGACAAAAATCTCCTCCAGTATCGCACTACTGGGTAATACGGTTGACCCAACACCACGATGCTAAACTCCTCGGAGTAACATCTTCACCATCCGACAAAACTGATTCTCAGGCGGTAACCACGGCTTGAGTAACCGATGCTTGCAATGCTGATGTTGATCTTCCAACTAGCGAAACCACTCCTCAAACGGTAACCACGGCTTGGGTAGCATCTTCACCCACTGGCGAAACCAAATCTCAAACGGTAACCACGGCTTGAGACTAGCTTATGCTTGCAATGATGATGCATGATTTTTTTTAGCGTAATGCTCCATAACTATGGAAATGCTACGCAATTAGGTATGCAATATACCATGCTTATCTAAATGATGAATGCATAAAAAGTATCCCTCTCAAGGGACTCTTCTGGGGAGCTCGAGGCATCCTGTTGAGGAACTCGACAACACTCCAACCTCCACCCTGTTGGGGAATAACACTGCTGCTGGGAAATAGGCCACCCTCACTAGGGATAACCTCCTCTGCACCCGACCCGCCTGGGGATTTCGCTAGGGAAGAAACCACCACCGCACCTTGCGGGGAAAACAACAGCCTCTGACTTGCTGGGGGAAAAGCCAGCAACGAACACCTTTGTTGGGGAAATAGCAACCTTCAAGCCTGGCCGCTGAGGAAACAACGATCTAAACCTGCTAAGGAGATAACCATCCCGACCCTGCTAGGGAAGACTCAGACCTTGAATCTGCTGGGGAGATAACAATTCTGCCTCTGCTTGGGGAAACAAGGAAATTCTGGTACAGAACACCCGTCGACTCGTCGAACCCTGGTATTCAACATCCCAAATCCAGTGTCAGCTTTCCACTTTTGAGAGCTCCCAGACTCGTCTTGACTTTTCTGATTCATCACTTTGTATTCTTGACTTCTCCGTACTCTACGGAGATCGAACTCTTTGTATTCATACCAACTTTCCAGCCTTCAGACTTTGAAGAGTCTTCTTGATTAATATCCAGGATCGCCGCACGTCTTTCGTCGTCTTTTCACCATTCTTCAATCCCTGGTCCCTGATTGGATTCCACGGGGATCTTTTGTCAAAAGCTTCACATCACAACCTCCAAGTGAGTGAAAATATCTAACAACACCTGCAAAAGAGATCATTAGATAAAAACGTGCCCCAGGCGTGCCAAAATTTCAACACCTGGGTCACTCCACCTTCCAAATAAGATTTTAAGTTTTCAATCTTATAAACATGCATTGGAAGGGACCCGTATGTCTTAAAATGCAAAGATTCTTTATCAAAAACAATTGGATGTTTTTGCAATCAAAGCAGTAATGAAAACAAAAAACAAAATTATTTGACTGAATATGCATTTTATTGATTGAAAAGGTGTGGCTCATGAATGAGCAATACAAAGGAAGCAATTCCTGAAAAGAGGTAATTGCGCACAAAAGGAAAATCTATCCTAATGGCAATGAGAAACCGCGATCTCATCGAGTTCTAACTCGGTTACACCCCATATGTCCTCAAACTCTCCGGACCTTCTGCCTTCTGAACAAGACGTTTCCGACTGATCCCTGCCAGGGATTATCCAGGTGTCATAACCAAAGCGTAAACGATCATGCCGGACGCAGTTGTTCGTTTCAATCCCTCTTTTGCCTGGACCGCCCTTTCGGGTTTTCAGTCCACCGGGATACCCTATTTTGCCCAAGCCGCCTTTTCAGGTTTTTGACTTGCCGGGTGTACAGTTTTTTCCTTTTTATCCCTAATTTTTGCCCGAACCTTTTTTTTTTTTGGTTCGCCGGGATGCCCATTTTTGCCTGGACTATTTTATTCTTTTCGTCCAGCGGGTCTCTTTATACGAAGTATTTTTTAACTGCGTCCGCATTCACAGGGGATGGAAAATCCTCGCCATCCATGGTCGTCAACAACAAGGCTCCGCCAGAGAAAACCTTCTTGACCACGAATGGACCTTCATAATTGGGTGTCCATTTGCCCCTACGATCGTTCTGAGGAGGACGGATCCTTTTCAATACCATATCACCTACGTGATACACACGAGATCGTACCTTTCGGTCAAAAGCACGCTTCATTCTCTGCTGGTACAACTGCCCATGACAGATGGCTGCCAGCCTCTTTTCCTCAATCAGGCCCAACTCTTCATACCGGGTCCTTACCCATTCAGCCTCTTGCAATTTCACGTCCATCAGGACTCTCAAAGAGGGAATTTGAACTTCAACCGATAGCACGGCTTCCATTCCATATACCAACGAGAAAGGTGTTGCCCCAGTAGATGTACGCACCGAAGTTCGGTACCCATGCAATGCAAATGGCAACATCTCATGCCAATCCTTATAGGTCACAACCATCTTCTGCACAATCTTCTTAATATTCTTATTGGCTTCCTCGACCGCCCCATTCATCTTCGGACGATAAGGAGAAGAATTGTGATGCTCAATCTTGAATTCCCGGCACAGTTCTGCCATCATCTTGTTGTTCAAATTAGAACCATTATCAGTAATGATTCTTTCGGGAACCCCATATCTGCAAATGATGTCTCTCTTCAGGAATCTGGCGACAACCTGCTTCGTCACATTGGCATAAGAGGCTGCTTCCACCCACTTGGTGAAGTAATCAATAGCCACTAATATGAACCGGTGCCCATTCGAAGCCGTAGGCTCAATCTTCCCAATCATATCAATGCCCCACATAGCGAACGGCCATGGAGACGACATCAAACTCAACGGATTTGGAGGCACGTGCACCTTGTCAGCATAAATCTGGCATTTATGACACTTCTGCACGAAGTTGAAACATTGGGCCTCCATCGTCATCCAATAATAACCAGCTCTTAACAGCTTCTTCACCATCGCATTCCCACTGGCATGGGTACCAAACGACCCCTCGTGAACCTCTTTCATCAATTGTCTTGCTTCTTTATCATCAACACATCTGAGCAAAACCCAATCGAAATTTCTCTTGTACAAAACCCCATCCTTATTCAAGTAGAACACCATGGCCAACCTCCGCAGAGTCTTTCGGTCCTTCTTGGATGCTCCCTCAGGATATTCTTGGGTTTCCAGATAGCGCTTGATATCGTAATACCACGGCTTCTCATCATCAGGCGCTGTGTCAACAGCAAACACGTAAGTCGGTCTATCCAGACGTCCCACCTCAACATTGGGGAACTGATTCCACCACTGCACCTTAATCAAGGTGGCCAGAGTAGCCAAAGCATCTGCCAAAGGATTCTCTTCTCTAGGCACATGATGCAACACTACCTTGGTGAAAAACGTCAACAATCTCCTCGTATAATCCCGATATGGAATTTAATGAGATTGATGCGTATACCATTTTCCGTTAACCTGGTTCACAACCAAAGCTGAATCTCCATATATAACAAGGTTTTTGATCCGCAAATCAATCGCCTCTTCAATCCCCAAGATACAAGCTTCGTATTCAGCCACATTGTTGGTGCACTCAAATGTTAGCCGGGCAGCAAAAGGAATGTAGGACTCTTTCGGCGTAACCAAAACAGCACCAACACCGCTACCATTCACGTTAACGGCCCCATCAAACATCAGAATCCATTCGGATTCAGGGTCAGGCCCCTCCTCCGGGATTGGTTCCTCACAATCTTTCGATTTGAGAAACATGATGTCCTCATCAGGGAATTCAAACTTCTTCGGTTGATAATCCTCAATAGGTTGCTGGGCGAGGTAATCAAACAATACACTCCCCTTGATTGCTTTCTGAGAAGTATACTGGATATCATATTCATTCAAAATCATTTGCCATCTCGCAACCCGTCCGGTCAATGCTGGCTTCTCAAAAATGTACTTGATTGGATCCATTTTGGAAATCAATAAAGTGGTATGAACCAGCATATACTGTCTCAGTCGGCGAGCAGCCCATACCAAAGCACAACAAGTTTTCTCGAGCAGTGAATATCTTGTTTCACAGTCGGTAAACTTTTTGCTAAGGTAGTATATGGCATGCTCTTTTCGACCAGACTCGTCATGCTGCCCCAGTACGCACCCCATAGACCCCTCGAGGACTGTCAAGTACAGAATTAACGATCGTCCCTCCACGGGAGGCATCAAAATCGGAGGCTCCTGCAAATACTCTTTTATCTTTTCAAATGTCGTTTGGCAATCATTATTCCACCTGACCGTTTGATCTTTTCTTAACAACTTGAATATTGGTTCGCACGTGGCTGTTAGGTGAGATATGAACCGTGAAATGTAGTTCAATCTACCTAAGAAACCACGGACCTCTTTCTCTGTTCTCGGTTCAGGCATCTCTCTTATTGCTTTTACTTTAGCAG